>NC_136068.1:1425020304-1426220304 GCF_964261635.1 Lissotriton helveticus | reverse complement strand
CGGCACCAGGGAATCGAACCGTGAGCCCCAGGTTCCAGAGTCAGCTGCCCTGGTCTCTGCGCCACATCTCTTCCCTAGATACTAGACAAATACATTATTTTCTGCCCAGGCTACTACCCCTGATGTGTGAAGTCACTAGCCTAATAGTATGAAGACAGTACATAGCATATCATTTGGGCAATAGCTGGAAATCTGTGCTTTAATTTAAGTGCTGGAACTCGGGAGTTATTTAGGGTTTGATAGACCAAAGACATTTAAATAGCATGCTTTGTTTCACTGGCAGCCAGTGCGCTTGCCTTATGTGGTCGAGCGAAACTTTCACGTGCCCATCATAAGTCAGAGAAGCGGGTAAAATGGATATAACCTAGATGGGGACAATGGATCTAATGCAACTACGCTAGGCTTACACCAGACACTAAGGGCCTCAAGCACCTACACAAATACCTTGTAAGTATCAACTGAGCTATCATAAGAAACTCAGAACATCAGTCAAAGCAACTAAATGAGAACCTATTGTCAGGATCCTTACCTTCCACACTAGAACAGCCTGCAGAGTCAGTTACTGAAGCTATAAATAGCAATTAAAACAAGCGTTAGCTAAGCCAATAGGTCTAGCGTTGGACGTCAGCATTTTGGCTTTGACAATTGTTGTTTTGTCATAGCATTTACAAATCTATATTGTTGGCGAAGATACTGAGCCCTCATCAATCAAATATTTTTTGGTTTCTAAATCTAAATGCATGCATTGTTATATTACGCTCCAACACTGAAGGAAACTACTTTGTGTGTGTATGTGCTCCTGGCAAAGGTAGAATACCTTCACTCAAGGGAAAGTTCACCAAGGGCTGAAGTGGGCGGGCTTATTCCTATGCTGTAGTGGGAGGAAGAAAAATGTGAATGACAGACAAACAGACCAATGGAGGAAGAGGGCTGACTGAAAGCCTCTTGAGTAGGTATATTATACATGTATTTTTAATAAAATGCAAAGTTCTTGTCTAATGCCAGGCATAAAAATGCAACACTTGCTAGCTACAAAAGTTCTTCCTGAAAGAAACTGATAAACATCAGCAAAAGTAAACTACACCAACGACTTAAGGACCAGAAACCCATATGTGAACCATTCTGTAGCCCACAGTGACCTCTTCATTCACAATAGTTGAGCTAATGGTCAGAAGACGGAACCCTGTCAAGGACCACGTTCTCAAGTATGGTGCACATCCGCCAAATCACACTTCCAAACATACATGTGGTTTGGCAATAACTTTTCTCCAGTAGGAAACCTCCGCTTGATGAATACCAATGGCAGACCAAGGTCTGTAGAAAGTAAGAGGCCAAGTAATGCTGAATTATGCAAATACACAGCAACATAACATTAAAAAATGTCTTTTTTATATATTTTTGCACATGAAACTAGATTAAATAATTTAACAAATAGACAGCAAGAACCTCAAGTTTTTTCTAAGGTCTGGGGAAGAGGTTTCCTGATTTTAACAATTTATCGGATACATTCTTGTGTTGACAAGTTAAGCTGTGTCTTCTCGGTGACCATGAGAGTATTCCTTGAGTGAGGAGCTGTGCACCGCAGAAGTGGATGAGAGGCTTATTAAACATCACACAAGATCTATCGCAGCCACACGTGTTTTTGAAGACTTCAGACAGTACCACTTTTAGTGTCTGTACTTTATTCATAAGTTCATTCAATCCAATCCAATCCAAAAATTCTTTATTTCGGCTTTTTAGACCATAAAAGATGCTTCCTTATATATAGACCTCCGGGGCCTTGTACCAAAATTTAGGGAGAGTCTGCTAGATAACGTGACGGAGGCAGTGTTACGCAGGGACAAATTCTTATTATTGGGAGACTTAAACCTACACCTGAACAGCCCAGGGGATAAAGGAGTGGAGGAGTTCTGCAGGGACATCCAAGCCCTTCAGTTAGAACTGAAGATCTCAAGCCCCACTCATCGTCAAGGACATCTTTTGGACCCGATTTATGCCAACTGGGGAGGGGTCGAAGTCTCCGCAGCTGAGCCGATCCCCTGGACAGACCACTTCCTGGTGGTGTTTTCCATAAACAGCATTAAGGCCATAAAACATATTCAGGCTCCCCTGAATTATCAGAGGAGGAAGTGGGCTAAATTCTCCTTAGGGGAATTTAATAAAGCGCTGACACGAGGAGGCCAGCCAGGAGGAGAGGACATAGAATCGGCTGACCTGAATCTGAATAGGCGCATCACAGAGGCGCTAGATCACACTGCGCCACTCAGCCGGTTATCCGCGGGCGGCCGCACGAAGAGAACAGCCCCATGGTTTAATGGAGAGCTGCGGCTGACCAAGGCGGAATGTAAACGGGCGGAAAGATCATGGAGGGTAGCGTATGACAGTCAGGCCAGGGAACTGTTTTTAGAAAAGAGGCGGATACATCACAGGCTGATTAAGAAATCGAAGGCGGCCTTTTATGCAGGAAAAATCCTAGGGGCAAAAAACTCGGCTAAGGAGCTCTTCTGTGTTTATAAGTCCTTGACAGCTATAGAATCATCTGCAGACCCGGAGAACTGTTCGGTGGAATCATGTGATCGTATCGCCGACTACTTCTCTATTAAGGTTGCAAAGATCTACTCGACCTTCTCGAACACTCCTTCTACAGGGGTAGAGATTGATGTAACATCTGGGGGCACGGAGAGCCTCGGGCCGCTTACAAATTTCATCACCCCCCCCTCCTGAAGAGCTAATCAGGATATGTCTTTCTGTAAAATCTGGCTCTCCTCTTGATCCGGTGTCCCCTAAACGCTTGGGGGACAGCCTGGAGGTCCTGGAACCCTACATAAGGCATGTCCTGGATGTCTCTTTTAAGACTGGCATGTTACCTAGGGGATGGAAACAGGCAGTGGTGCTCCCCCTTCGGAAGAAACCTCATATGAGTTTTGAGGTGTTAGAAAATCTACGGCCCATCTCTCTCCTGCCTTTTATGTCTAAAGTGGCTGAGAAGGTGGTAAATGCCCAAATCATGGAATATGTGGAGGAGGCAGGGCTACTCCACACCATGCAGTTTGGCTTTAGACCTCGCCATTCGACGGAGTCTGCCCTACTGATGGCAACAGAGCATCTGAGACAGGGTGTAGATGAGGGGCAAACGATGGCCTTGATCCTGTTGGACCTCAGCGCGGCGTTCGACACTGTAGCACATTCCACCTTGCTACAGTGTCTGAGCAGAGGTGGCATCGCTGATACTGCGCTGAGGTGGATCCAGGCCTTCTTAACTGGCAGGGGCTTCCAAGTGAGGCAAGGAGATTGCTACTCTAAAAGGGTTTCTTTGGGCCAGGGTGTGCCTCAGGGCTCGTCCCTGAGCCCGACCCTTTTTAACTTGTATGTAGCGCCTGTTGCCTCAATTGTAAAGAACTATGGCCTTCAGATAGTATCCTATGCCGACGATACGCAGCTGGTCATCTCCCTGTCGCACGCGCCCTGTCTTGCGGCAGATAGTTTCCGGTCGTGTATGAAAGATCTTGCCGACTGGATGGCTATGAACTGTCTGAAACTTAATGGCAGCAAGACAGAGGTGCTTGTGGTGGGGAGAGACCAGTCTGTTTAGTCGTCGGCATGGTGGCCATCCTGTCTGGGGCCGACCCCCACCCCCTGTCAGGAGGCAAAAAACCTGGGGGTGTGGTTTGATGCGGGTCTCACCTTTGGGCCCCAAATCAACCGTGTGGTGGGTATGTGCTTTGGAGTCTTAAAAAGTCTGAGGAAAATTCTGGAACTGCTGCCCACAGAGGCCCGTAAAACCCTGGTACATGCACTGGTGACCGCAAGGTTGGATTATGCGAACCTGCTGTACCTGGGGGCACCTGGGAAAAGCTTTGGTCGCCTTCAAGTGCTGCAGAACGCGGCAGCACGCCCGATCCTCAGGCTGCCCAAAAGGGCGCCCTCGATGGAGGCCTTGCAGAGGCTACACTGGCTCCCCGTGAGGAGCAGAGTAGAATACAAGGCCCTTTGCACCTGCCATCGTATCTTGAATGGCAGGGCACCTCGGCCACTGCAGAGCCTGATTGAGCCCTATGAACCTGCTCGAGCATTAAGATCTGCGGGTGGGGGACTGTTAAAAATCCCCATGGTGAAGAAAGCCCGCATGGGAGGAAGATCGTTCAGGTACTTAGCGGCAAATCATTGGAACAAACTTCCGGTGGAGCTATGACTAGAACCGGCTGAAACTAGGTTCCGTGCTAAATTAAAAACATACCTATATGTCAGGTAGAATGCTCGCCCCTCAGTTACAATTCTAGCTTCCGCCTCTCTCACCATAGCGCGGGGACACGCCGGTGTGCGTAACTCAGCGCTTTACAAATGCCCCTATTATTATTATTATTATTATTGCATATTACATTTACAGGCATATTTAAAAGAGATTAGAATTATAAAAACATTGCATAAAATTGATTACCAGGTTGTTCCAGATATGATAAAGATTTGAAAAACATACATAGTGGAAGAACATTTCATGTTGTGATTAGAAAGCAAAATCCATCAATTTTAGCACAAATTCATGTTTTTGGCATTTGGGCATTTAACAATTTTTTCCTAATCTGCCACATAGCCATAATAAATTTCGCCACTGAAAAGACTATGTGGGGCAAGGTACTAGTTCTTAGTATTCTGTATGCATACATATGACTCCTGAAACCCAAGTTCCTGCATAAGGGGACCAGCCAGTGTTTCCTTGGTCTCTGGTATGCAGGACAAAAGAAAAAAAGATGGGTTTCATCCTCATCGTGGGAGTTACAACCTGGACAGATTTTATCGTCCCGCTGTAGTCATAAGTTCATTCTGTTTACATCTACAAGTCATTATTTTCGCATTTTTTGTATTCAGAGTGTTTTGGGTAAGTTTGACTTTAGGCCAGCACTCTTTAATGATGTGTCCATTTGCTCGGCTTTTTAACATTTACTGTTTACATGTTCCTGCTTTTGCGCGGGAGGCAGGATTTGGAAAGCCCGTCTAGATCTTCCTGCATGAGGACAACCTGTACTTAAAGTAAGAAACGTAAACCTATAAAACCCAAAGCAAAGCGTGTTTAGGACGAGCTCGTTTTATGTCTATAAAGGACTCCACTTCCTTTCAGCTGGGCCATACTGCCAGCCTAGAACACAAAAAAAGCATCTTGGTTCTTTCAGCCAAGGATACAGCTGGCTCCATCAGACCATCGTAGCTATTTGTCTGCTTAGAATCCATCAATATCCTTGGATAGTCAGCGGACAGGACAAGGCCCACAGAAGTAGCAGGTTCAGAGAGATCAGATCCGCGAAGTGTACTTATATTTCATTTGGGTCAACCACACTTACAGCGAGTAGGCTTGCATGTACACCGCATCCATGCCTAAGAATCCTTCAGGAGATGGGTGAATAGAAAAAGGCGAGAGGAAACTCTGTGCTCTAAGATTGTGTGAATATACTTTATAAGTAGATGGGTTAGTGGATTCCATCCTTCTGGGTGGGTGGGGGGGGATGTTTCTCGAGGATGAGAAGTGGCAGAATGATTGACATTCTGGGAGTGTGTGTACATAAGTCAGATGTGTAAGAGGGCCTATGCCTAGGCGGGTGCAAGTTGTAAGTGTGGTAGGTCACATTGATCTCTAGTTTCAATGTAGGATTCTTGCGTCCTGTCCATTGGCACACAGTTGGGCTCCAGATGTGGGGCTGCAACAGCTGTCATGCATCGAAGGCATCTTCAAAGAGATCCAGTTTGTGGTTTGAAGAACTGCAACCATAATACCCAAGAGTGTCTTATTTACACAGTGAAAGGATCAGGCAGGCTGCATGCTCGCAGATGGCAACAGGGCGGATCTATGGCCCACAAAATAAGTGGTTAAACAGGCTCCAATTCCGGTACATTTACAGGCAAAAAACTCACAGTTTTGGGAACATGTCTCATTTCTCACTACGGCAGTTTACGTAGGAGTGAGTGAGTTGGTTTTGATTTTAGTTGAAGTAGTGTGTGTGAGCACAGGTAGACTACAGCAAGTGTTAAAGTGTTGGATACTCTTTAGGCAACTAAGCAAACGCAGGACAAGGATTTAGCAATAGAACTGTGTCTCAGTTGCTGTTCCCTTGGCTTTGTTATGTGGTTCCAGGGTGGGTGGATGCTGATTCAATGGCAGCTGGGTTGCTGGTTGAATGCTATGTATGGATTGGCACATGAAGGATGTCTGCTTGTGGATGTTTTTCCCTTTTGGTGAGTTGCAATATGTATTGATTACTCACATCCTTGAGCCTGCAGTGCCAAGTAAGGTGGAAAGGGTGCAGCCCAGAGACTTACAAATCTGCTGTTCCCTGCTTGCAGGACTTGTGGTCCTAAAGCAGGAGTGGGGGGAAAGTTCTGCAGCTGATACCCCACCATTAATTAAAAGGGGTGGCCTGTGAGGTGACGGCTGGCGTCATAATGAGCCCATCGCTAGTACCAATACTTTGTCCTACTGTGAGTTTGTCAAGTACCTCATCACCTATATACTGCCTGTGGCAAAACTGAGATGCACACATAAGTTGCTTGTTGGTACTGGCCATATCTAGGTTTGACCACTCCTTTTATATGGTACCTTCACGGGCATTCCAGGTAGACCCTGTAGACCACAGATAGTACATCATTTTTTCATCCAAAAACTTCCATTTAAACGATACACAATAACACTTATGTTTGCAATTGCTTTGGTGGAACACTGAGGCAAAAATAAGCGGTAATTAAAGGTAATTGATAACATATGATATAACATTGTGAACATTTCGCTTCCAATCTACAGCATACTTTGAAGAGGCCTTTAACGAGGAGGGTTGATTCAATAGCATTTAAATGGACATTGGTTTAATCAAATACCAAAGTACTGCAGGCCATCTATTGTGCAGTCTAATTCCCATTAATGAGGTGGTAACGGGAAAATGCTGGTCTGCAACATGTTCTTGTGATTAAACACCACTCATATGTATTCAATGCCTTAGGTCTCATTATTAGCTTAGACTTGTTTCACCTGTAGGCATGTCTTAGAAGTGAGAATAGTGATAACTGGTAAATCCGGGCGAACCATTTCAGGCAAAACACAAACCGCCCCTACTTCTCGGTGCTAATCAGTTCACTGCATTCCAGGAAAACCTTTTGGTGTTCATGTAAAACAGGTGGGACAGACTGTGTCTGCAATTGCACTAAACTATATGTCGAAAGGCCAAAGCAGCCTTTGTCTAAAACTATTCACAACGATTCAATTAATACTGCTACAGGTAGCACAACAGTGAATTTAAGGTAGAATAAATGACATAACATGGATAACATGTAAATATTTACAGCAGAACAGGTAACATCCGTTAAATAGCCCAGAGGCCTCAGGTACCTGCTACAGAAGAGGGTTATATGTAATCTCCTGGTCAGCGGTTTAAAAGTTTGTTGGAAAACGTATTTGTTCCTTGAGCCTCCTAGTACCAACTTCATATAAGCCCAACTCGGGGGTACTCGTTGTTTTGAATTTGATGAAAGGTTTTGGGGACAGTGCCTGGCTTTAGACTTGAGACGTATCGTTCTCACCAGAAGCTACAGTAGACCACTGAGATATCTTAAAATGAATGTAATAGGTGGGCAATTATTATATAAATCTCCCAGTCGTAAACAATTAACCGACTGAGCTATCTGCCTGGAACTTGTGGTTCTAAAACCGACTTCACAGCTGCCGACTTAACCTACTGAGGTGTTTTACAGCAACTGAAGTGTTTGACTTGCAGGATACACGACAGCATATACAAAAGGGGTCCTTGACGCACTGTCTTGAAAACCCCACAGCGCCATACATTATACATAGGTCTCTGTAGCAGGATCATTAAGCCACTGTGCTGTCCGACTTAATCTCTCAATCCACTGCTTCCCTCGGAACCCAGTGTCTTCCTCACTAGGGCCATCGTTTCATTGGCTTTTGAGGGAATGTTTCTAAAGCCCTTTTAAACACAGTTAAGTCCCTGGACCCGTGAATCACAGTTTTATTTCGTAAGATTTGGCCAGCACGTCCGGCAGTGTGGAGACTTATGACGTTTAAAAGTTTATTCTGGGCGAGTGAGTTATTCGTTCATACTAATTAATTAGTCAAGGAAGCTGTCGGCTATGACCCAGGAGACTCTTATCTCTTATCACTGATTCCACTCTTGGTACAATGCCTGCACCTGGGTAAATCACTTAATCTCCCTGGGCCTCAGTACATTAACTCCCTCAGTACTAATAAACCTGTAGTAGGTATATTTGTATTCATTCCACAGACAGGTTGAGCAGTAGTATTTAAGAGAGTAGCCGTAGTCAGGTGATTATTCCTGCATGGAGTTATTGATCAGGATGGATTAATGGGTCCATCCGGACGTGAAGCCCAGACCCTGGTAAATTATTACCTATATGCGGCCTCCAGCGTTGGTCAATACTGCAGTGTAAACCCGCACATCGGTCAATATTTCCCCTCAACAGTTTATTGTCACTTTCATCAAAGAGCGGCCTTAGACTGGAGGTGTAGAAGCAAACCATACAGACACCCTACAGACACCCGCACAACTGGAGGCACTGAAAGAGAGAAGGATGAGACCGCTTTTCCAGACTTCCTTAAGTAATGCCCGTGGTTTCACTATCCCATTGAAAAATGAGTGGTCAGGGACATTTTATTGAAACTCTGAAACTGGCACGTGAAACAAATTCAATATCTACAGAATTGAAGGAAACAAACTATTTTTCATAGTAGTTTGACATGTAGAAGCCTTCGAGCCGCTTTCAAGGTTGACATTTCTACATATTTAGCTGGTTCGCAAAACTATTACTATTTGTTTCTAAAACGTGAGGCTAGCTCTTAAAGATTGGTACAGCCAGGCCTTCCTGGTTGCTTCAGAAGAGAACTGAGAACAGAATGTTTATGGAGATGGCAGCCTAATTAGCCCACTTCAGCCCTAGCAAATGGTTTGTCCATGTTGTAGTGTGTGCCCTTGTGCTTAAGGCACGTGTGGGAACATGGCCGAACTGACCCAGAGGGCAACCTGGCAGTGCCGGAAGTGCTGCTCAGACAGATCAGTGCGTGGGCTATGTTTTCTGGCTGTTTTGGGGCCTGTTTTATGGTGTGCTGGGCCTGTATTTACTGATGATTTCCATAATGTTACCACAAACATTGCTTAGGCAAGCACAAATGCATATAGCCTCCAGTGCTTAATTTGTCAACAAAGTGAGTGCCAGGGCACTTTTCCGTAGGCCACAGCAGCTTGCACAACCCCTTGGCCCTACCAATGCCACTACCGTCACAACTAATAATCCTAACATTCTTACAAGTATGACAATTCAGGATTTTCCAGGTGACCCAAAAGTATTAGAATTGCCTGGGAGGTAGGCATTTTTAGCTTTTAATGTATATTGCAGTATTAAACACTGTTGCTGTGCTCACAAAAAATAAGAAGCATTTCCACCATGTGGTTAACTATCATAAGTGCCAGTGTTAGAATTAGGTGATGGGTTTGAGCACTGGCAAACACCACCTCAAATTAAGCATTGAATTGGTCTCCTGTTCAATGTGAATTCCTTTACAACTAGTCTTTGCAAGTTGAAGACTGCACCAGTTTCCAAATGTAGGCCACTGCTTTAACTATCTGATTTGATATTGGGGCACTTTTCATTTTTAATTAATTTTTATAACTTTTATTTAAATGCAGATTTATATAGCACGAACTCGACCAGAAGGTATTGGAGTGCTTTACATGAGCCACCGGTTACGTTACACAAGGACACATTCAGACACAGGGCGATTAAGTGATTTGCCCAGAATCACAGGATGTGAACGCGACCAAGAGGCTGGAACCTTGGTTTCCTTGCACCAAAGTCAGCAATCTAGCCGTCACACCACATCCTCTCCCCTAATTTGGTGCCTGGACCCACTGGGTGGGTCTTAAAACTAGTCTTAAATCGACTGCTATTTATCGGACGTGCTTGGAAGATTTCTTATTCCCAATTATCGTGATTATCATGAGCAAGTAGTCTATTTTGTGTGTAGGCGTGAACCTCACAAACAGGCAATTACCAGCCAACAGCCAATGAGCATGCAACCGTTGACTATTGTTTACTAAGACAGAGTCATAACACAGGCCCTGCGGCCCCTGGGATGCAGGAGGGCCTCACCCCTTCAGATGCCTACAAACTCTTCATAAGGGCCCCATCGATGCCAAGGCCACAATATATCGGTGAGATATGGGAGACTTTGGGGTGTCTCATCACATTCTACAGGCGGGCCCCATGGTTTTGCTTTACACCACTGTGCTAAGAACATTGACAATTTAACAGAAGTACAGATGTGATCCTCAAAATCTTTACCCATGAAATCTATAGCCTCTTTCACCAATCCGCCTTGAGCTCAACAACACAACAAATCCAGGAGACAAGAGTGGACGAACAGATTATTGTATGCTCTGGATAAAGAGCACTAATCTATTTCGTTTTGCTTCTTTATGTCTGGAGTGCAGCCAGGCACTCTACTGCTGCCTCGGGAGGGTATTTGCTTGTTTCACCCAACCGGAGCTCAAACAAGGCACGGTTTGTTTTGTGGGCCATATAGCACTTACCTTTTTCAATGCTTATCAATTTCAAAAGATCTGTGCCAGATTGTGTTAATAGCCTGTTAAGTGTGAAACAGAAAGCAGGTTAACAAAAGGCAATAAAGAAAGTCAAGCCATGTCCCAAATACATAAACGTGAGGCAGCTCAACGAAAAACTAACACTTTTTAGCTGTGATCGTCAGCACAAGTCAGTCCAATATGGAGGCGAAAAGGAGCTGTTCCAGAGGGAGTGTGTCAGGCCCAAGTAAGAAGTGTGTGCTTCTGAATTCTGTAACAATCTCTGACTGGCCCCATAGATTCTTACCACACCACAATGTAAACTAATAACAAACAAACCACATTGCTCAAAACAATGGCAGTGGTAGATGGTTTCCAAACGGTGCTGTGGAAATGTTCTTTAAACATATTATCTCTCTTCCCCAAATAACTGGTACTTGCTTTTGGCATTTTATGCACAAGCGTGAATGTTTTATATTTGCAACATGGGGATCAGACACTACATAGAGGTGCACAGGCTTTTTAAGCATGAAACCGACACACATTGTGTTCACCATTTCTCGGTTCCTACACTCGATGTGGTGCATTCGTAGAGCCATCCTAAAGAAAACCGTCACAGTTCCTAGCAACCTTCATATATGCGGTTACACCTTGTTCACACATATTTATTGTATGCTTATTTCTACTGTGATTATCTTCCTTCCAGGCTTTTTAATTGCATAATACAATTCGTTTTAACGTGGATTTTTTAACACTGTTATATACATTTATCAGATAAAGCCAAAAGCTTTCTAACAACCGACAGGTGCTCTTTTACCAACTAAATAGTTATTTGTTTAAACAAGTGTAACTCTTTTCCCTCCTACACTCAAGGTAGAATCTATAAACTCTGGTGCACATTGCACTGTACCCAACCATAGTACCCTGAGTTCTCTTGAGGGAGTGTGCCCAAAAATATACTAGAGTAGTTTACACAACTAAGAAATGCACTATTTTTTAATATAGAAATATTGCATATAGTTTTTATGATGCTTTTTTAATGTTTTTTCCTTATACAAATTGTATTGTCTTTTTATGTGCTTTTATGGACTGTACGGTCGAAATAAAGCTTCTTTGACTGACTGATTTGCAATAAAGGAGCTTTGTTATAGCTACATGCCCAACACAATGGAGGTCGCGATGTGGTGGAAACTACTGCCATTAACAATGAAACTGTGGAAAGGTCGCATACACATGGAAATGAGTCAGCGACCACACAACGATGATGTACATGTTCCAGTCACTACAAAACTGGCACAGAGGTGCCTGATGCCTTCTGTCGGCGTGGTTGTACGGTTGGGCTGAGCTTGAAACATCCGGGCATTTTGCCAAAATGCAGAGTTCAGATGACAGTGTGATTCTTTGATGCCTTTAGCGAGGTTGAAGGAACCTCTGACTAAAGAAAGAAATTCCATAACAGTTATGATAAATGCCCCTGATGGGAACAAGGCTGTGCGGCCAGTGACATCCTTCCATCAGATATGGAGGTAGTCCACAGATGAGCAGGGTTGACTTCAGAGATGCTTCGCTCCACTCAACAAGCCTCCCGTCTCACATGTGCATGCAGGCGTGTCCATGGAATGAAACATACACCACTGGCTGCTTGACATCGTCATCCAATTTGCCATCACAATGCTGCTCTAAGTAGGTGGTAAACATTCCAAATTAGCTGAGCTTCTGGTTACATAAACAGTGAGGAGCCATGGATTGAGGCTTTGTCTGAACAGTGTATGCAACCACCTCCAGCTGAAGTTCAGAGCTCCATAGAAGCGGGAAGCTTACCATGAACACTCTTCCCATGTTTATTTTGTGCTGAAGCAATGCCAAGAATGCCAGAGATCGCCCCCTTGACGGAACTGGGACCACGGTTATCCTTTTTATTTACAGCATTTTTTTATAGCGCAAACTTGCCCCGCAGGTATCGAGTATCAGAGCGCTTTACATAGCACCAGTTGCGTTTCACAAGGACACATTCATTTTTGTTAGGCACGGGGAGATTAAGTGATTTGCCCAGAATCACAGGATGTTCAGCGTCATTGCCGAGACTCGAATCCAGTTCCCCAGATTCGAGGTCGACCGCTCTAGCCATTAGGCCAACTCCTCTCCTTGTAATTACTTCAACTTTACTTTAGTGATGAAGCACACACATTATGCTGTGTTATATTCTGTTAAGAGATGTTTGCAAAGCTCAACAAATCAATGTGAATGCCTCTTGGAAATACTTGCAGACAAACATGATGAATGGCCAAAAGGCCCAGGGAAGATATTGGACAGCACCCATTGTTGTGGTGGTCCGCAATGGTCTCCACAAAGTAATACATGTGTGGGTTCTACAATTCGATCTAAGATGTAATGTTGGTAACATGTTGCAATTAAAAATGTATAGGCTCTTTTAGAAAGACAGGACTCAGTATATAAATACATTGGAGATTTATTCAGCAGGACACAACGAGCCCTGGCATGTCCCTCATCGCTGACAACGGTCTGCCTGCTTGTCGTCTCCAAATCCACAAACTGGATTCCAGAAGTGGAAGCATCCATGATGCCTGGAAACAGCATCACTGTACCAGGGTGACTATATACAATACAGAATATAACATATTTCCCTTCCTTAATACAACTCCCCCAAACAGTTGTATGACGCAACAATGAGTTCCTCAACCCCGTATACCGAAACAACACAGTCTGTATAACGACCACGTCTTAACCACACATTGCTTTACGCCGCATGTCTTTACCACAGTTTTTCGTGGTAATGGCATGCATGGTAAAGGGGTATGCGAGACTAAAGTTACCATCCTCTTTCACCTCCCCCTGAGCCCTAAAAAGGACCCGCTCTCCCTTAACTCCTAAAAAGAAATACCCGAACCCCCGTCCCTAAAAACTACCCCAAACCCCCACTCCTAAACTCTACCCCAAACCCTCACACCTAAAAACTACCCTGAAACCCCCACCCCTAAAAAGTACCCCAAACCCCCACCCCTAAAAGTACCCCAAACTCCCCCACCCCTGAAAACTACCCTGAAACCCCAACTCTAAAAACAACCCCAAACACCCCACCACCCCTGAAAACAACACAAACGTCCACCACCCCTGAAAACTACCACAAGCACCTCCCAACCTGGCCCCAGCCCCACTTACCTGTCCATGTCCGATTCCCAGCACTCCTCTTCTTTCCTCGTCCATTTCTAGCACTAGAGCGCATTTGCCTTAACCACGCATGTGCATGGTAAAGGCAAAGTCGTTGTTCGGGCAGCGTGGTAACGCTTGCAGGCTTCCGGAACTCGTTACTCTGGCCTTGTTGTTCCAGGTGTTTCCCATTAACATATAATTAGAGAAAAGAAAAACGAGTATCATAATAATCTCTTAAATTCTTGAGATGAGGGGCTTTATATGCTCAATGCATTAACTAGAATTCCTCACTATGTTCTAACACATATTTAACAGGGTCCTTATTCACTTGTCAAGGTGGATTTTCTAGCTGTCTAGAGGAATCCGATTGCTAACTCGCACATTTGAAAGTTTTGGATTGAGCTATTTAACACCAACCAGGTACAGAATAATCTGTATTAGAACATTGGAATGTTGGGAGCTCCATTGCAGACAATGGAGTGCTCCCTGCTTCTACGGGCCGGTAAAGGCCCGCAGAGCAACATTCCAATGTTCTACAAAGGCTTCTCGAAGTTAGAGGGGATTTATATCCCCTCGAGCTTCGAGAACCCTTTGTTTAATTTGTTAGAACATTCTGCCCTCTAGTGGCAGAATGTTCTAATAGCCTTATAGCCCTTCGTAGCAGGCCTTCGGCTCGGGCCTTTAACGATTCAGCGGGCCTTTAATAGCCGGTATAGCCTGCTACGGCGGGCAATAAGGCTATAATACATGTCCATGACCAATGTAAGCTCTGATGGGCACACATACAGAGTGATGGAATGAATGTGGCCTACTTTTCAAGCAGCTCTATAGAGGAAATGATTATTCCCCAAGCCCCGTCCAGCCTAACATAATAATAATGTGTTTTATATAGTGATTACTAAAACCAAGAGTTTCAACATTTGAAAGTGCTTTAGGTTATCGACACCCCTTATAATGAGGCGCTTGTGTTTTGGTTTCTGGGGCCCAAGGTTACCACCTAGGAGCTGTGCTAGTACTGATCAACGAGTAATACAGCAAACAGCAAGGCACGTTCCCCACTCCACCACCAAACCTTACCCTTCTGATGAATATATAAACATGAAACATGCGTCAAGGCTTACCAGTCCACCTCCAGACAATCCCTGACTCCTTAACTCACTCTTTCAGGTTCATTTTCATTCTTGCCTTTTCCTTATTTTCAAAACCTTTTTGTGTTTTTCTCTCTCTTGCTCAGGGCCAAAGTATGTTTTAGTTTTTTTTAAACGTAATTGTATTGGTTTTCAAGCATAAGCAATCTGTCCTCACTGAATTTGAACTAACAACTATAAAGCAACTTTATGGAGTGAGGTAAAAGAGGTTCACAAAAGGTCTGGGTCAAAGTCTGTTGAGGGACAATAAGTGCTGGTCCACAACAATGAGTGTCGTTAGCTGCCAGTGTGCCACCTTCATCCACAAGCTCAAATTATGCACTGCAGCCAGGGCACAAGTCGGGGGTACACGTATGTACACGGCATCCACCCACTATTTTCATAGGGTAGACGCCATCCCCCTGGCCAAGAATTTGGCCACCACAAAAATATGACGAACTTGTCCCGGTGTCATTTTCAGACACCCCGACACGTTCAGCAGCAAGTGTACGTTGCCAGCAGAAACGTGCAGGCAGCGAGGGAGCTTTTTTTCGCCTTCAGCTAGGTCAAGTTAACGGGTCATCAGGCCCAGAACCTCACACTTAATGTAAATGCCACAGAAGGGAAACAAAAGCACACAACTGGTTATCTCTCCACAGGTTCTTAAGAGAGGCATGCTTTTGACTCTGTTTAGTCTTTGTATATTAGATGCATGCCCTGTAAGAATGTCAGGTGTGTCGGTATGTACAAGTATTTACACAAATAACAATTTCAATAGCACTATTGTATTTCTTTTATAGCGCTATGCAACCCAATGCAGCGTGTCAGCGCTCTTTGGTTACAAGGTGTAGGAGGTCACATGTCCCTCACAGCTCGCTGTGCTATATTACAAGGATTACAGTTTATGAAATGCAGATAACAAAATGATCTCTGTTTTAAAAGCAGTAACTCACTTTACTATCTACATTAAATAAAAATCTGTCATCTGCATGTTACGTGATGCTCCTTGCAGGAGACACATTAACCCGCTGTGCTACTTTGATTCAAATCAGGGACTTCACAAAACACATATCTCTCCGGGAAAATTAGTTAGCCTCCAACGTTATCTCACCATTATTAGTATTCCCTGAGATTTACTGGGCACCGTTCCAGCAAATGCCTTCACACATAAAATATTGTGAACTGCAGACTTTGCAACTAATTTAGCAGAATAGATCCACTTCCATGCTTTTTCTTCTTGTCAATTTCTTTATTACAGGGTTTTAAAATATATGGATATATATATGATGAGGCCCAGATTTTGCGTTAGGATTGCGCCACTGTTTTGACACAACCCCAAGCCAAATCTCATTTGTTAAATCTCATAATGTGCTTAAATATACTCATGATATATCTGATAAACATGCATGAGGTCTTATTTTCTGATGTGACTACTTGTGATGTCACACCCAGTGAGGTCACTTCCTGTTATGTCACATGCAATGTCACACGTCGTGAAATCATGCCTTGTGATGGCAGGCGTCATGATTTCACTTGCATGCTGCCTAACCTGGTTAGTCCCCCCACTATTATTTAGGACTTGTGCCCCGACTGCATATTGCACCAATCAAGCTTGTGTGAAATAGAGCACTATATATCCAGAGGTATGGGGATATTATTTGAGGTCTCCGTGGAACGCTCGCTGCTGCCATTTGTGTGAACTGTAGGTTAAATGTGGGGAGAGGAGTTGGCCTAAGGGCTAGGGCGCTCGACCTCGGACCTGGGGTTCTGGGTTCGAGTCTCGGTAACAACGCTAAAAACCTCCTGTGATTCTGGGCAAATCACTTAATCTCCCCGTGCCTGAAGTGAAAGTGTGTCCTCATGTAACATAACTGGAAAATATGTAAAGCGCTCTGATACCTGATTCGGTTCGGGTCTAGTTCGCGCTATATAAAACTCTAAAAAAAAAAAAAGTGCGAATCCTGGCAAAGTCAGAGGATATGGAATTCAATAATATTCAACTGAGACTTCAATGCTACATGAAAAGCTTATTATTATTGTTATAATGGCTATAATAAGATTGATGAGTTTTAACGAAGCCCCTCCCCGGCAGATTATATAAAGAGCCTAGCCGAGTCTCCAATATCTCACTTATATTCATTGAGATTCTGCAGAATGGGGTCCTCTGGCCGGGTAAGGGGCCCCTTAAGAGCTGGGATTCCCCTGCGCCACAGGGACTCCATTAAACGCCATTGGAACTGGAGCGTAACACTACAACATACATGTTCTGGTCTGGCGATCATGGCTTCCCAAATGTAAATTCTATGACCTTAAGCAGCAACTTACATTCAAAAGACAATACTTGTGAATAAGATTATTAGGACCCTTAGTATTGGTCTTTATTTTGAGGTTATTGCTGCTTTTATTTTTCTATACTTTACTACAGACCTTAAAATTGATAGCACATTTTCAGGCAAACATGATACGCAACTAGCTGGCATGGGCGGGCATTGTGCCCAAGAGTCCGAAAGGCTGCTTTAAGCATTAACCCGTCTTTTTGCTGTTTTTTTTTTTTACACTTTTATTCGTCATCATTGAAAACATTTGCAGAGTTGGATGCTCCAGAAAGAACTACAACATGTAGGTATCTACTGTTGCAACCAGGGCTCTCACTTACATTTACACAATTTAACATTGCCTTATTCATTATGAACGAATTTTCAGTAAAGTAGATGAAATAAAAGTTGAATTAAGACAATGCTTCTTCTCATTTACCATCCATTGGGCATGTTTATTTGTGTTTTTGAATGCGAATGGGTGGTCATGCAGTGTCTGCTCACATGCACCTCTTTGGAAAGATCATTCCTACTGCCCCTCACAACCGTGAGTGACAGCACAAGGACTGCGCTCTGCAGCGCAATTCTCTTCCACCCAAAGTGCTGACCACAGTGTGGGACTTTGGGTGGTGGGAATCTGAAGAACATCACTCCCCCACAGCAGCTGTGTTTAACCACTGCAGATCAGGGGTAAAGAATTCCAGGAGTGGCAGCAGATAAATAAAATGACCAATCTCTGAGCACTTCACCCCTGGCAGACCCTCCTCTCCCTGGCACCATTTACCCACTCCTTAATGACAGGACATCCTGCAGGAGAAATCCAACACTTGCAGTGAGTCAATCAGAGAAACTCTGCCTGCCTTCACAAACATATCTAGACTGTGGGTGAAGAATTTATCCTCCTCATTACTTTCTATGCTTACACAACAGCCTACCAATTTATGTGAGGTTGTTCACTCTGCAATTTAGGGATTGTACAACTCTCTAGCTGTACGGTGGTAAAGACACGGGAAAGGGACTGTTTATGTTTTTCAAATAAATCACACATTGCTTAATTTGTAAAAGAAGGAGTGCTGGGGCCTAAAGCTCTGCTCAATAGCCTGTGCTGTTAAATGTCGGGACGCGGAACACCAAGGCTACATAGTCTTCAATACACCTCATACCTCTTTAATCCACTACCAGACTCGCCCTGCCCCTTTATCTCACTCTTGCAGGTTTCTGATCTCCCTCTTTGTGAAAGGTTTTCGGCCTTTCTCTTCCCTCTTCCTATCCCTTTCTGTGATGTTCCCTCTCTTGCTCTTGGTAAGTGTCTGGAAAGGAAAAACAAGTGCCAGGCTCCAAAAAAGAGGAGTGTTGGTGGGCCCCATTGGCAACCACTGACTCCAATTAAGCTCTGACCTCACATCTTGATCCTTCTCCATGATTTAATTATTCCTTATTCATCACAAAGTATTTGGATACAATTACAAAGTGCATTCGGCACCACTGCTAGATCACCCCGCAATCATCATAGAACTGTTTTACAAAAACAGAGTATTTATCGATACTGCTAACGCGGGATTACTGGTTACTAATTATCTTACCAAATCCCAAACTATGTCGACTGAATCGTTGGTACCTGTCGTTGAGTAAAAGGTAATCTCACAATAAGTCAATCAATTTAAGAACTTACACCACTCTAAATGACCACCAACCAAATTTAAGTTTAAAGATTTAATATAAAGTCAAAGATAACTGAAGATACAAACTTCTCAAAATGAGATTCAAAAGGTAAATTGGTATCACTATAAACATGAACTTCTTGAATAATCTAAGTCTGAAGAACAAAATAATAAGTACAAGCTCAAAGACCATAAGGGTTGTCAAAATAGATATAAGTTGCAATCTCAAAGTCATTACAGAAAAGAAAATTAAAGTTAGTCTGTCCCTACACTATACTAAGTGACATCCCTACTTAGCAAGATCTTAACCCTCTAGGTGTCAGCCGTGGTGACTTCCTAAGAAGATCACGCACTTCTCTTTGTCTCTTCTCTGATAATGGGTCTCTCCTGATCAGCCTATCTGCCTACCCATCCGCTTCCTCAGGCTCCCAAAATAATCTGCTCTGCTCTCCTCCCGGGTCTCTTTCCCTAATACCAAATCACATTTCCAAAAGAAACGCCCCTTGGGACGCCCCTCACGTGGTACATCTTTGCGCGGCAAACTCCATGATGGTACTCTTGAAGACCCTCGTTATAGTTGACCTTGGTTCCCAGGCTTCTTCTCCAGTGCGCTGATACCCCCTGAAATTCCTGGAAACTCCTACAGGCCTGCGCAAGGCGCCACTGAACAAAGTCCCTTTCATTCGAGCTGATTAGGACCCTCGCACCTGCATACAGCTCGTCCTGCAGTGGGCCTCAAATTCCAGACTCCACCATATCTTTAGTCGTAAAACACTCTCAAAGCTCTGTGCTGGACACCTCGCGACCTCTTCTCTAACGAGCACATGACGATTTAAACGACATGACATTATCTCCTCTGGCCTACTTGATTTACATGCAGCAGGTCCCTGCACTCTTAAAACGTTAACTTGATTTAAACAGCAAACATTCTTAACTAGCATACGTTTCTAATATAACACATCTATAAAGCATATACTTTTAACCCTAAGTTCAATAGTACATTTGGAAGAACCATGTCAACCTTATCTCACATTAATTTAGCAGCACGTTCAGGTTTGCTGTGAATTGCCCTAAGGCCTACACATTATACTGGATTTTAAAGTTACATTTAATTCGGACATGATTCTTTTAACATGAGAACATGAGGTTTTCACATATATTCCAACATTTCTACATTAATCTCACACCGTTATAATTATAGTTACTCTACTTAACATTCTATACATTTCACTACTGAATATAAAACACTCTGTATATTTCACTCCTGGATATAAAACACTCGTGTGCAAAACATGTTTAAACTAACTACGTGCTTGTAAATATGGCGTACTTATACATTTTTTTCCAAACTTGTGCTCTCTCAGTCCCCCCTTTGATGACCTTCAGGGGTCATCATCACCAAGACACTAAAAATGTAGAACCCTTCAAAGTGAAGTCATGGTTGTGCCACCTCTTTTCATACTCTCCAATGCTTTCAGACTCTTGTATTGAGAATCCTGCATTGCTGTCAACTCTTCCTCCTGTTTCCTCATAGTTCTCTGCAACCTATTTGCTCTATAACATTGATACAAACGCACCAATCCCCACAAAGTGATTACACAAATCACTATTATGATGATGGGTTTCAGTATGTACCAAACGATACCCTTTCCTAAGTTGGCAAACCAACTTCCAACTTTACCCATTCCATGACCTACTTTTTTCCACACATTTACCTTTGCTAGGTCCTCAATTTCGTAGTGTATGGCAGTGATATTTTGTATATACTTCTCTAGAGGTTTTGAATTGTCTGGAATGTAAGTACAGCATTCCTGGACCTTCAAAGCCTTACAGACTCCTCCCTCTTTTGCTAACAGAACGTCTAAAGCAAGTCGGTTCTGAAGAACCATTGCCCTAATCGATTGCATCTCACCTTCTATCGGCATCAATGATCTTGCAGTACTGGCAGATAGCCTATCTACGACTGTAGCTAACCTCCTAATTTTGATGTCATTCATTATCAATCCTAAGAAAGGGAATGCAGCACCTAGTACATCTCCAACTACTTCTGCTGCACCCAGCCCTCGTTTCCATCTAGTTGATATTTCCTTCTTAGGCGTGTCTAAATTCTCAACATGATATATTTTAGGGAAGACAACAGCCAGATAGCATGATCCGTACCAATTATCTGGTAACTTCACATAGGCATTTCTTCCACATACAAAATATACATTTGGTATTGCTTGCATCCCTTTCAAAAAGTTCTTAGAGTAATACTCCAATTGAAAGGCATGTTCACAATGGACTTGACCTACATAAAAGTTTTCATAATAGGAGTAACTCCTGTGAATGCACAGTTTTCCCCGTTTATCCTTATCCAAAGCAATTGGACCAATACTACCTTTTCTTTGATGTGCCCTTTCCTCCTTGGTCCAATCTGTTTCCCATTGTCCTGATGCCTTCAAAATCTTCTCTTTCCTCAACTCTCGGAGGTGGTCTATCCATTAACAATCTGTTTATCAGATTGTCCTCCGACTCGCTTTCCTCGTCTTCTTCCATGAGGTTTCCTCCTCCTGACACCTCCCTCATCGGATACATTTTCTCCACCTCAATAGTCTGTACCCTCCAACGCTTTTCCTCCTCATCCCATTTGGAATCTCGCACTGCCCTTACCGATCGCGTCAGTCTTTGTTGACGCCTGTTCAAATTTCGGTCGTGTGCAGCCTTAATCCATGCATTAAGAGCCTCAAACTGTGTTGGTCTGGGCGAGGGTTTCAATGACGACATGGTTGCTTTTAGCCGATGTAACACCTCTAATTTAAACGTCCCGTACCTCGGGAACTGCATTTCCTCATTCCCTTCCATAAGCTTATTCCAAGCCCCATCCACAATATGGTATGCAGCCCCACATTCGTTGCCATATAATGAGCTGGCGTACCCTCCGGCGGAGCCTCCTCCCCGTAATAATGTTCACTTCGTTTACGTTTAAAAATCCCTTTCAAACACTTAAAACACTTCATGATTTCTCTTTTCTCCGCGTTTATTTACTTCCTGATGACAATCCACCAATCTCAGCGCCGTTCTCACTAACTGGCCTATCCGTACGCGACTTTCCTCCGACGTCACTCTAGTCGCCCAACCAGAGCGCGGCTCTAGCTAACGTCACACCAACCGCTCAATCACAGCGCGGCTCTAGCCGACGTCACCCGTCCCCCTTCGCAGCAGTTCCCCTCCTTTCTCAGCTCGTCTCCTCGGTCATGCACGCGTCCCATTCATACTCCGAAAAATGATTACTTCCGTCCAAGCGATCACCTTTCTTTGACTGTACGCCCACAGTCTTTCTGTAGTTGTCACCTTAACTTGGCGAAATGTCTTTCCGTTTACTTCCAGACAATCGCCTTCTCCGATAGGGTACTCACACACAGTAACTTTCGACCAGCGTCCGTTACTCATACACTCACTCT
Source organism: Lissotriton helveticus (assembly GCF_964261635.1). Lineage (NCBI taxonomy): Eukaryota > Metazoa > Chordata > Amphibia > Caudata > Salamandridae > Lissotriton > Lissotriton helveticus. Next base: position 1,426,197,995 of record NC_136068.1, on the reverse strand, counting down.
TACACTCCCCCTATCTTGGATCCACGGCGGTCAATGGTACCTCGTGACCTCCGTACTATGGTCGACAACTACCCTGGATGTTCGATACACCCAAAACCACTTAAGCTCTGGCCTGAACTTAAGATTTCACCAGTTCACCCGTTTACCAGGTAACCAGTTTACCAGGTTGCGCGCGCTCACAACCTTCTCTCATTCACACTACAGGCATTCAACTCCGCAAGACATTACAATACAAATACAACACAAAACACCGCAATCTGTTCACGCATGACCCTTTTTATACTCACTCTCCGATACTGCTGCTTTTCTCGCACCGTCTGCACCTTTCGGCACACGATTCTTCCGCTGCTCGTCTCTCGGCGTCTCGGGCCTTGGGGTAAACTAACCTCTCTAGATTACCTTCCTCAAGAAGATAACCATCCTCACTCTGCTACCAACTGCTAACGCGGGATTACTGGTTACTAATTATCTTACCAAATCCCAAACTATGTCGACTGAATCGTTGGTACCTGTCGTTGAGTAAAAGGTAATCTCACAATAAGTCAATCAATTTAAGAACTTACACCACTCTAAATGACCACCAACCAAATTTAAGTTTAAAGATTTAATATAAAGTCAAAGATAACTGAAGATACAAACTTCTCAAAATGAGATTCAAAAGGTAAATTGGTATCACTATAAACATGAACTTCTTGAATAATCTAAGTCTGAAGAACAAAATAATAAGTACAAGCTCAAAGACCATAAGGGTTGTCAAAATAGATATAAGTTGCAATCTCAAAGTCATTACAGAAAAGAAAATTAAAGTTAGTCTGTCCCTACACTATACTAAGTGACATCCCTACTTAGCAAGATCTTAACCCTCTAGGTGTCAGCCGTGGTGACTTCCTAAGAAGATCACGCACTTCTCTTTGTCTCTTCTCTGATAATGGGTCTCTCCTGATCAGCCTATCTGCCTACCCATCCGCTTCCTCAGGCTCCCAAAATCATCTGCTCTGCTCTCCTCCCGGGTCTCTTTCCCTAATACCAAATCACATTTCCAAAAGAAACGCCCCTTGGGACGCCCCTCACGTGGTACATCTTTGCGCGGCAAACTCCATGATGGTACTCTTGAAGACCCTCGTTATAGTTGACCTTGGTTCCCAGGCTTCTTCTCCAGTGCGCTGATACCCCCTGAAATTCCTGGAAACTCCTACAGGCCTGCGCAAGGCGCCACTGAACAAAGTCCCTTTCATTCGAGCTGATTAGGACCCTCGCACCTGCATACAGCTCGTCCTGCAGTGGGCCTCAAATTCCAGACTCCACCATATCTTTAGTCGTAAAACACTCTCAAAGCTCTGTGCTGGACACCTCGCGACCTCTTCTCTAACGAGCACATGACGATTTAAACGACATGACATTATCTCCTCTGGCCTACTTGATTTACATGCAGCAGGTCCCTGCACTCTTAAAACGTTAACTTGATTTAAACAGCAAACATTCTTAACTAGCATACGTTTCTAATATAACACATCTATAAAGCATATACTTTTAACCCTAAGTTCAATAGTACATTTGGAAGAACCATGTCAACCTTATTTCACATTAATTTAGCAGCACGTTCAGGTTTGCTGTGAATTGCCCTAAGGCCTACACATTATACTGGATTTTAAAGTTACATTTAATTCGGACATGATTCTTTTAACATGAGAACATGAGGTTTTCACATATATTCCAACATTTCTACATTAATCTCACACCGTTATAATTATAGTTACTCTACTTAACATTCTATACATTTCACTACTGAATATAAAACACTCTGTATATTTCACTCCTGGATATAAAACACTCGTGTGCAAAACATGTTTAAACTAACTACGTGCTTGTAAATATGGCGTACTTATACATTTTTTTCCAAACTTGTGCTCTCTCAATACTTTGACTTCCTCATTTGTGTTCACGTTTCAGTTAATCTTTGATTTTTCACTTGCTGAGAGTTTTAGGAGTTGTGTTTATCCTGCTGAACAGCATCCTGCATGCATGTGGATTTAACATCTGTTATCTATACTGGAGGTTTCCAGAGTGTGTGCCAGAAATGTTCTTGAATGGGCAGCGTTACTTAACTGTTTACGTAATTTGTTATGCTAAACTTCACAGGAGTCTGCAGAACATGTGAGCCAGACACAGCATTGGAAGTCTGCTGCCAAGCAAGCAATGTCACTCTTCTGCATTCATTGTCTGGAGGTAGAGTTCTAGTCTCTGGAGATGCAGAATGTCTACAATTCAACACAGCAGATGCCAGAGGCATCTCCTACAGTAGAAAATCTACGGTATTGATCACAAAATATCATATGTCGGACAACAAACTGACAATTTCGAGATGTAGCTGTACATTTTGGAAATATAAAGCTATAAAGATATGGTTGTGCTACGTAAGAAGTATTTTGAAGCAGTCTACCTGTAATCGTATATTTATTACGTGTTGGGTATTTCCAACAGAACCACAACTTTGGCTATGTTCTTTCAATGAGAAGCACACATTACCAACATTTCTGGCTCACAATCTGGAACATTACAAAGGTGTGTAAATGTAAATAATCAAGTTTGATGGAGCAAACACAATAATGAAGGAAATTGGGCACAGAGCATTTCCTAAGTTAGACCCATTATGCTAGAACGGTTTCACAGCAAAATAAGCACTGGAGAAGCCAATAAGTCTTGAATTTGCTGCAGATATATTTATTTTGCCAGTGCTTACTTCCTTTGAAAGCCTTTTATTCTTATATATCAAACCCCATTCAAAATGGCTGTCCGTGCATGTGTATGTCTGCGCTCATTTGGGGGCCATCTTGCAAAGGTTTAGGTAACTTTTCTAAAAAACATATGATGATGGCAGCTCATATTTGCTGACACATTCATTAGTGGACGTCCATCTTCTAATGTTTTTTAATAATGCAAAACTAAAACCATTAATTCAAAGAGGACCACTCATGCATCTGCCCACATGCACAAGGTCAGCCATCCGTGACCTGCTTTGTGATTACCCACAACAACAAAAACATTTGGAGACATGCCTGGACCCTTTAACGGGCAGCCATTTATTAAATGAGTTTTGATAGCATGTGCATATCTGTACATGCACATGCTAAATTTCAAGGGAAGCAAGTGGCTAAGGAGGGTTATAACCTATAGCCCCATCCTATATGCTATAGTGAGCAGAAGCAAGAAGTGACTTACTACAACTGAAAAGGGTGCACTGAATTGCCTATATATATGTATGCATGTATGTGTAGAGATGTTATATATGTAGACATAATATATATTTGTAGATGTATCTTCGTTGTATACTTGTATAAGGAACTGTGACGGATTAAAAGCAGCGGAATATTTTTTATCCAGGAGACCCATTGAATTCACACAACACAACATAATGTTAATGGACATGTTGGCTATCTGTTTAGAAAATAATTTCTTTCTTTTCAAAAAACATATGTTTTGACAGGTTCAGGGTGTTGCGATGGGGGCCATCTTCTCCCCAAGCTATGCCTGTATGTTTATGGGCTGGTGGGAGGAGCTGGTCCTCAGAAAGCAATACAATGACATTTACAAAGAGAAGGTGGTGTCATGGTTAAGATATATTGATGACCTGATTGTTTGGAATGGAACTGTGAAGGAAGCAGAGGAGTTCATTGAATGCATCAATGTAAATAATGTTAATTTGAAATTCACGTCCTGTATAAGGAATCGCAGTGTTTCCTTTTTAGATGTCAAGGTTACTATAAACAACAGTAACATCTCCACATCTTTATTTCGAAAAGACACTGCTGGCAATACGTTGCTTCATGCAACAAGTGCGCATCCTCCTCATTTAATTCATAGCATCCACTATGGGGAGATGCTTAGACTTCGGAGGACATGTAGCAGCAGTGCAGACTTCAACATGAAAGTAAATTACATTTTATGGAGCAAGGAAACAGTGCCGAAAATGTAGACATAGCTATTAAGAAGTGTAGGTTGGTTGCAAGGGAGGAGTTGTTACGAGATAGGGACCTACCTCATAACACTCAAGACACAAATTCATTAGCTCCGGCAGAACCCGCCAGACTTATTTTGACCTTTAGCAGACAGCAAAAGGAATTGTGCAAAATTATCCAGCGCAATTGGCATATAGTCAAAGACGATCCCATAATAGGCTGCTCTCTCCCAGAATTTCCATTGACAACATATAGGAAATCTACATCAATGGCTAATGTTCTGGTCAAGAGTAGTCCTGAGTACAAGGAAGAAGCTGGTTAGCTTACAGCCAGAAAGGGATTTTATAAATGTTCGAGCTGTAAGGCCTGTAGTTATGGGAGCAATAGAACTTCATTTTTGACTGCCTTAAGTGGAAAACCTCAAATTATTAAATACCATCAAACTTGTAGAAGTGAATTTGTAGTATACGTGCTGGAATGCAGCTGCAATCTAATGTATTTTGGGAGTACTAAGTTGGTAGCACATAAAAGCGTGTTACAACATATTAGGGCAATACCCAATAATGACCCGAATTACCCTGTAGCACGTCACTACAAGGAACACCAGAATGGGAATTTAAAAGATTTGAAGTACTATGTCATTAACACTGTTCCGATCCAAAGAAGAGGAGGTGACAGGGAAGGGAATTTAAGACGCTTGGAAACCCACTATATTTTGCAGCTCGATACAAACAAACCAAACGGGCTCAATATGAGTGAGGATTTATATACATATTTAAAGTAGAAGTCCCTTTCCTTATATAGTCAGTAACCGAAGATGAATTGATATCGCACTGAGAAGCTTACATTCCTTTTGAATTTAGTTAGTATAAATATGAAATATTTGCACGTTACAATGACTTATGCACTTTAGCAATCATGAAATAAAGAATGAGTTATTTTACAAATAATGGTTGTTTTAATATTGTTGGTTTTATAGGAATTTTAGGATAAATGAATTATATTTATGTGATTTTAATATATGTATTTATTAATGAAGTACTTATGTTATGTTATGTTATGTTATAACAATTTATTTTGCGCACAGCGACCCCAGCGAAGGAGCATCCCGGCGCAGAGACAACGGAGCAACACAACATAACAAGGAGACAATACCTCAAAAGAGAGGCTAAAACAGGAATGTCTTAATGGCTCTACGGAAAGACAACAGGTCCTCAAGCAGCCGGATTTCAACTGGAAGGGAGTTCCAGATTAACGCCGCTTTCACCCTGAAGGAACGACCCCCCATCCTGCTGAGCCTAAATCTAGGGACAACAGCAAGGGCCTGACCTTGAGATCGAAGGTTGCGGGTGGGGACATAGAAGGCAATGGGGTTGGCCAGAATCTCAGGGCCTATGCCTCTTAGGATTTTGAAGGTCAGACACAAGACCTTGAAAAGGATACGCTTCCTAACCGGAAGCCAATGCAGGGAGCGAAGGACATTAGCCACCGGGCAAAACCTAGGTAAGCCGACAATGGCTCTTGCCGCAGCGTTTTGCACCCGCTGCAAACGGGTTAACTCAGCCTGGTTAGCCCCCGCCAACAAAGAGCTTGCATAGTCCAGACGGGAGATGATGGTTGCCTGGACTACAAGCTGTCTGGTGGGGGCATCAAAGAACTTAAGCACTGGCCTTAAGCCTCTTAAGAGTCCAAAGCAACAGGCTGCAATTTTTTTGGTGTGCCCTATAAATGTGAGACCAGCGTCTAACCAGACCCCTAGGTTCTTCACCTCCGACACCGGGGTCGGAGAGGGGCCCAACTCCGAAGGCCACCACTGGTCGCCCCAAAGCTCCACTCCCTTCCCGACAACCATTACCTCTGTTTTTGTGGCATTGAGCTGGAGACAGTTGCCTGTCAACCAGCTGGCCACCGCCTTCAGTCCAGACTGAAACCTGGGGGCATCCTGTTCCGCATCCCCGCTGAGAGTAACCGCCAGCTGTGTGTCGTCGGCATATGAGACCAAAGTTAGGCCCCACTGCCTTGCGACATCAGCCAGCGGTCTCACGTAAATGTTAAACAACGTGGGACTCAGCGAGGACCCCTGCGGAACCCCCATGGCCAGAGGCTGGAACCTGGACTTGAAGGGAGGGATGGCAACACAGAAGGAGCGGTTGTCTAGGAAGGAGCGGAACCATTGCAGCGCCAGGCCGCCGATACCGATCTCCTCGAGCCGCTGGAGGAGGATGCTGTGCGATACAGTATCGAAGGCGGCGCTGAGATCTAACAAAATCAGCACCGCCGTCTGACCAGCATCCAACCTCGCATGGAGATGTTCCACCATCACAAGAAGGGCAGTCTCCGTGCTGTGGCCAGCACGGAAGCCATTCTGTGTGGGATCGAGGGCATTGGACCGGGCTAGATGTTCAGACAGGGCCAGATTGACATGGGCCTCTGTCAGCTTAGCTGGCCAGGGAAGCAGCGAGATGGGGCGATAGCTTTCCGGCTTAGACGGGTCAAGAGAAGGTTTTTTAATAATTGGAGACACCACCGCCTGCTTCCAGCTAGTGGGAACTACCCCCGTCTCTAGGGAAAGATTGACCAGGGAACGTATAGCCATGCGTCCCAAAAAGGTCTGGTCTCGAAAGAGGGCAGGCCTCACTGGATCAGATGGGGACCCAGATTTAACTTGCGTGGCAAGTTTGTCAAACCCTTCCAAGGTGAGGGGGGGAAATGAAAGCAGAGTGGTCTGAGGAAGTGTCTCCTTAGGGCTACCCAGGACATTATCAGTACTAGGGAATGTCCGATATATCGCCTGCACTTTTCCCAAAAAATAGGAAGCAAGGGACTCACAGTGTGTGACAGAGCTCTCGGCCGTAACGGTGGATCGCTTAGACATAAGATCTTTAACCGCCTTAAAGATGGCCTTCGACGGGTTTATGCTGTTCCGGAATTCCTCGGCATAAAAAGCCGCTCGGGCACGACAAATGGCCCGGTGGTAGAGCTTGACGGACACGGCATATGCAGCTTTTAACTCAGCCCCATATGTCTTCCGCCAGGCCCTCTCTGCCCGTCTACAGGCTCCCTTCAGGGCGCGCAAAGCGTCATTATACCAGGGGCTCGACACACGAGGATTGATCTTCGTCGTTACAACCGGTATCAAGGCGTCCAGGGCCCTAGTGAGCCAGGAGCAGAAGAGATCATACCCCTCTTCTACGTTGTTCAATGGGCCCAAAGGTGCCACTGACAAAAGATGGTGAAAGTCTTCCAGCCTGAGTTTACTCCAGGGTCTTCTGGGTACCCGTTTGGCTGAAGCAGTAGAGGTAGTGGCTGACATAGGACAACAAATGGACACCAAAGAATGGTCAGACCACTCTACAGGGGCAATCGACGTGACTTTAGCTTCTGTCAGATTAGTAAAAAAAGGGTCAAGAATATGTCCCCCGGAATGAGTAGGCTGGGAGACCAGCTGAGATAGTTGAAAGGCCTCTAAGTCCATAAGAATACTACGTGCTGTCAGACAAGATGGTGTGTCAAAATGCAAATTTAGGTCGCCCAGAATGGAAAAATTAGCACAGTCAGTGACCAAGGTGGCAACAGTGTCCGGGAAAGCATTCCTGAACGTCACGTCACTGCCCGGCGGACGATACACCACCATCCCTGAGAGTGTGAATTCTGGGCTAACAGAGACTTTAAAGGAGGCACTTTCACAGCCCGCAGTCTTAAGGATGGTCCATACACAGGAAAAGCTAGATCTCACTATCAGGGCTATACCCCCCCCTCTAGATAGCCTATTCACAATATACATCGAATAGCCAGGAGGGCATACAAGATTGGGGATGGCAGTGTCGGCTTCCTGAAGCCATGTTTCGGTTAGAGCAAAAATATCCGGGGCTTCATTCTCGATCAGATCGTACACGTTCTGCTGATGTTTCAGGAGCGACCTGACATTAAGATGCATAATCCGCAATGATGAAGGCAAACCTCTACTACGCAGGGCGACGGAAGAACTACGCCGGGAGAGAGGCAGCGGGGGGCCGAGCACCAAACAATTGCAAGGGCAACGGTAAGGACCACATAAGGGGAGGACGGGCTGTAGGGTGCAATGACAGCTCACCTTGCCGATAGAATACAAACGCTCCCTAGAGTAAGTAATCATGGCGGTGGTAAGAGGCAGAAGCGGACCAGAGCCCGCCACGTCCAGCGCGTCCTTATATATATATTTTTTAAAACCCACGTTTTTATAATGTGGGAATCATTTATCGAATTTCTATTTCCTTGCGAAAGACTCCAATATAAGAAATGAAAATGTATTTTTGCACATGCTGTCCTTTGCACATATCCCAGCTATAGTAGTCATACCATAGAAATATACAGAATTAGAGGCTACTCATTTAAGCCAGAGTGGAATGTGGCTATGTATTATTTATTTATTTGCAGGTTTGTATCGCGCTGGCACCAGAGCACTTTTATTAGTTTTAATTCAGCACATTAAGAAGTATTGCAGGAAAGCTATACTCTGAACAAATTTTGCACTTTATTTTTCTATTTTAGGATATTATATGGGTTCCATAAGGTCACCTTCGTTTGTCTTCATTAGAATGGATAAGAATAACTTGTTGCATTGACGAATAATTGTGCATTTGAGCCAGATATTGTCAAGGTCAAAAGATCGTATGTACCAAGATAGTAGCCATAGATATCGTATGGAGACTACATTTACACAAAGCATCATTTTAGGATTTTTTTTAATGTATTTATACATAACATTATGATGTTTGTAGTGTTGGTACAAATAAGCATTTAAGCTTTTATTCTTAAAGTATTTCTTTCATGTCTATAAGTTAAATGTATGCACTGTCACTTTAAAAATGGAAGTGGTACACAACAATGTTGTCATGTGATCAAGGCAGGGATCTGCCGAAATGCGACGTGATGGCGGCTGGTGGTGTATCCGAATAAAATTAAATAGCACCAAACCTGGGTCTACGCTCGTCTTTCGTGGTTTTGAAGAAACTGCTGTTGCGAGGTTCGATATATATATATATATATATATATCATATCATATCACATCACAAGGAACACCTCCGCTTTGCTGGGGGCCACCGGTCCTGCAGGGCGGGCTCTGAACCAAGAACGGAGATCCTGGAGAACTGCGGGTTAGACCACAAACAACAAAAGAGCCCCACAGTGACTGATGATGCAGCTGACTTTATTCGTCATTTCAAGTGCAACTTACGCTCCTACTCCTTACGCGTTTCGACGTCACTGACGTCTTGTTCACAGGTGAGCGTGAAATAAAACCAAGTGGTATATGCCTGCGCAAATTACTTCAGGTCCCAGAATGCACCAACAATGTCTTTAGGAACGTGCATGTTGATTCAATTACTGCTTAATAGCGTGATTTACAAACATTTTGCAATATTGTCCCAAGTTGGTGCCTTCATTATGTTACTGCTTAGTGCTAGTTGTTGCCCCATGATTTTGAAGTAATTGCTGCATCCGCACTGTTCCAATATATATATATATATATATATATATATATATATATATATATATATAGATAGATATAGGAGAGTCCTAATTAAGAACAGAAACAATTTAACATATTAAAAACACTTAAAACTTCTCTATTTTAAAGACTAGTGATAATTAGCATATTCTTAAAAAAGTCTCACAATTTGCGACGAAGGCGTACACCTGCTAGCATCATCGAGATAATGTTGCAGGCAACTTCCTTTTACAGAGTCAATGAGTAACTGAATTTGTAAAGACAGCTTTACTGCCAAGCCATATCTGGGCGAATATCACCTGTACAGTATGATTCATTGTTGGCTGTTAAGTTCCCACGTTGGTCAGTGGAAGGCATAAGACATATCATCAATGTGTACACTAAATCTATAAATCACGCATATCTACAAGGCTGTTTCCGGTTAGAAAAGTAATTTGGGTAAGATTTAAACACCTGAAGCAAGAATACATTGTGAGCTTAGTTTTTGTTTCTCCACAGATGAAACTGATATTTGAAAGCTCAAAAATCAGATCATACGTTCATGAAATTATTGAAAAGTTGCACTTAAATGAGTGCTCTCCAAACCCACTATCCATCATTAATGATTGACTATGTGGCTCTGATTTCTATGTGGAGGTTAATGAGGGTTGGCAAGGGGGGCAGCTGATATCCCTGGCCTTCTCTCTATGGCACCCCTGGCACTGCCCTTGCTATCCCTGGTCACCTGACAATGAAAGAAAAGACAGGAATAACAAGTGATCAGGGCTCTAAGAGTTCAGTTTATTTTCTGAAATTATAAATCCTTGCCCCCCGCCCCGATCCTTAGCAGGAAAATAGAGACAATTGAGAGAATATTGGTGTGTGAGGGTGAAGGATCAATCATGTGATGTCATCAGAGTTCAAAGGGTGAGCTATAACTTTTGCCAACCATGACTTTTTGATGTATCCACAAACACGTCTTAAAAGGGGCAGAAAATGCAGCGGCCCTCCCGACAGGTGGCCCCTCTCGTCCCACACACCACAACCAAAGGTAGGCAAAGAGAAAAGGTAGACTCTCTGTTAGAAATGGGATTTCTGGTTGGCTAAGGCTTGCGCCAAAGCCAGGCGGAAACCACCACTCTAGTCAGGGCAAGGGAGTTACACGCCAAAGATAACCCCTGCTCACCCCCTTGGTAGCTTGGCACGAGCAGTCAGGCTTATCCCGGAGGCAATGTGTAAAGCATTTGCGCACGCACACAGCAACAACATCCCAGGCACACTACAAATGGAACTTCAGAAAAGGTTATATAAAAATAGCCTTTGTATTCTCAAAACACATCAGATAGTAATCACACAATATACATTGTGCCAACTGGCACGGGCAATATTCACAAGGGATTATTGACACAGGACAGGGCCACGTGGGCCACTGTCAGGATCAACACTTAGCAGAAATTGGTACAAGTAAAAATAGATCATAAATCTACAACCAGTAGCCACTGGTAATCACTGTACTCCACCTCAACCTGTAACATAACTTTACATTACACACAGTCACATCAGGCGCGAATTATATCCTAAGCCAACCTCACCAGCATAAACACATTATGCAATCTCTCACTAGTCTAAACACATTAGACCCTTCCTCCTAAGTATAACTCACATTAGGGGCGTAAATCACAGAGTGAAACATCATCTCACTAGCATAACCACAAGAAAGGCAAAATAACCTCATAATCATAAACCACAGTTTAGAGATATCAGATACAGGGTGCGCAAAACATACTATACACAATACATTTCCTAGCACCACATCACTTTAGCACATAAATCACATTAGGGCCTTGCACCCTAACCATATACCAGCCCCTCTAGCCAACTGGCCATCCATGAAGGGGCTCAAATGCCCTGTGTGCAGAATGTCAGGGTGCGCTGCTAAGGCAGGGCCAGTCTGGGGTGCGCCATCTGCGCAAACCTAAATGTTGCAGCTGCCCACTACTTGCTGGGCAGCTGAGAACAAGAACAGGGCCTAAACGCTGCAGCTGGCACTAAGTGTGGCGCAGCTGTGGAAGGACTGGCACCTCTGTGCCACTTCTGCCCCTCTCAGGGACTCTCATTCAAAGATTAAGCCTAAACGGTGCAGCTGCCCACTACTTGCTGGGCAGCTGTGAAAGTCACAAATGTGACATGGGCTCCCACTGGCCCTTGGGACTAACTGCGCCAAATGCTGGAGCCCTCTGGCTCTGAAAATACATAATGTGCACATTGGAGCCCTCTAGGCTCTGAAAACAAATGTGCCCAGTGTTGGAGCCCTCTAGGCTCTTAAAATACACATGCCCCCTAGAACTGGGGTCATCGTGGGAGCCCTCGGGCTCAGGGAATACTGGGCAACATTGGGAGCCAACTGGCTCTGAAAATCATGTCCCCCTGGAGCACACGGCTCCTTAAACAATTATGCACCAATACTGCACCAATACTGAAAAAGAACTTGCCCCCATCGCTGAAGCATCTCACAGGGGGGAGAACATGGGCCCTTCTGGCCCTTTAAACACTCAGAGCCACAGTGCAGATGCCCTCTAGCTATCGGGGCAGCTGCCATACCAACTAAAACCTCGGCACCACGAGGGGGGTCTGGGAATGCCCACGGGCTCCTCTGGCTCAACAATGTGCCCCCTTCATTGGAGCGACCCCCCTATCAGGAGGGCCGCTCAGAAAATAGGCCGGGACACAATACAGGTAGGGGACGGGCACCACTGGCCCTCGGGACCCCCACTGGGGCCCTGCAATCAAATGTACCCACCATGTTGGGGCGCCCGCAGCGGTGGGGGCTTGCTCAAGAAAAAGGAATCCAGTGTGGTGCCTCACCAGGCACCATGAGGTGCACAGGGATCTTCCTCCATCCCCGGGGCCTCCCAACGTCTACCAAGGCTGCCTCTCCATTGGCCCCACTCACCAGGCCGGACTTCGGGCTGGCTCTGCTGCTCTCTGCAGGGCTCGCTGGGTCCTGAGACGTCGCAGACTTCTTTGGCTTCGCCCAGTCCCCTCCCTCAGGACCGGGACTTCGACCGGGAGCCCGCAAGGCTCCGAACGTGCTCTCCTCATAATGCGGCTGGGGGGGGGCGCAGGCACCGGCAATGTGCCTCATGCCCCCACTCTGCAGGACACCGGCGGCGGCACTTTGCAGGGCTCTCTCTCCCCACGAGAGCCCCGCCTTTACGATGCGCACACTTCACCCGGTCACCCATCGCGGGACCGGGACTTGTGGATCTCGTGAGGCGAGCAGGACTTCCTTCCAGCAAGCGGAGGTCCCACCCCGCTCCAGGCGGCCGGCCGCCTGACTTCCGGTTTTGACGTGGGCTGCGTTGACGATCTGCTTCCCGGCCATACCGAGGGGTAGGCACCCTCGTAACAACAAATAACATTGGCATGCGGGGTGGGCACCCGCTAGGACTTCTGTATGCGGGGTGGGCACCCGCTTAATCCCAAAAGAGGAATACTTGGTCAAAATGCAGGGTGGGCACCTGCGATCAACAAATGGACATCGGCACCTCCATCAGGCGGGGTGGCACACGCAATTCTGGCATGAGGGGAGAGGGATCCCCATGAGAGGGGTTCCTTCTCCAGGGACTGCAGCGCCGCACGCCCCCCGCTCCTCTTCAGCTGGGAAAATCACCAGCATAAATAAAGTGCTCCTCCTGGCAATTAAAGCGCTTTGCTGTAGGGGAAATAAAGCCCTCCAGGGCGCTTACAGCAAAAAGGTCCTCAAAGATAAAGGAGGAATCCTGGGGCAAAGTAGAAGGGTCCAAAGGGAATAAAGTCTCCCAGGCATCCAGGGGCAGGGCAGGGCCCAGGGAGGCAAGCCTTCCCCTGGGCCCCAGCAGCAGCATGCCCCTGGTAGATTCAAGTAGGAACATGAACATTTTTCATGGGGTCACAGCCCCTTTTTATACACAGAAATCCTTTGTCTACAAAGGTGCAGGCAAGGGGCAAACCAGATGCAACTGGTTCTGGAGCACTTTGTTTTACTCAGCCCCTCTGCCTATTCACAGGATGGGTCAGGGACATCAGACACACCGCAGGGTGTGGAGCCAGCATTGTGGAGGGAAGGCCCAGTCCTATTCAGGTCCCAGGTGCACTTCCATCAACATGCAGATCTCTCCATTCACCACCGGGGCAGACCCATCCTGACTCCTAAAACCAGGCACACCAGTCAGCTCCAGCCAATCAAAAGCCAGACAGTCAATTCACATTTACTGCACAGACATGTCAACTTCTAAAAGTGGCACTTCCACACTAGACACATTAAATCCGTGCACATCATTGTGCAGCATTTAATCTCATGAGTTCGCACATACCGAACTCGCCCCTGCACTCCCCACACATCAGGAACTACCATGGACACACATATTGCCAAAGCATTCCTATGGGAGGGCGGGCAGGCCAGTCTTGCCACGCAAACACAGAGCGCGCACACACACTTTACACTGGACCACAGCGAAAAAGTGCGCAGAGACCTAAAATCACCAACACCAGGTTACAGAAACAGGCTAGGAAAATGCTAAAAGGTTCAGGGTGAACCTGCCAAAAGGGCCAAGTCAAACACTCACAAACCAGTGGCCTTCATCTCTTTCAAATGTGAGAGTTACAGCACCAGTGAGAGCTTAAATATACTAACAAATGCAGCCTAGACTGATTATACTACCATGAAGTAATGTGTGGCTTGCACTGGCTACAGCCACATTTCCTTGTCAGGATATGTGGCCAAAGCTATTAGGTCTTATTGGAAAAAATCAGAACTGGTATTCACCATGTTTCACTTTATGGGAGAGTAAATGAAAAACATGTCTACGCTACACTAAATGGCCATATTACATCCTGGTGTTGCGTATTTCACCGCAGCCATCTAGACAACTTATTCTATATGAGCAGCATGTGGGCACAATGACAATAATCCACCAACACTGTAGTATTGTATTGTAATTGCATTTATATAGCACTTACTACACCTAAGGAGACATTAAAACGCGTTTTCGGCAAGTAGCACGCTGCTCCAAAACCCATAAAGGATTAGTGATGAATCAGTATAGTGAAATATGAAAGTCATTGAATGGTGGATATGTTAGTCAGTTATTTGGATTGAGAAGAATAGTGGAGGGATAGAAGCGGTAAAAAGGTTTGCATTTATATAGCGCTTGAGTTTGGGTGTCTTTGTGTTGTTATAAGGGGGTTTCACATTCTCACCAGTGGATGTCTGTTTCCTCGAGTACGTGTTTGACCCAGTGAACGTGGCTGTTCCATGAATTGCTGTGGGTTGCCTTGAGCATGGGTTTGTTACCACACATTTGAATCTGTCCCCGAGATTGTTCGTTTTCTACCGTGAGGGGGCTAGAGTTGCCATGAGTGGGTTGGTGGTCACATTTGGTGGTTCTATGACAAGATTGGTGTTTGCTTGCATGTGTTGGTGTCCGTAGGAGGTGATATTGTTTGCATGCATTGATGTACCTAGGAGGTTATGGCGTGTAAATGATTCTGTTGGTATTGAAAATAGTTGGTGCATAGTGCCATGAAAGAGTTGGTGTTGTCATGAGTTACATTGTTATCCATAGGGTGGTTTTCTCCCAAAAGTGGAACAGTTGCCATGAATAGTTTGGTGTTCCTGGGAGCTGATTGGTGTCTGTATGAGTCGGATGGTGTTTGAATGAGTCGGTTGGAGTTCCCAAGATGTGGTTGGTGTCCCTAGGAGTTGTGTGGTGTTTACTTAAATCAATTGTGGTTGCAAGGAGTTGCGTGGTGTTTACATGAGTCAGTTGGCATTCCAGTGAGTTGATGTGTATTTCATCAGTGAGTTGGAGTTCCAGTGTGGTTCTTGGTGTTCCACTGGGCCTGGTTCCCCCCATTTTGTGTGTGTATTTGCGTGTAAATCTTCCCATGTTTGGGTTGCTGTTCCCATGAGTATGTTTGTGTTCCTTTCTGTGGGTGTCTGTTCCAATGATATGCACTGCTCCCATGATTGGTGATGCCTTTCTGTGAGAGGATGTGTGTCCCACAAGCAGATGAGTGCTCTCATAAAGGGGAGTTTTTTTCAGTGAAAGGATGATAGTTAAAATGCACAGGTGTCTGTACCCATGAGGGGCTTTATGTTCCCATGAGTGGCTCCTATGGGTGGTTTTGTTTCCGGGAATAATTTTAGTTTCCTATCATTGGTTGTATTTTCCCATCAGTACATGTCTGCATTGACGCGGAGAAACTCCCCAGAGCAGCGCCAGGGACCGAGAGCCTAATCAAGGATCCCCATGAAGGAGTGCTGACCCCCATAAGCCTGCCTGCCTGCCGCCTGCAGTGACCCCCTCCCGCCGCCGCTATTGAGTAAGACCTGCGGCCGCCGAGCGGAGGGGGACTCTAAAACTACACCCCCCCAGCAGGCCTAGCGGCGCCAGCCGCCTCTTCATCGCGCCAGGCGGCGCATAAAGGAAGCGTCACCTCCCCAATATTGTCCGGCAGGATTAGCATGCTAAAGCCATCATAAGAAACAGACGGAGGGTGGGGCATTATAAACTGCATAAGGATGAGCAAAACATTGAAAACACCGATGGCAACAAGATCTACCAGCAGATTGAAAACTGTGAGTACACCTTTGCCAACCATAACTGCAATTGACATAATGTTGCAAAAAGCTATTAAAGTCGTGGCGGATGCCATCCAGGATTCGGAGAGGCGACTCTCTTTGACACCAGACTTATGCTTTCCAAACTTGTCCTCGCACACTACTAACAACACCCAAAATATGGATGATACTGCTTCATCACAGGAGTCTTTACTGATGCAATCATTCTCGGAGTTACCAAGATCACACGTTAAAGATAATACATCTAAATCTTTGTTTAACGACCCAACAATCAATCTGGACAATAGCCTTTTGATTCTAACTAACCATGTAAGCAATATAAATCACGAAAATGCTACTTCTCCAGCTTTGGTTGCCCACTTAGTGGAGAGACAACCATTGGCTACTGACTTAACAGAGTCTCAAATCCCTAAACAAACCAATACTCACAAGGGCACTAGGAGAAAACGCAAAATAAAACACCCTATGAGGAAAACTCATCTCCTGAAAACGTGATGCCAGTGGGTCACTGGGACCATCCCCTAGGGAACACTATTCACTCCTCCTAGTGACAGAGGATTCCACAAAGTTCCTTCAGTTTCTATTTTCTCTTTTATTTATTAGAGTTCATATTTTATAGATATTCATCAAAGTATATTTTATATCATATTACTTCATATTGTTCATCATTCAAATCATCTTCATGATACAAAACATCATCATTTGGGGCATCATTATAATGTGTAGCATCCAATGCATTTCGGGCTACTAATGGAGCCCTTCATCAGGGAATAACACTGTAAGGGTGAAAGTGAAACAAAATAAAATAAAATGTCGCTATAATTTGCACGATGGGGTGCATCATTAATACATTTCAATAGCATTCCACTACAATTACACATGACAATTATTGCATTTGCTTGATGGAACATAACCGATAACTTACATGCCCGTCTTTATCTTTCGTGATTATTTGAAGATTATATTATCCGGTACATTTCTAGAAGAAAGTGTTGTAGATCAGTTGATGGCCAAAAGATTATAAAGCTGGTACAATCATTTCTGCGCTCATAGTGAAGCTATTGTGGCATGAACTAACCTGTTTCTTTATCTGATGTTCCGAACGCCATAAACGCGGCTTCTATGTTGCTCAATCGTCTTGGATTGCAAGTTTGTAACCGTTACGGCGATCAAACTTGTTAGCGGTCATGTGACCTAGTGAAACTAAAGAAAGACTATAAACGGAGCAGCTACAATAAGCTGTTGTATTTAAAGACGTGTAAGTTCGTTATGCTAAAAGAATGTCTACATTCATCTAGTGGAAATGAAAAGCTTGGTGCGAGAATGTGTTGGGAGTTGTTTCAAAAAGATAAAAAAAGATAAAAAATATAACACTGCTGATATCAGGACCGAACCAGTATGTGTAAAAAGTTCATGGGTATTAAGGACTGTGCTAGAAGGAATACGCTAAATATCAGGCTGAGTTGAAATGTATAATAATACACGTGTAGTGTGGGAAATGTTGTGTGAAAACATTATAAATGACAACAGTATAAATGAAAACGACAGCGGTATAAAATAAAAAATTTGTAAAAACAACACAGGGGTTACCAATCTGAGGCACTGAAGCAAATTTGCATGTTGTGTGTTCACAGATAACATGAGAATTCAATTCTCTCATTGAGTCCAAAAGGTTTTTGGGTACACAGTCTATAAATCCATGAGTTCTCTCTTTGGAGTAGGTATTTTGTGTTGTCTCTACCTTCTATTTTGTTGATACTTTCCAAAATCAAGAATTTCAGTTGTGCTATGCTGTGTTTAGATTCCATGAAGTGTGTCGCTACTGTGGATTTCACATTTTTCAGGCGTATGTTCGATTTATGTTCTGTGATTCTTATTTTGATTTTGCGCTCAGTCTTCCCAATATACAGTTTACCACAGGGGCATTTGAGAGCATATATGACATTAGTTGAGTCACATGTGGCATTCACTCTCAGTTTTATTTCTTGACCTTTCATAGGATGGTTTATTCTGCTACCTTTGATGACATTATTGCAATGGCCACAGTTGTGGCAAGTTTTGGTACCTTTATAGATTTCTCTTGTAGGAGTTTGTGGTTGGAGCATTTCACCTAGATTTTTTGTTCTGGTGAACGCAAATAGCGGAGGGTCTTTGAAGCAATTGTTAAAATCAGGTTCCAGAGTGAGCATTGGCCAATGTTTCAGTATGATGTTCTTAAATTTTTGACTTGATGTTGAGTACCTAACAAGGACTAACAAGGTCTAAATAGCTGTGCATCCAACCTTAAAATTTACTGTTCATGAAAACTCATCTCCTATCAGGTAAACCCAAACGCTCTATTAAAGACATGTGGCAGCCAACAACTTTGGGGAAACCCACTGAACCAACACGTGGAGGGCCCTCCCTAATATCTTCACAGGATTACGATACACACGGAAATGACAAAAACAACAAAGGGAGTTCTCTGGTCAACGAGGAAACAGGCCACATAGATAAGAATTGCACTACGAACATACCGTCCATGAGTGAGATTGAAACTCTGATTAAATCACTTTTACAACCTATTAGCCATCAGATCGCTCATATCGAAAAGGCATTGAGCAAGTTCGAGAGGGCTCAAAATGATATATCATCTAGTATTCTCAAACTCCTTAAATTACCCAATACACTCCCTACTTTTGTTACAGCCTCTACAACCCTCAACGTTAAAAACCCAAAAACCGCAAAAAAGTCAAGTGATCCATCAAGGGACACAGATAAAAAGAAAGAGTCACAGCATCAGAATCCCCCCACTATTGATTTAGCATTAAACCCACAAAACGCTCATCCTACGGATAAGCTCACAGTTACATCTATAGATAATACGCAAAATATCCAGGTATGTGAGGATGATGATGATAGTGAGTGGGCAACAGAGGGTTATCCTTCTAATACAAAGATAGGCATTGCGGAGAGTATAAAACACGCAGCCCCACCAAATGTTAACATCTCAACTAAAGTAACAGGTGCACAGCAACCTAGACCCTCCACAATACGAATACCATCACATATAAATTTACCACCACAGTCTAACCCTTACACAATAGTTATGATTGGGGTACCTAAAGCAGATGAAAATAGGGAGGAAACACACGAGGAATTAAAGAACAAAGTGATGCAATGGCTAACTAAAAACAGGCCTCTTCCCTCCCATATAATAGGAACCATCTTGCATGTTAAGAGAGTAGAGTGGGTGGGCACACGTTTTAAATCTACAGAGGGCGACTGCATTGTGGTCACCTTTAAATACGCAGGAGTGGCGAAATTTATTACAGACTGGAGGAGCTCTTCGACAAACAGTCTGATTCGTACAATGGGTCTTAGTTACTTTTATCCTGTTCGATCCAATAGCCAAAGGAATTAATATAAACATCATCATGTTCAAGAAGGACCCTATAACACGCAGCTATATCCTCAATCCTGGTCGGCCCCTTCTGTTCCCCCTCAAGGCATGCTAGTGGGCTTTGAACCATACCCATATGCTTACCCTTGGGGAAGTAAAACATATAATCATCAACCCTCAGCAACATCTGAGAGAGTAGGGCCCACTCATCATCGAGCTCATAATCATCCTAACTTTCAATATAATAATTACGGGCTCTCAACGTCAAATAGATATGATGTACTTTATAACTACGACCAACTGGACGAGGTTGATTGACTGCCATCTGACTTGCCCTTTGTTTACTGCTCTGACATGGTGTATAACCCCATAGTATCCAAGGTCGATTCATTAATAACCTCTAACCTCTCTGAGGTCAATTTAGACAATACTGCCACAATGACGAGCTCTATCCATCTAGTTAGCTCTTCCCCAGACCACATCCCTATCCCTTCTTTACCTGAAGCATGCAACCTTCCTACCCATATAGTCTCTCAATCTCTAGCTACTATCAAATTAACCACTGCATTATCACTAGAGCATAATGACTTCAACTCAATTAAAATACTGACTTGGAATATCGCAGGACTGGCTTCTAAAACTAATGACCCGTCGTGGGTATCCTTTGTTAAAAACTACACCATATTATGTTTCCAGGAAACCTGGTTAGTAGACAGTAATGTTTTCATTGAGGGATTCCAAAGTTTCTTTGTCCATGCATCCCCCTCACCCAGTGGCAGGGCAAAGGGGGGTTTAGCAATATTTATTAGTCTGTCCTTTAAATCTGAGATAAACTATTTGCAGCTGGAAAGTAGAAACATCCAGATCCTGGACCTTAGAAAGGGGAAGAAAGGAATAACCCTGGTCAATTTCTATAATTCTGTTTCTTCCCCGGGCGAATGTAACATCGTCACTCTTCAAAATCATCTAAGTGAAAGCCAGACAAAACTGTCCCAGGATAAAATAATTGTTGGCGATTACAACACACACATCTGTGGAAATCCTCTTATAACATCTCTGGGCTCTTTGGGTTGCGGAAATAAAGCAGGTCCTCACTTTGCTCATTGCCAACGTGGAACAAGATTGAACACTTTTATGGACGCCCTGAACCTGACCATGGCATGATCTCTGAAGGTCGACTCCTTTACCTTTAAAAATCCAACTTATAAAGGCTCAGAGTCAGGTTCTTTTATAGATCACATCCTTCTTTCAGCTGGTGTGGTTAATCAGGTTCTCAGCTTTGACATACTCGAAAGTATTTACAGTGATCACAATCCTCTCTATCTTGAGCTGCAACGTGGTCCTTTTGCACTTCGGAAAAATATCAAGGACCCGGGAGTGTTAAAATCGGTTAACAACAACCGCCGCCTGAAATGGAACTTGATAAATAGCGACAAATTGCACGAGTCCGTTGTAAAGCACTGTGATTCAGAACTCAACCTTTGCGGATCAAACTCCACTCCTCCGGAATCCATCCTATCTGCATTTACAGTGGTGACAAAAAAGGTTGATCAATTGCTCTCTGTACCCGTAAAGGGAACATTCGCCCAACAACCACGCTGGTTCGATCATGCCTGTTCCTTAGTTAATCGAAAACTAAAAGCTGCCCTCAAGAATAAGCCAAGAGACTCTGCACTTATCAAAGCTCTACGCGCAGAATATAAAAACACCCTTGCATTTCGCAAAAAGACTGTAAAAACTAAAATCTGGGAGTCTCTGCTAGATCCTTCAATTCTGGGCAATAGTTCGAAATTCTGGAGCATAATCAACAAGCCACTCTTTGACGACCCGAATGCTGACAGCCTCGGAACCGTCATACCTGAGAACGAATGGATCTCTCATTTCAGTTCCATCTTTATGAGTGACGCCCCACAGACAATGCTAACTCTCAAACTTCCTGAAAGCACACCTCTGCACTTTACTATCAAAGAAGTTGAACTAGGGATCCATGGTCTTACTAGTAATAAAGCCCCGGGCCCAGACGGTCTTCCACCGGATTTATTTAAATCTAATATTCCCTTTTGGGCCCCTATCCTCACAGCTGTCATCAACGCGGGGGTCGAAATTGGGGCTCCCAAGTCTTGGGGAGCATCCACTATCGTCCCTGTATATAAAAAGGGTGACAGAACAAAAGCGGCTTGCTATAGACCAATTTCCCTGATAAATTCAGTTGCAAAGGTAGTGGGAGCGATCCTCTTAAACCGGCTGAACGCTTGGGCCAAACAAAACAGCATAATGGCCCCTGCCCAGTATGGATTCAGACCAGGGCATTCTACAACTACCCAATGCGTGAACCTATATTTAATCAGTGGCAAATATACTCAAGCCAGAAAAGGAACATTATATATGGCCTTCATGGACCTTTCCTCGGCCTTTGATTGTGTCGATAGAAGTAAACTTTGGGTAGTCTTGCAGAACATGGGCGTTGAAAACAATTTGATCAACTTTCTGGCTGACCTCCATAATGACACACGTGCCAATGTCCGTTACACTAAAGATCTGAAAGTAACGAGAGACTTTAAAATCAACCGGGGGGTCAGGCAGGGCTGTATTTTAGCACCTTTTCTTTTTAATTTATATATAAATGGACTCGAGGAACACCTTTTAAAAATTGATACGGACTATCCTCGCATTGGAAAAAAGGGCGTGCCTGTTCTGCTCTACGCAGATGACGCCGTCCTTTTATCCAGAACTGCACTTGGAGTTCAAAAATTATTAGATTCCTTTCTTCAATTTATGACTTTACGTGGCCTGAATATCAACAATTCCAAATCATTTGTCATGATGGTAGGTTCAGGATCAAAAAAACATTACCCCTTCTCAGTCAACGGGGAAAAAATACCATCTACAAAAACCTTTTCATACCTTGGAGTATTGTTTGATCATAAATTATCATGGGGCCCCGCCATACACAAAAAGAAAGGTGAAATGCTAAGGACCAATGCCGGAATAATGGACTTTGCACGCAAAATGGGTAATACACCGGTGTCCGCCATAATGAAGTTATACCAAGCAAAAAGCATCGCGGTTGCCTGTTACGGAAGCGAACTCTGGGGTTTTGCTCCAGTGGATGCCCTTACAGTTCTTGAAAATAACTTCCTGAAACAGGTCCTGTATTTACCAAAAAGTATTGCTAATTTTTCTGTCCATGAGGAACTCGGCACACCACATTTAGGAGATAAAATTGCTGTAAATCCTCTGCTCTGCTGGTTGAACTGTTGGATGAATGACTCAATACCTTTAACCCATAATATCCTTCTTGAGGCCCTCACCTGGGAAGGGCAACTCAAGATACCTTGGCTGAAATATATTAGAAACTGCTTTAAAGATCTGGGCAGGTTGGACCTTTATTCAACACCTCAGCTTATATCCAAGAAAGACGCTAATTATGTAAAGGATACTTTTTTATTAAATCGACAACTGGATAGGGAAGAAATCGAGTTGAAGAAGGGCAGTGTAATGAGTCATATTTTAACCAAGACTTGTATACGCTCTGAACCATATCTATCCTGGCATATATCAAGACATGAGCGTTTCCTGCTGAGCAGATTCCGTTTTGGTTTATATCACCTATTGTTAGCTGTGCCGAGCGGAGCCCACAGAGGTCAAGTGTTGCCACCTTGCGGCTGCGACAATAAGTCTCCGCAAGACCTGGCTCACTTTTTATTCTTGTGCACTTTTTACTCGAGACCACGGAATATATTTTTAAAACCTCTGCTTAAAAAACTGAATTTTGTGCAAATCAAGCCAGCTCTACTATACCTTCAAATGCTGCACTATGATAGCACTTTTTTTACTTGTAACTTTTTAAAAACAGCCCTGAAATTTAGACAAAGTATGGAAGGCTGACCCCCAGCTGAAGTGTTTTTATCTTAATAATTAAGTCTCTAATAAGTATACTTACATTGGATCGTGTTATCATTTAATCTATTTTGTGATTACCTGTTTATATCCTTCTCGCTGCACTTTTCTGACAATGAACTGTAAATATATGTATTTTTACTTGCTTTTATGACTGCATTTTAGACAGTCGAATAAAGAATTTTGAAATTGAAAATTGATGTCTGCATTGATAAGTTAGTGTCAGTTCTTATGAATGAGCACTGGGTACAACGGATGGTTCTCGCTCTGTCCACGTGCTTGGGTGTCTGATCCCTCGTGTGGGAGATGAATGCCATTTCTGAGATCTCAGACATTCACTCGTCCCATGAAAATCTGTTTTTAAAGGTATGCAATAAAGGAAGCTAGTTAGGTCAGACAAATATATGAAGCAAATGCAGTTGTGTGAGCCAGATATGAATATACTTGTGGACCTTAGACGAATGCAGAACCTGCAAGCTTGTTCTTACGTGTCCATATTCCTGTGAACAATCTTCCAGAGTTGATCTCTTCTTGGTTGACAGAAGACTCCTTACACAAGACACAGCAGTGCTGGGAACTTTAGCTACCTTTGATCATGTCCCAGTGACCATGAGTTGGTCAATTCAGTGCCTATTTTTATTTTGCACTCTTGGACCTTACAGAGATCTCGGTTCATAAATTTGGACTACTGGCAAAACTCAATGGGCATTTAATAAGCATAGGAATCCCTTAAATCCCTATGCCTCCTTATGAATGTTGAAGGCTAAGAGTGACATTTTTAATACTGAATCTAATATTCAAAGTGGGAAAGATCGATGTACATGTCTATAGGAAATATTACCTAGTTTCCAAATTACAGTATTGATAAGGTGGAGAAGAGTGGAGTTAGTGACATGGTAACAACTTTTTCTAGTTGTATTGAGCTTCATGAATATAATGGCCTCCCCAGTTCATTAAGCACCTTCCATAGTATAGGCCAGTGGTTCTTCACCTTTTGACCTATAATTCTTACAGCGCAACACATTGTGCCTTGGTTGATTAATGTATTTAGACCAGCAGACAATGTTCTCCTCTAATGTTTTGGAATCAACAAGGTTTCATTGTGATAGCATACAGCCCCAAGTTAACACGGTGGGCAACCTCTATAGTATTCATAATTTGCATAGTAGGCAATGTAATGAAGAATGATCAAGTTCAGAACAAGGATTTTTCTAGAAGTAAATTGGAAATCACTGTTCAATACATTTTTGAGATTGGTCCTAAAAGAGCTGAAAATTAGTCCATTGATGAAATTGATCTAATATAATCTGGCAAAATAAAGGGCCCATTGTGCTATTCTATAAAGTCTGGAACAATTCTCTTAACTCCACTAATCAAGCATTTATTTTTGAGTCACGTTTGTACCAGATAGTATATTTTTACAAGTGCACGGATTTAGGATTCCCATTCCTTAGTGCAGTATTTATTTGTATTTGCTCTGTTTTGCTAATTTTTCTTGCAATACCGTTTTTAAATAGTCTCGAGCTATTTCTGATACTAAGTAGTATGGTCTAACTCCATGGCATGCTCTATCATCACAGTGTATTGCAAGTCATCTGTAAAAGGATTGTGCAAAGGTGTCTGGGTCTATGTATGATTGCAGGTAATATGTGCCTATGAGTGAGAGCATGATACAGACTGTACATGTGTGCAATCTCAGGCAGCCATTTATTGGTAAATATGTGTTAAATAAGCATAAATATTCTGATTGCTATCATGTGTATAGTGTCTTTCTACAATTTGTATTGCCCCATTGCACTTTTGGAGTTGATCTACGTTCTGTGAGTTTCGTTGATCTGAGTCAAGGTGGCCTGTTGTCCTTCTATGAGAAATGATCTGTGAGCCGTATTTTTTATACTGGCTCATTGGCGATAATAGATTGAATAAGATGTATCTGATTATGATAGATTTTCAAAGTACCAGATATGTATGAAAGGGTTTAGCATTTACTTTTTCATTTCTTTAATTTTCCCAGGGTGTAAGGTAGTCCACTGCTGCACCTGAGAAGGCTATAACTGTAGTAATCGGTATTGGCCAATGATATGATATGGCTTTGATGTAATGTCATGCTCACCTAGGTATGGTGTGACCTGGGTGACTTTGAAATATGAGAGGAGATGAATGCGCTATTTTGATAGAGATGCTTAGCCAACTACTTGATGCTACGTGTTGCGGGCATGCCCTGTGCATTCTGTTAGTGGATAAAGAAGCAGAACTAGATCTAAATGATGCATGATGATGGAATACTGGACATCTGAGACAGCATACTGGAACTGTGCTAGAGTATGTGAAATGAGAGGTCTCTTGTTTCTGTTGGATGATTGTGTGGAATTTGTTGGTATAGTCAGGAGCTTGGTGACACCCAGCAAAGGGGCGTATCGGACGTTTTGGATATATGCGAGATGTTCGGCTCATTTTATTGGTTAGCACTATTCTACACAAGAATAGAACAGACTAGGCCCAAATTGATCACAGTGAAATGATCAGTAGCCCGATGTATGGTTAATAAAGTTGATGCATCGTGTAGTAGCAGTGTGCTTCCAAGGGGCAACCGCAGAGCAGCTTCCAATGAGGACCACATCAATGTGACATGTAGGTAGTACTAGAACAGTGTCAATAGAAGAAATATCCAATGGTGCATGTTATGTTATGTTAATTAGATCTATTGAGCGCAGCAGTTACCCTGGGGTGCCCTGGCGCTATGTACTGCCTAACTGTAATGGAGAGAGGGTCATTGGGTAAACAACCAGGTCTTCAGTCCCTTCCTAAATAATAGGAAATCCAAAGCATTCTTCAGGTGGAATGGCAGATCATTCCAAGCCTTGGATGTACATTTAATAAACTCCTACCTCCCCAACTGGTCTTTTTAAAAGTGAGGGTTTGGACCTTTTTTGCTCCAATAGACGGAAGGGTCCTACCGGAACATACGACTTGAACTTATTCTTCAAGTGGTCAGGGCCTGTACCATTAAGGGCCTTAAAGGCTGTACATAAGGCTTTAAAGCGTACCCTTTGCTTCACCGGAAGCCAGGTGTAGCCTGGTTAGCTCTTTTTTCACCAAGACAAAGTTGGGAGTGCCTGACAGCAGCCTGGCTGCTGCATTTCGAGCTATCTGAAGCCTGTTGATAAGTTGTTTGTGGGCGTTCAGATAGATACCATTACAATAGTCCAGCCTTGACATTACAAGTACTGTGATCACTGTCCTGAAATATCCTTTTGAGAGGTAAGATTTTATTTTCATGAGTAAAAACAGCTGAAAAATCCTAACGGGTCCAACCAGATGCAATACAAACTATGTGACAAAGGGTGCAGCAGCGGAACGGCAGCAATGCATGGACAAGATGCAATAGAAATGTAGTTTCAGAGATGTCACAACATAGAGAACAACCAGGGGTAGCTACCATGTAAGGAAAACCGGAGGAGACCAGAACGAAGAGCCAGTTTAAGTAGCAAGGATCACCCAGCTAGGAGTAGATTACTTAGTAAAATGTAATTCCATTTGCATTCGTACAGTTCACACTATGACAAAGGCACAGTCTAATTGTTTTGGGTTTTTTTAAGTGCCAGGGCCCTCATCAGGAGGCCACTACAGCTTGCACTACCAATTGCCCCAGCCAAAAGTCAGTACCAAAACAACTACTAACCATCACACTCTTCTTACAAGAGTGATAGTTGTGGCTGTTCCCCAGAGGGGTTTAAAGGCTTGGACGGCATGTATTAGTCATTTTCAATCCATACTGAATTAATGAACTGTTGTTATGCTCAATCTTAATTTAGACAAACGGTGCCATCATGTGGCAGACTGTCCCAAGTGCTGGTATTTACAATTAAGTACCGCTGCAGTGCACCGGAAACCACCTGCTCAAATAAAGCACTGGACAAAGGCACCACTTACAGAAACGGTGTCATCGCAGGCACTGCCAAAACATACCAGGCTGTGTTAGTCATCGCCCACTGATATTAGACATATAATTAAGCAACACCATCACAGGAAGAAAGACGTGTTTAACAATATGTTTTTGGTTTTCTCATCAAACTCCCACATGCTATAGTTCGCAGCCTGTAGTGCACCATAAGAAAGGCAGATCTTTTGCACTTAGTACAACTTTTCTAAGCCGATGACGCATATACGTATGATGTTCTATTAAGGTCACAGGAGGAAAAGATACTAACGCCTCTCTGTAATAAACATTGGGAAGACCAGGTGCTATATACACGTTTGGCTAAAGAAATCACAATAAATACTTTTCAAAAATCGAAGTTAGAAAGGATTTATGTTAAACTCGAATTATATGTCTGACAATGAGAACATTCCATGTCATAGCAAATTATTTTATTAGGATTCCTCATCATGAACTTTCAAAGACAGCAAATTGATTCGGATAATCCGAGTTCAGAGCAGTTCACTTGTGGGGGGGAGAACAATCATGTGGTTTTAGTGTCAGCTGTTTGGAAGCAACTTTATTAAAGCCAGATCCATCTCAATGCCAGGTTTCAGAACAAACTATTTATAAAGTTTTATATAACGGGAACATGACCCAAGGGGGTATCCGAGCACTTTAGAATGTTTAAGGAGATAGATAGTATAAAACCATTTTCATCAAGGACGGAACAAGTTATGACAGAATCCCCAAGGGAAACCACCACAGGGTTCAAGACAGACAAAGAACAAAAATCCCAAAACTAAGGTGGCCCGAAACATTAACGGAGTCCATATCATGAAGGAGTGTTCATCATACATGGTCTGAAACTATATAAATGATTTCCATTTATATCCATCTCAGGTGAATTGACTGGCCTTCCTGGGCCTGCGTTGGACAACCATGATGTAATACAATTTAAACGTTCAGCATGAAATGTGGTCACAGCACGCATGCAATTTGTTGGCAAGACTGCCTTTGATATATTAGTGTTAATATTTACCAGAGCCAGGCAGTGCTATGGCCCTTCAGCGGTTTGATAAGCTGTGATGAATAGTGTTGGGACACTCATCCAGTTAACACTTCAACAATCTTATGTTGGCAGTAGTACAACAATCCAGAACTCCCTTCAGGTTGAACTCTGCCTACTCCCCGTCTCGTGAACTTCAGGCTTGACTCTAAACTTAGATTTGCCGTGGTGTCGCTATTTCCAATGTTATGCAACTTCTGCATTCGCCCCTTATGCAATCTTTGGATCTTTTTAATCAGTTAAGTGTCCCTTGCTGCTGTCATCGAAATCATTTTTAACATTACAGCGTGGAATATTAAAGACTGGACCTCAAAGCCCACGATGAAATCTAAGAACACACCAAGTGCTGGATAGAATATAAATGTATAATTAAGAAATTGCTAAAACCAGAATGTGTTGGTTGCCCTGCATGAATTCAGTCCCCTGCGTTCCAAGAGCTAAATGGTTTTGGCAAGGTTTGAAAAGACACCGTAAAGTAAAGCAGAGAAATCGCTAAAAGTAGAAAAATCATTAAAAATAGAGAAATTATTAAAAGTTGAGAAATGGTTAACAGTAGAGCGCAGAGAAAACGTTAAAAGCAGCGAAACTTAGAAAGGTCGAATTGTCATCAGCAGACACTTCGGTTTTGGTTTTACATTTCCTCTCTGTTCATCTATCTGTGTGGCTGCTAAGTGGCACAAGGCACATTGGATGCGAGATCTGGCCCTTTAGTCCATGCACTATGCATGTTGGACTTGTTGCTTTGTTTTCACTTGACTACACACAGACTTGAAACTCCCACCATGCAAAAATGCCGATGTATAAAAAGACCTATAGCAGTTGGAACACAGAAAGTGACACAGGGTCATGCGTCCTCTACTATGCATCACCCAGTACCGCCACTGTACATCACCTACTGCACATCACCCAGTGCTATCCCTCTGATAAGGCACACCCTGCGCCTCTCTGCTGCATATCACCCAGTGCACCCCTTGAAACACTTCACCAGTTGCTTTTCAGAGTTGCAAGAACAGAGCTTCCCTTGTGTTCATCCCCTTTTTGGCCTGTTGCACACATCCTCATCTGTCCCCTCCTGCTGCCCACCTGTTGCCCTTGGCTGCACATCATTCTGTGCTCCACTGAAGTTCAAACCCCTGTGCGTGGTGTGACCCTGACAAAGTGACACCACAATTGGTACACAAGAGTTGGCTGTTTCTTTACAGTAGTGTAGGACACCTAATGCAGTAAAAGGAAATACATTTTCCACCAGTCATGTTTCTGCTCTTGTGCAGGCTCTAAGCAAACAGAGCATTAGGTTGGATATGTAACTCCTAGACAGTTGTAGCAGTTCTTCTACACGTTATAAGGAGCAGGTAATTAAATATTACTGCATTGAAATATGTTTTAAGCCACAATTTTATAACAGGTCACAAAAGGCTCTTCAAAAGTCCCACCGGGAAATTAAATATGTAAACAGATGCCTTGGATGCTGTGCCCATTCTTAAATGAGATGGACAGATTTTAGTAACTGTGGAAGAAGGTGCCTGGGAAAGGCGGACAACTTCCCACGTGTGGGTTTAGCCAATTAAGACATATTGATGTCTGCTAAGTGGGTGAGGACAATTTAATAGGTGTAGACAGCAACCCAGTGCAGCTGGCTTTAAACACAGTCTGTGATGTTTTCTTATGGCCCCTACCTCTCCACGGCACAAATAAATGCCTTTGGTGGAGACAATTAACCAGAGAGGCTGGCCCATATTGTAAGCCTCCATCCATACTGGTTTGACAACAAGCAGTGGCTGGTGGAAAGCTGCAGTGCACCTGGTTCAGTTCGTGATTGGCGACCTGAATCCACATCCAGTACTAGTCTATATGGTGCTTAGGTGGGAACCACATTTGATCAAACACCTCCCCCATATGCCCCAGGGACAGGATGACTGCAAGACCCTCTATATGGAGGTGTTGTAGGCTTCTGTCTCCGTCCAGTCTGGACAGTGAGGGTGCAATAAAGCCAAGGAGAGAACTGCTTACAAATACTACCGAATCCCCCATCGCAATGTTATTATTAAAAAATTTTGTAGAGCGCGTAGTCACCCGGGGGTATCCCAGCGCTAAGAACCCTACCCCAACCTGTCAGAGGGCTAGGAAAGGAGGGGGAGTGGGGGAAAGGACTGGGATTTCGATAATCCGGACAGGCGGGATTCATTGGGGAAAGAGATAGGTTTTCAGCCGCTTCCTGAAGCGAAGGTAGTGAGGTTCGTTTCTCAGGTCGCGGGGGAGTGCGTTCCAAAGGCGTGCGGTGTGAACTGAGAAACGCCTTCCGCCTGTGCGTGCCTTCCTGAATCTGGGGGCGATGATGAGATTCTCCGTATCCGAGCGGAGGGATCTGCAAGATTTATAGGGTTTGATAAATTTTCTGAGAATGGGAGGGCCTTGATTTTGTAGCAGTTTGTGGGCTAGGCACAAGGCCTTAAATTTGACTCTCTCCCTCATGGGGAGCCAGTGGAGGAGTTTTAGTGCTGGTTTGGCCGAGTATCTGGCAGGAGTCTTGGTGAGGATCCGGGCAGCGATGTTCTGAATTCTCTGCAGTTTGTTCATCGTTGCTTCTGGGGCGCCCAAGTATATCACATTACTATAGTCCAGCCTGGAGATTATCAGGCCTTGGATTAGTAGTTTTTGCGAGTGGTGGGGCCGGAGGGGCAGAATATTCCTCAGTGATTTCAGCAGGCCAAAGCATGTCCCGGCTACTTTTTTTGCTTGCGAGTTAAACGAAAGGGTAGTATCGAGCCACACGCCCAGGCTTTTTACCTCTTGTTTTGGTTCCGGGAGGGGGCCCAGACAGTCTGGCCAGATGTTCGGGGGAAAAGTGATTCCTTTCTGGCCAAGGAGAAGGACGTCGGTTTTTGCTCCGTTCAGTTTTAAGGCTGAGCTGTTCATCCAGTGTTGAACCTGCGTAAGGCAGTTGAGTAGATCTGCTGGTTTTTGGCTGGGATGAGAGAGTGATACGACCAGTTGTGTGTCGTCAGCGTAGCTGACGACGCTCACTCCGAACGGGGTGATAACCTCCTCCAATGGGGACATGTAGATGTTGAATAATGTGGGGCTCAGGGAGGAGCCCTGAGGCACGCCACATTGGAGGGGGGTTTCGGAGGAGCATGTGTTGTTTTCCCAGATCTGAAAGGTACGCTGGTCTAAAAAGGATGAAAGCCAGGGTAGGGCGGAGCCTACCACACCGACTCTTTCGAGCCGTTTGATGAGAAGTTGGTGGTTGACGGTATCGAAGGCCGCACTCAGGTCAATGTGAAGCTCCAGCACACAGAATGGAACACCTGCTGGTACATGACTACAGTGTCATCTATCAGGATAACTGACCTTGACCTCGCCACACCATCCCGAGTCACGGTTTGATAAATACAGTGCTTCATGTTTCCCTGCTGCCCACTCTAAACTGCTTTGTGAGTGCCTAGGGAAGCTTTTCTGCAAAGAAACGTTTTATTGTTCCATTCGGATATTTTTGTTTTATGTTTTGCCTATTTATGGCTAAGAGGTTATTAGACTGTTGTCCCTCCATGGACTATATTTTTCTCAGTTCTCCCTTTATCATTTTTCATTGACGTTGTTGTAGTGATTATTTAATAAATCAGTCTGTTGATAATTAGTTTAACCGCTTCCTCATTTCTCCACTATCAATTTTGATGCTCGTATAGCCGCACCCCGTCATATGCACTCTCCCCAAACATTTCCTAATAGCAGCCCTTTATCCTCAGCTCACCTACCCACAAGGCAGGCTGAGAATACTTCTTACAAACCTCTGACTAGCCTCCATAAAGCCAGCTGTATCGGATTATTTGGGAGAGCTGGGCTTTAGCCATGATCATCTTTGGTCCACCTCACCTATTAGCTTGTCGAGAGGATTTCTAAAACTTTTTTTTTTTCTAAATGGTCGGTATTATTTTTTATTTGTTCCAAAAATTGTATTCGTTTTTTTAATAAAGAAATTACAGAAGACAAATAAGAAAAACAATTAATGCATAACATACATACACATATCGAAGGCCCAAACTCAATTAAAATGTATTCTGTTTGGGGAAAATGGATCAGAGTAGGGCTGGGGTTAGCTGTGTATGGAGTTTGCTGAAGCAGAGGCAGAAGACTGAGCAGGGCCTGGAGTCAAAACAGGACCGGGGGTAAAAGCAGGACCTGGGGTAAAAGCAGGGCCTGAAGTAAAAGGAGTGTGTGGAGTAAAAGCAGGTGTCAGAGTAAAACCATGACCTGGGGTAAAAGCAGGGGCCAGAGTCAAAGCAGGGGCCAGAGTCAAAGCAGGGGCCAGAGTCAATAATAAATAATAGTAAACAGTTTATAAAGCGCCTGGTAACACCTTCCCGGTGTGTCCCCGCGCTAGTAAGGAAGAGCTAGACACTTTAGCATTGACAGCCCGCCCCAACGTGCCCCCATGGCCTATACAGATGCGTTTTCAGTAATGCTCTAAACTTGACTTCCGCGCTCTCTAGTCTCATCTCCAGAGGAAGCTTATTCCAGCTGCGGGCAGCCATTACACTAAAGGAGTGTCCTCCCATTCTTGATTTATTAGCTCGCGGGACCACCAACTGGCCCGATCCTCCAGAGCGAAGAGCCCTCGAGGGTTCATATCTGCACACTAGGTTATCCAAGTAAGAAGGGGCCCTCTTCCATACAATACGATGGCACATCAGGAGGCATTTATATTGGACTCTTTTCTTAACCGGCAGCCAGTGCAGGGTGTCCAGAGCCCGACTGGAGGCCGCTCTCCTAGGTCGTCTCAGAACCAGACGTGCGGCCGAATTTTGTAGGACTTGTAATCGCCCCAAACTTTTCTCGGTGGCCCCAGGAATAACACATTCCCATAGTCCATCCGGGAAGTAACCAGCGCTTGAATCAAGGTCCGTCTAGCTGGCAGGGGGAGTAGGTCCAGCGTTTTTTTCAGTGTTTTCAGAACACCAAAGCATTTACCGACTAGTCGTCGGATATGTCCCTCATAAGACAGGGTGGGATTAACCCACACCCCTAGGTTTTTTGCTTCCTCACATGGTACCGGGGTGGGACCCAGACGTGGCGGCCACCACTGTGATGACCAACTAAGACTATCTCCACCCACTATCAACACCTCTGTTTTAGAGCCATTCAATTTTAAGCAATGGAAGTCCATCCAATTAGCCAAAGCCTGCATACACGCCTTAAAGTTGGATGCTGTCATTGCAGGGGCTTGGGACAGAGATAACAGCAGTTGGGTATCTTCGGCGTATGATACTAATTCCACTCCATACGCCTGAACGATCCCTGGTCCAGTGCCATTTCAGCAGAGCGGGCAGACCCCAGTTGGACTTGGAAGAAACGGCCCGTGAGGAATGACTTTAGCCATCCCAAGGCAGCCCGGGTTACACCACCATCGCTAAGACACTGCAGCAAGATGGAGTGTGCTACAGTGTCAAAAGCGGCACTGAGATCAAGCATCACCAGTGCCATGGTGTGCCCAGCATCCGCTCCCTGTCTCAACGTTTCAGTGGCTCTCAAAAGGGCCGTCTCCGTCGAGAAGCCTGCCCGGAAGCCCGACTGAGAGGAGTGAAGAATCTCAGCCCTCTCCAGGTGATCCACCAGTTGACGATTTACGACCTTCTCTGCCACTTTGGCCGAATAGGGAAGCCGAGATATAGGTCTCAGATTTTCAAGAACCTCCCTACCCACATTCGGCTTTTTCTGATTGGCAGGACAATAGCCTTCTTCCAGTCGGCCGGGAGCTGTTGGGAGGTGAAGGAAACGTGAAGCACCTGCCTAAGCAAGGGTTCAAGTACCTCCAAACCCTCAGCCAGCACCCTAGGAGGCGCAGGGTCGCGCGGGGAGCCTGATTTTACACTGCGGCAGATACTACGAAGGTCTTCCGACGGGGGATAACGAAATGCTCCAATCTCACCGTCAACCCTCCCCGCCCCAGTGGTTCTATAAACTCGAGGCCACTAGCAGGTTGTTCAGAAAAGGAAGCATAGATATTCTTGACTTTCCCAGCAAAGAATTCAGCCACCCGGTTACACTCTGCCACCGAATCGGTAGACGGGGCGTTTTGGCCCGGTACCTGGGATATTTCTTTAAAAATTTTAAATAACTCCTTCGCGGAGTGCTCTGCCTCTTCTATCCCCGTGTGGTAATATGCGGCCTTGGCCCCTCGCACTTGCCTTTGATATTTCCTTATAGCTAACTTGTAGCCATCCTTACTCCCAGAGCAGGATGTCAGCCGCCAACTGCGCTCCAGCCTCTTACACTCCGATTTAACCAGCTGTAACTCTGGAGTAAACCAGGGGGCGGTCCTGCTTCTTTTACTACAAGACTTAGAGCTGCTTAGTGGCGCCGTGGAGTTTAAGGCATTTAGAATGCGCTCATCCAGCTTAGAGTTCGCACTCTCAATATCCGCACCCTCCAGCGGACCCCCGCTTAGTATACGTATATTAAAACTATTCTGGGCGAACTGCTTCCATTTGCGATACAAACATTTTTTTGTGTCAGCTATGTTCTTCTCATAGACTGGGCTAATTATCTCGAAGGGAACTAAATAGTGATCTGACCATGGAATCGGGATAGGGGTATCCACAGTCACACCATCCCAGCTAGCAAACACCGGATCTAATAGTTGACCGAGTGTATGCGTAGGGGAGTCGTTTTTCAACTCAAGTTGAAGTTCCTGAAATTGCTGACGAAGGTCAGTGACATCTTTCAATTGAGTATCTTCTAAATGCATGTTTATGTCACCTAAAACTAACAGTTTGCTCCGTCTAATAGCTAGGTGAGCGACGGCCTCAATGATACTAGACCTGAAGTTTCCGTAGCTGCCTGGGGGTCTATATAAGAGGATCCCGTATATAGAATCCTTTGGACTAAGCTTCAAATTGAACATACCAGCTTCGCTACTGTCTATTTTAGTCGGGAGTAGAGTGCATTCAAATGGGGCCTTTACAATAATAGCAATCCCCCCACCTCTTCCTCCTCCCCTGTCAATTCTGGCTATGGAATATCCTGGAGGGACCGCGTTGATAATGTCCGGGTCCGAGTGTTCGCCCATCCACGTCTCCGTTAGAAAAAGAATGTCTAGCTTCTCATCCAACAGGAGATCCCATATTTGAATGCAGTGCTTACTCAGAGATCGACAGTTCAATAAGCCTCCTTTAACTCTACGCCCATCAGCACAGCCGGCGGGTTCCCTAATGCGTTTAAAGGAGCAGTAGGGGCAATCATGCAATGCAATCGCCTCCATAGATCGTCTGCAGGGGGTTTTTAGTGGTGGGCATAGGTCACGAAGCTCCTGACTATCATAGTGGATGGGGACTCGCCCAGAATGGGCAGAGATTGTGGCCCCTAGCCCCGACCGGTTGCGGACGGGCGCAGATGGGCTTAACTTAGGCGCAACTTCGGCGCGCCTTCGTCGCGCCCGCTGCACGCGTCCGCTGCGCGGTCGCGGTCTCACACACATAAATAGGCAGACGGAAATTAGGAGGGAGGGGCAGCTAGAGCGCTGACCTCCCTGCGTTGAGCCCGGAAGTGCTGGGCTCCTCCTCACCCTCCGCAGCAAACGCCCACACAGGGCGCGACGGAACGGGGCGGGAGTGCAGGAGGTTAGTAACCCCCCCGGACTAGTGTATCAGCCCCAGAAATCGTGCAGGTAAGTTAGCAAGCAACGCTGTAAGCGTAACAGTTAAAACACACAAGCAGGCATTTCTATTGATTAAGAGCGCTCTACATCAGCGCACACTACAATTTTAAAAATCAGTGCAATATTAAAATGCTATTAATTAGCGTACAAGTGAAATGGCCAGTTAACACACAAGCGGAGGGAGCCTGCCACTGCCACCGGCTAGCTCTTCTCCAAAGCAGGGGCCAGAGTCAAAGCAGGGGCCAGCCAGAGTAAAAGCAGGGGCCGGCCAGAGTGAAAGCAGGGGCCGGCCAGAGTGAAAGCAGGGGCCAGCCAGAGTGAAAGCAGGGGCCGGCCAGAGTGAAAGCAGGGGCCGGCCAGAGTGAAAGCAGGGGCCGGCCAGAGTGAAAGCAGGGGCCGGCCAGAGTGAAATCAGGGGCCGGGTCCAGGGTGAAATCAGGGGCCGGGTCCGGGGTGAAAGCAGGGGCCGGGTCCGGGGTGAAAGCAGGTGCAGGGTCAGGGGTAAAAGCAGGGTCAGGGGTAAAAGCAGGGTCCGGGGTAAAAGCAGGGTCCGGGGTAAATGCAGGGCCCGGGGTAAAAACAGGGCCCGGGGTAAAAACAGGGCCCGGGGTAAAAACAGGGCCCGGGGTAAAAACAGGGCCCGGGGTAAAAGCAGAGCCCGGGGTAAAAGCAGAGCCCGGGGTAAAAGCAGAGCCCGGGGTAAAAGCAGGGCCCCGGGTAAAAGAAGGGCCCAAAAAGCAGGGCCTGGGGTAAAAGCTGAGCCTGGGGTAAAAGCAGAGCCTGGGGTAAAAGCAGAGCCTGGGGTAAAAGCAGAGCCTGGGGTAAAAGCAGAGCCTGGGGTAAAAGCAGAGCCTGGGGTAAAAGCAGAGCCTGGGGTAAAAGCAGAGCCTGGGGTAAAAGCAGAGCCTGGGGTAAAAGCAGAGCCTGGGGTAAAAGCAGAGCCCGGGGTAAAAGCAGAGCCCGGGGTAAAAGCAGAGCCCGGGGTAAAAGCAGAGCCCGGGGTAAAAGCAGAGCCCGGGGTAAAAGCAGAGCCCGGGGTAAAAGCAGAGCCCGGGGTAAAAGCAGAGCCCGGGTTAAAAGCAGGACCCGGGGTAAAAGCAGGACCCGGGGTAAAAGCAAGACACGGGGTAAAAGCAAGGCCGGGGTAAAAGCAGGGCCGGGGTAAAAGCAGGGCCTGGAGTAAAAGCAGGGCCTGGGGTAAAAGCAGGGCCGGGGTAAAAGCAGGGCCGGGGTAAAAGCAGGGCCGGGGTAAAAGCAGGGCCGGGGTAAAAGCAGGGCCGGGGTAAAAGCAGGGCCGGGGTAAAAGCAGGGCCGGGGTAAAAGCAGGGCCGGGGAAAAAGCAAGGCCGGGGTAAAAGCAGAGCCGGGGTAAAAGCAGGGCCGGGGAAAAAGCATGCCATAAGCAAGCAAAGAGTTTCTGTGCCTTGTGAAAGGGACACTTGAAGGCACAGCTGGAAGGGAAGCTGTAGTGCCACTGGATGGCCAACCAGCATGCGGTCACCTTTCTGACCGGAAAGAATATTTGCACTTATACCAATCACTAATAGTATGATGAATGACGGAAGTGAATGGCTGAGGCCTCTTCCTTTCCAGCTAAGACGAAAAACTGAGGGGCATATCTGTTGCCAGGGATTCATTAAAGCTCCTTGGCTGATTTAACTTAAGTGCGGACGTAAACTACTCCAATCCTCAAGGGTCAGGAAATGCAGTGTATTCAGTTCATGTATTCATTGCAACCGGTACACCTCTCTAGTGTGATAGGATAGTTAGTAATGGCTACTGATGAAATATATACTGATAAAACTATATATGTGTTTGGTAAAAAGAAGGAAAAAAAGTCTGTAAAGCAAGAGTAGGAGCAGTGCTTATTTAAAATATTTTTCCATACAATAATTCTACTCCAAATGAGAACCATCTATCAAAGTAGATGTGAATTCTTAAAAATTGTTTCAACTGGTGATACCATTACAGACCATTACATGGCACAATGCATACAATGTCAAGTATCTATAGGTTTTGACTCATAATGACAGCAAAGCAAACATTGCACGGTGTGCCAGCTGCATGCAATGTATTCGTGCCTGGCTGAAAATGGCACCACGAGTGGTTTTCACGCCTAGATTTCGCCTTCACTTCTTTAACAAGACCACATTAAAATGGTGAAAATAGAGTTGTGCTTTTAACACAAATCGAAAATGATGAAGAATTGAAAAGATACAATGTAAAATAAGTAACATTTCACAAATAATTACTCACAGCCAATAAGAAGTTGTGTTTCATTTAAAATAAATAGGATTGTTGCCTTTCTGAGGATGCTGAAATCGCCACACTTTGGTTGCAACTTCTACCCCTGCTCTCCCTATCAATAATTTAGATTATGATATTCTGCTTCCTCAGTTTAGATGCAGTCATTCATTTATGTAGCATAGCTCGAATCTGAGTTTAATACATAATTGATGTTCTAACACAGCTGCACTGTGTGATAATTAGACATACTAATTATGAAATAGATATCTCAACAATGGAACATCTGATTTCATCCTGCACAATTAATTCTGCAATGGAATGAAATCCTTTATTTTGCTAAAAGTGTATTTATAGTACATGATGAGTCTTAAGTTGCAAATGCCAGTTTTTAGTGAATACAATACCACATTTCCGTCCTATTATGTATGCCACAAAAGCGCTTAGAAGGACATTACCACTGTGCTTGTCAACATTCTAGCGAAGGCAGTCACGTGCAAAGACACCCGCTAATAGCCAGTCAAGAATGACTGGTAGGTACATCCTTAAACACATATCATATGAGCTCATGCTCTGCTCCCAAACACTGTCATGTTACCCTCCTTCTGGGTCATGAGGAATACCCCGAAATGGTTAAACTTGGATAGCATTACCCTGCCGCAACAGCGGTCCTTAGGGTGACGGCGTACATATACATGCAATCAATCAGACAGGAAGAGGGACTAGAAGTGACATGGAGTACGCATTTTATTTCACCAAATATTTCTCTACAATTTTCAACAATTACATTTATCCCTTGGTACCCGCTTCTTTTGCCGTGAGTTAGTTGTTACAAATGTGGAATCACTACAAAGTTGCCCTGCTATTACAATTTGATTATGAAGATTCTGGAGCTGAACACATGATACCTATCCCCTGATGTAGGTGCACGTGCAACCTATTACTGAGGCCTACAGGCCAATCAGGCCCATCTTATAAGAGCTGATGATCACCCCCTAAACTGCTGAACTGAGAGCTCTGTCTTACCACAAATACACGTCTCACCCAAAAGCTAATTACCAGGGACCTTAACCTGTAACATATCCTTGAGACAACACGCTCCCAGTTCAGGCTGCAATATGTTGCTAAAATGGAGACTTCTCTCTGTTGTGCAATCAGTAGATCCTGGCGTGTACAGCACTCTCTTACAGATCATTAACTGGAAACGAGGCCACGCCCCAGACACTCAGATTGTGGCTGTTAAACCAGGGATAGTGTAATACACAAGGAGATGCAACTTCCTCTGGGAAGCCATACCGGGCAAGGTTGGGAGATTAACTTGGAAAGTTATAAATTGGTAAAAGGATGGTGTCCACTTAGCTAAATTACCCCAGGCCTCCATGTTCTCATATAATTTGATCCAGGGCTGGATTTCCTGATTTGGTCCTCAGGGGCTTTGAAGAATGTTTCAACGTTTTCATCTCATTTGCACATAAATTGCCATATTTTGTGGCTAATTTTCTCAGAGAGCTTCCCCATAACCTGTCCTTTACAGGGCAGCCAAGACTTCAGAAGAGGACCACTTGCATCCAGACTGGCTTTACAAAAATCTTTATAGGTTTTATGATTTGCTGATTCTCTGAATGTTTTGGACCTTTCGGTCTACCTTTGCATGGAGTTCTAAATTACATGGAAAAGGTGAGCATGAATCTTTGAGTAAAAACCTGCCTGGTTGTCTTGATCTCAGATAATGGTGGTGTGGTGAGAACTTAACATAACACATAACGTGTACTGGTAAAGCGCATGTTCATCCATAGGTATCTTGGCGCTGAAGAACAGATATTTATTGTTACCCAACTTAATGGTACTCATTTTTTTGACCTCAGATGGATGGAAGGCTGAGTGGACCCGCCAGGATTTGAACCTGTGTGGGTGCATTAGTCCACTGAGCCACCAGACCTGGCAGAAATCAGAGTCACTTGCATCAATGATGCAATCCTTGGGTGTGGAATCGTGGATACACTGAAGTATTGTGCTAGTTAGCACCAAGTGTTGTTTAGACTACTAGAAAGTACAATACTTCACTGCTTGCTCAAGACTAGCAGCAGAGTTGGGCTTGATTTAGGGTTTGGCAGAGAGGATATTCCATCTCAAAGCCAGAGGAGAACCCTCTCTGCTAAACTGAGGCGCCTCATTTAGGGTCGGGCAGAATTTAAGTATGTCAGCAGCAGAGACTACTCTTTCTCCACCACTGACATACACTACAGATGGCCTGACAGAGTAAGGCCTGTCAGAGGTTTGGCCATTTGATCGCCTGTTCAATTTAGAGTGGATGGTAGAGACTGTGAAAACCTGTATATTCCCCCCACACCATGTAAGACATCTCCGCTGGTGAGGCATCATTTTTTTTTTCAAAAATAAAATCTTGTTATGATTTTATTTTAGAAAAAAAAATATTGCAGGTTTGCTGTACGGCTCCATCACGTTGAATGAGCCGACCATCAAACTTCAATACATTGAAAGGAACATCTGTGGCAGTGGTTCCTGCCAATGCAACAGTTGTCCATTGGGCCAGCTGAGATCTCCAAATATGGTAAGTGGAGTACCCTCAGCATGGCAGTAGTAAAGTACTCCGCTCTGTGTTGAGGATAAATACTCCATCCACCAAACAATAAATGAGGCCATTTGTCATGATCCACAATAACAACTTTCCTGTTTACGGTGCGATCCATGCTTGTGCCCCAAGTCCTGTTTAGTCAGTTTTTTCTGTGCTTATGCAAAAGATGAGGCAAAGCATTATCAAAGCAGTATCTTAGAGCCATACATCAGAATTAAAAAAAACACACAAAACTGTTGTGACCAAGTTGAAACTCACCCGCATTTTGTGGACTCCTCCCACGGAACCTCGCTGGAACAAGGAGGTCAACCCCCGCCCTCTGCTGGGGGAAAAGGGACTTGCCGTGTGAAAACTGGAGCATCTCGCTGCAGGTAGCTTGACCCAAAGATGAGAGCCTGTGCCTACTAGGGGCTGCCGTATGTGTGCTTAGAAATTCCAAATGAGCCAATCCAGAACAAGACTGTGCTGCAACACGGTAGGGTACTTTGCCGCCAGAGCGGGTAAGCCAAAACTAGGCTTTTGGGCCCAGAGGAACACACCACCATTGGTGATACTAAAGACTCAAAAACTGAACTTACTACCAGAGTCTAGGTAAGAACTCTTGAGTACGGCCTATTAGACAAGAAGTACCTTCAGTAAACCACAGCCAACAACAGCCTTGCATGCATAACATCACATTTCCGCTCACATTCACTAACTCACACTCATTTTTTTTTTTACTTACACTCTCTAGCACTCCCTTACACTGATTCTTATATGTTCTCACTCACGCGCTTATTTATAGCTCATCCTCTCCCTATCGGAAGACCCATCCACCACGAGGGCCAAGTCATGCTCATGCATGACCAGCGTCACTAAATGGATACAAAAAACTGCCTCAAACTCAACACGGATAAAAAAAAGAAGCACTGATCTTCGTGGACAACACCTTCCTGTGGAACAACTCCTGGGGGCCCACGGAACTGGGAACCTCACTATCCCCCTGACCACTCCTGTAACCTCTGCATCATCCTGGACAACAAGCCCACTGTAAAATCTATACCAACACAGTCTTCGCCGCCTGCTTTCTGAGCAAATTTGAGATTATTTTTTACGTAGCCTTAAACTTGTTGAACTGACAGATTCTAGTATATGGGAATGTATTTACTCAGCTAAAGATAGATCATTGATTAGTTTTGCACACAAAAGATTTAACTCTCAAAAAGAAGGTGACTGTGGGAAATTAGCTATACAGTGGTGTTATGAAGTTAGCAGGCTAGTG
Organism: Lissotriton helveticus; assembly: GCF_964261635.1. Taxonomy (NCBI): domain Eukaryota; kingdom Metazoa; phylum Chordata; class Amphibia; order Caudata; family Salamandridae; genus Lissotriton; species Lissotriton helveticus. The sequence goes on along the minus strand of NC_136068.1, from coordinate 1,426,155,923 downwards.
GTTGTGGGTGGAGCCCAGGGGTGGACAGGAAGAGGAGGGGACAGACAAGGGAAGGGCAGATAGAGTAGGGACAGGAGAGAGACTGGTTGCAGGATAATAAAGCTCCAGTAATACCAATAAATGTGTCTGTAGTTATTTGTAGCAGGATGCTACAACTGGCGACGAAGGTGGGATGACCAAACCCACTGCCTGCAGAACCAGACAGACACCCTGTCCCAGGCACCATAGAAGAAAACGCTGCCGAGTATTGTGAGCTGCTGCTTAAGGAGAAGGAGCCAGCAGCAAGTGACCCTGCCCCTACGAGGACTGTGAGGGAGCTGAGAGGGACTGTGGACTCGAGCGCTGAACTGCTCGAGCAGAAAGAAACCGATCGCGCCGGAGCGCGACCCCGCCAGAAGCGTGTGCTAGGAGTGAGTCCTGGCAGTGCAGAGATCGGGAGCCTACTCCGACCCTGCTGCGCACCCCAGATCGAGGGAGAAGTGCCCCAGCGTCGAGGACGACGTCCACGAAGACCCTCCATTGAGAGCGACCGAGTGCCGGGAAGTCCGGACCTGAATCCCTGCCGACGGTGAAAATCTCACGCGTGATGCGTGAGAGTTGGCAAGCCATCGCGAGAAAAGTGCGGGAACGCGAAAAGTAAGGCGGGAGCCCACCCCAACCTCACCTGGTAGCTGTGGTGACCAAAGGAAAGTGAATCCTGAAGTGTGCTGCCCCGAATTTGCTGGCCGGTGAGTCTAGAGTGACTGAATCAGGAGAGCAAGCCTCGTGTGTGACTGCAGTGACGGCGGCCATCTTGGAGTCAGGCGCTCTTCGGGACAGACCCCTTGATGTTCATAGAGCGGCCATTTTGAAGTCAGGCATAAAGAATAAACAAGCATTGGCGCCGAGGAATAAACAAGCATTGGCGAATGGAAAGAAACAAGCACTGTCAAAAGCAAATAAACAAGCATTGGCGCGCAGAGTCAAACAAGCATTGGTTAGTAAACAAGCATTGAAAAAAGAAAAAGCATTGGTGAGACCAAGTGAGGCTGGCACAGACACAAACAAGCACTGGACGTCACACCCAAGCGAACATTCCATAGAGACAAATAGGAAGCGGGACACACATCGGACAACATGGTGTCTGATGATGAAGCCAATCCACCGCAACCAGGCGATGTCAAGCCCAAGGTTGCGGGAAATAGTCAAAATAATCAAAGACCTTCCTGCTGCTGAGGCGGACACCTATGACAAAGTGCGTGACGCATTGAACAAAAGATTTCTTCACAAGAACAACGTAGACTACGAACGCCATACATTCCACTCGGCTCGTCAAGGGAAAGAAGAACCCATGAGTGCCTTCATGATGCGCCTGCGGAGACTAGCCAAACATTGTGAATTTGATAACTTCTCAACAGATGCTGCAATAAAGTCACAAATAATAGATGGATGTCACTCCGATCAACTGAGGAGGCGACTATTGAGAAAAGAACATAGCCTGGACGACATAGAGGAGATGACACGAGTCTATGATCAGGCCGAGGAGTATGCCGCTGATATCGAAACGGGGCTAAGGGAGTCACGAACAAGTGCGACGAGTACACGCCAAAAGTGACAGTCGAAGGAGTTCGAGAGACAGACAATGGAGGTCACGCCCGCCCTCTCGTCAAGACCAGTCAAGATACCAGCGGCGAGAGCCGTGGAAGAAAGAGCGAAAACCAGAGAAAGTGAGGAAATGCTACAGATGTGGGTAGGATTACCCCCATGTGGATAGTTGCCCTGCCATGGGCCAGAGATGTCGAAAGTGCGGTCGAACTAATCACTTCGAAGTGATGTGTGGGGAATACAACAAGGAGAGACGAAGTGGTGCAACAAGGATATCTCAGTCTGACACACGAAGCAGTACTCCGAGATTATCCCGGTCCGACACTCGAAGACACCATGCGCGAGCTGTCCAAGAACAGACTGAGCAGTCCTCTGGGTCGTCACACTCCAGCAGAGAGTCACGGCGGTCCAGGTGGGAACGGAGGTCACCATCCAAGGAATCGAGACCCTCATCCAGAGACTCAACATACACCATTGAATACCTGAACCTAGCTGCAGACCCGGACCAACTGAAAACATATCCTCGTTTGGACATCACAGTTGGCAATCATGACACAAAGTTCGTATTGGACTCCGGTGCATCCTTGAACTATATTCCGGTCACCGAATATGAAAGAATGAGTCCGCGTCCTCCTCTGACATTTGCACCAGTTAGAGTTTTCACGTGGATGGCTAAGAAGCCACTTCCCTGCCTTGGGAAGTTTTCGACAACCCTCAAACATGAAGACACAACCATATCTGCGGTCATCCATGTTATCAAGGGCCCAGAAGCAGACTGAATGAAATGAAAATGAAATGAAATGAAATGAAAAACGATTTTTAACGCGCAACTAAGCCCGGGTGGGCGTCAAGGCGCCTGACCAAATGATACCAGATAGCAGAGACTAATCCTAATTACGGATATGCCCTGACAAAACACCAGGTCTTGAGCGCCTTTTTAAAAGAAGACAGAGAGGGTTGCATCTTAATCTCAAGAGGTAACAAGTTCCATAGTTTAGGAGCAGCAATGGAAAAAGCTCTGTTTCCCCAACGAACCCTTTTGGCACGTGGGACAACCAACAAATTCATCTCTGAAGATCTTAAGGATCTACCAGGCTGGTAGCGGGTCAGCAGGGCACCAAGGGGCTCAGAAGAGCCCTTGCCAAAGCTCGATAGACAAGACAGAGGATCTTAAAGGAGATCCTGAGATGAATGGGCAGCCAATGAAGGCTCTTTCTGGCCATGGTGGCGGATGAGGCTTTGGGAAGTGCTAAGACAAAACGAGCAGCCGCATTTTGGACCACCTGTAATCGCTGAATGAGCCCCTTGTTGGAGTCTACATAGAGCGCATTACAGTAGTCCAACCTTGAACCTATCAATGCTACTGCCACCTGTTTACGTGCTGAGAGAGAAAGATAATGAAGAATCCTCCTGAGAATCTTTAACACACCCCAGCAGGTAGCCACCGTACGGTTGACCTGCAGAGTCATGGATAGGGAGGTGTCAAAGATTACCCCGAGATTTCTTGCCGACTGGGAGGGAGATGGACAGGTTCCCAGTGAGGCCGGCCACCACTCATCCGACCAAATATCCTGGTCCTTGCCAAAGACCAGGATCTCAGTTTTATCGCCATTCAACTTCAGGGAATTCTGAAGCATCCAGTCAGAGACTGTCTGCATACAGATCCTGAAGTTGGTGGCAGATGATGAAACTGAGTGGGCCAGTGACACCATAATCTGGGTGTCATCGGCGTATGACACCAATTCCATCCCCTGAGATTTTACTAGCCTTGCAAGGGGGGCAACATAAATGTTAAATAGGGTCGGACTGAGAGCAGACCCTTGTGGCACCCCACATTGCAAGGACATAGCAGGGGAAAGGAATTCACCAAGCTTGACTCTTTGCTCCCTGTGCTGCAAAAAGGAGTGCAGGAGGTTCAGAGCAATGCCGGATATCCCTGCCTCCCTCAACCGAGATGTAAGCGTTGATGGAGACAGGGTGTCAAACGCCGCTGTGAGGTCCAGTAGCACCAATACGGTAGATTGGCCAGCGTCCACCTTCCTACGGATGTTATTTGCCACCATAGTCAGAGCTGTCTCAGTACTATGCGCCTTTCGGAACCCATGCTGGGAGCTGTCAAGATACCCAGATGAGTCCAGGAAGGCGGTAAGATGGCCATTGAGGTGTGTCTCAAGAATCTTAGCAGGAGCGGGTAACAGTGAGATAGGTCTGAAATTTTTCAACTGTTCTGGGTCTAGCGAGGGCTTCTTGAGTAGAGGCTTTACTATCGCCTTCTTCCATATTAAGGGGAAGGTACCTTGGGTTATTGCACCATTCATAACTTCCAGGAGTGGCGGAAGCAGTACCACTCTGCATTCCTTCAATATCCTCAGAGGGCAAGGGTCTAGAGGTGATGAGGATTTGATCCTATCTAGTAGAAGCTCAAGTTCTTCTCGAGTAAGAGGTGGAAAGGCCGTTAGATTATCCGGGTGGTCTCTAGTCCAGGCTTCTAATTTGTTCAAGGTTTTGAGTGAAGAGTCGGCTAGGGACTTTCTCTGGTTTTCCAGCGCAAGATGGATGTCCTCAATTTTCTTATGGAAAAACTCTGATATGTTGTTGCAGAGCTCCTGCGAGCCCACAACTGGATCCGGGACCTGAAGAGAGCTGAGGGAGTCTACAATCTTAAAAAGCTCCCTGGAGGAAGTGAGGGAGGTGGTAAGATTAGAGAAGTACTGCTGCTTTTCCCTGATAACACTGGATTTGTATTCGGCAAGCAGACCCTTATGTAATTCCCTTTCAATAGGATCCTATGCTTTCCTCCATTTTCTTTCCTGTCTTCTACAGCCTTGTCGAAGAAGTCTAAGTGAATCCGTGTACCACGGAGCTGTGGGCTTACAGCGGGCCGAGTATCTATAAGATGAGGGAGCCAGCTCATCAACCGCTCTTGTAATAGAGTCGGAGAGCAATACCGCTGCATCCTCCACGTTTCCCAGGGAAGAAAAGGTGAACTCCTTTATGTATGGTTCAAGTGTGTCATTGGTGATGTTGTTAAAGTTCTTTTTAGGGCCTCTGATAGTGGGGAACAGATCGGATGTTCCTTCCAAAGGAAGGGCCATGAGGAGAGGGATCGCCGAATGGTCCGACCAGACCAGCGGCACCGGGGTGTCAACAGACAGTCTGTCTTCGTTAGTAAAGACTCCATCAAGAGTGTGACCCGCCAGATGAGTAGGGCTGTTGACCAGCTGTATACATTCACAGGCTGCTAGGGCGTCCACTAGCCTGGTGGTATCTGGGTCCCTTGCGTTGTCCAAATGAAAGTTAAAGTCCCCAAGAATGGACAGATGGGAATTGCCAAAATAGGGTTCCAGGATTCTGAGAAGGTCATCAGTGAACGTAGCTCTGGAGCCAGGGGGTCTATACATAAGGATTCCTGAGAAGGAAACCGAGGGAGCAAACAGGATGGAAAAGTGCAGGGCCTCAAAAGAATCCGATACTACAGACAGGGCTTTGATCGTACAGGGAAAAGTGGCCTTGCAAACAATAGCAAGTCCACCCCCTCTGCGTATAGGTCGGTCTTGTTGCAGTAATTTATAACCCTCTGGGATGGCCATAACAAGGTCATGTCCAGAAGACTCCGAAGCCCATGTTTCTGTTACAAGCAGCCAATCTGGTTGCCTGTCTACCACAAAGTCATGGAAGGCAATATTATTTTTGATAAGGGATCTAGCATTGATTAAGAAACCCTTTTTTATCAGAGTATTCCTAGCCACTTTAGAAGGAGTGGGCGGTAGTATGACAGATTTGCAGGTGTGACAGCGGGAGGAATGCAGAATGCCTTCCGGGGAAAAACTGTGGGTACATGGTAAACATGGAGGCCCTAGGGCAGATAGCTCAGACAGGGAATACAAATGCATTCCCAAAGATGGTATAGGTGGGCGTCCAGTCTCCAGCCCGTCCTTAGCGCGGACGGGCACAGACGGGCTGGACTCTGGCTTGACTCCGGCGCGAAAACGGCGCGCCCGCTTAGCGCGTCCGCTACGCGGAGTCATAGCCGTCTATTTTTATAGAGCCTAGCCCTACCCAAAATGGCCGCCGCCGTATTCCGGCCGTGTCCCCGGCAAACCCGCCCTGAATTGGCCGGTTGCTCTGGGGGGAGGCAGAGGAATTGTCCAGGTAGCGCCGAGGTCAGAGAATTGCAATGTGAATTTTAAAATCAGTCAGGAGATAATTGCCTCCACCCTCACTCGGTGGAGACACGCGCTGCAATAAATCTGCGCGCTAACATAGGAAGGGGGTCGGACACACAGGGAGTTGTTAGAACACAAGAAATAAGAGCAATTTTAAAATCAACTGCCCGGCTCAAGCCTCAGGCATCCATTAAAAAAGGTAGACTGCCTACTAAGCCTTCCGACAGCTGAACGTCTTCACCTAGTGGAAATCCTTTTCAAAGTTAGCGGCAACCAAGAGGTGACCCGTCAATTTCCCAGACTATTTCAAGGATTAGGCAAATTGAAAGACTGCCAAGTGCGATTACACATCAATGAACAAGTCAGACCCATCGCTCAACATCCTCGAAGGGTACCGTTCCATCTCCAGACTGCTGTTGAGGAAGAACTCCAGGATTTGTTAGCTGCTGACATCATCGAGCGCACAGATGGTCCAACACCGTGGGTGTCCCCAGTAGTTATAGTACCCAAGAAGGGCACGGCCAACAAAGTCAGACTCTGTGTGGACATGCGCCTGCCCAATACTGCAATTGAAAGAGAACAACACCCGGGACCACATTTGAGCGTAATGATCTCCGCCCTCAATGGTGCAACAGTGTTTTCCAAGTTGGATTTAAATAAAGGCTACCATCAGCTAGAACTAGATGTAAGGTCAAGATACATCACCACATTCGCAACCCATCTGGGGTTGTTCAGATATAAGAGACTGAGTTTTGGAGTTTCCTCCGCGGCCGAAATATTTCAGGAAGCAATTCGGCAAGTCATCCAAAACATTCCCAACACGCTCAATTATAGCGATGACATCCTTGTATATGGTTCTGATCTACGAGAGCACGATATCGCACTCAATCGTGTTTGTCATGCGTTATTGGAGACAAACCTGACTCTGAACAAAGAGAAGTGCGAGTTTCACCAGAACACACTGAAATTCTTTGGACATATTTTCTCAGGCGCCGGCATGAAACCTGATCCTGACAAGATTATGACTCTGAACAACACCAAGAGCCCCCAGGACGTCAGTGAACTCAGATCGTTCCTAGGCATGGCCAGTTACTGTGCTCGCTACATCAGGGAGTATGCGACGATCAGTTATCCCCTCCGCATCTTGAACAAACAAGGTCAACCGTTTGAGTGGACTCCTCAATGTGAGCAATCCTTCGAAGAAATCAAGAAGGCGGTGGAGTCTGCGGATCACTTGTCATATTTCAACCCGCAAAGAAAGACTGAGATAACTGTGGATGCCAGCCCTGTTGGGCTCGGAGCCATCCTGGCCCAGTATAACAATGACTCAGATCAACGTCGTATCATTGCATATGCGAGCCGCAGCCTGACGGACCCGGAGAGGGCCTACTCGCAGCCCGAGAAGGAAAGTCTTGCCGTTGTGTGGGCATGTGAACATTTTCATGTCTTCATATACGGCAAACATTTCACTTTAATCACAGACCATCAAGCCCTTGTCACCATTTATGGAAACCCATGATCCAAGATGCCCCCGAGGATTGAAAGGTGGGGCCTAAGGCTACAGGAGTACACATTCACCATTATCCATAAGCCTGGTAAATCGGAAAACCCGGCTGATTATATGTCCCGGCACCCACTTGCATCGTCAGTATCCAAGTCGTCTATCGCGGAAGAGTACATACATTTTGTGACTGACCAAGCCCTACCCCCAGCTATCCCCATGGATACCATCCGAGAGAGTACGGCTCAAGACATCGTCCTGCAGAAAGTCCTTCGCAGGGTTCGAAACAACAGGTGGAGACATGATCCTCAGGATGAAGAGACTGATCCCATTATCAAACAAGAAATGCAAGCCTTCCGGCATGTCTGTGGTGAACTGTCAGCCACCACTGATGGCATACTACTTCGAGACCAGCGGATCTTGATCCCCACTCAACTAAGGCAAGGAGTGGTTGCCCTTGCCCATGAAGGACATCGGGGGATTGTGTCGACTAAACGTGCGCTACGGGAACGAGTATGGTTTCCGTATCTCGATCAACTGGTAGAAGCCACCTTGAAGGACTGTCACCTCTGTCAGCTCACAAGCAAAAGTGATCCTCCAGCACTGCTGCACATGACCACCCTGCCACCTGGAGTGTGGCAAGAGATCGCCATTGATTTCTATGGACCCCTGTCATCGGGCAAATATGTGCTGGCCATCATTGATGAGCATTCTCGCTATCCCATGGCATACTTTGTACCGTCCACAAACGCCTCTAGTACCATCAAAGTACTTGATGAAGTCTTTGCCACATGGGGAGTTCCCACGAAGGTGAAAACGGACAACGGACCCCCTTTCAATGGGCAAGACTTCGCAGCATTTGCGAAACACCTGGATTTTCATCATCGCAGGATCACACCCCTCTGGCCACAGGCCAGTGGAACAATCGAGAGATTCATGGCCACCCTCAAAAAGACTTTTCAACATGCTACCGCGGAGGGCAAAGATCTACAAGTGGCTCTCAACGAGGTCCTCCGAGCTTACAGGAAAACTCCTCGCGCAACGACTGGGCAGTCCCCGGCGACACTCATGCTAGGACGTCCCATGAGGAATCGCATTCCAACGTGGGAAGGGGCTTTCCGAGCCTCATCGCCCGCACGAGACCATCAAGAGATGATGATAACGGACAAGCGCAATAAAGACAGAATGAAGTTATATGCAGACCGCCGGAGAAGAGCGAGGTCACTGTCCTTACATGAAGGGGACCATGTTCTCGTCAAGCAAGAACAGCAGAGGAAGACCGACTGCCTGTTCAAGGATGAACCTTTGCTAATCACGAAAAAGAAAGGAACGATGCTGACTGTGGATGGTGTTACCTCGAAACCGGGCCGGTCCTCGGATGCTTGTTTCCGTTCTGGGAAGGACATGGCTTTTGTAGTTCGGACTGGACTGTTCCCATGGGGCACAGGGTCAGTGCTGATTTGCATATCGCCATTGTCTAACCCAGGGTGGTGTGGAGTGGAAAAACGATGGATTTGGGCCCAGATCTTTGGACTGGGGTGAATGTGTGACATTGATCCACATTCTGTCCATCACTGTTGTGTTTGCAATTACCGCTCTAAGTGTACTGGGGATGCTCAGACGTGAGTCCCAGGCACTCCACACCACTGGAGTCAAGCTAGCCGGGCTGATGAGAGGTGTTACCTCGAAACCGGGCCGGTCCTCGGATGCTTGTTTCCGTTCTGGGAAGGACATGGCTTTTGTAGTTCGGACTGGACTGTTCCCATGGGGCACAGGGTCAGTGCTGATTTGCATATCGCCATTGTCTAACCCAGGGTGGTGTGGAGTGGAAAAACGATGGATTTGGGCCCAGATCTTTGGACTGGGGTGAATGTGTGACATTGATCCACATTCTGTCCATCACTGTTGTGTTTGCAATTACCGCTCTAAGTGTACTGGGGATGCTCAGACGTGAGTCCCAGGCACTCCACACCACTGGAGTCAAGCTAGCCGGGCTGATGAGAGGTGTTACCTCGAAACCGGGCCGGTCCTCGGATGCTTGTTTCCGTTCTGGGAAGGACATGGCTTTTGTAGTTCGGACTGGACTGTTCCCATGGGGCACAGGGTCAGTGCTGATTTGCATATCGCCATTGTCTAACCCAGGGTGGTGTGGAGTGGAAAAACGATGGATTTGGGCCCAGATCTTTGGACTGGGGTGAATGTGTGACATTGATCCACATTCTGTCCATCACTGTTGTGTTTGCAATTACCGCTCTAAGTGTACTGGGGATGCTCAGACGTGAGTCCCAGGCACTCCACACCACTGGAGTCAAGCTAGCCGGGCTGATGAGAGGTGTTACCTCGAAACCGGGCCGGTCCTCGGATGCTTGTTTCCGTTCTGGGAAGGACATGGCTTTTGTAGTTCGGACTGGACTGTTCCCATGGGGCACAGGGTCAGTGCTGATTTGCATATCGCCATTGTCTAACCCAGGGTGGTGTGGAGTGGAAAAACGATGGATTTGGGCCCAGATCTTTGGACTGGGGTGAATGTGTGACATTGATCCACATTCTGTCCATCACTGTTGTGTTTGCAATTACCGCTCTAAGTGTACTGGGGATGCTCAGACGTGAGTCCCAGGCACTCCACACCACTGGAGTCAAGCTAGCCGGGCTGATGAGAGGTGTTACCTCGAAACCGGGCCGGTCCTCGGATGCTTGTTTCCGTTCTGGGAAGGACATGGCTTTTGTAGTTCGGACTGGACTGTTCCCATGGGGCACAGGGTCAGTGCTGATTTGCATATCGCCATTGTCTAACCCAGGGTGGTGTGGAGTGGAAAAACGATGGATTTGGGCCCAGATCTTTGGACTGGGGTGAATGTGTGACATTGATCCACATTCTGTCCATCACTGTTGTGTTTGCAATTACCGCTCTAAGTGTACTGGGGATGCTCAGACGTGAGTCCCAGGCACTCCACACCACTGGAGTCAAGCTAGCCGGGCTGATGAGAGGTGTTACCTCGAAACCGGGCCGGTCCTCGGATGCTTGTTTCCGTTCTGGGAAGGACATGGCTTTTGTAGTTCGGACTGGACTGTTCCCATGGGGCACAGGGTCAGTGCTGATTTGCATATCGCCATTGTCTAACCCAGGGTGGTGTGGAGTGGAAAAACGATGGATTTGGGCCCAGATCTTTGGACTGGGGTGAATGTGTGACATTGATCCACATTCTGTCCATCACTGTTGTGTTTGCAATTACCGCTCTAAGTGTACTGGGGATGCTCAGACGTGAGTCCCAGGCACTCCACACCACTGGAGTCAAGCTAGCCGGGCTGATGAGAGGTGTTACCTCGAAACCGGGCCGGTCCTCGGATGCTTGTTTCCGTTCTGGGAAGGACATGGCTTTTGTAGTTCGGACTGGACTGTTCCCATGGGGCACAGGGTCAGTGCTGATTTGCATATCGCCATTGTCTAACCCAGGGTGGTGTGGAGTGGAAAAACGATGGATTTGGGCCCAGATCTTTGGACTGGGGTGAATGTGTGACATTGATCCACATTCTGTCCATCACTGTTGTGTTTGCAATTACCGCTCTAAGTGTACTGGGGATGCTCAGACGTGAGTCCCAGGCACTCCACACCACTGGAGTCAAGCTAGCCGGGCTGATGAGAGGTGTTACCTCGAAACCGGGCCGGTCCTCGGATGCTTGTTTCCGTTCTGGGAAGGACATGGCTTTTGTAGTTCGGACTGGACTGTTCCCATGGGGCACAGGGTCAGTGCTGATTTGCATATCGCCATTGTCTAACCCAGGGTGGTGTGGAGTGGAAAAACGATGGATTTGGGCCCAGATCTTTGGACTGGGGTGAATGTGTGACATTGATCCACATTCTGTCCATCACTGTTGTGTTTGCAATTACCGCTCTAAGTGTACTGGGGATGCTCAGACGTGAGTCCCAGGCACTCCACACCACTGGAGTCAAGCTAGCCGGGCTGATGAGAGGTGTTACCTCGAAACCGGGCCGGTCCTCGGATGCTTGTTTCCGTTCTGGGAAGGACATGGCTTTTGTAGTTCGGACTGGACTGTTCCCATGGGGCACAGGGTCAGTGCTGATTTGCATATCGCCATTGTCTAACCCAGGGTGGTGTGGAGTGGAAAAACGATGGATTTGGGCCCAGATCTTTGGACTGGGGTGAATGTGTGACATTGATCCACATTCTGTCCATCACTGTTGTGTTTGCAGCGACTGTGGAATCGGAGCATCGGCGAGTCACGAGAAACATCTCGCATTTCAAGAAGCTATCACAAGACACCACTGGAACCGTGATGAGTGAAATGGACACTCCCAGTTCAGAAGAACCACATTCAGCTGGTCGTGAGAACACTGGTCCGGCCAGTGAGACACTGAACAATACTAGTCCGAGAGCCAGGTCGCCACGACCTCATCGCGACGCACGTCCACCCAAAAGACTTATTGAAGAAATGGACTGAGAAGTCAGTATGTTTGTTTGTTTTGTTACAAAGGGGGGAGATGTTATGAAGTTAGCAGGCTAGTGGTTGTGGGTGGAGCCCAGGGGTGGGCAGGAAGAGGAGGGGACAGACAAGGGAAGGGCAGATAGAGTAGGGACAGGAGAGAGACTGGTTGCAGGATAATAAAGCTCCAGTAATACCAATAAATGTGTCTGTAGTTATTTGTAGCAGGATGCTACAAGTGGAGTCAGAAATTGGGGTCTACCATTACTGCTAACTCTATATCTAACTCTATATCTACTGCACTGGATACTATTCGAAAATCAGTATACTCTCTAGTTTAAGGCTACAATCATACAGAACTATTTGTTTTCTTTACTACACCCCTGCACGTATCTTGAAATGGGCAGCAAGTAATTTAAGTAGCGATCGGACTAGATGTCCAAAATGTGATTTATACGCAGCCGATTTAGCACATATGTTCTGCTCATGCCCATCATTATTAACATTCTGGGGATGACTGGAAAGGACTGTCTCATAAATTTAATAGATCTATTTCATTTACGATTACAGACATCTTATTGGGTCCACAATCATGTGAATATAGCCTGAAAGAACTCATCAGCATTATACTGGCTTGTGCTAGGTTAGCTATTGCTCGAGCATGGATAGCGGGGGATTCACCATCGATGACAGAATGCTGGGCGAGAGTTAAAGATACATACAACATGGAATATGCTCTAGCTAAAATTAGGGGTTTAAGGGCGCTACGTAAACTAGGAAAAATTTGGGGAGAATTTATATAGGAATTTTTATAGGAATTTGGTTAAGTAGCTTACAGGAAGCCATGTTTGTTTAAAATGGTTCTGTTTTTGGAAGGCCACCCCCCCTTGTCCCACACAAAATGCATTAATCTTTGTAGTCTGCTATACGTGCCTGTTTGCTTGCTGTTCTCTTATTTTGTATGGTGGTTTTTTTTTCTTGCCGTTACTCGGACCTCATGCCTTTAATAAAAAAGAATTATTTAAAAAAAAAAATTTAAAAAAAAAAAAGACTACAGCCTGAACGGAACACAAAAAATATGTATAGGTACAGCAAAGTGCTGCTTCTGCTAACCTGTGCTTGTCACATTATTTTTTCAATTTGAGAGGGGCCAATTCATAAAAGTTTAAAATCTTCTTATAGGTTCCTGCTACATTTTGAGTAGAACCTCAAGCAAGTGGTAGATACTTGAGTACTCTTGCTCTGTCACATTTAAATCTGTAGGGAGGCCATGGCTCTCAAGATATATAACCAGAGGTGCTGACAAAGAAAACGGCATGCGAGCCAGAGTTTAACAAGCACTGGCAAAGAGGAACAGTCTCCATTTGCCAATGCTTATTCGGTCCCAGTAATGACTTTGTCAGTGCTTGCATAATGGAGATACAAGTATTGACAATGTCAATGGTGCTTAGTGGCCATCTTGGAACATAAGGTTGTATACTTGCAAAATGGCTGTTATTTTACATATGGATGTAATGTGTAGGCCATCATAGAGTAGTAGAACAATAAGTATACAAAGCACCATTGCTATACTATCCCAAATGGCAGCAATACATAGTTTGCCAATGCTTGTGCTACAATTCAACAAACATTGGTAGAGCCACGAGTGGAAGCCACTTGCGCCAGACTGTAGCAAAAGGCAGACAGAGGCAGGAAAGTAGGACAAGAGACACCAAGAATCAGAAGTGCTTAGTTTTGTCAACATAGGTGGGATAACAACGAGAGGGGGTGGAGGGAGAGGTAAGTGAGCAACAAAAGCAATGTGAGTGTTGGGAGATTCTGAGGGTGACTGTGGAGGCAGAGGGATGAGAGTGAGAATTATGGGGCGTAAGAGAGAAAAGAAGTCACAAGACTTACCATGGAGTGGTAAAGCTCCAAATGTCTCAGAAAAAAAGCAAGAAAATAGTTCAATGAAGTCAACGGTGGAAGGATGCTTTCAACAAATAAAAACATGATGAAACCCAAATGCTTCCAGGGCAAGACAAATAGGAATAGGATGAAGAACCATGGAATCCAGACATGAATGGGAAATAAAAAAGCCATGTACTTATAAGCAAGGGACAGACTCAAAGCCAATTCTAGGTATATGTAAAAGTTTGAGCTGTCTGCAGCAAGACTATAAAAACATACTGCAAGCAGTGAAAGCAAGAGCGAATATGAGGCTGAAGAGGAAATAAAACTATTCACTGTAAACATCATACTGCTGGCCCCTTATCTGAATGGTGTTAAAACCCGCTGTTCTCACGATGGTCAAACAATATTAAAAAAAAGAGGGCCTGCCCATGCATTGTTTATCCTGTACAAAATCAACACACATAGAAACTCGATGACCCTGGTTATGGAACAGAGCAGGCATAAAAAACACTGTCAGGATCAGGCAGTCAAGTTCCACAACTTGGCACCGTTAAAAAAAGTACAAAAGTACAAGCTGAATGTACAGTTAAATGGTTCCCATGCCAAAATGGACTAACAGTTTGCCTTCTCCGTTTCCTGGTTAGGGCACGTGTTTCCTCAATGGCTGCAAACTGAGGGGGCTTCATTACATTAAGGGAATTCAGCGGACAGGGCAGGAAATAAAGAACAAATATAACTCCCCAGCGTCCAATCAATAAACAAGCACTGAAAGATAGTTGAAAGCTTAGGGAGTACCCTGATGTTTTACAAGGCTTGCTGGCCGGAGGTCACGCTGTCAGTGCGCTCTGGAATGTTATTGTCCTCAAAGAGTGTTGGTAACAAAGAAATAAGCGGTGTCCTCGTGAAAAACAGCCAATGCAGAAATGCTGCGGAGAAAACAGAGCCAATTGCATGTCTGGATGTTCAGCAACATCCTGAATAGGCAGAAAAGCGGCTGATGCATTCATTGTAAATCCGCGCACTCATAGTCGGTTTATTGTTTGCAGATGTCGTCACAGCGCACCGAGGTCAAAGGTATAAGCAGCCACATAAAGCAAGCCTGCAAGTGCTAAACATGTATGCATGACATTCAAGATAAGTGGAAATGATCAATTAATGTTTATACATCAGTAACAGTGTCCCAAGATCAATGAATGCCCATTGTGCAAAAGAAAATATGCAAAATGTGCAACAGAGAAGCACACACTGGCTTTGCTGTGCTTGCTGAAGGCAACTTCCCAGCATGCCCATGCGTTAAGACGCCACTGCACAGACCCGTAGATCACCTGAAGTGCAGGGGAGCACCCTTCTGCCCCCCCCACCACCACCTGTTCACCCCATACCCTATGGTATCTGTGAGATACATTAGTGTCAAGGATCCCTCACCGCATTCATCAAGGAGCCCTCATCATCTATTGTATGCCACTGCTATGCTGAGGTGGATTTCTCGAAAATTCCTAACTGAGATTGACTGCACACAATACTATTACAGGCATGTCATTCTCCACATAATAAACACTAACAGCCCTTCTACAAAAAGCAGCAGATAAAAGGAAAGTGCAGTACTAGGTCATCCGGCAAGCTTGTTGACTTCTTCATTACTTGTCAAACAGGCTCGGCCTGAATCCAGGATGAATGGCTTTGAAACGGAGTACTTCAACTTCCGAAGAACGAGAAGACAATACACGCAAGCACTGAAGACAGTAACCAAACAATCTAAAGGATTCCCCATGCTAGATTCTTTAAACAATAAATTCATGTGCTTACATTCAGTCACCACAATCAAAAAATGTAGTACCATGGTCATTTGAAAAACACACATAGATCATTAGATCATTTAATTAAATGTTCATTAAAAATACATCCAATAAAAAAGTATTGCATAGCACAATCAATGTACCAAATTAAACAAATAATCAGCACAACATTAGGAAAAAGGTGGAGATCTTATAAACAAAACGTCCAATCAATTTCTCTATGAGAAAATACACTCCCACTGTTGGACGTGGCCATTTTTGCCTTAAGCTCTGACATGGTGGTAGTGGTTTTAGGCCTCTGGGCACTTTAGCACTGTGGCCCAGTGTAAAGTGCGTGCGCTCTCTGAGTGTGTGTGGTGAGCCTGGCCTGCCCTCCCATAGGAATGCATGGGGGATATGTGTGTCCATGGTATTTCCTGGTATAAGAGGAGTGCCGGGTCAAGTTTAGTATGTATGAACTCATGAGAATAAATGCTGCGCTATGGTGTGCGCAGATTTATGGTGAGTGGTGGAGAAATGCCACTTTTAGAAGTTGGCATTTCTGAGTGCTATGAGTCTGCCTGCCTGAATGGAATTGCATGTCTGGCTTGTGATTGACAGGAGCCGAGGGGTGTGGGTGGCTCCAGGAGGGGCTGGGTGAATCAGCTGGGCTGAATGGGATACCTGGGCTGAGAGTAGTGGGAGGAGAAATCACCTGACTCTGTATAGGACTGTGCCCAGGCTGTATAATACTGGCTCCGCACCATGTGGTGTGTCTGATCACTGAGCCCCCACCTGACAAAGGGGACGAGGAGCTTCAGAAACAAAGTGCTGCAAAGCTCCCCTAAACCAGTTGTGACTGGTGTTCCCAGGCCCTGTGCTGTGACGCAAAGGGATTTTGTGATATAAATATAGAGGCTGTGACCCATAAAAATGTTCAGTTTTGGTGTGTTGTTCCTGCCGGGGCGTGCTGCTGGGCCCAGGGGGGCTGCCATGATGGCTTGCCTCCCTGGGCCCTGCATTGCCCCTTTCTTCCTAAGGAACTTTAAGGACTTTAATCCTAGTGCCTGGAGCGCGCTTTATTTGCTATTTCTGGAGAGTCCTTTATTTTGAGGAGGAGCCTCTTTGCATTGTCTTTGCAGCGCAGAGCTGCAGCTTGTTGTGAGGGAATCCCCAATTGGGGATTCCCCCCCACCATCTATGCAGAGATTGCGGGTGCCCACCCCACTTGTTTCCTTTGCTGGAATGGCGGGAGCCCACCCCGCTTATTGATCTTTAAATGAGCGGTTGCCCACCCCGCACTGCCGCCAGAAGAAACAATCACTGCAGCAGCCCGAGCTACGGCCGACCAGGAATTCAGACACGCCTGCCTGTGACGTGAGCGGGCCTGTAGCCGAGCCGAAAGAGCCCGCCGCGACGTGGTGACGCGGGGCTCCCATGCATGAGGGAGAGCCCCGCGGTGGTGGCTGAAGTAAAGTTGAGTCCCAGGAGGGGGCCAGGTGAAGAGAAGAGACGGCCGAGGCCGCCGATGGCAGTGCGGAGTTCCCAGGAGTGAAGGGAAGCCCCGCGCCGTGAGAGAAGTGCAGCCACATCCCCAGCGAGGCTCTCATGAGAGAGAGAGCACAGCCTGCTGCCCACGGTGTCAGGAGTGAAGAGGAGAGCCTCCCCAGAACAGTCTGGTGAGTGGGGGCTCCAGGGGCACATTGTTGGTGCCGATCGCGGCATCATAATGGTATTAGTGCAGAGCGGACCCACCAGAGAGCGGGCCGCTTCAACAAGGGGGCAGTTTCCTTTGAGAATGAGAGAGCCCCTGAGGGCCACAATACTTTTGGGGCATATCGAGGCACATTGTCAGTGCCTGGGCGGTCCCGCCAGAGAGAGGGCGGCCCCAACGATGGTGGCATATGTTTTAGTGCCATGTGGGGGTCCTGAGGGCCCAGAAGTGCCTGGCCACCTTTATGCAAAGTGCCACAGCTGCGCCGCACCAGCACAGGCAGGTTCAATGAGAGGGGCATGAGAGTGAGATGTCCCTGAGTGGGACCAGAGGCACAGACGTGCCACTGAGTTTCTCAGCTGCCCAGCAAGTAGTGGGCTGCTGCTACGTTTAGGTTTGCGCAGTTGCGCACTCTGGATTCCGTTGTTAGGCAGCAGCCCTGACATCCTGGACACAGGGCATATGAGCCCCTTTGAGAAGGCCAGTTGGCCAGGGGGACTGTGAGGTTAATAGGGCGCTAGGCCCTAATGTAATTTACGTGGTGCTAGGAAATGTGATGCTCTGTTATGATCAAGCTGCTAAATGTGTTTAGGGATGAGATGATGTGCGTAATATGACCAAACTTGTAATACTGACCACATGAGGTAGGTACTTTATTGATGCGTTAACAAGGTCTACAAGAAATGCTTTGAAAACAGCAGTCAAAAATGAGGTAAGGTAGGGGATACTATGATACGCTGGCTTCCGTTAACCTGGTCTGCCTTAACTGCTACTAAAAAAAAGTTGGGAAACTTGTATCTGCACACAAATCACAACTCAACACGTCATTGTGCAATCCGTCCAGAAAACATCACTATGAATCATACTTTAAGACAAGGTTGGGATTTGAGAAAATGGTATCCTCTATTCGGTGGGATAATATTTATGATCCAAAGGGAGATCGAGTGGGGTGGGGCAGTCACCGGTATGTGCTTTGGAAAAGCAGTGTATTCCCTCCTACCCTGCTCGGCGCTGCAAACCCGTCAGACTGCTGCAGCTGCGCTGAGGGGCATTTCTATGTTTCCGGGCTGCGCCTCAAAAAGACTCATTCTTTTCCCTCAAAGCGCCCAATCCCTGGTTGCATCCTTACAGCCGATACCCAATGGCACTGCATCTCGGAAGAAGATTTCAGCTGTCCAGTTCTAGTCATGAAGAACAGGGACGGCATCCCTCGCAGGTCACGGCATCCTCTTGCTAGCAACTTGGGTTGCCACTGTAGCAGCATGGTAGGCACAGCTCGGTTTCGGCGAGTCGGGCACTTGAGGGGTGTATCAGAGCGAATCGTGGAGGTGGGTAGCGGGTGTTTTAATGTATCTAACACTTTCCCACTGGAGTACTCAGCAACTTGCTCTCCTTGTCATCCACAGCAGATGAGTAAACTCCCCCTCTCAGTAGTTCTGCCTCCTGAGAGTTTCACGGATTGCTGTCCTATACAAACAGTGCATTAACACTTTCAAGGCGAAGAGGAACGGCAGCTTTTTGAAAGTTAACAGCACCCTATGTTTTTGGGCATCTTGCATAGCCGTTCTGAGATGTACAGCGCTCATCATGCGTGTGTATTCTGATGTACATGGATCCTTTTATAGAAAACGTCCACATTTAGGAAGAAGCGAAAAAAGGACATGTCTTTTATTTATTGCTAAAAACGTTAGCACGTCAGTCGTGGAAACATAGGCTAATTAGGTCAAGCGCTCGCTGCTGTCATCGCCTGTTATGTTCATGTCACTGCTTTAAATATTGGAAAGGTTAACAAGGTGGCTAAGAATGGGCAAAGGCTAGGTGGAGGGCCAATGATGAAAGCAGGCTCCGCCGCTCCCATGCATATTAAACATATGCGCATGAAGCGGGCGCCATGGCAATTAAAAACAAGTAGTCCCTAAACGAAACTGACAAAGCCCTACAGCGAAATAAAACTGTAGCTGGTCGGTGCTGCTTCCGATAAAAACGGAGTGATGCACCGGACCAGCAATCAATAGGGACGCCGGAAATAACAGTGCTGCATAAATAAGCCAATTGCAAGAAGCAGGAAAGCAGCAGGCGGGATTACTCTTGCTATTCAGATTACTGTATGTCTGGGAGAGACAGCACATGCGCGCTGCCTACGCCAAACCTAATAAAAAAAGCAGAGCTCAAAATGCATCTTGACAATTTGCTTTGCATCACCCTTCAACACTTCCTTCCATGACAGCCTCTGTTTGAGATTAAACTGATTTTTAATCTTCTTAAGGGAAGTTGTGATAAATATTGAAATTTGTGATAAATATTTGATACACTTTCTAGAGGATATGCCTAAAGTCACAAGACAGAAACTGAAAAAAGACTCTGCAACTTTGCTTCCAGTTCTGAAACAAATCAGGTCACACGCAACCAATAGCAGTAAAAGCAAACAGTTTACTCCTTCTTGTCCACAAGAAAAACAAGTTACTCTTACTGATCCGCACTGAATGACCTAACCACAGAGCACATAAATCAGTTTTGCAGAAATTGGGAACTATGTACCATATTTCAGAATATTGTAGAAATGTTTTGGCATATTTAGCTTTGTATCATTTATGCAACACGTTTGAGCACCAACCTATGGCTAAATTTAGAAATATTAAACAGTCCCTTTTTCAATACAGAGCTGCATCTGTGTTACAACACCACATCCCTGTTTCCAAATGAAGAACAGATAGTAAATGTAAAAATACGTAATGGATATGAAGCACCTCCAAATAGGTATATAATACTGCCGAACCTCACGTCTATGCACAAGGACAAGAAAATGTCAACCATCCATACAGCTCATATGCAAGTAGGTAACTCTCCCAAAGAAGCATTCTACAAACAATGGACCATATGAGCTACTTTACTGCCGACATTGTCCAATATCACCAGCGGTGCGAGCCCGGTTTTGAGGGACGAGAGGGCACAAAGGAAGCAGGGTTTACTGGGCCACATCTATGGTGGATGGGGTCATGTGCCTTTGGCTTCCTAGGTATTGTCCAACTATGACCCTTTACACACTTGACTCTCAGGGTAGTTAATGTGTTAGACATGACACGCTTCAAGTTGCGTTTCCCTACACTTTTTGCTTTTCTCTCATGCGTTTTACTGATTCTCTTTCAGTGGCTTTAGGGCTCTGTGCACTTTACCACTGTAAATTTAGTGTGAAAGTGCATGCACCCTTCCTACACACATTAGGAAGTGGTGCTTACCTGATTTTGTTAAACATGCCTCAGACCGGCCGTTGCAGGACTGCGGTTTTAAACATGTGTCAAGATTGCTCCTCTAGGGCCAGATATCTGTTTTGAGTTGGTCCAAAAGGCTTCCCAGGTCACACGCAGACCCACAACTCTTCAGAGAGATGCTCACAATTCAGGTGTCTTCTCATCTCTGCAAGTGTGGCTATCTGACTGACAACAGCTTTGGTATTTAACCGTTCTTCAAGTCTATGTGGAGCATTCTCATCCTACGTCTTGAAAAGAATGAACCATAAACAAAGTGAGATAGTTCTGGTCCCATCTTTCCACACACAGGTTACCACAGAATCCCTAAAGGCATCCCTATCTCCATTTTTCACATTTCTTTGTTCATGGTTACACCCTTTAAATCATGAATGCAGTCAATGGACATCCACTCTATGTGGAGCTGTACCATAACCTCCACAATGTGCCATTTAAAACAGGGGCAATTCAAAATGTAAATTGCCAGTCTTAACAATTTTACACACACATCCACGTGGAGCCCCGCCATCTTGCATCAGAATTTTTCTAAATACCCTCTGCACTTCAAGGAATTTACTCAATACCCTCTGCACTTCAAGGATTTTACTCAATACACTCTGCACTTCAAGGATTTTACTCAATTCCCTCTGCACCATCAAGGATGTTACGACACACTCTGTTCACTTCAAGGATTTTACTCAATACCATCTGCACTTCAAGGATGATTTATACTCAATACCCTCTTCACTTCAAGGATTTTACTAAATACTCTTTTCACTTCTCTGCCAGGTGTTAGTCCTGAAAAAGCTGCTAAGATCGGCTGCTTGGAAACGGATCCACACTGCTGACCCATAGCCTCTTAAGGCATGTCCACGTATACATCGAATACTTCCTGACACACCATTCGAGGTTACCTCCTTGTTCTCTTCCTCGTTTCATTCTTTACTGGTTAAAAAATAGCTCTTCTCCCGTGCCACCCTACTCTACCCTCCCCCCCCCCACATACCCAGAAGACTCTTATTGTCAAAAACAAGTAAGTGAGGTATGAAATGTAACTAGGAAGAGTGGACGGGAAGTAATGATATTATCAGTAACTTGAATAATATAATTAATCTTGAATATTAAGAAAAATATTGAACTAAACATGTTTTTCAGGGGATGAGAATGTGTCATAACTTGGCTTTGCTTCTGCAGGCGCAGATGTGAAAGGAAGTTCTGGGTTCCAACTTGCTTTCCGATGCTCCCAGACCTTTCCACGCGGTTGAAAAATATTTTCTTTTCAATGTGCACTTTTCTATTTTCTGTTTGGTGTGTGACTTTTTTTTATAACAGTGTTGTAATGCAGTCAATAGCGCTTTATTTTTTTCCAGCTGATTTCGTCACTATCTGCATTGCACAGCTTTGGTTCACTTGTTATGTTTCCCTTTTCTGTTTTATTAACTGTAATTTAGCTAAAATTAATTATTGGAATTAATTATCGGTTGTAATCATATTTGGGATTTCATTGTTTCTCATTTCTGCTCACAATTGGTCACAGCATTTGAGACAGGGTAGATCTCTGCTCCGGGAAGAGCAGACCAGTGCTTAATTTGTAAAAGATTAAGTGCAGTGGACCCACGTTTTATTTATAAAAGCCCGCTGCCAGCACTATGGAAGGTCAGTGCGCCTAATACTAAGGCTGCCTAGTTTTTTAGGTCGAGCCAGGGCAGCGCATGCGCTGCTCAGCGAGGCATGCTGTATAAGAGTATGAACTTGAAGCTCCGTCCACTTTCTGCCCATATTTTTCATTGGATGGTGTCATTGTACTTTGTAAATACTGGCTTCTGATTTGTTAATAGGCTTGTTAGACCCTCTTTAGTACCACCTCATCTTCATTTGTAACCTTCCATGAAACTGACCCTTTTACTTCTGTTACACAGTATGTCTTATGTAGTCTGTAAGCACAATTTTCTTTAATGAGTTTCTCCTAGTGCAGCCACGACATGCTTTCCTGCAATATCCAGCCCACCATGCGCACTTCCACTTTCCAAGCAGCCTGGGACAATGGCGGACGCTACTTTGAAATTAAATACATCTCGCATTTACAAGCGTTTGAGCTATTGACAATGCCTTTTATTTATGTGTTTATTATCAAAACAGATAAAAGGCGTGGAGTGTGGCTCACTGATTAGAGCGGCAGACCCTGATGCAGAGGTCTGGCCCGGGACCAGGGTTCAATTCCCGATGCGGCAGGGTACTGAGCCCAAAATGTCCACGGACTCGATAATTCTCGCCTCGGTGCCTATTCTAATCATGGGGTCCTACGCTGCAACTCTGGGCAATAGTTGCTTAATCTCCACTACGGCGGCCCACCCGCGGCGGGATGCCTGGCTTTCACCCTGGGGATACCCAGTAGGGGTTATCTCACAGGGAAAAGCCAGGACGGGTTCTCAAAGCAAGCGCCTTGATGCCTTCGGGTGATACGTGCGCTATATAAATCGCAATACATTTACATACATACATTTACATACATAATTCCAATAGCTTAAACTCTCGCAAATTTATGGCTATACAACACATGGGGGGCTCCTCCGCTAGAGCGGAGCAACGCTCCACTGCTCTTTGAGCAGTGCAAAAAAAGAAAAACAACATGACCGTATCATTTTGTTTTTCACTACCAACTGAAACAGTTTACAGCGGGCAGGGCCGGCCAGAGCAGGGGAAGAGTGGTTTAAACTCACTAAGTGCGAAATACGGTTCGGCTGGCCCTCTTGGGCTTGCCAAACTGTCATGCGCACTTTGCATGTTCCTCACATGGCTTTAATGCACAGCCTGGTACTACTAGCATGCTGCAAATAAACCTTGTGTCTTACCGAAAAAAGCTTCCAGGTTGGCCTTCTTTAATTTGGGTTCTGGTTTTGTTGGATGAAAGCTGCCTCTCCCGGTCGCGAAGGAGGTCCCCGTGAAACTACGGATCTGAGTCAGCACCAACCGGTGATATGACGCTAAGGATGGTAGACGAGTGAGCACTATACCAGTGCGTGCTCACTCTGGCACGTTTTTGCAGCAACAAAGCAAAGTGACATGAGGCCGATTACCCCTTCAACCCACAGGGGTTTTAAATTGTGTTTATTGAGACTGAACTGCGCACCCACTTGGGAACATTATTTCTGCACTACAACACCCAAGAGGCCATGTGTATGGCCACGCCCCCCCCCCCAGGGGCAGGTGTTTGGCATTTATTGAGGATTACAGCAAGTTCGTCTGTTTGTACTATGCGCCACAGAAGAAGGGAGTTGGTTCCTCCCGAAACGCGTCTGGCGATTTGAACATCAGAAGTGGTTTTCTTTAGCTTACCTGCCACTAGCAGGCTGCAAATAAACCTTGTGTCTTACCGAAAAATGCTTCCAGGTTGGCCTTCTTTAATTTGGGTTTGGTTGGATATACACACATATATATATATACACACATATATATATATATACACACATATATATATATGCAGTTCCACTTTCTTCGCAAAAGTGCCGGGACACCAGGACAACGGTGCAAATCCAGGGGCAAAGGTAACCCTGTGTTAAATGCAGGTTCACAGCGTGTAGCCACAACAGCTACGCAGATGCACTCTCCTCGACAGTAAAAAGAAAATTATTCCCAATCCTTTGTGTGCATTCCAATAGTTTTTATTTTATCCATTGCAGCATCGTGACAATAAACACGGAAAAACCCAACGCGTTTCGGCGATACCTTCGGTTTTTACTGTCGAGGAGAGTGCATCTGCGTAGCTGTTGTGGCTACACGCTGTGAATATATATATATATATATATATATATATATATATATATATATTGAAGCTCTAAAAGCACCAAAGCGTCGCACTCCCAGGCGGGTGCTCCCGTTGCGAGGGTGCACTCGCAAAACCAGTACCGCTCAGCCTCCCAACGCGGCAATCATCCGCAGGACGAAGGAAGCACTCACAGGGGTGTAATTACACAAATTTATTTGTAACACAAGAAAAAAGCGCCCATTTGAGGAGCCTCAGAGTGAAGTTAACGCCTTTATTGCAGGAAATGGCAGTGCAGTATCAAAGCAATGTCTCTCACAGATATTAAAACCCAACGCGTTTCGAACAGAAATGTTCTTGCTCACGGGCTCAGGAGATGCAGATGCAACACTGATTGGGAACGCCTTGATAAGTATACCTGGCTCCGCCTCTGTTAGTGAGTGCTGCTGGGCATGCTGGAGCCTGTAGTTCCGCCTCGTTTTACCCCACTGGGTGCTGCCATCTGTCATCAAAAATAATCCTTGATAAAACCTTCGTAGGTGAAGATACACTCCGTAATAACTGAGCTGCTCATATTTTCAATCCTGCATGCAGCCTTTCACCCTCTATGCGCTCGAAACATATCAAGCGCTCGATCCGCCTTAGATCAGCGGCGGGCGTCCTCGCGACCGGACTTGGCCGCATTACATCCACAAGAAAAAAGCGCCCATTTGAGGAGCCTCAGAGTGAAGTTAACGCCTTTATTGCAGGAAATGGCAGTGCAGTATCAAAGCAATGTCTCTCACAGATATTAAAACCCAACGCGTTTCGAACAGAAATGTTCTTGCTCACGGGCTCAGGAGATGCAGATGCAACACTGATTGGGAACGCCTTGATAAGTATACCTGGCTCCGCCTCTGTTAGTGAGTGCTGCTGGGCATGCTGGAGCCTGTAATTCCGCCTCGTTTTACCCCAGTGGGTGCTGCCATCTGTCATCAAAAATAATCCTTGATAAAACCTTCGTAGGTGAAGATACACTCCGTAATAACTGAGCTGCTCATATTTTCAATCCTGCATGCAGCCTTTTACCCTCTATGCGCTCGAAACATACCAGGCGTCGATCCGCCTTAGATCAGCGGCGGGCGTCCTCGCGACCGGACTTGGCCGCATTACATCCACAAGAAAAAAGCGCCCATTTGAGGAGCCTCAGAGTGAAGTTAACGCCTTTATTGCAGGAAATGGCAGTGCAGTATCAAAGCAATGTCTCTCACAGATATTAAAACCCAACGCGTTTCGAACAGAAATGTTCTTGCTCACGGGCTCAGGAGATGCAGATGCAACACTGATTGGGAACGCCTTGATAAGTATACCTGGCTCCGCCTCTGTTAGTGAGTGCTGCTGGGCATGCTGGAGCCTGTAGTTCTGCCTCGTTTTACCCCAGTGGGTGCTGCCATCTGTCATCAAAAATAATCCTTGATAAAACCTTCGTAGGTGAAGATACACTCCGTAATAACTGAGCTGCTCATATTTTCAATCCTGCATGCAGCCTTTCACCCTCTATGCGCTCGAAACATACCAAGCGCTCGATCCGCCTTAGATCAGCGGCGGGCGTCCTCGCGACCGGACTTGGCCGCATTACATCCACAAGAAAAAAGCGCCCATTTGAGGAGCCTCAGAGTGAAGTTAACGCCTTTATTGCAGGAAATGGCAGTGCAGTATCAAAGCAATGTCTCTCACAGATATTAAAACCCAACGCGTTTCGAACAGAAATGTTCTTGCTCACGGGCTCAGGAGATGCAGATGCAACACTGATTGGGAACGCCTTGATAAGTATACCTGGCTCCGCCTCTGTTAGTGAGTGCTGCTGGGCATGCTGGAGCCTGTAGTTCCGCCTCGTTTTACCCCAGTGGGTGCTGCCATCTGTCATCAAAAATAATCCTTGATAAAACCTTCGTAGGTGAAGATACTCTCCGTAATAACTGAGCTGCTCATATTTTCAATCCTGCATGCAGCCTTTCACCCTCTATGCGCTCGAAACATACCAAGCGCTCGATCCGCCTTAGATCAGCGGCGGGCGTCCTCGCGACCGGACTTGGCCGCATTACATCCACAAGAAAAAAGCGCCCATTATATATATATATCAGCTCCCCTGACAAAGTCAGAAACACCCAGCACTCTCAGTGAGTTTAAACCCTTCGGTTTATTTTGCACTTCAAAGAAAAACGCGTGTCGGCTCTTGCCTTCATCAGTTTCACACTGGCGTCCAAGAGGTACACACAAATAAAGGCAAATTAGAAAACAAACAAAGGACTACACGTCCAAAATCATAAGCGCCATCTTAAAGCAGTGAAACACAGATTACATCGTGCTTTGGAACGTTATATACATTGTTAGATTGTTATGTCGATTAAATCATTATCAAATCAATTTCGCCCTGTATGGGCATTCATAATATTACAGATTATTCATGCTGTAAATAATAATGATCATAACAATTGCATCCACACTAAATAAATTCATTGGTTGATGGAAAAAACTAGATGTTTGTTGTCTTTTGTATTACGAACTGTTGACACCTCTGATAGGTATATCTTATAGAATTACACAATTAAACTCTAATAGCAAATTAAATTCATTTCTGTTCGTATATTGACAAATGATAAGACAACACCTTCCCAAATTCAACCCTATACATATATGTACATATTAACATATGAGCACAGAGAGCACAGGCTCTCACACAGTTAGGCAATTAAGTCAGTAGGTATCTTAATCCTCAGCTACTACAGATGTGACAGCAGTTCCTCCCCCGAATTCATACCTCCCAGGGACTTTGTTTGGAGCTCTATAATGTATCTAGACTCCAAACGTCTCAATTGACATTTGTAGTTTCCTCCTCTCAGATCTTGTTTGATGCAGTCTAAGCTAAAGAAACTCAAGAGATTTCTGTCACTCCCATGATGTGTTGCGAAGTGCCGTGCCATCGGATAGCTATCATCTTTATTTACGATGGTACGTTGGTGTTCTAGTATTCTTAGCTTGACTGCCTTGGTAGTGCTTCCTACGTAACGGTGTCCGCAGGGACATTGCAAACAGTAGACAACAAAAGGTGTTGAACATGTAATGAATTTAGAGATTCTAATCTTCTCTATTTTGTGGGGAACACTGTAGGACAACACTCTCTTGCTTGAGCTGCAGGCTTTGCACTTCCCACATGGGAAAGATCCATGCATAGATTGTAGCTCTTTCTTAGATTTTATACTAGGCAAGTGGCTCCGGACTAACCTATCTTTCAAGGACTTGGTTTTCCTAAAGGTTATCATCGGATGATCTGACAGTTCCTTGCCAATGACTACGTCTGATTTAAGGATATTCCAGTTTCTGAGCATTATAGTTCTAATCTTATTCGCTGCCACCGAATAGTTGGTAATTAACCGAATTATGCCCCTTCCACTTTTGTCGTTCTTGCTCTGTTTCTCCTTAAGAAGTGCTTCCCTTTCAATTTGGGCTACTCTCCCTTTTGCTTTCGTGAGAATCTTCTTTGAGTAACCGCGTGACTCAAACCGCCTGATGCTGCCCTCTGCTGCAATAGAATAATCTCTCTCGAGGGAGCTGTTCCGTTTGATTCTTAACAGCTCGCCATAGGGGATGCTACTAATGAGGGATCTTGGATGGTTGCTACGTCCATGAAGGACAGAATTCCCTGCTGTCTCCTTTCTGTAGAGAGCTGTTTGGATCATGCCTGACTCTACGAACACTTTTAAATCAAGAAAGCTGACCTCTTCTTTACTTATCTGATAAGTAAATCTAAGATTTAGATCAGTAGTATTTAAGGACTTGATGTATTCCTCAGCTGAGGATTGTGGTCCCTTCCAAATGAGGAAGAGGTCATCTATATACCTCCTCCAACAAATTAAATGGTCCACCCACACTGCCTTATCGTCGGCCCAGGCTACCTGCTTCTCCCACCAGCCCACGAATAAATTCGCGTAGCTGGGGGCAAAGCAGGTACCCATCGCTGTCCCTCTTATCGGTCTGTATCTTTGTTCCTGGAAGACAAAAATGTTATTGTTTAGGCAAAACGAAATGAACTCTAGTATCATCTTACTGTGCTCCAAATATCTAGCGGAGCGTAAGTTCAAAAATGTTTTTACTGCTCTTATTCCCTCCAAGTGTCCAATGCTTGTGTACAGACTCGAGATGTCCATGGTTATCATAATCATGTCCTCTTCCCATTTAATGTCTTGTTTCTGACGAAGAAAATCTTTAGTGTCCTTGGTGTAAGAACTTAACTGCATGACCCAAGGTGCTAGGAAAAGATCGATAAATTTGGACATCCTCTCAGTTAGACCTCCAATGGAGGAAACAATAGGTCTCCCAGGTGGTCTAGCGGGATTTTTGTGTATTTTGGGTAGGTGATAGAAACAAGGGAGTCTGGGTTGTTGATTCTGCAAATAAAGGTGTTCTTCCTTTGCTAGAATTCCCCTGTTATACCAATGATCAATTAGCAGATGATACTCACGGATGCTGGTGAGATATTCTTTTTCCGTGGTCAGCGAATAGTTGGTCTTGGAGCTGGTCGAGAGCCTCTTTGCAATAATTGACACGATCTTGAATGACAATATTGCCGCCCTTATCTGAGGGCTTAATCACAATGGATTCATCCTTTTCTAAACTGGAAATTGCTGCCCTCTCAGTAGGTGTCAAATTCCATTTTATGTTGTTTTTATTCTCAGACTCTTCTTTTGACAGTTTTTGTAATTCTCTATTCACTGTCTCTGAGAAAATGTCTATGGCATCCATTGGCATCTGCGGTAAAAAGCATGATTGTTGCTTCAAATTGCTCTTTTCTCCCATCTGGACAATACCAATACTGATGCCTCTCTCGGTTGCTGTCGTTCGTGGTGCTGGAAGGGGATCATTTTCCTCCAATAGTTCTTCCAGAACTGCCATATTCTCCAAATCTCTGATGTTGATATCAAAGGGATTGTCTGGGTCGGTTTGTCCCTCCAAGTTTGTATTCTGTTCACTCTCTCTGAGGGCCTTTTGTTTAAAAAACTTCCACAACTTGATCTTGCGGGTGAAGAGAAATAAATCGATACGTGTCTGTGTATATTCATACCGGTTGGTGGGGCAGAATGTTAGTCCTAACTTTAATACCCTCTCTTCGCATCGCGTGAGGATTCTTGGCGACAGGTTGATAATATTCAAATTCTCCGTCACTTCTTCTTGGTCCTTGGTTGACGATTCCTCATCTGGCGGGTCGTGCTTTCTATGTTTCCACCCTCCTCTCCGCGTGATGCGCCTCTGTTTACGGTTTGTTGTTTTTCCGGGGGACGTTTCTTCCCATCCCTCAACCATATATATATATATATATTTTAAAAGTCGAGATTTGAGGTTCCCTTGAAGGAAGGAAAAGAGGGGTTGCATCGGAGATCCTTAGGGAGTGAGAAGGAGCGCACCTGGCATGATTTCTTCTTCAGATTAGGGGGAATGAAAAAAAGAGTTGGAGCTTCTCAGTGCCCGGACTCTTCCTGCTCTTGATCGTTTGGTTTCTAGGTATTTTTACTTTTTTGAATGAAGTGAATTATGGGTGATACAAGCTGTCTTGAAGATGCATCCTCCTTCAATGGGAAGCCAGTTTAAATTCAGGACAAGAGAGATGTGATCGAATCATTTGATTCCTGTTAAGAGCCTGGCAAGAGCGCTGAGAACTTCTCAAAGTGGTGTAATATGACATTTTGGAGTTCCTGTGAGGATGGCATTGCCATAGTCCAGATTTGAGAGAACAAGTGATTCCACTACTGCCTTAAAATAATCTGGGGGAATAAACAGTTTGATTTTCTTGAGATGTCATAGTGTGCAGAGCAATCCTTTGGCTGAGTTGTGGATGTGCTCCTTCACCAACATATTTTTGTCCAAGGTGATACCCAGGGACTTAACAGAGTTAGAAAGTGAAAGAGGGCAGGTGAACATGTTCGTAGTTTCGATCTATTTTTGGATAAGTAAAGGATTGTTTTGGGGCGGGAGTGTAGTAATTCTGTCCTATTGGGGTTCAGATTAAGGTGGTTGATGTTTAGCCACGTTTGTATCTTTATTGGAATGGTATTAAGATGCCAGAGTTCACGGGGTCATTTCATTTGGTACCAGAGGTGTGTCTCATCTGCAAATAGGTGATATTTAACCCCTACTTGGTTCAAAATAACAGTGAGGGTTGAATAGATTAAAAAGGGCTCGGGAGAGGATTGAGCCTTGAGGTACACCTTTTAGAACTGGAGTGGGTTTCGAGAGAACTATTGATTTTTATTTGTTGAGAGTGATGCTTCAGATAGGATGTGAACCATCTCAGGACTTTGCCATTGATACCAGTATAGTTTTTAAGTGACTCAAGTAGAGCTGAATGGTTTATTGCATCAAATGCTGCAGATAAGTAGGCAGGAGTCACGTTCATCTAAGGATCTGTGAATATCATCAGCTATTTTGAGCAAAGCAGTTTCTGTGCTACAATCTTTACTGAATCGTGATTCGGAAGTGTCATGGAGGTTGAATTCATCAATGTTAAGGTTGAGTTGAAGCAAGACACACTTCTCCAATGTTTTGGCTAGGAAGGGAAGGTTGCTGATAGGTCTGAGGTTATTGAGGTTGTTGGGGTACGCTCCTGGTTTTTAGAGTGTGACTTTACCTTTTTGGGGGTGATTCAGAAACACAGCCTGATGAAAAAGAAGCATTGATGATTTTGATCTATAAACGGGGAGATGATATGGTTGGGATCCTGTACTAGGTTGGAGGGTAGGGGATCGGTAATATGGGATGTGGGCTGTGGGCTTCAGGTTTGCTATTATTTTGAAGACTTCTTCTTCGGTCATGGTTTTGAAGTCTGTCCACTTAGCATTGTGGTTGTTTTTAGTTTTTCTTGGGTCACTATGGTCCGTGGTTCCATGGAGATATGACATGGACCTAAGATGCACAAAGGCATCAGAGACCAGGTTTTTCTCCCAAAGTTGTTGAGTGGGGGGTATGGATACATTGATGGTAGATACATTAGGGGTAATGATCTTTGGGGATATCATCCTAGAACAGGAAGGATCTTTACCACGATTGAAGTTAAAAGGAACCCTTCAACGTAGTGGTCTCAGCCTGCTTAAACAAAGTAAGTATGCTGAAGAAGATCTGTAAGTGGCTACCAGACAACACCAGGAAACCGATTACCCAAGCCCTTATCGCCAGCAGACTTGACTTTGGAAACACCCTGTACTCAGGGATTAGCAACTAACTCACAAGAAGACTGTAGACTGTTCAAACCACAGCAGCCGACTAGTCCCCACATAACACCACACATTAGAGAACTCCACTGACTCCCGAGATAAAAGCGTGTGTGCTTTACGCTCCGCACCCACACCTACAAAGCTTTCCACAACACTGGCCCTGCTTCACTGAACAATCGCATTCACTTCCACTAACCTTCCAAACATCTGCACTCTATGGGTCACTCACTAACACACACCACACACATACGCAAAAGCAGAGCAGCGGGACTGCACCTTCTTGTACCTGTTTCCTAAAGCCGGGAACAACCTCCCACACAACACATCAGAGCCTTTTCCTCTCTTCTTGACATTCACAAGTAGCTGAATCCCTTACTTTTCAAATAAGCCCCCAGAGCTGGTCTCACACAATTGTATGACGAAACAATGAAATAAGGACATTTACCACAAAAGCCTATCAAACCATGGTGGAACCACAACAACAACTTTACAACTAAAGTCTTTACAATTACTTTTTTTACCACGATTATGCCTTTACCACGCAAATGTAGGTATTTTACAGGTAAGTATAATCTATCTATCTGTCTATCTATATATATGTGTGTGTGTAAAGGGTTTATACTTATAAAATACTTACATTTCTGTTGTAAAAGCATTCATGGTAAAGGCATATGCTTGGTAGAAAATTAACAGTATGTTTAACGCTGTGTAAGCGCATTTCTTTTTTTTATTAACACACACAAAAATACATACACATACATATATATATATATATACATACATACAAATATATATACACACATATATATATACACACATATATACATACACGTACACATACACACATACACATATATACATACACATATATACATACACATACACATATACACATATATACATACACATACACACATATATACATACACACACACATACACACATTGATATATATAGAGGGCTCCTGTTGTTTCAGCCGCCACCGCCAAGAGTCACGAAGGCACTTTGACTCCACGCCGCCGCTCCGGGGGACTACAGCACCCGGCAGGCCTCGCGGTGGCGCGTGCAGGGTGACGCAGGACGCGCCAGAGAGCGCCAACGGGGCCATAAAGGAGGGAGAAGCCCGGCAGAGCGGGGGAGAGATTTAAATAAACGCCGCCACCGCCGAGAGTCACTTACCTGCTGAGAGGGCTCCTGTTGTTTCAGCCGCCACCGCCAAGAGTTACGAAGGCACTTTGACTCCGCGCCGCCGCTCCGGGGGACTACAGCACCCGGCAGGCCTCGCGGCGGCGCGTGCAGGGTGACGCAGGACGCGCCAGAGAGCGCCAACGGGGCCATAAAGGAGGGAGAAGCCCCGCGTCGCGGGACGCGAGCGGGACGCCCGGACGAAGCACGGACAAAGGGCGGGCCCTCTACGGCCCTCATCGGCACGAGGAGGCTGGGCTGGGCCATAAACGCTGCAGAAAATTGAAAAAGACGCCTCTCCAAGTAAGACTTGCTCTCTAGTTGCTTCTTTGCTTAGTTAACATACCGGTTTTGTGTGGAAAACGCTAAAGATGCCTAAGAAACAAGCGGAAGCTCAGTCAAACACTATTAATAATTATTTGGTGCAGACCATTAAAAAGATTAACACGCAAAGAAGAGAATCCCTGGGACTGAGTCAGTCCCCTGACATGCGATGTTTATCACCTTCTGCATCTATCTTGATTGATGATACTATCCTGCAAGAAGCTCATTGTGTGGATATTAGTAGCGGTTCTATTCCCCAAGGCTCTATTGACACATCTGATAATGTTACTCCAGTACTTGAAGGATTAAACGAAGAGGCTGAGGGAAACAGACACAGATACCGAACTTGAACTAGAAAAACAGATCTGTGCCTCAGCGGATGAACAGTCCCCCACAAGACAAAATGCCAGGCCAAAACGACAATGTACTAAAAAAGACAAAGCGGGTGGGGCTACGTCCAGGGGCAAAACGGAAGAGGGTTACTACACCAAAAGCTAAGTCAGTGGTTTGTGATGAGGACTCACCCAAATTATCTCTTGAGGATGCCTTCTTTGAAAAAATTAGTGAATTCCTTGAGACAAAAATTAACACCATCATCAAACCTCTAATATCAAAAATTGATAAATTGCAAGCAGAGGTAAAAAAGTTGGGTGGACTTCATACCTTGGTCGCTGATGGGGTAGAAAATATAACTAAAATTGTCACACATTTAAATAATAATATAGGGGGAAAATCTACTGGAGATGTTGTAACTGAACAAGCAGGTAATCAATTGCCAGAGGAGATTCCATCTTCTTATCCACCAACATTGCTTGATAACAGTGAGGGTTCTCTGTTAGTCAACATTCCCACAAATATAATCCCTCTGGCAAACAACCCCTCAGCACAAACGCACACACCAGACCCCCTACAATTCTTAGTAGAAGCTACACCTGTGGTCTTGGTCTTAGCAAATGTCCCTCCATTGGAAGAGGGAATAGTGGAAAGCCCTACTTCCCTTAGTAGTAAGGCGCTACAATGGATGACTAGTAATATGCGGTTTGCACCAGGGGGGAAGCATCACCTGGCTAGGGTTACTAAGTCAGTAACTAGGGTCCCCTGGTTGGGAAACCGCCCGAAAAAATTCAAAGGGGATTGCGTGGCAGTGAGTTTCTCAGCAAATGAAGTCCTCCCCAATATTCTTGCTAATATATTCCCTCCCCAACGCAGACGGGGCAATGTTGTTCCCTTGACTCTAAAGTTTTTTTATGGTGAGCAGCAGAAAGTCACCTACCCAAGGACCCCAGCCCCAGGGTGGGATGGTAATTGGGATTCGACTTTTAGATGGGATCAGGAATCAGGGCAAAACATAGCAGCTTATCACCACCATCCAGCACAATTTAACCCGATTGCACATCCCCTTCAACTGTCCAACCGCTATGCTCCACTGTCTTTTCTGGATCAGAATGATTGACTCCCCCCAAGACAAGAAAATGGAGGCGATGACCTTCAGCCTGTACTTAGTCCATCAGTGCGGAGTTTTGCAGGCATTGGGGCATGCAAAATTATGAGCTGGAACATCGCTGGTCTCAGAGCCGAAATTAATGACAAGAATTGGCTTGATATAATTAGATCCTACGATGTTCTTGCCTTCCAAGAAACTTGGGAAACGTCAGACAGCTTGGCTCTGGACGGCTTTTCCCATTTTTTTGTTCCTGCAGATCCTAGCAATGCAGGAAGGGCAAAGGGAGGCTTGGCCATATATATTTCATTAGACCTCCAAGGAAAGCCAAGATACATTAAATCTAGCTCAATAAATTGCTTAGCGGTTGAACTATCCATATCGAATTCCTCTCCCATATTATTAGTTAACTTTTATAATTCCCCTGTCAGTCAAATTCTCAATGAGCATTTGGCATCTTTAGAGGAATTCCTGTCTACCCACAGTGAGAACAGTACCCATGGATACGAAGTGATCCTCATGGGAGATTTTAATATTCATCCATGCCATGCGGATTGCTATGTGGAACAAGAGGAATTTTCCTCCCCTTCCTCTCCACCACATTTTGAACATACACCACGTGGGCAGATGTTGGAATCGCTTCTAGCCACTTTTAACCTTTATGAATCATCTAGTCGCCCTATAGGCCCGAGGTTATCGACATATGTGGGCAATAATACAGGCACAATTATAGATTATATTTTTTTATCTTCTAGCCTTCTACCTGAAGTTAACATCTATAAGGTAGAAACGACAGTTTTTAGTGATCACAATCCGGTGATTTTAGAGATTATATCTCAGGGAGTCTTGGGAAAAAGAAAGGCTGATATCTTATGTGCTACAAAATTAGTCTTAAAAGATCAGAATCGGAGACTGAAGTGGGACCAAGTGACCCCTATCACCTTTTTGCAGGAAACCCTGGCAAAAGTAGAGGGTGAGGTTGCAATCTGTCTGGACAATAAGAATTCTGGCTCCAACATGATCGAGGCCTTTGATGCCATTTGCCGACAGGTCAACTTAGATCTGACCGTCAAGACAAAGGCAAAAGCAGATGGGTTCAGGGGCCCCGGATGGTTTGATTCAAATTGCTCCAAGGCTCACACTATTCTCTTAAAGGCTTTAAAAAATAAACCTAGAGACAAAGTACAGATAGCGTTACTTAGGAAGCAGTATAACCACGCTATCAGAGTGAGGAAACTCGAGATAAAAAACGAGGCCTGGAGCGAATTATTATTGCCCGAAACACAACGAGACAGTGCCAAATTTTGGGCAATCATAAATCACCCATATTTCGTAGGACAAAATAACCAGAGAGCAGATTGTGTTGTACCAGACGATAAATGGGTGACACATTTCAGCAACATTTACAGTTGCCCTGATATCCCCTCAGATTGCGAGACGCTACTTTCGCAAACTAAAACCGTAATCCCAGCCTTTACTCCAGAGGAGGTTAAGAAAGCAATTCACGCCACACTCTGCAAAAAGGCACCGGGGCCTGATGGGGTCCCTCCAGATTTTTTCAAAAGCGCTCCTGAATTTAGTACCAAGATTCTTACAAATATTTTTAATGCTACTAGGGACCACATTTTTCCTATCAGTTGGACAAAGTCCACAATAGTACCTATTTTTAAAAAAGGACAAAGGACAGACCCAGCCTGTTATAGGCCAATCTCCCTTATAGATTCAAGCTTCAAAATCCTGGGGAGAGTCCTTTTAGGTAGACTGACCCAGCTCATAGAAGGGAAGGACATTTTATCAAATGCACAGTATGGCTTTAGGGCCAAAAGAGGCACTATAGACCAATGCCTAAACCTGGAACTAATTCTAAATAAATATGTGATCGCCAAGGGGGACTCTCTGTACATGGCCTTTATGGACCTCTCATCAGCTTTCGACCTGGTTAACAGGGCTAAGCTGTGGAGGATCCTTCTGGTCATGGGCATTGATCCTCCTTTGGTTGAATATCTAGCTGAAATACACAGGGACCTAAAGACCTCAGTTAGAGTGACTAGGGAAGGAAGATGCACTTGTTACTTTAACTCGGAGAGGGGGGTTAGGCAAGGATGTATCCTTGCCCCCCTACTTTTCACTCTTTATATAAATGAGCTGGAGAAAGTTATGGCTGCATCTCATATTGATATTCCGCGTGCAGGTGAAACAAAGTTACCTGTCCTCCTGTACGCGGACGATGCAGTCTTATTAGCACGCTCTGGAGTGGCACTGAACAAACTCCTCTCATCCTTTGGGGATTTCATGACCTCGTTGGACATGAAAACTAATACAGAGAAATCCCATGTGATGATCGCAGGAGTCGCAGGCAGGAAAAGAAAGACTAAAACATTTTTCTGCACAGGGAAAGAGGTTAGGAGAGTCCCATCTTTCCCATACTTAGGGGTGACCTTTGATGAAATGGGCACTTGGGGCCCCCAGCACTCTGTTAAAAGCAACGCTGTTGCTAGAGCGGCAGCGGGTTGCTTGGATTTGCTAAAAAATTAGGTGCCCGTCCCATGGAAAGCATTATCAAAGTCTACAAAGCAAAATGTGTGTCCATTGCCCAGTACGGCTCTGCCATTTGGGGGTATACTAGTCACGATAAAATTCAAAAAGCAGAAAATAAATTTTTGAAATCTCTGCTTTCAGTCCCCCAATCGACTCCCACTTACGTATTACACGCAGAGCTAGGTTTGGGCTATATAACGGACACCCTGAAATTAGCCCCAGTTATTGGATGGATGAAAACTTGGCTTAACCAGGAGCTCACATTAAATCACATTATTTTAAAAGATTGTTTAGCCCTGGATAGAGCCCTACATATCCCGTGGGTAAAATTTGTACAAACGCAGCTGACTCGTGCCGGACGTCCGGAGCTTTTTTCTTCTCCAGACTTGATTAGCCAGGATGATCTTAAAATAGTAAAAAATACCCTGACTAAGTTAAAGGTTCTGGAGAGGGAAGCTATAGAGCTTAGAAAACCCACCGTAAGGAAACATTGTATGTTGTCATCTGTTCCAGGAATGGAACCATACCTTGTCCTGGTAACAAAACCATACCATTGTTTCCTCCTAACGAGATTTCGTCTTGATTTGATCCATCTTTTCTTGGGCAATATAAAAATTGGAGTAGACCTGATGATGCTGAACCATGTGATTGTGACCACTTTTCTACTCAGGACACGACACATTTTATCATGTTTTGTGGACATTATATTGATATCAGAAAAAGATATTTGTTTCCAATCCTGCGTAACCAAGGTTTTATTCAGGTCAAACCAGCGTTGATGTTTTTGCAACTCCTTCCAAGTGTTAAAGTAGCTTTCCATGTCGCTAGTTTTTTAGTTGCAGGAGTACGGATAAATAAGAACAGCACTAGAGTTAGGCATCTTACTGAATATTGAATACTGACTTCCCTTTTTTCTTTTAAAATTTTGTTTTATGGAGGGTCTCTTTTTAAACTTTTTAAACTTTAAACTTTTTAATACCTTTTAAAATTTTTATATGCTCTATTTTGTATATTGTGATTTTAAAATGTATTCGAATATTGATTATTTGTTGAATTATGTATTAACTTGTGCCTTGATGAATTGCTATGTAATTATGCTCATTCTTTTATGATTTTTAATAATCGAATAAAGATAATTGACTGACTGACTGACTATCTATATATATGTGTGTGTGTAAAGGGTTTATACTTCTAAAATACTTACATTTCTGTTGTAAAAGCATTCATGGTAAAGGCATATGCTTGGTAGAAAATTAACAGTATGTTTAACGCTGTGTAAGCGCATTTCTTTTTTTTATTAACACACACACAAAAATACATACACATACATACATACATATATATATATATATATATACATACATACACATATATATACACACATAAATATATAAATATATATACATATACACACATATATACATACACGTACACATATACACATACACATATATACATACACATATATACATACACATACACATAGACACATATATACATACACATACACACATATATACATACACACACACATACACACATTGATATATATATATATATATATATATATATATCACCTCATTAACCCACAATCCCTAATCTCTTATACTACCCTTGCCACCCAAAAACCCATACCCGCTCTAAACCCTAAAATAATACCCTTGGCACCCAAAACCCATACCTACCCTAAAATTGCCCTTGCCACCCAAAAACCCATACCCACCCTAAACCCTTAAATGACCCTTATCCCCAAAAACCTCTACCCATCCCAAATCCTAAAAGTACCCTTACCACACAAAATTCCATACCCACACTAAACCCTAAATGTACCCTTGCCACCCAAAAACCCATACCCTCCCTACACCTTAAAATTACCCTAGCCGCCCAAAAATCCATACCCACCCTAAACCATAAAAATAACCTTGCCACCCAAAACCCACATCTACCCTAAACCCTAAAAATACCATACCAAAAAAACGTCAAAAAACAATATATACAAATACACACTTAATACTTATCTGCAAAATACTTACTTTACATATACATTTTTTACGACGGATATGCCTTTCCTGCAAAATTCTTTGTAAAGGCATCAGTGGTAAAAGCAGATTTGTGGTAAAAAAATGTCGTTTTAAAGACAGTAGCCGTGGTATAGAAGTTTTCGTTGTAAAGCCTTTGTTGCAAAGCCATTTGTGGATTTGACGTTGCTGTAAACGATGTTTCACACCGCCACACCTGCTACATGCCACCTGGATAGGGTGACCAGACGTCCCCGTTTTCCCAAGACAGTCCCCGTTTTTGGAGAAGTGTCCCCGTGTCCCGACACTTTTCTCCAAGTGACTCAAATGTCCCCGTTTTCAACCAGTGTCCCAGGTAAACACAGAAATGTCCCTGTTTTTCATTGTTCCAGTTGAGCATGTGCGCGCATGCTCTCTTTGCACTGGCATTTGCTAGCCTGTGATGTTTTATTGATTTTTGGCAAATATATGCTGTAGTCCTTAAATGTGTAAATGTAGTAGGAAGTACTAATGCTGCTGTGTAAAGGAGAGGGCTGCCAATAAAAGACCTCAGATGTGTTGTCTGTAATGCTTCATCTCGGTCTGTGGAGGGAGCTGTCGTTGTTGTCCCTTTTCTATGTCTATGACAGCTGTCAAATAATCCTACTTTTATGTCGATTGTTACTGCAAACCGTATGTCTATGACCTGTCCCCGTTTTTTTTTTGTTGAGAATCTGGTCACCCTACACCTGGATATCCTCACGTGATTAGCACACTATAAAAACACTATTAAAACGACATTCTGCACCCTACAGCAGATGTGACGATGTAGTCCTACTTCTATGTTTACAGAACATCCTGCCCCACCCCCTGTCAAAATCTGGTCATACTCAACGTAACCAAAAAAACAGCAGTCATGGAAAGTTCATCTCTCCCGTGACACCCGTGCATTACTCTCTGAAGAGATGTGTCAAGGATAAATCGACTACCAAAACAAAAAACAAACAACACAAACATTGAAATACTGGTATATATCAGTTATTTCGCGACACAACAGCCCGTGTTTGGGCAGATATTTTTTTAGACGTGATGTGGGAAAACAACACTCTCAATCGCTGTTAAATTGTACTTTGAATAAGCAGTAATTTCTAAAGGCAGATCATTTCCTTCAAGCAAAAACGAGGTGACAACGTAGCTTTGAAACTCGTAAATGATTTATTGCTTACTGAAACGATAATTAATGTTCTTTTTTTATTTGCAGCCTTTATTTCCCAAACATTTGGCAAAGGCAAACCTCTGCAAGATACAAGCCGAGGGAACTCTAAAAATACTCTGAAAATGTTGCTTTTTCAGCATAAGGTAGTGATGAATTGCATTGTTTTTTGTGGCAACTCTCCTCGGGGACGTCAAATGTCTGCATTGTGAATTCGTGACTAATGATGCTGAAAAAGCTCCAAAAGTGGAGCCGTCCACTGACCCAGGAAAGTCAGGTATGCATGGAAACAAAAGTCGAAGAAGACCTTTAAAACTGTTTGTTGACCCCAAGTTCATTTAGATATTCGCTACACTGACGTTTAACCATGTGAACCTTGAAATACTGGTGGTTCCTAGAAGGTGCAATATGACTCTACCATGAATTGGAGACAATGCAGCATGTTATATAACATGCACTCGGACATTCATTCAGACTGGCGTGTTTAAAGACTGTGAATCACACATTCAGTTCTAATCACAAAGAAGAAGTAAATTAGGGAATGCTTAATCTTAAAACCAGGCCCAGCACCGGCACTGACGCCATGAGAGCAGAACAGTACACAGGACTAAAAGATACAGGATGTAACACCCCCAACAGAAACATCTACATAATCCTATTGACATGACCACTGCTCAACAACCATCACACAACCATACAACAGCCAACAACACATCAAAGCGCAATACCACAAGAAACATACACATACCACAAACAGTAACAATTACCCTACATGATTATTCAAGGGTCTGAAAACCAATAATGTTCTGAGTATCATAACATCTGAGGGCAATTCTACACGTAATCGCTACTATAATAAAGAATCCTATTTAAATAAGAAGTCTTACCTAAATAGACGGATTCCCATCACTCACAAATTGGTGACATGCTTCATCATCTGGGTCTCCTCTTACAGTCAACCTGGTGACACTAAGGGCTACCACCCCATCATACGGTATCGGGAAGCCCGAGGATGTTTTAGTTCTAATAGTCAGGAGAAGGAGCTAAGCTCCTGTCTAGATTACCAGAAGAGAGCTATTTATTTTGTGTGAGAAACAAATGCAGTGAATAAAAAAGTGATATGTTAATTTAAAATTGAACTATAAGGGACCCTATATTTATTATTGTCCCTCACAGTGCAAAATTAAAACAGTGCAAATGACAGTTTGTACCAAATAACTGTCTAATGTTTGAAAAAAGGTCAACATGATTCAGCTCACCAGGACCATATTCTGTCCAGTGCCTTCTTCAGGACCAACTAACATATTGCTACTGCAAAACATGATGAAAGTGAAAAAATAAGTATATATAACACTCATTACGGTTGGAAACAATACAACCTAATCACCTGTATTCAGGGATGTGCTGCCCTTCCTCTGCAAACCTGTCCAACTGACGGTATCCGATGTGCATGAGGAAAATACCTCACCTCACCTGGCAGCGGTCGTCCGAGCCGATGGCTTGGACGACCGTCAAGAGATACCGATGGACAGAGCAGGCGTCCTTTTCCCTGAGCCACTGCCAGGTGAGGTGAGGTGAGGTATATTCCTCATGCACATCGGATACCGTCAGTTTGATGGGTTTGCAGAGGAAGGACAGTACATCCCTGATTACAGGTGATTTGGTTGTATCGTTTCCAACCGTAATTAGTGTTATATATACCTATTTTTTCACTCTCCATGTTTTGCAGTAGCAATATGTTAGTTGGTCCTGAAGAAGGCACTGGACAGAATATGGTCCTGGTGTGCTGAAACATGTTGACCTTTTTTCAAACATTAGACAGTTATTTGGAACAAACTGTCATTTGCACTGTTTTTAGTTTGCACTGTGACGGACAATAATAAATATAGGGTCCCTTATAGTTCAATTTTAAATTCACATATCACTTTTTTATGCACTGCATTTGTTTCCCACACAAAATCAATAGCTCTCTTCTGGTAATCTAGCCAGGAGCTTAGCTCCTACTCCTGACTATTAGAACTAAAACATCCTCTGGCTCCCCGATCCCTATGACGGGGTGGTTGCCCTTAGTGGCACCAGGTTGACTCTAAGAGGAGACCCAGATGATGAAGCATATCATCAATTGGTGAGTGATGGAAATCTGTCTATTTAGGTAGGACTTCTTATTTAAATAGGAATCTTTATTATAGTAGCGATTATGTGTACAATTGCTCTCAGATGTTATGATATTCAGAACATTATTGGTTTTCAGACCCTTGGATACTCGTGGTGTATAAGTATTGTGTAGTAGGGCAAGGTATCCATGCCGGTGTTTAAAGATTGCCTTAGACCCCAACTAAAATTGGGTATTTTTTTTTTACCACAGAAACATGCCACCGCCCACTTATAAGGTGCACCCAACAATAATTAAGTAGAAAAGCCGACAGGTTTGAGGATTGTTCACTGCACAGCCTTTTAAACAGCTGCTGACCCAAGGTACATTAAAAATACGAAACACAAACCCTCCTAAGCATAGCAATTGTATGTGGAATTTGACATCACATATAGCCAAGTCCCTGGCTTATAATAATACACACCTTGCAAATGCATATTCCGTGTTCATAACGCTACCATGAAACATATAGATCGAAGGCAGACCTTGCAACTATATTAAGAAACATACATTGGCCTAGGGCACAATCTTGCAACCATAGCCAGGTTTGACACATCGCGGATACTTCCAAATTCAAAGTAAGAAAACAACACACAATGCACAGGCTCACAACTCACAGCTACACTCACTGAGCGTAAGCGCATACTTACTCCTACAACCATTCACACATCATTGCACTGCACCGAAACACACTACAAAGTAGCACAACATATCTCAAACGTCCATGCACAGCACCCTCATAAGCATGCATAGTACAATTTCACTCACATACAAACTGCACATACCCTACGGATGAACACTTAATAACTCTTCAATCAAAATGTTTATCAGACCAAGACCATATACATAAAACACACACATACAGAACGCAAAACTAACTGCAAGCTCACTCAACTATGAAAGGTTTGGCAAATTAAGCAACAACAACTGGCTGAAACTCATTTATAACAACTAGCATAAACAATTAAATAGCCGCCTCTTGGCATTACCACATTGTATCCTATTCATAAAGGTAACTGTGGAGGTTAATGATCATTTATGACCTAATTTACTTGTTTTACACCATAAACAAGTTCAAAAGGGGACTCTTGGCAGGCATAAAGTCATTTACAAGTAAGGCGATCTCCATCACAAGTGCAGTGTAGCAACCCCCTTATCGCATGGTCTCTCTTCATGCGTGAATGTTGGAACCATGGTTTTAACATATTATGCTTGTCACCACTTTCAAGTCTGTAAATCACATTAAACTGTTAGAAGATGTAGTCATTGCAAGACTTATTTTCTTGCCCTCATTATCCCACAATAAACACAGCGGTGTACAAATAAAATCCCAACTAAAATGTGTGTATACCAAAATAAAGTGTTTTAAATTCATTACAAACAATAACATTACCCAATTGCGTTCGAATACATTGACACACAAATCCAGTTACTGCATATGTTAATGTACTCCAAATTCTTTGTCGTCATTACAAAGCAAAGAAAGAGAAGAATCTACTAAATGGGAACAAAACTTCGTTTTTAGGCCCAAAAACATGCAATTTGAAATAAGGAAGTTTAACTTTGATAAATATTACATAACAAAACAAGTGGTTTGTACTACAGACGCCAGTGTTTTGAGAATTTTAAAAGGAAGCAAATGAGAAAATAATCGTTTTTTAATGACCCATAAAATGAGTTTGAAATTAAACGTAATGTTGGCATTAATTATTTACAACACGCAGCACAACGGTACTAATACACAAGTATTCATTAGGGAGGTCTACGTTAAAGACTATAGGAGACACTCGTCTCCCTGTGACAGTTTTAGTTCCTGCCAGATTCAGAGAATATATTCACAATAAACTCGTTATTCCCAATGCATTGCTAATATCAAACCGTAGTATTTGGCAAACAAAGGAATGATGGTAAATGTCCACAAAGCATAATATTGTTAAGAGGAAAACTATTTCGGTGTCCTCTTTTCCTCCAAAGCTCATTTCCACTAAAACACAACCCCCGCTATTCAACCAAACATCACAAACAACACCTACTTCAAATCTGACTAAATTTTCTCCCATTCGCCAAATCACTGATGTATGCTGGAAACTGACCTCACCATCTATGAACACATCACCAACGAAAGCA
Source organism: Lissotriton helveticus (assembly GCF_964261635.1). Taxonomy (NCBI): domain Eukaryota; kingdom Metazoa; phylum Chordata; class Amphibia; order Caudata; family Salamandridae; genus Lissotriton; species Lissotriton helveticus. The sequence continues at coordinate 1,426,111,618 of NC_136068.1, read as the reverse complement.
AGAAGTCCTTGATCAGCTCGCTCCACTAAACAAATGCAACCATTCCTACCAGAAAGTGTCTTCAGAACAACAGCACAAGCCCTGGCCCTCTCGCATCTGCATGGTGGCAATGCCTTGCTCCAGGAGGTTTGGACTCTTTCTGAAGGCCATCATACACACCACATTACTCCTTATCAAGAGCCTCAAGAATTGTGACTACATCATCCGTACCCCAATGAAACTGCACTGGCTACTCTTAACACCTTGCATGCTCATGACGAGGTCAGCTCGTCATGAGCCACGGTGCTCGTGTGCTCATGACGAGATGAGCTCTCATGACCGTTGGAACGCTCGCATGCTGGGCTAATTCCCCTGCTGTGTGAGCGTTCCACACAAACGGGTATGGTCATGACGAGCTCAGCTCATCATGAGCACACGAGCACTGTGCCTCATGACGAGCTGACCTCGTCATGAGCATGGGGACGCTGTGCGCGCCTCCCCACCCCCACAGCACAGCTGGGAATATGCCCCGCAGGGAAGGAGTTAAAAGGCCTGCTCTATCGTGAAAATCAGATCCATCCGCTACAAAGCATCCATAACAGGCACCTCCTAAATCAACTTACCAACTCAGGTCGATACCCTCAAACCAACAGCAGGTTACAGTGAGAAGTGGTACAAAAAGCAATAAACAAACAGGGCTTTTCCATTCATGAACCCTGAATCTGGACCACCACAACCCTGATCCAATTAAGGAAAGAGCTGAAGACCCACCTCTTTGAAAGACAGTCTGCTCCTGTTCTCAGAAAGTAGCATCCACTCCATTCACTTGCTGACCGTATCCTTGCCTTTGATACGCGACAGTGCCCGCTGCCTTTCATTAGGATCACACTACACAAATACTGCATACATGATAGAGGAAACGTAAGGTGCATTACATTCACTGAATTGGGCAGCAGGCCAGCAAAATTCCCCCTGAAGCCTAATACCAAATTATACCACACCATCAGGGAAAGGAAGGGTGTGACTCAGCAGTCACTATCCTGCTTAAAAGAATGACTCAAACTGACTCTGGGAATAATGTCATAAACCAAAAGCAACCAAATACCCACAAGGCTATGGTGACGGCCACAGACAGTATGCAAAGTATAACAAGCACCTAAGGAGTTCTGGTAGAATAGGAAATATATTAATGCTTCAGGGAAAGATCTGCAATGTATGTGAAATAGTACCTAGAGTGCATTCTGTGAAATCACAGCATAGCACGGTATTTGTTACATGCATTATTCACTGACTGAGGCATTTTGGTGATAAATTAAATGGTACAACAACAATTCCAGCATGAAGATAAATATAAAGAATGTATGTTCTTCCTGGGAATCAGTTGATGTATACACATGTGATCACTTTCAGTGATGTTTTCGCATGGGTGAAACATGCACAGGACCGTCAAACCTAGTTACTGGCAGAACTGCCCATCACATACCCAGATCCGCAGTAAGGGAGATGTGAAAGAAGTTTGCTATCAAGGACAGGAATATTTGCCACTGTACCTATCTAGCAGATATATGCCTTTTTAAAATGGACCCTAGGTAACCAAAAGAGGGAACAACAGGAACACCACCATCAGGTCGGACGGAATTCTAGTAGGGGAATTATCAAAGCAGGTACAACGTCAAATTGGCTGAACAAAGTAACCTGAATGTCAATTATGGGAATATTTTCGTGAGAATTAACAGAGAGCGTTGGCTGAGGAATGCTAAACTGAAAACTTTGGACTGGATTGAAACCTTTATTCAGGGATCAATACATACTTTGTACTCTCAAGACATTTACAGAACTAAATATGCAATAAGGTGACTCTGACAATTTATTTATTTGCGGGTTTATAACGCGCTAGGATCACCTCCAAAGGAGTATCTCCGCGCCTTTGGCAACCTTCCAGCGCATAGCAGTAGGTATATAAAATGTACACTAGTTTTGGAATAAGAAGGTTTTTAACTGTTTTCTGAACGGGAGCTACTCCTTGCAAAGTCTCAAGGAAAGTGGGAGGCTGTTCCACAGCGTTGGGCCAGCAATTGAGAGGGCTCTACCACCCTGTCTAGCCTTTTTTGCTCTCGGAACCTGCAGCAGGGCTTGTTCACTAGATCTCAAGGATCTCAAAGGTTTATAGGGGAAAAATCTGTTAGACAAATACACAGGGCCTTTCTTCTGGAGACACTTGTGTATAATGCAACAAGTCTTGTACTTCACCCTTTGTTTAATGGGAAGCCAATGCAGGGTGTTCAAGAGGGGTTTGGAGGGGGTGCGAGAGGGCTGATTGAGAACAAGACGGGCCGCGGTATTCTGGACTACCTGCAATCTGGCAGTTACTCCCTCATTTGCTGATAGAAGCAACCCATTGCAATAGTCCAAGCGACTCAACACTAAGGCCTGCACTAACGTCCTCCTGGTTGAGTCAGGGAGCAAGGGAAAAACTTTCCTCAGCATTCCGATGACATGGAAGCAGGACCCCACCACTTGGTTGCCATGTTGCTTCAGGGACAGCTCCTGGTCCAGACGCACACCGAGATTTTTAACCACCTGCTTGGGCTCTGGGACTGGGCCAAGATCTTGCGGCCACCAGTCGAGGGACCACAGGAGTTTGGCCTCACCGAACAGCATCACCTCCGTTTTTGCAACATTGCATTGCAGGAAGTTAGATGCCATCCAGTGGGCCACTGCCTTCATCCCCTGGGCGAAGGAGTTCCTGACCTCATCCGTGAAGTATTTAAAAGGAAAGAGGAGTTGGGTGTCATCCGCATATGACACAGGGATAAACCCATGGGACCTCATGATGTTCGCTAGGGGGGCCACATAGATATTAAAAAGGGTAGGCCTCAAACAAGAGCCCTGTGGCACCCCCTTCGAGATCCCCAACTCGTCTGACCGATAAGCACCCAAGGTGACTGTTTGGGTGCGATCTGTCAGGAAACTCCTCAGCCACACTAGAGCCCCACCTTCCAGGCCGATGTTAACAAGCCTGGTGGTCATGATGTCATATGACACGGTGTCAAACGCCGCAGACAATGTACTCTGCATTGGTTGTGCAAGTAAAGATGGCAATACCTGGCTATGCGGAACAGTTTAAAATGCCAGGAAGTTTGTACTAAGGAGGATGAGAAAAGGTCTACAATGGCAATGAAACCAGTGACTTTTTTGCCGAGATCTATTTCCCACTGACGGGGACTCAAATATAAGCCTATGGTTTTGGAGCTTTTCATGCATAAAGAGGTGTGGCTGATTGTCCCAGTTCCCTTGTACTGACCGAATCCCTGGGTGGTTTGCCGTCTGAGGCCCTCTGCACCCTGTGAAGCTTTGGAGGGAACACTTATTTAGCGGTTCCTTCTCAATATTGACTTTACATAAATGTATTTACCTGATATCTGTATATCCCTTGTTTTTTTACTTTATCAGTTATCATCATGACCATATTCCAGGACAATATGCCATTTCTAATTCATACCCCCTGGATCCGTTTTTTGTCATAAGGGCTTAGATTTTATCGCCATAACTTAAACATGTGTTTAAGAGATTATCAAAGGATTTTGAAGCCTAAGTTAAGGGGCTATGAGCAGATGAAGCAACAACTTACTCTTAAAGCTTGTCGGCGTATTTTTCGTTGTTTTAGTACATCTACCATCAACAACAGCACTGTACACAGCGGGGGTTGCCGCAGAGCCTTTACTCCTGCCAGACCCTGAGCCTTTGGCCACATTGGCGCATGATGGTTGCCGTACTGTGATATTGTTTTTTGTTGTTTTCATTCATTTCCATAGAAATGAAACATTGTTAAGGTCTTCTTCCATGTTTCGTAGATCTGCGAGAACCTTGCCATGCAGAAACATTAAGATAAATGCAATTTTAATAACAAATACACAATGTGATTAAATATACATTTTTTTTGTGTTTTTTTGTTTTCCACAGGTCTTTATACCGAGGACAGTTCTGAAATTAAAAGCTATATTTTCAACAATATTTAGTCAAAGGAGGCATTTGTTTCTGTCTAAAAGGGTGTCGCTCTTAATTATTCTTAGATGGAAATGAGCCAATTAGAAATTTCAGCAACTGCAGGGCGAGTTCGAGAGAGAAATAAGGGAGGAGCTAGGAAGGGAGAAAGAAGGGGATCAGAGAGCAGGAAGAGTGAAAGGAAAGAAGGGCTGAGAGAGAATGGACGAGTGGAAAGAGAGAGTGCAGGAAGAGCCGAAGGAAGTAGGGCTGGTTGGAGTCGGAGAACATACCCGGTCAAACGCAATGTGTCCATGAATGAAAGCAAATGCCTGCTCTAATAGTCATACTCACTGTTTCTAATCTTCAAACACTTGTAATACATCTTAAGATGTAAAACATGTCAGGATCAAGGTCTTAGCGGAGCTTATGAATCTGCAGCACTTCAAATAATGTCTGAACTGTGAGGCTAGGACTCCAGATGTCTGCCAGGAGCGGACCACAGGGGTTCACTGTTGAAATACTGCAGGATGGGAAGGAAGTAAACAGTGCTCTGCGATCGACTGACAAAACAAAGTCTCAGCTGCAAGAGCCTGAATGCTTTATACCTCCTCTTGGTTTCTAAGTCTATTTCATCACAGACGTGCATTTAGTGTTCTCAGTGACGATGCGGCAAAATCTGGCACAATCAGTGGAAATGGACAGCTTTGAAACCACTCACTTCACAACGTAATAAAGAGATACTGCTAGCTGACTGTGTGACTTGCAATATCAATATCGCCGCTGTTGCGTGGACAAAATCAACGCATCTCCTCCATTGCGTGGTTCGACGCGAAGCATCCCTTCGGCTGCACCCTGCATCATCAGCGGGCCTAACTAGGTCCTTATTTCTGGGCACACCCCATCGCAATCGGACTAAAATTTTGACTTTTTCCTGGGTCCAGCATGACCACATAACCCACATAAGGGCTTACTGCTTCTGAACCCTATTTTACTATTTATTCTTTAAAAAGCCATAACTCGACTTCTACTTATTGAATTTTTATCGTTATGGACGTGTTTTATTTATTAAATTAAGTGCTAGTTTTCGAACCTGATGTGGAATCTTTTTGTGCGGTGTTTTCACTCTTCCACTGTTTCAAATTTTGCACAAATACTTTACACACAGCTTCTAAAGTTATGCCTGACTGCTCTGTGCCAAACTAACAGAGGATGAGCACAGGTTAACTTAGGGTTTGCCTGCCTCTTACCCTGACTAGGACTGTGGTTGCTGCTTGACTCGGGCTCATACCCCAGTCAATCTACAACCCGATTTCTAACAAGTCATAAATCGCAGTTATTGCCAGGATATCAGGTTTCACCTATCATATTGAAATGGGTAGGCCCACTGCTTCAGAACAGCTTCTTCATCAGGCTTACAAAGGTATGGGCTTGCTTCACCTAAGTACTTGCAACCTCGTCTAAAGTGGTGCAGCTAAAGACAAAACTGAGATGCTCCAAAGGTTTCACAATTTGGCAGCCAGGATCTGCTTGAACCTAAACAATTCATGCTGGCTCCAACCGCTCCATACCTATGCTGGACAAACATCAATGGGTCGCAGTAAACTAAAGGATCACATTGAAACATCTGTGAGCTCTCAAAGCCCATGAGGGAAAAAGGCACTGAATGCTTACAGAAACTAACATAGCCTTTGCTGTGCCATCTGATTGGGAATACTTACACTGGTTCTCCAAAGCCAGTTTTATCCGAAAGAGGTATAAGGTAGAAATATCAGAATTTGGGTATCACAAATAAGGAAAATAGGTAATGCTAATTTGCTATACCTCGGAACACTTGGCTATTTAGTTCAAAGAATACACATGATCCAGAATCATGTCAAACACCTTGTTCTGGGTAGCCCTAAGCTTAGATCACATAAGTCCCCTTTTTCGATTGTGACACTCGCTTCTAAGCAGGGAGCATATGCACTTCAATACTCTTTGCAGTGCACAGATTGCAATGTAAGCAGTCTCCTTGGCTCATATTGAAAGGAATCATGCCTCCTGGTCAATGGGCCAATGATATACAACTCTACTTGAAATCTCCTCTTTTTCAGACATGCAATGCCTCTAACACTGCTTGCATATCATTTAGGTATGGATGTTGAGCGCCTACCTCAGTCTCAACCTAAACAAGACATAATTCCTGCTACTTGCCAAGAAGAACAAACAAGATACAGTACAAACCTGGTTCAATGCAATGAATCTTGCCAGCTTTGAACCCAATTTTCACAAATGCCAAGTCACTTGGACTCTCCATGGACACCAACCTAAGTCTCAAGGAACACATTTGCCAAAAAAACAAACATGGCTAGAACCAACTTTCTCTTCTGAAGAAAGCCAAGTCATTTCTTCCAGAAAACGATTTGATTTCGGAACTGATGTTCAAGCCCTCGTACTCTTGCATCTCAATGGTGGCAATGCTCTGATCATGGCCTTCCAGGCTCGACACGGGCAACTCTTAGGAGCATCCTTCACAATGCAGCACATGGCATCCAGATCCTGAAGAAATATGATCATATCACCCTCATCTTGATAAAACTCCATTAGCTCACCTTGCCAGCCTACATCGTCTTCAAGACCAGCTGCTTCATTTACAAAGCAACATAACCAGCTTACCCACTTATCTGTCAGACAAGCTCAACATCTCTGGTGGTTTCAAGCACACCCAAAGCAAGTACACCATCAGACTGATTTCTAAGAAGTGCCAAAAGAAATAAGTCAACAGGCCTTTTCCATCGGTGCATCTAGGTTCTGGAACAACATCACCATGTCTATCAGGACCACCCCACTGCTGCTCCAATTTAGGAAAGAGTTGAAGGCTCACCTCTTTAAAGAACAATGCATTAACATCCACCATCCAACTTGCACTCCTATTACTCAGTACCTTTAAGCTTGTATTCAACTGTTTACAGTGCTCCGCTGGCTTTGGCAACGTTCAAGCTATAGAAATACCATATGCATACATATCAGAGTTCACTCCATGCCCAATATACTGGCGACCGTAACTTTGCAAAAAAGCACAGTAGCAGGCTGAACCTTTTCGGTTGTCTCTGACAGCCTGTGGAATTCCTTGCAAGATAACTTGAGATCAGTCACATGTCTAAGTGAGTTAATTTAAATTCATTTTGGTATTAGAAGCATTCTAATCACTTTAAAATCCTGAGCCGCCTGGAGGAGGAGCACTAAACAAAACATGGCTTACCGTGGGTGCAAGCGGCATTGCCTCCTTTCAGTGGGTAGGATGACACCATCACAAAAGTTGAAACCTGGTTTTGGGATGCCAGTCTACGGAGGTGAGTCCTCTTCTCACTCAGTAAGGAATGAGATGAAGAAAGGGGTGAGTAGGTAATGACTGACACACAGCCCCAGTATGTACTGGGCTGGTCCTGATAAACAATTAGCAATCAAACTGCGCCGCCTGCGGTAGCAATACTAGCTTTGGCGCTCCAAGGGGGAGAGCAGGGACTGCATACAAAGCAGCCCTCAAAGAGGAGGTCATATAATATTTAAGGGGATCTCTCTGCCAGAAGGAATATTAGTCAATGCGGACGCTAGAGGATAGCAAACTAACAAATGGCATGCTGCTTTTACCAGCAACAAACAAAAATGCAGCCCATGGCAACATTTATGTTTCTGGTTTCAAAAATGGGGTTTAATATACACATTTCATTTTGAGGCTCCCATTGACTATTTTACAAGGATGATCTGAGTCGCTTTAACTCTTTTTGTCCAAAATAAATGGGGGATAAAATAAACATTTTATTTTGTTAAGATGCAGAAGATTTCTAAACAAGTTCATTGTCGATATATTATTTGTAAAGCAATAACATGCTTCGCCCTTGACCTTCTTTTCACCACTTCTAGCCTTTGTTTTCAACTGCAAACAAAAGACACGACCTGGACCCCATACCTCAACAGCCTCAAAGAGTGTCCTCGGTTTGTCTCCTGCCTCTTTGTCAGGCGCTTATCGGCTCAAACACATCTTCACTGAAGGCTTCTACAGTAAAGGGTCGCGACAATGGACAAAACTATTCACACGTCTATGTCTAAAAATAAAAATACAGATATAGAATTAGACATTTTTCGTTGTTGCAATGTTATGCCAAAAGGACTAAAAGAACCATTTTACAATCGTGTCCTTTTATTGTATTGCAACAAGTGCTGTATAAATAAATGTTTACTGTATGAAAATTAAACTGTTATTTCTTGCTGAACATTGTATTTATAGCCTCATGCTACAAGTGCAACACTGATGCTCCAATGCAACAGTTAGTGTGTGTCTAGCATTGGATGTTAATCTGCTGCCTACACAATCTCTTTTCATTTAATTGCCTTCCTATTCAATCAACTCTAGCAAATAAAAGCCCTGATATTGGCGAAATCTGTTTCAAGCAGGTCAGGCAGCATTCCTGTATCCCAATAGAGGGTAGTCATTCAAACTACACTTTTTGAACAATGCACAGGTAATGTGAATATTTAGGTGAGGGAAACAATAAGCTACTTATTTATTAGGTGTTTTTATTTTATGTGCGTCAATCAAAAAGTGTTTAATTTACCCAGGTCGTTACAAAACTACTAGTCTTTAAATGAGTCCTCCTAAACAACTAGTAAAGTTTTAATCCACCTTAACATGAAATTGATACCTCTGGAAAAAGTCTGTCCTGATTTTGTGCTTCTTAACCAGTTCTAAAGCAGGTGCGCATGCTGGCATGTCTTACTTTTAGCTGAGATTCTTGAGCAATTTAATTTCAAGGGAATTTTGATATTGTTGATTTCATAATTAGCTGTACATTCTCTGATCCAGATTCCTGCATATGCTGTCTGTATTTTGACTAATAGGAGGTAGAGTACCACATTATTCTCTAAGCATAATATTGCATTTTACTCTTTCCCTCTTATCCCTGTTTTAGAAATGTTGTATTAATCGAAGTTCTTGTGCAAATACAAAACTACCTTTAATAAAAATCACATCTTTCACAGCTGAGGTGTTTACGCAGACCTGTGTCTGAGCTTACTTCAAAAACTAAAATTAACATTATGTTGTTTAAACATGCGATTCTTTGTTCTCCCTATGCATCTATACGAACTATGCGTTTTTGGCACAGTCTGGGCACTGTATTGGTGCAGGCCTTGCATCAATATCTTATTGCAGCCTATAGATATAAAGAAAAATGTTCAGCTATTTTTATTTAACATATTTACACAACATTTCACAAATGGACAGCGACATTCTAGAACACTAACCAAGGAATGTTCGGAATCTGGCAATATTAAATCTGTACAAGATTTCCAATATAATGTAGTCTGCACAATCATTTATGTAAGATCAGCACAGTTCAATAAATTGTGTCAGGGTCGCTGTTTCATTTAATGACAGATATCAAATTAAGTGCTATATGGAAAGTATAAAACTATGTATTTTCTAATGCTGTAATATCTAAGGAATCTATTGGGGCAAGCCAGACCTCCCTTGCACTGAACTGGTGGTTTGTAAAACATGATGCATCTGAAGTTTGTCAGATTTTTTGCAATTTTTTCCCAAAAACATGGCAATTCTCTCTAATTTCCTCAATCAAAAACACATCTCTGCCTAGGCTTGCCCCCATGCTTTGTTCCTCTACACCTCACAGACATGAATGAGTTAAGAGCATTTTGGAAGTTTGTAAAGCAACTGAAAAACAAACTGCGGGTTTAGGCTAATTGTCTTTTGGTTGCAGGGTTGTGTTGAAACATACCAAACCACACATTTTTAACATCTTTGCATCCTGAGCTTTCTAGTTTTGGATGCCAGGTCTCCCTCACCCTGATTGGTTGGCCGGAGGATCATGCTGAACTTGATATTTGTCAGATTGCAAGTATTTTTTACAAAATACAATAACTCCCTCTGTGTCCCTTGTGCAGGCAAATATCCCTGCCAAGACTTGATCTCGAACCTTTCACCCCTTGACATCTTGACTTTGAGAGTTTGTGAGTTTTTACACACGTGATAAACTGGTTGCAGAGCATTTTTTGAAATTTAGAACACAACTAAAGCAAAATGCTGGTTTTAGGGCAGCTGTAATTTGATCACAGGTATGACCCCTCGACTGTATCGAAATACACCACATCCACGTATTTTTTTTATCTACACATTCTAAGGTTTCTTGTGCTGGATCCCAGACCTCATTCAGTCAGTCAGTCAGAATATCTTTATTCAACTTATTCAAAGTCATACAAAGAAACGAATACAATTAAAACATGACATAAGAAACATGATTAAATTTCCTAACATCTAAAAAACATCATACCCAGTATACATTATAAATACTATTTACACAGTTTAAAAAGGATACATTTATATTAAAAAAAAAAAAAAAAAACAATACACATAATCTCATTAAGATAGGAAATCTTTTAGACCGGAGATTGTCCAACAGCTTTCGCCCTAGAAGCTGCGACTAAAAAGTTTGCTAATCTAAACGTTGTGCATGGGTTTGTCATGAGCTGTAAATAGAGCAGCGCAGGGCGCACCTGTGTGAACCCTGCTTCTTTAAATAAAGGGAGCAAATATTTTTTCCTCTGCTCGTGATATAGGCTACAAAACATGACGAAATGCATTGTATCCTGCACGGAGAAATTGTCGCAACTGCAAGGGGCGGCTAGTTCTGGCTTCTGCCATCCCTTAAAAGAACCTAGGTGGAAATGAATAAGATTAAACCTAAGTTTAGTTAATAAAAACCTATGGTAAGGGATTGTTACAAAGCGAAGGTAAGGTGCCAAATTAGGAGTGCTAACCAATAGGTAGTGAGCCCTAACTGCTGGTTTCTGCAGCTCAGATACCTCGCGGCAGGCTTCCTTCCCTTCTTTGAATGCCTTTTTTATGAAGGCTATGTCTTGGGCCCTAATATTCTCTGGACAGAGGAACAAATCTGGGCGACCCAAATCTTTGAATGATTTACTTAAGTAAGCCAACCATGGGATTTTACTATAGTTGTCCATTGATTGGACATCCCTCAAGATTTTATGGTTCAGTGGAAGATCAACATTTAACCACATTTTAAGCCACATGATCAATGGTGCTACACTCAATGAGTCCGACAAATATGGTAGGCCAACCTCCTTGTGAATAGAATAAGTTGGGGTTGACTGGGGCACAGAAAGGAGAGATCTTATGAATCTATTTTCTGCCCTCTGAATGGGGTCAAGATTAACATACCCCCACAGAGGAGATCCATATGAGGCAATGGCAACGGGTTTACTCTTATAGATCTTCAGCAACGCTTCCATGGGCCTGGCACCCAGCTTGCCAGCAAAACCCAAGAGTGCAGAAGCAGATCTAGTGACTGCCAGCCTTTTTGCACTTATCTGTGGACCCCAGGTGCCTTTTTGGTCGAACAAAACTCCCAGGTAAGGGAATGTGGTTACTTCCGAAACAGGGATCCCACTACAAAAAAAAGATTTGTGACTTCTCTTCGTACGCTCTCTGCCCATGACCATTGTATGCGATTTGGACGCATTGACCTTAAGGTCCAGATTTTCCATGAAAGAGCCAAAAGAGTTAAAAAGGACCTGTAGCCCATTACCTGTGCGGGCGATCAGCACGGCGTCATCCGCGTACAGGAGTGCCGGGATATGGTCATCTCCTACACGTGGGACATCCGTGCTCAAGCCTCTCAGGTAAGCCCCCAGGCCGTTAATATAGATGATGAAAAGCGTGGGTGCCAAGATGCAACCTTGCCGTACCCCTTTCAAAGATTTAAATAAAGGGGTACGCCTACCGTTGTTAGAAACTCGTACGGATGCAAAAAGCTCCTGATGCAGTGTGGCCATAAACATAACCAGGGCTTCATCAATACCTAAATCCAGGAGGATCGACCATAGTTTGGACCTATTAACGAGATCGAAGGCCGAGGAGAGGTCCATGAATGCCAGATACACTGAACCCTCCTTAGCCAACGTGTACTTAGAGGTGAGTAGATACAGATTAATGCATTGCTCTATTGTACCTTTACTCTCTCTGAAACCATATTGTAATTCACACAAACCACCGCACCCCTCAACATTCTCCCTCAGTCTTGATAAGAGGACTCTCCCCAAAATCTTTACGGTAGAGTCCAAAAGGGATATAGGCCTGTAGAATGCTGGATCGTCCCGCTGCCCTTTATTTTTGTAAATGGGGACGATGGTAGATGTAGCCCATGATGCAGGAGCTGAGTTATCGTTGACAGCATTAAACACGTTGGACAACACCCTCGACCACATTTTAGGTGAAAACATGAAAGTCGGCCGGAACTCCATCGGGGCCAGGTGCCTTGTGTTTAGTGGTTTCCGCGAGTGCCTTTTCTACTTCTTGGGGGCTAAAAACAATTGGATGTACAGGCCCATTGGGCAATAAGCGCCTGTCGATATGCTCATCAACTAAGTCACCCCCATATACATTTTTGAAAAAAGACAACCATTTATCCTCAGTAATCACACAATCCATTGGTAAATTGCTGTCCTCCGAAAAAAGGGGCTGCTTAATAAGTTCCCAGAATCTCCTGCTATCCTTCAACACCGCCGCCGAGAGGAGGTTATCCCATGCTTCACGTTTAATGGAATCTTTGCGGTTCTTTACTGCAGCCTTATAAATTTTCCTAAGCCTCGCAATTTCCTCTTTTACTCTCGGGACAGTTTTTAGAGCCGCCAACAAATCTCTGTGGGCCTTTGAGCAAGCAGAATCAAACCATCGCTTGTGACCCTGCGCTCCCTGGAAGGGTTTAGCTAAAAGTTCGTTAGAAACCTGAACACATATTTCCTCAAAGACTGATACCATGAGGCTTCCTTGGGTGTCAGGGTTCTGACAAAGCTCAACCTGAGATTTTATCTTAGGGAAGCATTTTTTATAGAAATTCTCCGGGATCACTTTCGCCCATTTAACTCTTCTGTCTTGATCTGTAGTCCTCAAGGAATGGGCTGTTTTTATGATCGATGGTGATGCGCCCATCTGACTGCCCCACATCACTTCTAGTAGTACTGGATTATGGTCACTGAAGTGAGTTACTATCGTTGTATATGCAGCAGTCAAATTTAGGATGCCAGGAGAAACAAAAATATAATCTATCACAGACCCATGATGACTGCCGGTGAAAGTTGGCGTTCTCAGACCGAAATTAGGTTCATAGAGGTTGAAGTTTGCAAGTAAGTCCTCAAGCTCCTGACCCTCTGCTGAATGTTCGAAATGAGGTGCTACTGGGGCGTCATCGTCCTCTTCGCTGACTTCACTTCCCTTACATGCTAAATTGCATAAGTGTATATTAAAATCACCTAGTAAAATTAACTCAGATGCAAAAGAGATATTCTGTAGGACTGAATTTAAAATACTATCTAAGCTGGCAATATTACGCCCTTCATATGCGCTGTTCCCAGAGTTATAGAAGTTAATGTATAAGGTCCTACGGGTCTTATTGATGACCCTTTCAACAATCAGTATATTGTCAGATTCGGACCTAATCTGCCTATAACTTCCTTTTAGGTCCAGGGCGAAAAAAAGGGCCAACCCACCTCTAGCCCTGCCTGTTCTGCTTGGGACAGCTGGGCTTATAAAGCTAGTGTATCCATCCCACCAGATGTTACTAGATGTGTCCCAAGTTTCTTGTAGGGCAATAATGTGGTGCTTTGAAATAAAGCTCCACCATACCGGGTCCTTACATTTGGTGTTCAAACCCGCCACGTTCCAGCTTATGATCTTACATGACTCCCTACTAGTCATTAACTTGCTACCACTCTCTAATTCTCCAACCACTACTGCCTGCGATGGTAAAGCAACGGTGATTTTTACTTGGCGGCCAAACTGTGTGCCCACTCCACCCAAACCCTGATTACGGCCAGACTCACCCCCAAATGAGGTTACTTGCTGACCTAGAGTGGTAGATGGTTGGGGCTTAGTGGCTACATTAGGCGTCGAAAATCTGGGGAAATCATCAATGCTTAAACCATCGCTACGAGAGTTTTGACTAGTCGAACCCACATTATTTTGGTCAATACCTGGTTCGAGTCAATCGCACGTGTTAAGATCAGATAAGGGGCCAAACCTATAACCTGTAGTAAAGCCCCAAGCAGATGGAGTAGCTAACTGAGCCTGCCCGTTGTGGGCTAAATTCCACAAAGGATGTGGGGTTATTGGATGAATCAAAGAAGGGTCCATTCTCTGCCACCGTGTTGGCATGATACCCCGTGCACTTTGATCATACCCTAGTGCACCAGGCCCCCACCCGTTGGTTCCCAACCCATAATGGTGAACCGGCCGAATATTTTCCTCGTGCGGGTAAATGGATCTTCCTGACTCTCGCTGTGCTACAGGCGGGAACCGGTCATTTACATATCGCAGGCCCCTAGCCCCTCCCCAGCTACAGTTGTTACTATACTTATTCTGCCTGTTAATTTTATGTATGGTAACGGGTTGAGGCTCATTATAGAAAAAACCAAGAGTTAATGGGACTATGGAACCGTTGCGCCGCTGAGGTGGAAAGACATTGCTCAAGATTTCAGGAAGGACCTCGGCGTTTGTGAAATTTATGATAACGCAGTCGCCTTGAAACCTTTTCGGCTTGCTGCCAATCCAGGGTACCCTCCTGGTCGAAACTATATTTCCTGCCAGTTTATCAAGCCCTTCTTGCGCCATATGCATGTTGTTTGAGAGCCAATGTATGGCTTTATCTTTGAGACCCTGATCTGACTCTGTTTTGTCTTTTAGCAAAGGTGGAACATTGGCCAGCACCAAAACTACCGGTGAGGCCTCCGCGATAAATTGGACTGGGCTGGCCTCTTGGTGGCTTACCACTGTTACAGCAGTGGAGATGGTATGAGGGTCCCCAGTTACGCCATTCTGATCCGGAACAGTTAATATTGATGATGGGGGTAGGGGTAGCAACCCTTGTTGGGCGGGCTGTAAGTTATTTTCAGTAACAGGGGCCTCCTCGTCCGTGGATATTAGGTCCGCGACGAGGGAAGATAAATTCTCTAGCTCCTTAGTCAAGGTACTATGGACCCCCCCCAACTTTCTGACTTCGGCAGTTAATTTGTCCACTTTCCCGATCAGAGGTTTAATAATGGTCTTAATTTTGATATCAATCATATCTTGAAACCTGTTGAAGAGGTCATCATCAATAATGCGCTTGGACTCATGATCGACCTCGCAATCTAAATATTTGGCCAAACGCCTGGAAGGAGGTGTGGCAGGCTTCTTCCTTCCCATTTGTTTCCCCCCTCGTTTTGCTGTTTGTTTCCTACATGCTCTAACAGCACGAATAGATGGAGGCTGGGGCTGGAGATCCTCTTCCGTGGCTTCTATCTGAGTACTTGATTCAGAGATGGCATTGTCTGATAGATCGATAAGATCTTCTCTGTCTTCGCTGTTCATGGCGGAATCAGGGACAATGGTGGCCTCCAAGTGGTTGGCTAGAGGATTAGAGTCGGAATCAGTTAAGTTATGCTGTACACTTCCTGTCAGGGAATCAGACATAGCTGTACTTGCAGCACTTGTAGGTGGACTTTCTGCAGGCAACACAGGTGATTGGCTTAGGCCCAAGGATTGCCTTCGTTTGCTGTTAATACTACTCACCACTTGGACCAGGTATGAATCAAGAGTGTTCACAGGTTCAATAGGGGGTGGTACCAGCTTTTTCCCCATTCCTTAGACTCTTACTCTGAATGAACACAATCAACACTAGTGTTAGCAAGAAGCCAGGTCAGTAGCTGGTCGACGCAAGAAATACTGTAGGATTTGGGCGGGCTTTAAAAAGAAAAATAATAAATATCGTCAGCAATATAGTACGTGCCAAGTAACAGGCCAATAACAGTACCTTTATTCCACACGATTGTTTCCGGGTGATAGCCTCTCCTCGCCTTTCCGTGCCTCGGAGGGCCCGCCCTTTGCCCGGGCTTAGCCCCAGGCGTCCCGCTCGCGTCCCGCGACGCTGAGGGCTTGCAGCTTTGTAGAGCCCCTCCCGGCGCTCTTGCCGCGTCGGGGAACGCGCCGCCGCTGAGCCTGATGGGAAACGTAGTCCCAGGCGGCGGCGCGACTGGTGGCGGGATTCCGGTGTTGGTGGCTGGTCCAGAACAGATTTTCTGTCTGAGCGCTCCCTCTCTCAGGCACAGGCAGGTAGGGTACTGGGCGAATTCAGCGCGTTTAGTGGCTCCCCCCGCTCCACCGAGGGCTTGCAGCTTTGTAGAGCCCCTCCCGGCGCTCTTGCCGCGTCGGGGAACGCGCTGCCGCTGAGCCTGATGGGAAACGTAGTCCCAGGCGGCGGCGCGACTGGTGGCGGGATTCCGGTGTTGGTGGCTGGTCCAGAACAGACTTTCTGTCTGAGCGCTCCCTCTCTCAGGCACAGGCAGGTAGGGTACTGGGCGAATTCAGCGCGTTTAGTGGCTCCCCCCGCTCCACCGAGGGCTTGCAGCTTTGTAGAGCCCCTCCCGGCGCTCTTGCCGCGTCGGGGAACGCGCCGCCGCTGAGCCTGATGGGAAACGTAGTCCCAGGCGGCGGCGCGACTGGTGGCGGGATTCCGGTGTTGGTGGCTGGTCCAGAACAGACTTTCTGTCTGAGCGCTCCCTCTCTCAGGCACAGGCAGGTAGGGTACTGGGCGAATTCAGCGCGTTTAGTGGCTCCCCCCGCTCCACCGAGGGCTTGCAGCTTTGTAGAGCCCCTCCCGGCGCTCTTGCCGCGTCGGGGAACGCGCCGCCGCTGAGCCTGATGGGAAACGTAGTCCCAGGCGGCGGCGCGACTGGTGGCGGGATTCCGGTGTTGGTGGCTGGTCCAGAACAGACTTTCTGTCTGAGCGCTCCCTCTCTCAGGCACAGGCAGGTAGGGTACTGGGCGAATTCAGCGCGTTTAGTGACCTCATTCACCTTGATTTACATTTCATGAGATCAAAATGAACATTACTTTTTTGAGATTTTAGCTTTTTTTCCTTTAAAACTGTAATTCTCTTCAATCCCTCTCATATAGGAACACATTCTGCCAAAGCTTGACCCACATCAGAGCTACTCCTTGTTTCTTGAGGGTGGAGGTATCAGACATGCATGGGTTTCAAAAGATTTTAGCAGGGTCCATATCCTAAACACAAGGGAACATTTATGAGTTTCCATAGGAAATGTTTGTAGCATTGAAAATCGGTGTCGGGTGGCGCCCTGGGAAACATATCAACCCTAGATATTTCCAAAAAGTAGAGACCTCAGATAATCCAGTTATGTAGGTTATATGAATCCCAAAGCGCACTAAAATAGTCAAAGTAAGGGGTACAAAAAAATCACAGTTTTGGGGGTCTCTGTGACAACAACTCCAGACCTTTTGCCAATATTCATAAGTCCCACCCACCAACGTTCCTACAATTCTCCTGATAAAAAGACTAACCGGATAGGCAATATTTTGACTATGTGCTGATCACATAGACTGCAGATGTTTACAGTTTTGGCGTGCTCTTGTCCATTATCATAAACCCACCCAACATCTGAAGGACCATTTTATATTTAGAAGAATGGGAATACATGGTGGTGGGACATTTGCTGTGTCAACCCTTTACGTCGAGAAAAATTTATGGAATTCTGTTTTTTGACCAATATTTAATGTTTGCAGTGCATTCTGGGTGCTGGCATCCACACAAGCCAAACCAACTGAACTGCTCTGGAACTGTAGTCTTCAGAAATGTATGTGGTTGGTACTTTTTCCTAGACGCCAGCTGACCCCCTAAAATCAATCAGTGCCTGACTTCTTTCTTTTGCCATCCACAGTCACATCTCAAGTTTTCCAGTCATGGAAGATAGGCTCACACACATGTGGGTACTGATTTAATCAGAAGTAGTGAGGAAATGCAAAACGGTGTTACATCTGCTATTATTTACTGAATATCCCTATATTTTAGTTTCCTCTTGTAAATCAGTGTATGTAAAACAGTCTTTTAAATAAACAGCCTCAGATTAAATTGGCATTATGGATTTTTCCAGAAGTCGGAGTAGTCAAAATGACAACCTGTCTCTCAATTCAGAATTTTGTTGACATTTCAAAAATATATAAAAAGTTGAAAACTTCCCCCAGTTTGTACACATTAGAGGTTTCATTATCAATTAATGCCTGGTCAGTAGACCAAACGTAAGCCACAATTCAATTGGTGGCTCTAGGTATTTTGGGCTTTTGAGCAAACTAAAACAATATACATTTATGCCACACACTTCTGTGCCCCAGCAAGGAGATAAATGTGTATTAGATATTTTCCTGGCTTAGGCAAATACCCAAACAGTGTCTAACTCTTTGCTAGGTATAGTCAGACACAGGGCTTCAAGTGGGATGAAAAAACTGGGGGGTCTCTCAAAGGGACGTGGCCAATGTAATTAAGGGCGTGGCTTAGAAACGCATAAGATAAAAATCTGTGCTTTGCATAGTGTGCCACCCGACTTGTATTTTGCAGTTTCTGTAATTGCATCCAGATATATGATACAAGTAACATAATACCTACAATAAGTCAGGACTATTAGCTTTGTCAATGGTAGTTAGTTGCATAAGATAAATAAGCAGCAACTATGGCTTGCATACAATATTGAAAAATCTTCCTCTCAAAGCCCTGGTGACACCACAACAGTGTTGCTGCTCTGGAGTTTCAAAAAGAGAAGGGAAATTCAGAGTTAAAATAACTCTCTTCAAAGGATGTCCCTTCCCCAACAAGGCTCACCTGGCATGACTGCATGCCGTAACGTCTCCACTAGTGAGAAGTGAGCAATGTGAGCACATGCACATCGATGTGCCTGCTGTCACTGCAGTCCGGAAAAAACTGACCGCTTGTGCCAGGGCACAAAACAGAGCCCGATAGGGACCCATTTCAAGGCCCACTTTAAGAAACTGCCGGTGCTCAGCACAGGTGAGACCCAGCCCACTTAAAGCCCTGGTCAGACAGCTCCTTCTCACAATACTTCTACAGAACCCATTCATTCTCAGATCAAGGAGCTATAAGAGATGAATCAGGAAGTACAGATTAGAGTCTCTCACAGAAACAATCTACATCATTACTGTTACTGAAGCACATTCAGGAACAGGATTTAAGGTCACGAATAGCAGTGGAATGTTTACACACATAAAGAGTAGCTCCACCTCCAAAGAACTCGTCTAATTATTACAATTCGACATGTACAGATCGCCCCAGGAATCAGGCCCAGGCCCAGGTGGGTGCATAGTGCTCTGAGGATTCCACAGTACCTCACCAAATAAGATTGTGTCTGAGAGGCAGGATCCTTATATCAAGCCTGCAATGAACAGAGGGCACATAAATCTGAACGACCACCTGATACAGGGGCGACATCTCCCTTTGTGTTTTTAAATGTCTCCCAGAACTTCAAGCATCATCCATAAGCCATGTGTGGAACCCAGACAAGACTGGACCGTGTTGCTGTGAGAAGTGGGCACAAGTGAGCAAGGTCAGAAGGACTGAAATGATGCATTGGCCCTCGCTGGCACCTGCTTGTTCATCAACCTTTAGCCCAGGGTTCTTTACATGGAGGAAGCGGCCCACTATATGTACAGGAGTTCCTCACTTCCATGAGCATCTGTACACACCCAAACACTGCAGCATTTGTCAACCTCTATCCCCAACCCAGGGAAAAGGGGGCACCCACAGGGCACTAGAGATCTTGGTGCCAGCTGGCATCACAGACGACCCATCAAAACATTAAACTGTTATCATTATCTTCTTGCATGTTAAAATATTCTCCACTGCTGCTATACGACCGACACTGGTAAGAGTTAATGACGAGACTGAAGGATACAGTTCATGAGCAGATTGCAAATTGTTGCCCTAATGGTTAATTAGCAGTTTCAGGTTACCATGTTAATACTTGCAGCAAGGGTTCAGCAGCCCGCAGTATGATCCAGCGGCATGTGGGGTGATTTGGAAAGCGTGTTGTTTGCTCCTCAACCAATGCCTTTTGCAGGCAGCAAACTCTTTCCTGAGCGTGAAACCCGTATCGGTAAGAACACTATTCATTAAAAAACACGACTTCCAAGAACAAGCGGCGATTTAAGTAACTTGATGCCGAGAGTCGATGCATCTCAATGTCATCATCACCCAGGATCTCTCAATCAGGCAACATGCAAGCAAATGAACCAATAAAATCAAATGCGTGCCTATGGCGTTTTAAAAAGATAACCAATCCTGGATTCCTAAGTTGCTCAACTCCTCTAAAAACAACACCATTAGTGTGACTTTCAGAGAGACATGAAAACAAAGCGTAAACAGTTAGCAGCTGAGTCCATGTCTTCAGGGAGTGTCTTTTCCAGTCATCAGCTTTCATTTAACAACCCACTGGATTATGGGAGTTGTAGTCCCGGTCAAACACCCTGTAAACTTAAACACAGAAACAGTACAATTGGTAGTTCTTTGTAATCATGAGAAGTGATCTGTTTGAGCTGCATGGCTGGTCCTTCCCCTGAACCAGGACTCTAGTCACTCGCCTCCTGCTGAGCAGCGCCTTACCATGCTGAAGCCCCGAGATCGCCGCTATCCAGGTTACATAGAGAGGTTCCTGGACTTCAGTCCGACATCTGCACCCGGGTTGCAGAGCCGCACTCATCCCATGTGAAGCAAACGAGTGACAAGCACTGGCCACTGACCTGGCAGTATATGGGACAGAAAGATTGGGACACAATGCAAATGACAGACGCCGCAAGTGGAATGCGTGACCTTTCATTTTCTGAACTTTTTCTGCCATTCAGAAGATGATTTAAGAGGGAACGTTTGGAGGGGTATTTGTCGGGCTTTTATTGAAGCCTGAAAAAAGCGCCTTTCCAGACGTTTCCATACGAGGAGCCTCTGCTGGCCCTTTCTTCCCCGAGTGAGAGGCGCTGTTAGATCATGCTGAGCACACAAAGGCAAACTCTGTGCGGACAAAGCGGACACTTCCGCAGGCCGAGGGGAACAAGGCCCGTCTTGTGAGCGGAAGCAAAGGGCTCGACCCCCCTGAAGCGTCCGCAGCCCCGCTGGGGGACATGTCTTCAGGGGTTCCCGTCACTGGGCCTGTGTACAGGCCCGGGCCTGTCTGAATCAAACACTAGGACAGGCAAGAGAGCAATTCGAAATTAAATGCCCTCATTAAAAAGCTATAAATACCGAGTCTGGTGGAAGCTGTCTGTCTGAGGGAAGAGATGTAGTTTAACAATTGTACTCATCGATCGTATAACCATAGTTTAAAGAACATTGTACCTTTCTGATCCTCCTACTGTGCTGTGCAGCCGCCCATATCTTGAAATATTTACATAAGGGCTGTGCAAGTCAAGCACAGAGGCCAATAAAGCTTCACACTCTCAGAGAGGGATCCTTTTCATCTGGTGTCAAAACACTGGCAGCTTGACAAAGCCTGTCAAATCACTCCTCGACTGACTAATTGACGGCACGCGTGAAGTGCCCATCACCTCACTGTCTCTCTTGGAGCTCGTCTTATGAATTGCCAGGACAAAGGTGTGTTGGGCTTTTGCTCAAAGTAGGTCAGAAAACAGAGAGGCTGAATGCCTCATCTCCAAGGGGAGAGGATTCCAAACCGAAGGGACTTGAGGACAAACATTGACCACCTTTTGTAGGAGGGTTACATTTAGAGCCCCTAAACAGGGCTTATCTAGTCCTCAGCTGCCTACATCAACTAACAGGAGCTGACTGGAGCAGGCATTTGAGGACTAGACCAGCCAGTGCTGCTGGCCACATGAACTCAACTGAGAACTAGCCGAGCTGCTGAAATGTGCTTTTCATGCCCGATCCAGTGCCCTTCACTTTGAGTGAATGCCAAGAGCAGGGAGGAAGTACACTTTAAGGCAGATGAGTTAGAAGATGGAGGATGTGGCCAGTTTATGTATTTATGCACGTAATGTTCTATGCAGTGCCAGGACCACCAGAATGGTTTTCCAGAGTGGTTCAATCGGGAACAGATATGCAATGGGATCAAGTGTGCACAAAATTAGTATCTGCAGACAAGGGTAATGGGAGAGTGACAGCTATGCGGACAAGGGGCAGCAACACGGACAAGTGGCGGGAAGGGGCAGCAACGCGGACAAGGGGCGGGAGGGAAGGGGCAGCAACGCGGACAAGGGGCGGGAGGGAAGGGGCAGCAACGCGGACAAGGGGCGGGAGGGAGGGCGCGGACAAGGGGCGGGAGGGAGGGGGCAGCAATGCGGACAAGGGGCGGGAGGAGGGGGCAGCAATGCGGACAAGGGGCGGGAGGAGGGGGCAGCAAAGCGGACAAGGGGCAGGAGGGAGGGGGCAGAAACGCAGACAAGGGGCGGGAGGGGGCAGAAACGCAGACCAGGGGCGGGAGGGAGGGGGCAGAAACGCAGACCAGGGGCGGGAGGGAGGGGGCAGAAACGCAGACCAGGGGCGGGAGGGAGGGGGCAGAAACGCAGACCAGGGGCGGGAGGGAGGGGGCAGAAACGCAGACCAGGGGCGGGAGGGAGGGGGCAGAAACGCAGACCAGGGGCGGGAGGGAGGGGGCAGAAACGCAGACCAGGGGCGGGAGGGAGGGGGCAGCTACGCGGACAAGGTGCGGGAGGGAGGAGGAAGCAACGTGAGAAAGGGGCAGGAGGGATTGGCATTGGGGCGGGTGGGAGGGAGCAGCAACGCAAACAAGGGGCTGGCAGGAGGGGGCAGCAACGCAGACAAGGAGCGGGATGGAGGGGGCAGCAACGAGGACGTGGGGCAGGAGGGGAGGGGCAGCAATGCAGAGAATGCCAGCAATGCGGGAAGGGGCGGGCGGGGTCAGCAACGTGGGGAAGGGGGCAAGCAAGAGGTGTCAGCAACGCGGGGAAGGGGGTGGGAGGGAGGGGGCAGCAACGGGGGGAAGGGGGCGGGAGGGAGGGGGCAGCAACGGGGGGAAGGGGGCGGGAGGGAGGGGGCAGCAACGGGGGGAAGGGGGCGGGAGGGAGGGGGCAGCAACGGGGGAAGGGGGCGGGAAGGAGGGGGCAGAAACGGGGGGAAGGGGGCAGGAGGGAGGGGGCAGCAATGCGGGGAAAGGGGCAGGAGGGATGGGGCTGCAATGGGGGAAAGGGGGCAGACGGGAGGGGGCAGCAACGGGGAAAAGGGGGTGGGTGGGGGGAGCAACGGGGGAAAGGGGGTGGGCGGGAGGGGGGAGCAACGGGGGAAAGGGGGTGGGCGGGAGGGGGCAACAACGGGGGAAAGAGGGTGGGCGGGGGGAGCAACATGGGAAAGGGGGTGGGCGGGAGGGGGCAGCAACGGGGATAGGGGGGTGGGAGGGGGCAGCAATGGGGGAAGGGGGCGGGCGGGCGATGGCAGCAGCGGGGAGAAAGGGGCGGGCGCGAAGGGGCAGCAATACGGAGAAGAGGCGGGAGGGAGGGGGCAGCAACGCGGAGAAGGGGCGGGAGAGAGGGGGCAGCAACGCGGAGAAGGGGCGGGAGGGAGGGGGCAGCAACGCGGAGAAGGGGCGGGAGGGAGGGGGCAGCAACGCGGAGAAGGGGCGGGAGGGAGGGGGCAGCAACGCGGAGAAGGGGCGGGAGGGTGGGGGAAGCAATGCAAACAAGGGGCTGGCAGGAGGGGGCAGCAACGCAGACAAGGGGCGGGATGGAGGGGGCAGCAACGAGGACGTGGGGCAGGAGGGAAGGGGCAGCAATGCAGAGAATGCCAGCAATGCGGGAAGGGGCATCAATATGGGGAAGGGGCGGGCGGGAGGGGTCAGCAACGTGGGGAAGGGGGCAAGCAAGAGGGGTCAGCAACGCGGGGAAGGGGGCAGGAGGGGGCAGCAATGGGGGGAAGGGGGCGGGAGGGAGGGGGCAGCAACGGGGGGAAGGGGGCGGGAGGGAGGGGGCAGCAACGGGGGGAAGGGGGCGGGAGGGAGGGGGCAGCAACGGGGGAAAGGGGCAGGAGGGATGAGGCTGCAACGGGGGATAGGGGGTGGGCGGGGGGAACAACGGGGGAAAGGGGGTGGGCGGGAGGGGGCAGCAATGGGGGAAAGGGGGCGGGCGAGAGGGGGCAGCAACGGGGGAAGGGGGCGGGAGATTGCAGCAGCAGGGGGAAAGGGGCAGGCGGGAAGGGGCAGCAATGCGGAGAAGAGGCGGGAGGGAGGGGGCAGCAACGCGGAGAAGGGGGTGGGCGGGAGGGGGCAGCAACGCGGAGAAGGGGGTGGGCGGGAGGGGGCAGCAACGCGGAGAAGGGGGTGGGCGGGAGGGGGCAGCAACGCGGAGAAGGGGGTGGGCGGGAGGGGGCAGCAACGCGGAGAAGGGGGTGGGAGGGGGCAGCAGCGCGGAGAAGGGGGTGGGCGGGAGGGGGCAGCAGCACGGAGAAGGGGGTGGGCGGGAGGGGGCAGCAGCACGGAGAAGGGGGTGGGCGGGAGGGGGCAGCAGCACGGAGAAGGGGGTGGGCGGGAGGGGGCAGCAGCGCGGAGAAGGGGGTGGGCGGGAGGGGGCAGCAGCGCGGAGAAGGGGGTGGGCGGGAGGGGGCAGCAGCGCGGAGAAGGGGGTGGGCGGGAGGGGGCAGCAGCGCGGAGAAGGGGGTGGGCGGGAGGGGGCAGTAGCGCGGAGAAGGGGGTGGGCGGGAGGGGGCAGCAAGGCAGGTGGGCAGCAACATGGACAAGAGGGGCAGTAACGCGGACAAGGGGGGCAGTGTTCGTGGACAAGGGGGGGCAGCGTTCATGGACAAGGGGGGGCAGCGTTCATGGACAAGGGGGGGCAGCAATGCAGACAAGGGGTGTGGGGGCAACAATGCAGACAAGGGGTGTGGGGCAGCAATGCAGACAAGGGGTGGGAGGGAGGGGGCAGCAATGCAGACAAGGGGTGGGAGGGAGGGGGCAGCAATGCAGACAAGGGGTGGGAGGGAGGGGGCAGCAACGCAGACAAGGGGTGGGAGGGAGGGGGCAGCAACGCAGACGAGGGTGCAGCAACGCAGACAGGGGGTGGGAGGGAGGGGGCAGCAACGCAGACAGGGGGTGGGAGGGAGGGGGCAGCAACGCAGACTAGGGGGTGGGAGGGAGGGGGCAGCAACGCAGACAAGGGGGTGGGAGGGAGGGGGCAGCAACGCAGACAAGGGGGTGGGAGGGAGGGGGCAGCAACGCAGACAAGGGGGTGGGAGGGAGGGGGCAGCAACGCAGACAAGGGGGTGGGAGGGAGGGGGCAGCAAAGCAGACAAGGGGGTGGGAGGGAGGGGGCAGCAAAGCAGACAAGGGGGTGGGAGGGAGGGGGCAGCAAATCAGACAAGGGGCGGAAGGGAGGGGGCAGCAACGCGGACAAGGGGCGGGAGGGAGGGGGCAGCAACGCGGACAAGGGGCGGGAGGGAGGGGGCAGCAACGAGGAAAAAGGGGCGGGCGGGAGGGGGCAGCAATGCGAAAAAAGGGGCGGGCGGGAGGGGGCAGCAATGCGGAAAAAGGGGCGGGCGGGAGGGGGCAGCAATGCGGAAAAAGGGGCGGGCGGGAGGGGGCAGCAATGCGGAAAAAGGGGCGGGTGGGAGGGGGCAGCAATGCGGAAAAAGGGGCGGGAGGGGGCAGCAATGTGGAAAAAGGGGCGGGCGGGAGGGGGCAGCAATGCGGGAAAGGGGCAGGCGGGAGGGGGCAGCAATGCGGGAAAAGGGCGGGAGGGGGCAGCAATGCGGGAAAGGGGCAGGCAGGAGGGGGCAGCAATGTGGGAAAGGGGCGGGCGGGAGAGGGCAGCAATGCGGGAAAGGGGCAGGCAGGAGTGGGCAGCAATGCGGGAAAGGGGCGGGCGGGAGGTGGCAGCAATGCGGGAAAGAGGCGGGCGGGAGGTGGCAGTAATGCGGGAAAGGGGCGGGAGGAGGCAGCACTGTGGGAAAGAGGCGGGCGAGAGGGGCAGCAATGTGGGAAAGGGGCGGGCGGGAGGGGGCAGCTAGGTGGGAAAGGGGTAGATGTGAGGGGGCAGCAACGCAGAGAAGGAGCGGGTGGGAAGGGGCAGCAATTTGGAGAAGGAGCAGGAGGGAGGTGCAGCAATGCGGAGAAGCGACTGGTAGCAACATGGAGAAGGGGCTGGCAGCAACATGGAGACTGGCTGGCAGCAACATGGAGAAGGGGCTGGTAAGCAACACGGAGAAGGGCCTGGCAACAACATGGAGAAGGGCAGATGGGTGGGAGGGAGAAGCAACATGGAAAAGGGTGGACGGTTGGAGGGAGCAGCAACATTGAAAAGGGTGGACAGGTGAGATGGGGCAGGAGCATGGAGAAGGGACGGGCGGGTGAGAGTGGGTAACAACATGGAGACGGGCCGGCAGGGAAATGGAAGAATAAATAGCATCTCAATCACAGCACGAGCAGCGGACGGACACTAATCAAGGTAAAGCAATCCGTGCTTGGTCCATTCTCCACAGAAAGAAAGGAAAATGATGCCTGGCATGTGTGGGCCAATTAGAATGCAGCAAAGCAGAGTGACAATGCAGCAAATAAATGTTAAGCAATGGGTAGGCCCAAGCCCTTTATTGTGAAATATACCCGTTACGGCGACAGCGCATGGTTTGTCAGCAGGCAAGACCTAAGAAAGGTCTGTTTAGTATTATTAATCGTACAAATTATTCGCTGCCACAACAACTTAATGCACATTGCCCAGCATATGGATAATAGACCTATATCAACTAGGGAGTGTGCTTGATTCACTCCCTAGACTCCAGAGCAAGTTTCTGGGTCTGATGGTCAGTGAAGAGACCTAGGACTCAGTGCTCATGCAGGGTTATCATGTGTGGAGAGATAAAAATATCAGGATACTAAATAAGCTGCAGCTGGAGTTATTCTGGGCAGGGGTGCATGTCTGCACTACCATGCAGAGGAAATTCCCATTGCTACAAGTTATTTTTTCTTCTTAAATTGTGATTGGGATTCCATCATAGTTACATTCCTTAGCTTAATTCTGTGCACAGACTAGGATTTAACTGAGTTCAGGGATGCCAAGGGGGGGAGCTCCAAGTCTATGTGGTACATTTCCCAGGCTTCTGATTATCTGCCAATCATGTGAAAGAAAGCTAGCATTTCTTCTGTTGCCCAGAGTTTTTCTTTCATAAACGATGGAATTTGACATTATTAGAGGGTTTGGGCCAGTAAGCAGCCTCAAAACCTGACTATTGTTTCTTTGCAACTGGTGTGTCAGTTTAATTTACTGCTAACATTTGAGAAAGGCTAAATCTATTTCAGTGGCATTCTAAATTCCCTGAGTACCGTAAATATTGATATGACTGCAAAGCTCAGTGTAACTGTAATTCAAAGCTAAAACCGATTTCATGCACAAATGACGCACATTACTGAGTCTTGAAGCCCACAACATCGGCTGTCTTGTCCGAAAATCTGTGGACATTAGAATCCCGATAAAACAATATTCGCCCCACAAAATATTGCATTACCTTTCTCGGGCTCCCTTAGGAGGGATAGGTAAAGACATACTTGAATGGAATTGTCAATCAAATGTCTT
Source organism: Lissotriton helveticus (assembly GCF_964261635.1). NCBI lineage: Eukaryota > Metazoa > Chordata > Amphibia > Caudata > Salamandridae > Lissotriton > Lissotriton helveticus. Next base: position 1,426,084,221 of record NC_136068.1, on the reverse strand, counting down.
CTTCCGGTCATTGTAAAGGCAGCCACTGGTGCTCTGGACCTTCTGTAGGCCTTATCCCGGATTTTGGGGACTGGGAAAAACATTTCAGCTCTTTTTTGCGGCCCTATTAAAGTTTAACATATATTTCAGAACTGTCTGGCATAATTCCAGCTCAAAATAGCAGGAAATGAGTGGTGCGTTTCAAATGTGTTCCTTACAGGGGCCCCTAAAATATGTCTTGCTGGAGCCCCAAAATACTTAACATGACACTGGGTAGAGGGCATCAGCAAAAGCAGAAGAGGTTTGGTTTGCCAGACCAGCTCTTGAGCTCTGAACCCGTTTACAGGCGAGAGCTCACAGAGGTCAGCCCCATGTGCATTATTCTGTACCTTGTATTTCATGACTGGGCTGTGTAATGGGCGGCCAAGAGAGTGGAAGAAAGAGTGCGCTTGTGTGCCACGTTTTAACACTTTTGCCTGTTTTTGCATCTCAACACGTGTGCTTTGACCACGGTGTGTTTGGGTGTTTTCCTCCTGTTCTTCCTAACTCTGTATCACCATGCATAATTAACTCCTTTAAAGTGTACTTTCCCACCACCAATGACTTGTGAAACAGAGGAAGTCTCTAGCTCAACACAAGCCAGTACCTCATCAACTTGGGTTGTTCCATTAGGCAGTCTCACACGAGACAGTGGCCGAGAGTGTGAGATGAAGGGAGTGAAACCCCCATATGGAATCACGCTTCGCTACCGGGGGCAGGAACAACAGGGCCGGTCTTACCACCAGAATATCCAGCTGGTAAAGAGGCATTGAGAGTAGGTGCATCAGCCTGGACCCATTTCTTACCCCGCCTGACCCTCAGTCAAGGCACAGGGAACATGTAATGCTCCCTCTGACAGACCACATTCTCCCACGTCTTTCCCCACGCTCCCCACCATCATCCCCCCTACAACTGCAGCCCCTCTGCTCACACTTACCACCTGCTCAGAACAGGTGGTAACTGTAAGAGATGAGACTGGGAAGAAGTTAGCACACTGTAATGGGTTTTACTGGTGTGGATTCACCACTCTTCTATACCATGCAACTCATAACCCAGGCCTAGGTAGCAGGAAAGACTTAAAAGAGGTAAGTACTGAAATACTCTTTCAAAAAAAGTAACCAAGCGCACACTTGTGCATCAAGAATCAGCAAACCTAGTTATACTCGTGCAAGAGAAATGCTCAAATATTAACTAAAGATGTAGAAGGCAGTCCTTTCGGAAGCGCCTAAGTGAACAAATGCACCAAATAATTGTGAACTGATACTCCGGATGATGAATTCCCATCTTTAAGTAATAACGTTGCCACCAATATGACATTAACAAGATATGAGGATCAGAAATGGTTTTAAAACGATACCCGTATTCAGGATCAGAGAAACTCGAGCACCCTCTTCCAAGAGTCCTCGCCCACTTTGTGGCTAATATTTAGTCATGAAAGACTGTCTTGAGACACTTAACATGCCTAGTTCTTTCAAAGAGTGTGCATCAGTCCACAGTATTTAAACAGAACTAGGGTGACTTGGGTTGTCAAAGCAGGTTCCATTTGCACCCCAGAACATTCAACTTTTTTCATGCATTTTTTCAGTTTGCTTATATTGCTTGACATCATTGTGTCAACGATATTTTCAATTCATTTCTAGTCTCAGATCATTCTAGCCTAAAACAGCAATAGAATTTAAACCCCAATCCAGAGCCAAACAGCTTGCAGCTTCCAGACCAATTCTCAGATATTCACTGGAGGGAACATATAATCCCAGTTCTCATCACATATCACCAGCTCCCAAAAAGCGTTGACGGTGGCTTGCTTGGGCTTCACGGTGGTAGCCTAAACACTGTTCAATACTTGGCTAACAGACTTGTTTATCACTGGTTGCTCATACAGTCTCCAACGAAAGGATGGCCTATGTTTGGACAAGTCAAATAAAAAAGTGTCACTCCACAAGGAAACACTGTACTCTGCCCAAAAATATGAGCCCCACCCCACACCTGGCCCCTATGCTACCCTGCAACTTTACCCTCAAGAACAACTTCAAATCCTTCTTGTTAAATAAATGGCTCATATGTAAGCCATGAGCATGCTTTCAGTGTATCTCTGCTGACTTTGAGAACATCTCATGTGAACTACGTTCACACTTTATTTATAAAGTTTTATATAGCGCAAACTTGATCCCAAAGGATAGCAGAGCGCTTTACAATTTGAAGGAAAGGAAGGCAACAGTTCAGTACATGAGTCACATGGTGAATCTACATAGACATTGAATCAAATAGGGCTCACATAACAGGCTGTTTACAAACCTGGGGTAAGAAAAGAATGGGGTCGTCGATGAAACATAATGACATAAGGGGAGCAAATACAATAATAATATACAAGATTAACCACAAATTCTGGAGTATGTCCAATGCAATTACAGCAGACAGTCGCACATCTTATTAAGGTAAGAACTTATTCATGAAGAATCAATGAAACAACTATGATTACAGTATTATTTAGTGACTTGAGTAAGCGTTATTATTTAATAAAGTTGTGCTTTTAATTGTTGTTACTTATTGGAATAAATATTTTGAAGTTATAATCATCGCATCTTGTGTGTGAGTTATGGTTTTCAGGTTGAATTATGAATGGCTGAGTTAACTATAACCCACTGTGATCACACAAACACCTCACTATCCTATGGCTGTGTGAAGGATTTCGCTATACATGTCCCTTTATAGACCTCCATATTGTACTGGGCTCTTTTCACACTGCTGAATGACAGAGCATAGCATCCTCTGGGACCCACCCAACTCTCTCTGCACTATTCTATGTTACACAGTGTCCATACGAGTTTGCACACACACAAATATTTGCACTTCTTGGCCTATCATTTATGGACTCCACATTGCCTTTCATGCTCTTGCCTGCTCTATTCCTCCCAACTGATTCTCGTCCAGAGGGCATACGCATGAGACACTAGCCAGGAACCCACTGCCCCAGAACTGCTCGGGCACTCTGCACCTTTCGTAAATGGTGTCTTCTTTGTAGAAGTCTGCAGAGCATTTGCTAGGAGCTGTGAAGCGGGGCCATCTTAGCTGTGTTGTAAAATTTGCTGCACACTTACAGTGCATTTATATTGTGGGCTATGATGTGAGTGATGGGATGAGGGGAAGTTAAAAATGGCTGCAGAAACAATCACGCCACTCGCGCAACACAAGTGAAAGGGAGTGGGACAAAAACAAGCACACCCGTCACACTTACCAGACTGAGACACAGAGTCCAGTGCATGCACATCCGGCCTCCCCACTTTAACTCCCTCCCCCGCATGCACACACGGAGCATTGCTACTCGGGCGCAGTGCGCTTGTGGGGCAGTCATTTTTCATGGGAGCAGTTTCCTTCAGCTTTGGTGCAGATCGAAAAGCTCGTTGCCCACACAAAAGATTGAACACCCAAAGCTACTGGAACACCTCCCAGACGATTCTGTACACGGACAGCCCTGTCTAACAGCAGTGGAGTCCCCAATGGTGGTTCTGCCTGAGGCAGCTGCTGTTAATGTTAAGCACGAGCGCTATACCGCTCATATTCAATTCACCTTTCCCACTCGGGTGTAAAGGGACAAAGCCCAGTCTCTCAAAATGCCTCATCTTTCAAACACGCAATGGCTACCCTGTGGGCTGACCACAATGTTTTTTGTTTTTTTTGTATGTTCTTATATAGCGCTCGAATCACCGGGAGGCATCTCGGCGCTTGCCTTGGGAACCCGTCCTGGCTTTTCCCTGTGAGATAGCCCCTACAGGGCATCCCCAAGGTAAAAGCCAGGCATCCCGCCGCGGGGGGCCGTTGTGGAGATTAAGCAAGCTTAATGCCCAGAGTTGCAGAGTGAGAACCCATGATTAGGGCAGGCACCGTAGCGAGAAGTATCGAGTCCGTGGACATTTGAGCTCAAGACCCTGCCGCGTCGGGAATTGAACCCTGGTCCCGGGTCTGACCTCTGCTCCAGGGTCTGCCTGCTCTAACCAGTGAAAATGTATGTATGTGGGTGCTGCACTCTGCTTTGTTGAGTTTCAAGGGCGTTTAATCAAAAACGTGTGCTACCTTTGATTGGTGCCTGCTACACCATGTGAATAAATGTATTAAGCCTGACACCTAAATGGCTGCCAGGACTCTGGGGTGCACAACATGAAACGAGCGAACTCTTAATTCATTCAAAAACTTTTTGTTTATATTTCAACCATTATTTTTGCTGTGTACATTTCATAAGCATGTTCATCATCATCAAACATAATTCATAATGTGCAAATTAATAAAGTTTACAAACTCAAAATAAACAGTTTCATAACGTTAACCCAATGCATTTCGGGACCTTTCGTGGCCCCTTCGTCAGGGGTCTGTCAAAAAAAGAGGTGAGGAAAAAGAAGACCTATTACTTTCAATGCTTTCAAGTTTCTCAGTTACTTCAAATAATGCAAATTCACTTTGCGATTACAAATCTCATAGTGTCTCATTGCGTGAGTTCAAAACCTTTTCTAATTCAAACATCATTGCATGTATAGTTAAATTCATCAAACTAGCTTTTCAGACTGCAACAATTTCTTATTATGAGCTGAATAGTTGTTTACGATTTATTGACATTGGTTGTCTAAAAATTGGTTGTTTAAAAATTAGGCTCTTCCCTAAGCCTACCTACCGTTATCCTCAAGTTGCTTTAAGCGATGAACAGTTTTTCTATTGAAAAAAAACAAGATTGTGCGCAGAGCTATTTAGTGTGCTGCATTTGAATACACTTTGTCTGTGCACTTTATTTTTATAAAATTGAGATTCATTACCTGCGAGCCTAAGCAAATCGCGTTGGTCTCGCTTCTATCGCCAGATTAATTAAATCTATGTTAAAAAACAAAGGGGGAAATATTTAGGTCTAATTGCATAAAACGAAAGTCAAGGTAATCTATTTTACGTGCTAGTGACAAGAGCCCGTTTTTTTTACCTGTTCTGAAGACCGTTTTCGAGCCTTCTTCTCTAGACGAACAGCTAGTACCAACCTGTTGAAAGGTTGAAAAAGCTGTTTTAATGTACTACACGTTATCCTTTCTTGCACGCACTGTTTAAAAAGTCGAATTCTCCTTACCTGCGGTCCTACGCTGTAGAGCTTTGGTCCCGCAGTATTGGTCTCTCTGAATTTAACTGTGGAAATAACGCCACAGTATTAAACTCGCGTTTTTTTTGCTAATAATCAGCCGATTACTTCAGCATATGAGAAAACGATTTATGCAGCTTACCGGAGGCTTAAGTTTGCAGTCTGTGTATTTGGATTCCGCGCTGGCGCGTTTATTTTTGCCAAGAAAAGTAGTCCTTTATCTAATTCTGGGATTTACATTGACATAGTAAAAGGACTTTTAGCTTTTATCCTAGTTAGTTACAAGAAAGAAGGCGCTGCCATTTTAGAGTGTTTATGTAGAAACGGTCCAATCTATATTAGTAACCTGTGCTACTATATTTTTAGGTTCTATTTTGAGCCACTGAATTAAAGTGATAAACGAAAAGAATTTTGTTGCGCCGATTTATAAAACGTGAATATTTCAAATAAATGGCATGTATATAACATCAACAGTGATTTTTCAAAATATGATTCTCAGATAATTGTGTATTTCCAACGTATGCATGTACTATAATACAACCTGCCTATTTACAATCTTATATTTTAAGTATGGTTATACAAGGTGTGTTGCTAAAGATGTGCTGTTGATTTGCATATCTGTGAATTTAGTGTAGACGGCTTATATCGCGTGTCAGGATCCCCGGGGTATCAGAACTAGCCCAGTGTAGTGTCTGTTTAGAGAAAACAAACCATCTCCATTTTGTCGTTGAGCCCGAATGGGACCAAAGTCTGCAGTTTACGCATCCAGAACGCTTCTCTCTGGAGAAGGATCTTTGCATTATCGAATCCCAATTTCTGTGGAACCTGTTCTACTATCTGAAATCTCAGCTGCGCAATAGTATGCCTTGCTTCTGTCCAATGCTGCGCCAGAGGTGATGTGGTGTTCTTCAATCGTATCCGACTCTTGTGCTCTGTTAACCTCACTTTTAATTTTCTATCAGTTTTTCCTACGTATAGGAGCCCGCACGGGCACTTAATGGCGTATATCACATGTTCTGAATTACATGTTGTGTTGTGTTTAAGTTGTATTTTTTCACCAGTTCTTGGGTGTAGAATTACATTCCCCGGGATTACGTTGTTACAATTCTTGCAATTATGGCAAATCTCTAAACAGACACTACACTGGGCTAGTTCTGATACCCCGGGGATCCTGACACGCGATATAAGCCGTCTACACTAAATTCACAGATATGCAAATCAACAGCACATCTTTAGCAACACACCTTGTATAACCATACTTAAAATATAAGATTGTAAATAGGCAGGTTGTATTATAGTACATGCATACGTTGGAAATACACAATTATCTGAGAATCATATTTTGAAAAATCACTGTTGATGTTATATACATGCCATTTATTTGAAATATTCACGTTTTATAAATCGGCGCAACAAAATTCTTTTCGTTTATCACTTTAATTCAGTGGCTCAAAATAGAACCTAAAAATATAGTAGCACAGGTTACTAATATAGATTGGACCGTTTCTACATAAACACTCTAAAATGGCAGCGCCTTCTTTCTTGTAACTAACTAGGATAAAAGCTAAAAGTCCTTTTACTATGTCAATGTAAATCCCAGAATTAGATAAAGGACTACTTTTCTTGGCAAAAATAAACGCGCCAGCGCGGAATCCAAATACACGGACTGCAAACTTAAGCCTCCGGTAAGCTGCATAAATCGTTTTCTCATATGCTGAAGTAATCGGCTGATTATTAGCAAAAAAAACGCGAGTTTAATACTGTGGCGTTATTTCCACAGTTAAATTCAGAGAGACCAATACTGCGGGACCAAAGCTCTACAGCGTAGGACCGCAGGTAAGGAGAATTCGACTTTTTAAACAGTGCGTGCAAGAAAGGATAACGTGTAGTACATTAAAACAGCTTTTTCAACCTTTCAACAGGTTGGTACTAGCTGTTCGTCTAGAGAAGAAGGCTCGAAAACGGTCTTCAGAACAGGTAAAAAAAACGGGCTCTTGTCACTAGCACGTAAAATAGATTACCTTGACTTTCGTTTTATGCAATTAGACCTAAATATTTCCCCCTTTGTTTTTTAACATAGATTTAATTAATCTGGCGATAGAAGCGAGACCAACGCGATTTGCTTAGGCTCGCAGGTAATGAATCTCAATTTTATAAAAATAAAGTGCACAGACAAAGTGTATTCAAATGCAGCACACTAAATAGCTCTGCGCACAATCTTGTTTTTTTTCAATAGAAAAACTGTTCATCGCTTAAAGCAACTTGAGGATAACGGTAGGTAGGCTTAGGGAAGAGCCTAATTTTTAGACAACCAATGTCAATAAATCGTAAACAACTATTCAGCTCATAATAAGAAATTGTTGCAGTCTGAAAAGCTAGTTTGATGAATTTAACTATACATGCAATGATGTTTGAATTAGAAAAGGTTTTGAACTCACGCAATGAGACACTATGAGATTTGTAATCGCAAAGTGAATTTGCATTATTTGAAGTAACTGAGAAACTTGAAAGCATTGAAAGTAATAAGTCTTCTTTTTCCTCACCTCTTTTTTTGACAGACCCCTGACGAAGGGGCCACGAAAGGTCCCGAAATGCATTGGGTTAACGTTATGAAACTGTTTATTTTGAGTTTGTAAACTTTATTAATTTGCACATTATGAATTATGTTTGATGATGATGAACATGCTTATGAAATGTACACGATACAGAAAAGGGGGTGGTGATGAACAGAGTGTCTGAATTAAGCAGACCACTCTTACCCAGTCCAAAGATCAGGGCTTGATCCATCACCGTTATTTATCTCACTGCCCCATCCCAGCTCAGAACCTGGTGAGCAGTGAGAAAGGGACTCATGTCTGAGTATACCCTGCCACACCTATAGTGGCCAAAAACGATACAGAAAAGGGGGTGGTGATGAACAGAGTGTCTGAATTAAGCAGACCACTCTTACCCAGTCCAAAGATCAGGGCTTGATCCATCACCGTTATTTATCTCACTGCCCCATCCCAGCTCAGAACCTATGAAATGTACACAGCAAAAATAATGGTTGAAATATAAACAAAAAGTTTTTGAATGAATTAAGAGTTCGCTCGTTTCATGTTGTGCACCCCAGAGTCCTGGCAGCCATTTAGGTGTCAGGCTTAATACATTTGCTCTAACCAGTGAGCCACACTTCTCCAATGTGACTGACCAGTTGAAAATGGCTGACCCATTATCTCTCTTTGTGTATGAAAATTGTGGGCTGAGCCACAATTTGAATGAAATATCAACTAACCAATGGCTGAAGAGGGTTGACCCACAGTCCTTTAATGTATTATGTATTTCTGTTATGTATTTCTTTCAAGAGGCATGGCCTATGGCTAAAGCGGTTAGATCAGACCTAAAATTACAACCGTAAGGAAACCTAAATAAAGATCGTCTATAAGGAGGTTGAAAGGTCAAATCAAGGGTAAAGGTGAACTCGACCATCTCTCCGTGGGCTCAGTTTACGGAGACAGGGGAACTGCAGCACGGGCACAGACAGTTTGGAAATGTTGGGAGTGGGGCGCCTACTCAGATTTAATAGTTCCACAGAAAGTTGTTTTCCAACTCCATACCATCATGAAAGTTGCTAAATCAATTTACGCCATTTTTTCCCCCGTGAAAAGTGTATGGCTTGAAAAAAAAATATTTTTCTTTTGGCAAGGGAGAGAAACTCGGTTCATTGAACTGTCAGGTGCTTCAAAGTTGTGTCACCATCACTACTGTCCTTTTTAGAAAAAAACAAAAAGATGACTCTCCGAGATTTCGTAAATATTGCTTAATAGTGTCATCATTTCTCATTTGCACATGTCAGGAAAAGGCATGTTGAAATGAGGAATCCCGTACCGGAAACATCTGTGCACATGAAAAGTTATCCAGCAAAAGACACTTTCTGAAACTTCCCAATGTTGTTCATTATCCACTATTATTAGACGACGTTTTACACGTTACAAAAGACTGCACACAGAAATCTTTCAGAAAAAAATATGAATGTGAGCTATTTCTAATAAACATGTTTAAAAAACTTGACACTTCAGGTGATATAAAGGAAAGGCTTTATGGAGCTCAGTAAAAGCGATTACACATTACAAAAGTTATTGGCTGTACCAGTTCAAATCATGAAGAGTAAAGTAAGCCAAGGCAGATCAGAGTAAGAAGAAACCACAGCTCAGACTAGTTCAAGGCTGAACTAGAATACTCCTCATCCAAATGCATTATGACACTAATCAAATACTTGAAATCGGTTAACAAAAGCAGCTGACAAGTGGACTATGAAATTAGAATAAAGTTAAAAGGGCGAGAGAAAAAGAGCAAGCTGCGGAACGAGCCAGCTTTCGAACTGAATAACTACTTCGCAATACCTTAGCCATTCCAGGCACACAGGCAGCATGGATGCAGCTTCTGGGGGAGGATGTCGCCGTGGTCTTATGCTAGGACCACCACAAGACCAGATGACACAATCACACCATATTTCAGTTCTTGTCTTTTATTTTGCACTCTGATTCCTTTTGTGAGGTTTTACCTAGGTTCACTTAAAGTGAATCGACTGGAGTACATCTAGCAATAGGTGGTTTACTAACTATCCCATATCCAACTAATTGGTTACTCGGAGAACACTATATATTCTTCGACACAGAATAAACCTTCCTATAATCTTATGTAGCAATATTTGCAAGCAGGTACTATACCACCAGATGTTATTACGTAATGATGTACCAGAATAACAAAAATAATAAAAAATACATCAAGATAATATTTTTTCTTAACTGGGCTCTAGTCCATAATGCCATTTATATGTAGGGTGATTTGGCAAAGATGATGCAGACATTTGATCAACAAGCAATTTTTTAGTTTCAATGCATAATGTGGTACTCTTACATGCGTCAGTATGTTTCAGCCTTTTTCTACAACTTGCAGAGGCCTGGGGAATAGGCAAAGATAATTTGGTGTAACATTCATGCGTAGTAAACTTAAATCTGTCCAGTGCGCCTTGATGAGTCATTTTATGTGGACAAAGGGACCGATGCTCCTAGTCATAGGTTTAAGCCTCCAGCTTAAAGGGGGTTCAAAAGTATACATGTGATTATACCAATTAGCACTACCAGAATGTTTAGTTCTCATTGGTGGCAGGTATATCATCCCACTAGAGCAAAATGCATTGTAGTTGTAGTTTGAGTCTACCTTTACAAGGCACAAGAATACCATCAAGGAATTGGCACTTAGTCTAAGGCATGAGTAGGCCCAGCTAACAATCCTTCCTTTTGGGGTAATTACCATGAGCTATATTATACCAGGGTAGACTTTGCAATGGAAGGACTGTAACTGTATGTGGGCTAATATTTCTTTGTAAACTTTAGGAAGATATGTAGAGGAAGCAGCTCAATGAAACCTTCACCACCAGGATGCTTGTTTCCGGTCCAGGGAGGACCTGGCTTGGAAGTTTGGGCTAGACTGTTCCCATAAGGCAGAGGGTCAAGGCTGATTTGCATATGGCCAGTTCTAAATTGGGGTGGCATGGTGAGCAAAAGAATGATGGATTTAACCCAGATCTCTTGACTGGGGGTGAATGCTTTGATTTGTTCAGCATTCCGTCCATCAATTGTGTGTCATTTGCTTTCTCGCCCTAAGTGTGCCAGGTATGCCCAGACGTGGGTCCCGGGCTCACTGTGCCACTGGAATCAAACTATCCTGGCTGATGAGGGCTGAAAGCCTGAAACCGGTCCTAGGATGCTTGTTCCGGTCCAGGGAGGACCTGGCTTGGAAGTTTGGGCTGGACTGTTCCCATGAGGCACAGGGTCAAGGCTGATTTGCATATGGCCAGTTCTGAATTGGGGTGGCAATGATGAACAAAAGAATGATGGATTTAGCCCAGATCTGGTGAATGCTTTGATTTGTTCAGCATTCCGTCCTTCAATTGTGTGTCTTTTGCACAATAAAGGACTGCACTCAGAAGGACTGCACCTGCTACACTCTAAAGGCTCCACACAAGGACTTTGCCTGTCTTTAAGGATAAGGAGAGGACTCCCTGTGCAGCAACAGGTAGAAAAGTATTGGAAGAAGCCACATGCAACACGGACTACAAGGACAACTCCTTATGACCAGCTTCACCTGGATTTTCCTGGACTGACCAGGTGTATTGTGGGAGGTGGAGTCCCAGACCCCAAGAGGTAACAGAGCTTCTGAACCATTTCTACAACAAGGAACCTTTAGAGAAGAACACAGGAAAGTTTGGGAACTTTTGGCCATGTTGGGATAAAAAGATCCACAGGAAGACCGGCAGGGACAACGAGAGTCAAGCTGGCGATGTTGAACCACGACAGGGTCTGACCGTTGAGCTTTGCCACGGTGAAAGCTCAAGAGCTCCTCGCCATCGACTATAAGGAAAAAGATCTCCAGGGCTCACCAAGGCATCACACTGCAGCAGGTTGCCATTGTCAAATTGAAACCCAAATTTGAGGACCCAATCGCTTTACAATGAGAGAAAAAGCTCCAAAAAAGTGACTAAGTAAGAAGGTAAAAACTTGACCAGGCTCAACCGCTCATCATATTCAACATGCGCTCCATTGTAGTCAGCCTGAAACTTTGACTTTGCCCTGGTCCAGCACCACCAGATAGCCGCAGTTGGCGGCTTATACTTTTAGGCATTAGAACGTAAATCTTTCTTAATTGGATTTTTGTTGTTTTGGTGTCATTTTAAGGATAGAAATATTCTCTATTTTTATAAATTGGTGTTGAATTTTATTGTGTTGCATGTGTTACTCATTTACTGTTTTGTTGATATTAAATGCTTCACACACCTTTCTCCTATATTAAGATTGACTGTTCGTCAGCCAAGCCACCAAGGATGGAGCAAGGATTAATTTATGGGACTTGACTAGACCTTACTTGTAATTGTGGTATTACTACTAGATGTAGGTACCTACCAATAAACCACCCTCCAACACTAGCAGTGGAAATTCCCCTGCCATGTACGAAATTCCACTGGTTGATTCTCACGCATAATTAGTACGTCTCTGAAAAATTGGTGGACATTTTGCAATTACCCATTATGAGGATTTCAGACAGGTGACAAAGTCCAGACACAGGAGGCCCTAAAGAACAACTTTATTTTGCCCAACAAACTGAAATGTTTTACTTTCTGTGTAACAAAGAACCACATTAGTAGGTTTCGAGTAAACATTGCATACCAGAAGCATAGGTCAGACAAAATATTACCTTGTCAGGCTTTGAGACTACTCTTTCCCAATCTATGGTTTTTTAATCTCCTTAAAGTGTAATCTGTTGGTTGTATATTCCTAGCTTTAAGGCATGACTCATGTCAAACCCAGAACTTTTCAGATGAATTGACTAACATAATTTTAACTAAGGCTGACCATTGGATTTTTGATTTCAAGGATTCCATAAAAAAATAGAGCAATACCCAGAAAATATAGTAGATATTAATCTGTAAAAAATGTGTGCAGCAAATATATTTCTCTCAATGAATACCCATGACGAGTCGGAAATTAAATCCTAGTTTAATGTTTAACTATTTTCTCAAATGTTGTCCATATCCTTGCAAATTTGAAATGCACTGCTCTGCAAATGAGACAAATATTTTCTTTTATACATTATATTTTCCATGCTGATAACTAGGAAGGCTAAAATGATTTCCATGGGCCGATTTCAACAGATCTTGCAACAATCTTAACAAGACAGATGAATTGTTGGACATAAATTGAATGGAAAGGATAGTGCCTAATAAATTAATAGAAGGACTTTTGGGATATACTGATTTAAACATCTGAAGGCATATGAGAAAATAAAGTTTGTTTACAAGTATAGACATGACCAGAACATATGTTTCCAATGTCCAGTGTTTGAATTAAGAAAGAAAGAACAGCAATCAGATCGGAGAATTCTGCATTATTTTTATGCTTTTTTTGTTTTTGTATTCGTTAGCAGCTTTAAGACCCTGCAAATTAAGCAATATAGATCTTCATGGGGTTTGCACACTCTAATAAAAATATACGGGTCTATGATAAACGATGGGAGGGTAATTTCTCTCTTAAATACTTCTGTAAGTAAAATCAGCAAAGTTGTGGTAACACTCTGCCACCCTACCATCATCACATTATATTTAGAAAAACTGTTTAGCACTTGTAATATTTCCTTCTCTGCAAGTGCCATATCAGTAGTTATCTACTCTCAGTTCGCAGTTTAACTAGCTTGATGTTTGGAAAATAAACGTTATTATTTTTGTATATGTGGGCCTTCTTTTGCATGATACATATACAAACACACTCTCTCTCTAACTCTTTCTCACACATGTGGGTGGCATCATAAACAAGAAGCCACAGCCTATTTCACAACAAGGCAAAACATAAGACACCTTAGATGTGTGTTCTTCCTGTTAAACATAAGTCAAAGCAGTTAGCTCTTTCTGTAAATTAATGATCCAGTAATGGTCCAGTCCTGGTTTTGATTCCTGCTGGTTCTTGCTGCCGATTCTGTTGACGTTACGTGACTAAGCTGTGGAGGTTTGAGGCAGATTGAGGAGAGCTGCTCCCACTTTTCTGCCTGTTTTTACCCTGTTTTCAGCCCTCGCAACCTCCACCGACTGCAAATTACAGCCGTGAAAGTACCCGCATTGAGTCACGGCTGCGGCTGCAGCGAGGGCACTAAGCGTGACGGGGGTCGCCGGCAGAGACGTATGAACAGTGGTCACGGCTGTTCAATTGAACCTGTGGTGACGGAGGTGGGTTGTACTGACCACCTGGCTAAGAAGAAAAAAGAGGTGAGAGGGGGTTTAAGAGAGAAAGCCCCTACAGGGCTCATTGTCCATTAACGGCATCAATTTTGGAAAAGCGAAAAGGCCGGAACTAAAAATAAATACTTTTTTCTTTCTGAAAGATCCGGCAGCAGCAATCTTTTTGGAAACAGAAAGCATAAAGAGGTTTCCTTACACTCCTTGCCCCACAAAAATCAATGGCTTCGGAAACGTGATAGGTACAATAACCAGCACCTTAATAAACGGCATCATTCACAGAGCCCAGACTCAGGGAAAATATAGGAAAAATAGATCAAATAATAATAGATCCAATAGATGAGGAAAAGCAGCTAAAAACCCACCAAACAAAAAGTGCAAAAAAAAATCATTGTACAGGCAATCATACACTCAGTGAACAATCACAAGAACGATTCAGAAGACATCAAGCAAACATGTACAGATCTGAGTACTGAACCAAATAAAATAAATCACCAACAGGATGAAATAGCAATAGCATCTAAGTTCAAAACATTGAATGACTTTCACTCAACTCCTAACAGAGATAAACAGGTAGAGGATAATCAATGTTATGATTCTCTTTCAACACCCTGTGATATAAAGCCTTCAAATAAGATTGGTCTGCAAACTTCATGGTTGAACTCCACATTAATAATGGACAATGCTGAACTTGTAAAAGCCCTTGAGACAAAAACAAAAAATCAGTCAAACCTGGTAATTACTCCTGTAACCTCACAAATAGAAACTACAAACCAATTATACAAAAAGAAACACGTTCCTGCAACAAGATCAATTGGCACCGAAACAAAGCAGGACCTTTCCTCAATTATAGAAATATCAAGCCACTTTTCTTCCCAAATCCCAACGGATGTAAAGAATGATTCAATATATGGTTCAGTATTCAACTCTTATCAGGATCAAATGGATCAATTTGATATAGAAACAGGAAACAGTTTAAGTATTTAGTCATTTTAGCAGGATAACTCCAAAACAGGAGGATTCGTAACCTGTAAGCCGAAACAATATTTCAAACGGAGATAGACAACCTATCCTCTTTACATTCTTCATTATTAAGCACTCTGCAAACGTCGATATCAGTACTAAATATGCAATCCGACAAATTAGACGTTCAGATTGACCTCATGAACATTATGGCAACTCACATTTCCAGTATTGACACCTGTTAAAATTCGGGGTCTCTAGTTGGCACAGGTAGGTACTTGTGATAAATAGGAACTCTGGCCTCTAGTCAGGGTAAGGGGGATACACACTTTAGATAACCCCTGCACACCCCGTTGGTAGCTTGGAACAAGCAGACAGGCTTATCAAAGGCAACGTGTAAAGTATTTGTACCAACTCTCACAGTAACACAGTGAAAACACCACAAATGGACTCCACACCAGTTTGGAAAATAGAAGTATTAAATCTAAGCTGAACAAGAACAAAAAAAAGACAATAATCCAACATACACAGTTCAAGAATATGGTTTCAAAAGAGTTCTTAAGGTTGCGTTAAAATAATCCATAGTTGCATCACGTTTTAGCCAACAGTAACTTTAGATGCGTCAAAAGGTCCAAGTGAAAGCTGCAGCATTGAAAAACAAGCGATGTGTCACGCCTGAGACCCTGGGGAGTCGATGCGACAACCCCGCTGGATGCAGCGGGCATGTTGTGGTGACTCCAGTCTGTATGGGGAGGGTTGTGATACCTTGTGTGGATTCCGGTGCCAAGGTTTTGTAGGAAGCATCTCGCAAAAGTACGATGCGACGTTCTTCGGTATGGCGACGATCTCAGGTGCGGCGACGATGCGCAGCGCAGCGTTGATCTTATCCTCTCGTGGCCCCTCGATGCGATGGCTCTGCGATGACTCTCGCAGCGATGTTATGCGGTCCGCAAGCAAGCGGTGCGACTATCTCACCCAGTGACGACAGGCTCTGCGACGATACTCGCAGCGATGGTAATTATGCGGCACCGGAGCAGTGTGTTCTGCAAGCAAAGGATGCATTGGTTCTTGCAGCGGCAACAGGCGCTGCGACGATCTCGATCTTCGCGGCGGCGGAAATTTCCTCGCACTGACCGGGATGCGCTCTGCAAGTGAGCGATGCGTGAAACTTGGTAGAAAGACTCAGTTTCTTCTTGTCCAGCTTTCCAGCCAACAGGTACAACTTTCAGAGGTACCACAACTGGCCCAAGCACTCTAGGAAGGACAGAACTCTCTCAATAGAGTTCAGGGAGGAAGCTGGGACTTCTGAACAGTGAGCCAGCTCAACTCAGTCCCTTGGAGATCTCTTCAAGCAAGGGGACACAGCACAAAGCAAAGTTCTTTCCATCTCCTTGGCAGCAACACAACTGCAGGTCAGCCCACAAACACACAGTAGGATAGTCCTTCCTCTTCAGTCTTCCAGCTTTCTCCTTGGCAGAGGTTCCTTCTTGATTCCAGGATGATCTAATTTTCTGTAGTCTGGGGTCCTGTACTTATACCCCTAAAAGTCTTTGTTCCCTTTGTGCAGGAGGGCTCTGAGCCTGTTCTGAACCAGTTCTGGATGTTCCTTGAGCACTTTGTTTTCCTTGCCTCTCCTCTCCTTTCAGAGAGAGGGGCAGGGTCGTCAGCCACCCGGCAGGAGGTGGAGCCAGCATTGTGGAAGGCAGGCACAGCCCTATTCAGCCACAGGTTTTACCCGCTCCCACCATTCTAGATGCAGATGGAGCTATTCAGCCCGGGATGGCACACTCAGCCTCTGGGAGCCACCCAGCCCCTGCCACTCACAAACCAGACAGTAAATTCACAAACAGGCCAAGGAACACAGAAAGGTCAGACAGAGAACAGCAACTTTCTAAAAGTGCTGTTCTCAAACACAGGATTTAAAAACCACCTTTACTAAAAGATGTGTTATTAAATTCTGAGTTCACGGATGCCAGACATTTACGTCCTATCTTGCTCCTATGGGAAGATATGCAGGTAACCACTGTACACAGCATTCCCCATGATAGCCTATGGGCAAGATAGCCTTACAATAGTGAAAAACGAAAATGGCTGTAATTCACTACCAGAGCATGTCACCTGCACTAGGACATGCTCTACCTTTCACATACACTGCACCCTGCCCAGGGGGGTACCTTGGGCCTTCCATAGGGGTGTCCAATGTGTATAGAAAGGGAAGGGTTAGGCCTGGTCAGTGGGGACACTGGCCAGGCTGACATGGCAGTTCACAGACTGCACACAGGCACTGCGGTGGCAGGCCTGAGACACCATTTTAGGGCTACTCATGTGGGTGGCACAATCAGTGCTGCAGGCCCACTAGTAGCATTTGAATCACCAGCCCTGGCACACTTAGTGCACTTTACTAGGGACTTCTTGGTAATACAAATATGCCAATTATGGATAACCAATTACACTTACAATTTACTCAGGGAGCACTTGCACTTTGACACTGATCAGCAGTGGCAAAGTGACCAAAGCATCTAAACCAGCAAAAACGAAATCCAGCACAGCGTCAAAAATACAGGAGGCAGAGGCAAAAAGACAGGGGAAACCAAGCCAAAGATGCCAGGTCTAACAACACCAAAATAGATATCCTTACCAAACAGCTGAAGATGGGCCAATCACCTAAGAGTACAGATCCACAATGTATCTGCAAATGTGACCAAATAATAGATAAACTAAGTACTCTGCCAGCTATACTAATTGATATATTGAAAGAAATAAAGCACAAGGCCGATCATAAGCTAACTTTCAGGCAAATTCCAGAGGAACCCAAACAAGAGCAATGGCAGTTAATAGACAACGTACCAAAAAAGGAAATCCACAAATAACAGGGAGGTCAACCTAATGTGTCGGGTTGTGTAAATCCAAATTAACCCAAAAAGATATATCGCTGATCAACTTAACAAATAGTGGCCTACAATCTCTTACTACAAAAGCAAATGCACATTTACCCAAGTATTGACAAAAAGGCAAAACAAAATGCGCTAGAAAGGGAAGACAGAACATGGATGGACCCATGCAAAACAATGCAGAGGCCAAAATATTCTATCCACTGTTTAGTGCCATGAAAAAAAAGAAATCTCTTCCAGAAACAAAGTTCATAGAAGAAAAACGAACACTACCGGATCAATCAGTAGATAGAACTTCGTACCCTTATTCTAATAACTTAGAAAACAAAGCTAGCGAAAATAGCGCAAAAAAGCAAAGACAAGTCAGAAGGGCAAAGACAAGCATAACCTACCTAAACCAACCTTACCTCCAAAGGAAGTAGATGCAAATAGAAAAATTTAAAAAAAGGCCGCCCTTCCAGACATCTTGCAAAGGGAGACATTAACTTCAGATGCTGAACGTGACATACCTTCAGAGAACATAAAAGGACAAGATCAACTTAGTCGCCCTGAGGCACCATTGTGTAATTGTTATGAACAGGACCTATTGGAAAGGCCTAAAATTACCAGTAACAGACTACTAGTTGTCCCAGCAATTAATTATCGTAATCCAAATAACAACCACGAACGTATAATAACTTCCAGGGAGGACAAAACAATTGTGATCACATGTCCTCCATTAGAAAGTAACACGGAGTATGAGCCTCATTGTACAAGAAGCAGTACACAGCTCCTCAATGAAGATAAAACTAAAAGAAATAATTCTTCTCATTGTACAGGCCAAATAAAATATAAAACTCCAATGCAGGATCATATAAAGGAAATATTGTCCGAACAAATTTTGCCAACAGAAACAAAGAATTTCAACGACCAGTGGAGTTTCTGCTAAACACACAACCAACTGAGAGAGATAACAGTAACATCATGGAAGTCAGAAAAAATAGTAAACCAAATTCTAGATGCCAAAGAGCAATTTGAATCATGGGGCAAAACACTATTAAAATCTACACCACAATGTTACCCTGCTCCATTGGCTCATTGGGATAAGAAGAAGAGCATCCGTTCTTCAGTATATTCGATTTTGCATAATGCCCGAGGACCTACAGGTACAGAAACAGTAACTCCAATAGAAAGTAGGCATAATTATAGGCATTGGTCACTGTCAATACCAAAAAACGTAAATAGGCAATGACCAGTTATTAAATCAACATGTGCCCTGCAAGCTGATAAATTAAATAGTGCCCTGCAAGCTGATAAATTAAATATCTTTTCCTGGAACATTGCAGGTGCAATAACTAAGCTTACTGATAGAACTCTAATGGAAATCTGGCCTCTATATGACATCATAGCACTGCAAGACACCTGGCTGACTAGGTTCAATTCAATTGCCGGGATTTACATTACACCAGGTGGATTCCGTTAAAATGAACCGCTTCGGAAGACCAAAGGGCGGTCTCTCGGTCTACATATCAAACAACATTAACGTAGAATAAGAACAAATGTCGACAACTTCAAATATTATACAAATAATAAGACTCAATTTTGGCAGTAATCCCTGGATAACCTCATTAATTTTCTTCAACATATACGCTCATCCAAATGTCCAAGATAAATCAATAATATTCAAAAAGTTAATACATGAAATATCCGAAGTAAGATACAATACTCCAAATTGGGAAATAGTCATAACAGGAGATTTCAATACCCATCTTATTTTTACACCAGATTTAGACAAGCAGCTAACAGTAGAAAATGAAATTTGGTCGGTAAATCATCAAATGGCCAGTCCATGGAGGAAGCCTAATAAAGTGGCTAAGGAATTGGTCACCACACTAGAACATTTAGGTTTGAGAGTAATCAATGGGAGAAAGCTACATGATAACCTACCAAGTTTAACACATTATGGACCAACTTCGGAGTCTGTCATTGATTATACTATTCTTTCCTTACCATTATTCCAACAACAAAGCACGTTTAAAATTAAGTGCACAACGGAAAGCGATCATTCAATTAAGCAAATAGCAATAAACGTTCATCTGGACAGATTCCAGTCCGTTCCAACAATCAATGAGGGAAGTACAGTAACTACCTACAATCGAGTGATTTGGTAATCTAATCGACTTTCTGAACTTGCAGGCAAAGCCAAAACAATACTGGAGGATAGTATAGCGTTATCTTCCACCGTATTAAATGCTTGGATCAAATTTGTGATTGAAGTAACGAAACAGAAATCAAATTCAACATCGAGATGGACCAAAATTCGCATTCACCAATCATCATAGAAAATTAAAGAGCTAAAAAAAGAATTGAGAAGAGAAATAAGGAAGGTAAAAAAACAAGGTAACCAACCAGATGCATGGGGCAAGTTAAAATTACTTAAGAAGGAATGTAAGAAATATGTTTGGCTAGAAAAAAGGTAAAATAACAGATGAGTAGTGGGTAAAGTTGCTTTACAATTGCAAACAATCAAATGCCAAAGCATTTTGGAAAACAATAAATGGCTTAAATAAGACTCATAAAGTAATGGTATCATCGAATGTTACAGAAGAAGATTGGGTTGTGTATCTAAAAAAACTTTATTGACGAAGAACAGCTGCAAGTAAATAAAAACAACAAAATTAAGAAAATTACTGAACGTGGGTTAGCAACCGGGATTAAAATATCATCATATCATGAGCTCGTACCCACTTTAGATGATACATCGTGTACGGTTACTTTAGATGATACATCGTGTACGCTTACTAGGGTCGAAAAAGTTATTAAATCAGGAAGAAGTGAGTGCCAAATGGCATCCCACAAGCCTTATTTAAATTGGACCCAAAATATTGGGTCACTCCAATAATGTTACTATTTAAAGAGGTGGAAAATACAGGTATGATTCCAGATGGTTGGAGAGGATCTATATTAAACCCCATCTTTAAGGGTGGAGATAAAACGAAACAATCTTATTACAGATTAATAGCCCTTATTGAAACAGAAGCAAAATATTATGCATCGATAATATTGAAAGATCTAATAGAGTGGTCAAATGTTAAGAATCTGATTCCACCCCATCAACCAGGCTTCCGGAAAGGGTATGGTACCTAAATCAATATGTTAACAGTAGCATTAATTGCGGAAAAAAGCAAACGCCTAAAGAAAAAATTACAACTCTGATTTATAGATCTGAAAGCTGCTTTTGATGGGGGGGGGATCAACCACTCCTGTGGGCCAAATTAAGACGTTGGGGTATACAAGTTCAATGTTAAGAGCAATTGAATCACCATATACAGAAACATGGCTTCAAATCAAGATAGGGGACGGGACCAAATTATCAAGGAAAATACCAACCGCTAGGGGTCTTAAGCAAGGGTGTGTGCTAGCCCCACATCTGTTTAATCTATTTATGGCAGATTTGACTTCCCACCTGGATCTAGTTAACGCACATGCGCCAGGGTTAGGTCTACTGATGATATCCCATTAGCATACGCTGATGACATTGTGCTGCTGAGTCATACTGAAATCGGACTTCAAAGATTGATCAAAGAAACAGCGGCGTACACAAAACTTAACAAATTAGAAATAAACATTGCTAAAACAAAATCCATGCTTATTGGGAACAATCCCTGTGTTTCTTTAAAGATCAAGCTGGATAATCTAACCATAGAAAAAAAGTCAGTACTCATAAGTACTTGGGTTTCAATTTTGATAATTTTAATTTCCGTGCCCATCAGCAGTATATGGTTAGGAAGAACAATGCTTTAATACACACATTCAGCTTGCTTGCAAAAAGACTAGATGGTCCCGAATGTATGTCAACACATCGCATACTAATACCACGCGGGTATTACTATGTGATGTCAATAACATCGCATACCATTACATCGCATACTTTTACAACAAGTATGCCTTTACAACGCATGCCATTACAACGCAAAGGCATGCGTAGTAAAGCCATACTCGCAGTAAAAACATGCAAGGTAAGCAAAACCCCTACCCCTACACAACACACTACTCCCAACCCTACACTACCATTAACTCAAAAACACTACCACTCTACCCCTACCCCTACAACAGACACTACTCCCTCCCCTACACTACCCCTAACCCAAAAACAGTACCACACTACATCACTACCATTACCCCTACACAACACACTACTCCCACCCCTACACTAGCCCTAACCCAAAAACAGTACCACACTACAACACTACCCCTACCCTAAACCTAAATCACTACACAAACACTACTACACTACCGTAAACCCTAATACATTACACTAAACAAACACTACAACACTACAATACCCTAAAACCCTAAATCACTACACTACATAAACACTACTACGCTACCCTCCCTAATACACTACACTAAACAAACACGATAACACTACAACACGCACTAAAACGTTTTTAAATAAAACACACAAACATTACCACACTACTTATACAGTACCCTAAACACTACAAAAGTAACCCCCACCCCAAATGCAAACCCCCTTACCTCTCTCCTCTCCAGCATTGCCGAGGCATCCTGCTTCCTCCTTTCTGTTTGGTTCTCGTCGTTGTGAGGAAACAGCCCAAGTTTCCTCACAATGACATGGATAGCCGCCCCCGCCGCCATTACATCGCATGCGTGGTAATAGCGCATGCAATGTAATGGTATGCGTGTAAAAGCACGCATGGTAAAACCCGCGTTGCAATGGCGGTTTCCCAATGGTCTCTCCTACCAACCACTTCTCTCTGTAATTAAGGCAAAATTGCTTCCTTCTCTAACCTATGCAAGTATAGTGATGCATGGTGGGGATTCCAAAATATTAGATAGATTACAAATCAAAACATATAAACGGGTATTTCATTTGCCCTGTAATGCATCCCCAGCCCAAATTTGTTTGGAATTTGGACTGGCACAGCAAAACATAGCAAGAAGGTACCAGTTGATTAAAACCATGCACAAAATACGAAATAATCAATGTGTGATGGGAAGCCTTGGTCAACGATGACAATTCAAGTTATAATAAATATCTGTTCTCATCTTTACATCTAACCAATGCGGGTGATCTGTGGGACTTGAACTTGTCACATTCTACGTTTTGTCAGGCCATGAATAAAGCAGCAAAAATTCATTTGTTAGTTGATGATAAAAGTATATTTTCGCGACGAGCCCATGCATGGATGACAATTCAAACGTATGTCACATTGCAACCTGCAACTTACCTTCAGCTAATCTATCCAGTGCATCTTAAGAAAAAACTATTGGCCATGCGCCTAGGTGCTCTACCGTCTTTGTCAGACAAACCACTTTGGCGATATAAAGGATCAAAAATGTGCAGATTATGTGATGCCCCAGATGAGGATTTTGTGCATTTGGTTGGTATATGTCCTAAACTGAACAATGCGCGTCAAGTACTTTTAAAGCACTTATTTAATGAGCAAGGGATTCGTACGTGTAGAACAGCCATCATGAGAAGTTTGGATTCCACAGAGCCTCAGCTAAATTGTAAACTTTTGAATTTTTTACAATCTCATGATAAAGCAGTAAAACAGGATTGTAAGCAGTACTCAACATCATAAGGACCATGTTCAGTCGCAAGACTATATGACAGTGAGATGAATAATCTGGTGAAGTATCCCAGCAATTATGAATTGATTGTATTTTTATAATGTTCTATTTTAACAAATCCATGATATTATTTTGTGTTGCACCAATACTTATCAATGTTTTAAGGAAAATTGATTATTATTTTTTAACATGTATTTAATTTTGTATTGTGAAGGTTTTTATGAACTAATAACAACAAACAATAATAATAATAATAATGATCCATGTAATTTCTCATATCTCTCTAGCTCCACCTATAAAGAAATCCCACTCACAGTTCTTCCCATTATTTTCAACCTGTGTAAACAATCACCCAGGGAAGAGAAACTGAAGTATTGCTTGTGTGAACATAGATTTGGGTTATGTTTACTACTTGAGCCCATGGTGGACATGACTGGTAACAATTACCTCATACACACGACTATCAAAACGGCGGTGGGAAAAACTCAACCCACTTCTCAGACAGCATCAGAAAGGCAGGTCCAACCAACTCAGGAACAGCCGCATAGCCACTATGGTCAATTGCCTGTCGGCACAGTGCAAGACAATACAAAAACAAAAACACATGGGCAACACATCTCAACAACCCAGGAAATGGAACCAGAATCATCTTACCTTACACCAAAGGAATGGGAGGAAGTGGTTGCCTCAAACACTCTTGCGCCTCAAGCTGAATCCCAACGAAGAAATAGTTCTTCAAACTTCAACGCCAAACAAGCCAAATTGCAGGAAAAAGAAGACATTTGGACCACATTGCTAAACACAATGCAAATATCGGTAAACGCCATGCAATATCAGTCCGACAAATGGACATCCAACTGTCATTTTTCAATTCCCTCTTGATCTTCGTCGCAAACATCAATGACAAATTGACAGACCTCAACAATCTGATCAGAAGAGCACAATTGGATACACAAATTGTACAGTCTAGCTGTACCTGCGTAACTATTGTAGACAAGCTGGCACCCCTCCCTACTGTACTGGACAATCTCCTCTCTGACATAAGAGACGCTTTGACCAGGAAACCACCACCAAAAGAAATGAGCCACAACGAGAAAGGCCAAGCAACAATCAATAAATCTGACAACTGAGGAGCCATCCCAGCGCACTACGGACCGGACACCAGAGGCTAGTTTGCCCGAGGAGGGCTCAGTCCTGACAAGAACAGAGGGGAAAAAAATCAATTAAGGCAAATTCTACTAACATCCTCGCGGACATCCTTAAAGTGCAACACAGCACTCAACAGCAGCCTCCCTGGAGCGACTTGTTTACCAACCAACTTGCTTACATCAAAACAGCGAAGAAAGCAGAAGAGAAAGGGGCAAAATCAAAAGCTAATTCAGACAATATAACCTTGCAGGGGCAAGAGCCTTGGATGGGGGAAGGACCTAAAGGAAGACGGCCCAGTCATCTCAATTCAGGCGGGTGATGAGAGAGAGCGTGACCAAGAGCACTCAGAATGCCCGACCGAGAAAGAGGGGACAGATTCAAAAGGAAGCAACTCCTTCAACACAATCATAAGTGGTGGAGCAGGCCCTGAGAGCAAACCCTGCAAAAGCAGAGGATGCAAACAAGAGGGCACTTGTATAACAGGCCTCCGTCCCGAAGCATCACCTATATGTGGAAGTCATACGCATGGTAGAGAAACAACTACAACAAGCGAATGCCCTGAGTCAGTGGATACACCAATAGCTAAACAGGAACCACCCACAGATCAAACAGCATATTTGAACTCTACAATAATCATGTTCCATCCCGAGTACAAGTCAAAGGGACGGATTGATATATTAAACAGAGGAAACATCCTACGTCTACTAAACTCCATCAGCAGCTTAAAGAATATAAGATCTAATGACAGAGTCAATAGAATTTATGGAGCCTCCAGAACAACTGGGAGTAAAAGCAACTAAAACAATCTGGGCCACACCAGGCTTAGAAGACAAAGTTTTAAAAGAACACAATAAACTCAATGCCTGGGGCATTAAGCGCCAGCCCTTCCCCAAACCAAGGTATCAGGAACCCATAATCGCCACTTTAGAAAATCAAAAAGATCCCAGGCAGACCCAACTAAGCATACATTCCTACTCAGTGCTATGTAGAGCTCATAGCAAAAGCTCAGAGAGCAAAGAAATTAGAGATCAGTGGACCCATAGGACCAATGTAACAAAAAGCATATTCCCACAAGAGTGGAGCTGGTTATCCAGGACTATAAACACCAAAAGCCAAAATCTGTGACATACCAAGCACCCTGCACTTAAAATTAAAAACTCCCTTAAACTTTGCTCCTGGAACATCAATGGGATGGGAGATAAGACCCTGGACTTGGAACTGCAATCTTACCTACAAAGCTTTGATATAATCTCATTCCAGGAAACTTGGTGCGAATCGCCACCACCGATTGGATACACCCTGCTCTCCCTACCTGCTATTAAAAGTGCAAAATTCGGCCACAGTAAGGGAGGCCTTGCTACATATAGCTCTATAAAGAGCATTATGCTATGGCGCCAATGATGCAGCACTTAGCACCTCCAAACGCCATGCAAGTGCTCAGAATCACCTTACCGGGGGAGGTTAAAAATGAGCAGATCATTCTCAAAAACCTCGATTTACCCCCTCGTGACAGAAGTAAAGGCACCCAGCAGCTGAAGGAGGAGCTTGAGAAAATTTTAACTGAAGAGCAGACCAATAGCCGGATTATTACTGGGGACCTCAATTCAAATATGTTCAGGAGCACATCTACAGATATTGTTGTGGAGGGGGACCTATTCATATGGAATGCAGCAATTCAAGTCAATAATTCAAGTGGAAGACATACGAAAAAAGCTCAGAGGCTTCTAGTGATCCAGGAGCAGCTGGGCTTGTGAGCACTAAACAAAAGATTTCCAGGAGACCGTCCACTGACAGCAACATTTCACAACACAATAGCAAGCACTACAATAGACTACACATTTGCCTCTCGCTGTATGTTCCCAAAAGTAATGGATTATCATAGTGGAACCTCTGAATACAGCGACCATTTACCACAGAAAATTACAATAGACTCATTCTCTACACCACAAACTCTGCCAGCAAATACACATGATCTGGAATACACATTCAATGAGAAGAGAATAAAATGTAAAACGGATGACTTCCTTGCAAAACAACTTGTGGAAGAAGGGCAAGCCGCAGATTCTGATAGCCTGAGAAGTTGGGAGATGTTTACAAAAAATCTAGGAAACAAACATGGAGTAAAAACAGGAATCTACCAATCCAGCAAGAGATCAGGACTCCCCAAAACCAAACGTCCCTACTCCAATATCAGAAAAAATGCACAATTGAAAAAGCTCAAAACGCTGTTAAACCGTGCGCTCCGGAGACTGAAGAAAGGTGACTCTTATCCGACAAGCTTACAAGAACTGACGTAACTGAAAGCCAAGCACAGGAGATTAATCTGGCCCCTTAAAAAAAGACACTGAGGAAGCACTTTGGGCCAAACTCTTACATGATATCAAAAATAATATGAGTGCGCAATTTTGGCAAAAGATTAATACTCTCGCCAACCCGCTAAACCTAGGCATCAACTCACATGTATCAGAAGAGGCTTGGGCAATTTTTCTACAAACCCACTTCAACAAAGATCAAGAAACTCAATTTCACACTGACAGCCCCTCACCCGAAAGTGAAGTGCCAACATCTCACATGTCTTCTAACACAACATTGGAACAGCCTTTTACAATTACTATCACTCAAATTTGCAAAAGAATATCAAAAGGAAAGCGTGAGGGAGCTCCAGGATCAAATGGGATCCTGCCCATATTATTCAAACAAGACCCGGAATACTGGGCATCCGTATTAAAACCGACTTTTGAAAAAATCTTGCGCACATCGACTATACCATTATCAGGGAGGGGTTCAGTCATCTCCCCCATTTACAAAATAGGCAACAGGAACAACCCAAAAACCTACAGTTTGGTTGATTTACTTGATAATGAAGCCAAATATTATGCAGAATTGCTCTTACAAGAACTAACGTCCTAGGCCACGGAAATCTCAGCAATCCCGCTAAACCAAACAAGCTTATGCAAGAATATGGGCACTACCACCAACATCTTGACCCTCTCACTAAAGATAGACGCCGCACTCGTCACAAAACAACCTGTGCTTTATCGACTATAGCTCAGCGTTCGACCTCATAAACAGGAACTTATTGTGGCAAAAATTAAAAAGGCTGAATATTCCACCGCTACTTCTAAAACAGCTAGTTCTCATACACAGCAACATCTGGGTTCAAGTAAAATTGGGCACAGGAGACAACCTAACAAAGAAGATCCCACCTACCACCGGATTGAAACAAGGCCTTGTACCCGCCCCAATACTTTTTAATCTTTTTATGGCGGAGCTTTCGGTCTCTCTCAATGTAAGCAACTTGCATGCTCCCAAGTTAGGCGGGCTTCAGCTGTCTAACCTACTCTATGTGGACAATTTGGTGATCATAAGTCAGACACCAGTAGATTTACAGCGCCTGCTTGACATCACATCTAGGTATTTGGAGAAGAACAAACTCAGCACTAATAAAGAAATAAACTAAATCCTAAGAGTGAACTGGAAGTTATCATTGCTAACAAAGGGAATTCTATAGCTCAACATGAGGCCATAAAAAAATGGGGAATAATGACTGCTGTGGCACTAAGAAACCTTAATAAAAACATCTCTGGACCTAATTTTCACCCTTTAACCAGAGTGATCCAGGTGAAACTGATACCATCAATCAGTTATGGACATAAAGCCATGAGAGGGAGAAACACAAACTCTGGATCGTATAACAACAAGAGTAATCCAAATGATTTTTGGGCTACCAGGATACACATCCCCCGCACAACTAAGGCTGGAGTTCGGGATACAAAGGCAAGAGCTCGCCCGCAAAGGGGCATTCATTAAAAGTTGGTTTACGATTAAAAGGGGTCCACCTGATTTGTTAAACACTTATCCTGTGGAAAGAATTGAAAACTAAGCAGGCATTTCCAGCCAGACAACTCACATAACCAACTGGGACTGCAGAAACTTTGGGAGCTACCAGGGACCTTTGCTAGCTTCAAATAAATTGTAAGTAACACGGTAAAAAAGAATCACTCATATATGATAAAGTTGCCCTAACAGAGCACACTCATGGCTGGTTTACCTTGCAGTCTTATAGCAAGGTGTCACCTCAAGTCTATCTTCATACCAGCTTTTCCAGTACCATAAAAGAGAAGTTCCTGAAACTCCGCCTAGGCATACTACCATCTGCATATCACAGGCCGCCTCGGCTATGCCCCCCTAAGCCAGAAATTTGCTGACTTTGAGGGGAGGGGGAGGAGGACATAGTGCATCTGCTAACTATATGCAAGACCTTGATACGGGAATGTCGGATCTTGCTAAAACCACTCTTTAACAAGAAACACATTCGGACTTGCAGACAAGCAGTGTTCGCATGCTTCTTAGGTGAGGATGTTCAACTAATCTGCCCCCTGGTAAAATACCGATCTGTCGCAGAACTGAGCATAAAAAGACAGGAAAACCAGTTTGCAGACAGTATTACAGCCAAATGGACTACGGTACCGTACCCAGTCAGTCAGTCAAGAGGTCTTTATTCGATTTGCATCATAAAAGACAAATACATATAAAAGAAAACAATTCATACACTTTTACATATAAGATAATAAATACATTACATTTTAAAACCATGTTAAAAATAGTATTACATTTTTAGACAATGATGAATGAAAAGACCCCTTGCTAGATAAAAACAATGCTACTTTAAAGCTAATAGTCATAAAAGCTGTACAATGGGAACTTCATTTGCCAAGGTTGCGAGTGCGGATTGACCACGCCCAACTCACAAATTTTGCTACACCAATAGCGATGGGGGGCGGGGGGGGGGGGAGGGGAAGTATCAGTTTTAAGAATCCTAAACGCTGCAACAGCAGATCTGGTGCCTAGTAACCGACAAACTGGTAAAAGCCAGACTTTCCTGGGTATCAAATACTTGGGGCAGCAGAAAAAAAGATGTTCAATGTTCTCTACTGCTGTTACACAGAAGGGGCACTTATCACTACCACCAGTTGTCCATGAGTGAGTGAGCCCCCTCACAGGTAACGAGCCTACTCGGAATTGGTGGTACAGTTTGCGATCGTTTGGCTTGGTGATTAAGTCCCAATAGGCTTCGTATTTAGGGACATCTTTTACGACCAAAAATTCCAGTGACATAGTAGGACCATCAACCATAGCGGATCTCCTCTCAGTGATCAAATGCCAGTAAATATCCTTAAGTGCCTTTTTTGAAGGAAAGGTCACGCGTGCTGGATCATCCCATAGTGCCTCCAGGTTAAAAATTTTCAGGAGCATCCTGATATGACAGAACCAGGGTACCCTGTGAGACCCTTCAAGACCCCTCACATCATCGATGGCCTCAGCGAACAGGGATCATTCCGGTGTAGTCCACAGGCAACGCCAGAACGCCAGTGGTCTATACCGTACCTCATCCTCTATGGATTTGACACCTAGATCTAGCTGCAGGGGTAAGCAGGGTGTTGATTGTGGGAGGCCAGTTGCCCTTCTCAGGAACCTATTCTGGGCCACCCTCAAAGAGGATAAATCACTATACCCCCACAGTTCAGCACCGTAGATAGTTGCAGGAATTACCTTGGAACCATACATTTTAACCAACGGTGCCATGGGTTTAGTGAGAGATTTTGCATACTCCTTCAATAAGGCTCCCCCAAGTTGCGCATGTTTCAGGGTCATGAGATCCATTTGCGGTTTCCAGCTCAAATTCTCTCTTAATGTGACACCCAAGTATGTGAAAACCTCTGTTTGATCCAAAATGGCTCCGCTCAGCGACACCTTGGCTTTCACAGCCTTGGGGCCTCGCAGAACCATACATTTGGTCTTATTGACATTCACCTCTAACTCGTGCTCGCTGCAAAAACACTCAAAACGGGCCAGGGCAGACTGTAGTCCCTGCCTCGTTTTAGAGATAATAAGAGTGTCGTCCACGAACATGAGGAGGGGAATTTTCCTTCCAGCAAGGATGGGCGCGTCCGTTGGATAGTTAGAGAAATACTTGGTCACCCCATTAATAAACAAGGAAAAAAGGGTGGGGGCCAACACACAACCTTGTCTAACCCCCTTAGCAACTTTGAAGCAGTCAGTGACTTCCCCTGGACCACCCCATCTTACTTTAGCGTAAGCATTTGAATGCAGATTGATCAGCAGCGCCACCAGCTCTTTGGGCATGCCTAAATCCAGCAAAACTTCCCAGAGCTTAATCCTGGGTACAAGGTCGAAAGCTGACCTGAGGTCCACGAATGCCGCAAACAACAGGCCTCCCCCAAGATGGACCACCTTCCAATATAGTAGCATAAATCTAAAAACCTGCTCTAAGGTCCCCATATGTTGCCGAAAACCCGCCTGGAGAGGACTTAAAACATCATAGTCAGAAATTCAAGTCTGGATCCTACCCAAAAGAAGGCGAGCCACAATCTTTTGTACAGCATCAATGAGGCTTATGGGTCGATAATTAGCCATTACTGAGCGGTCACCCTTCTTATGAATGGGGAGGATCTCCGCCCCAAGCCATGATTCTGGGACTTTCGCATCCCTTGCCAAGGCATTGGCCAGGAGAACAATATATGGGACCCAAAGGTCCTGTTCCTGCTTAAACATGTCAGCTGGTATGCAGTCAGGACCTGGTGCTTTACCCCCCGGGATAACCCTTAACACTGCCCTCACTTCAGTAGACGTAAAAACCAGGGCTTCGTTGGAAGTAATGTGCATCAGGTTTGAGGGACTGGAAACATTCTCTTTGAATTGATTCCCGTAATACTCAACCCATTCCCTTGGCTCAACACTATTTGAGGGGGATCTATCCTGTGGGCGATTGCCCCATTTAAGCTGCCGCCAGAATTTAGTCATATTATTACTCTGGCAAGCCTCCAACAGTTCCTTCCAACGGGTCTCGTCCCAGTTCTTCTTAGCAGTGGCCTGCACAGCTTTATAGGTGGCCCTGCAACTGTGGATTAAGGTCTGGTCTCTTAACTTTAAAGCCGCGTGTAGCGCCTTTTGTGACTCCCTGCAGGCGCTG
This sequence comes from Lissotriton helveticus, assembly GCF_964261635.1. NCBI lineage: Eukaryota > Metazoa > Chordata > Amphibia > Caudata > Salamandridae > Lissotriton > Lissotriton helveticus. The sequence continues at coordinate 1,426,052,749 of NC_136068.1, read as the reverse complement.
TCATACCAGGTTAGGGGCTTCGGCTTGTTCCTACTAGGGCCAGTAGATTTAATAAAAAAGGTTTTAAGATTTAGGAAAAGGTCCCTATGTAATGTAGTAATGTTATCCAGAAGGGCCGACTCCTGACTGAACCCGCTGATTTGGGTCATTGTATCCCTCAACATGGTTCTAATCCTTAACAGAACCTCCTCATCCAGAGCTATTTTGGGCCAACTAACCCTTCTTTCATTGTTGGTTAATAAGACCTGTGTGGCAGGGACGCCTCTGCCACCGTGGGCTCTGCAAAAGCACCTTCTTTAATCGATAGAACCAAGGGATTATGGTCACTCTCGGCTCTATTTACTACCACCATATCCAGCAAACTGGGCCACATTTCCACATTCACCAGGATATAGTCTATGCGAGAGCCAGATCTACCATTATCAAAAGTCATTGCCCCATCCTATCGGACTTCAGACGCCCATTAACTGCACGCATTCCCTGGTTCAGACAAAGACCCTTCAAAAATATGGCTGATTGAGACCATTTCTTGATGGGTTGTAGTTCCAAACCCGGGATGCCCCACAAAGAATCCTCGTCTTCGGTGAGCATACCATCGTCCAACCCCATAGGTTCGAAACAGGTATTAAAATCCCCCAATACCACCCTATTTGTATTCACCGGACGTGAGCTTAGGAATCCGTCCAACACCAATGCAACAGGAGAGCATTTTCCCCCTTGGATACCCCGCATATAGATGTTTACGATCATCATATTCAGTCCAGAAGACGAGATTACCCGTATGGCCAGCATATCGGGGTTGTCCAATGGGAACTCCTCCACTGTTACTCCCGCATGTTGGCGTACCCAAATAGCTAGACCACCCACTGGTCTGCCCCTTGCACCCTTCACAGCTGGTCTAGAATAATTCAGAAACCCAGCACGAAAAATAGGCCCAGTGGCCCATGTTTCCTGGAATGTCCAAATGTCAGAGTGGTCTATAAAGGTCCCCCAATCCGGCAAATCAAGCTTTGATTCTAGTCCAGCAATGTTCCAGGAACATATCCGTAACTTCGGCAGACACAGGTCGGTTACCCCCTTCCCCACTCCTGCCGAGCAAGATATGGCTGGGCATGGTGGACAAAGAGTAGGGCTAGCATCAAAGCAAGAAGGTTGGGAACTTACAGGCAAGACTGGAGATGATAATTCACCAAGGGTGGCTTTGTCAGCATTTAAACCAACGGATAACCCCTGTTCAGATCCCTCAACAAATATGCAACAATCAACGGAAGGGAGAACAGTTTTAGGCTCAGTAGGTAAAACAGATAAAAGTCACTCATATGCTGGTTCTGATAGTGGGTTGTCCAACCCTCACAAGACGCAGCCTGCACTGCTGCCTTCATGAGAACTACAAAGGACTTTATTCTAGTATTATTTATCAGCGCGCTAGGACTCTGTTGTAAAAAATCTGAGTACCTATTGTAATTAATCAGTCACTGTACTGAGTTAATAACTTCAGATCATAATCAATACATACAATGTTACCACACTAACAAAGTAAATAATGCGAAAACCAGGGTTTTATATTGTCTGAATATTATTATTTTTTCTTTTCAAGACAAAAGGTATATTTTTATACAAAAGAAGAAAACAAATTCTTACAAAATAGGGTACATACAAAAGATGTTATCATCAAATATACACAGTACAGATTATTTCGTCCTTTAGGATATCTGAGAGAGTCCAGACTGCTAAACACAAAATAACACTATGATTTCAACTGAACAGAAGAAAATCAAAAATGGTATGATGAATTACATGCAGGCTTGGACTAATTAGTCGACGTTTCGGTCTTTTAGGGATTATTCATAAGACCATCATCAGGACAAGGAATTTCTACATACGGTAGATGACCCTTTTGGCCGGGGTAGTTCTTATTTTCTAAGTGGAAAGAGCTAACAGCACTTCCAAGTATTTTGCCAATTTGCGACACAGAAATGAATTCTTATGTATCCGGATTACTTGTGTTCTGAGCTGTAGTTATTTCAGTAGTTCACCCGCCTACTGGGTAGCCCTTTGTTTTAAACACAAGTCGAAAAAGCGGCAAAATAGCTATTGCAAACGTAGGACCACAGCACAGTTTTGGATCCGGCTTGCGAATTTAGCGAAAAGGTTAGAAGGCAGCGAATTCCCTCCTCTGTTCGACTCGGCGGACCAGAAAACAATATCGGTTCCAGCTAGTAGATAGCTCAGTCCTACGTTTGCAATAGCTATTTTGCCGCTTTTTGCCGCTTTTTCGACTTGTGTTTAAAACAAAGTGCTGTTAGCTCTTTCCACTTAGAAAATAAGAACTACCCCGGCCAAAAGGGTCATCTACCGTATGTAGAAATTCCTTGTCCTGATGATGGTCTTATGAATAATCCCTAAAAGACCGAAACGTCGACTAATTAGTCCAAGCCTGCATGTAATTCATCATACCATTTTTGATTTTCTTCTGTTCAGTTGAAATCATAGTGTTATTTTGTGTTTAGCAGTCTGGACTCTCTCAGATATACTAAAGGACGAAATAATCTGTACTGTGTATATTTGATGATAACATCTTTTGTATGTACCCTATTTTGTAAGAATTTGTTTTCTTCTTTTGTATAAAAATATACCTTTTGTCTTGAAAAGAAAAAATAATAATATTCAGACAATATAAAACCCTGGTTTTCGCATTATTTACTTTGTTAGTGTGGTAACATTGTATGTATTGATTATGATCTGAAGTTATTAACTCAGTACAGTGACTGATTAATTACAATAGGTACTCAGATTTTTTACAACAGAGTCCTAGCGCGCTGATAAATAATACTAGAATAAAGTCCCTTGCTGGTCCAATTTCCTTGTATAACAAGTATTGCCCGAACCCGCAAGGGTAGATTGGGTTGCTCACCTTAATATTGTATTTCATGAGAACTACAGCAACGTTAAAGACTGGTATACCATGCACTTTAAAAAGGACTCGCTCCAGGCAGACTGTCCTATATAAATATATTTTATGCTAATTTCTCTTCTTCAAATATTCAATGATTCACAATGTATGCATTTACTCCATCGCAATATTCTGCACACAGCTGCTCTGCACTTAGTATCCAATGATCTCTAATGAATGCATTGTTTTACTCTATAGTAAGATCTCTGCAAGCGTCCATTTTGCACCTAGCACTTTACTCTGTCGCAAGTTAGGCCGTATACCTACGCTTTTCATTAGAATCTTGCAGATGTAACACCTGCTGCTCTAGCACTCCGCACTTCTTCTCACATGAGGCATTTCTTTTTAGCTTTCTGACTCAACCGAAACTTGCTGCTAAGTACTAGACCAATGTGGCCTAAGCATCCTACAGCGTTTTCTAATGTATGCACTGTTGTACTTTACAGTAAGATTCCTGCAAATAGCTGGTTGGCACTTAGTTTCCCCAAGCATCCAACGTTTTCTTATAAATGTATTGTTTTACCGCATAGTAAAATCTCTGCCAACAGACCATCTGTACTTAGTACCGCTCTGCTGTAAGATAAGCAGAATACTTATGATTTTTATTAGAATCCTGTAGATGTAATAATTGCTGCCTTTGCACTTTTACTACATACCCAGGCATTCTTGCTTTCTGGTGTTTCCCCTAAACTGCTGCTAAGATCCCGATTTACAAGGCTGGCCACTCTATACCGTTATGATTAGATTACATTTAAAGGAAACTGATTTCTCACTTACTAAGAATGCCGCGGAACACGCATGAAATACACCACAGTCACTGTATAGGTCAAATGGTGGCCTTGCACATAGCACCTTTCTTCGTATGCCATTGCACTTTGCTTCCTGCTGTTCAAAACTTTTCTTGGGTCATATTTCATCCAAATGTTATTGTGTTTTAATGGCGACCTATTTTATTTTGTTACAAAATGTCAAAAATTATATGCATGATTGTAAAGGTTTTTAACTAACTGTACAATAAAACTCAACAACTCAACTGCTGCGAGCTGAAACTTTCTGAATATTCTCCCACTACTTTAGCCACTTAATAGAAATCCAAATATTCACGTGTCCCCGGTGGCTTTCAAGAGGCTCACAAAGAAGTGATGTTTCAAATTATCCTATTGGCTTCAGGCACCTGTTATTGCCCCATATTCCAATACACCCGTCCCTGCTGCTGGGGTAATACAATTACCATATTGTGTCGGCTGTATTTTATAACATTAACTACAAGAACATCGATTTGTATACATATCGACTACTACTAGATCATTAAAATCAGTATATAAAGGGAACTATAGATTAACCATTCTTTCTCTATAACTTCTTACCTTGATGATAAATTGAAGGTCAGTTTTGTGTAGTTAATATTATTGGTGAATACCAAATCATCAATATTGTTACTCCTGGAATTCTTATGGAGCTCTGAGGCACATTTCAAGCCAGCCCAGGCAAGATTGTCAATGTTTAAAGATAATAAAAAAGCAATTTTCCTTGTGAAAATTTTGAAAACAATATTTGTCTCAAAATGTTAAGCAATGTTGTGATCATGTGCACTTCTCCACAGGTTCACATCTGGGAATGAACAATGACCTTGGTTGAAGTTTCAAGTCGATCAGCCAATGCTAACGCTCTGTCCACTTTTCATCCAACTCTGGAGTCTGAGTCACCCTCTGCACGGTTCCTCACCTCTGTCAGTATCCCTGAATGTGATTTGTTATTAGCTGGCTCCATATCATTAGGGCATATTTGAGCCCATCCTGGTGTACCAGTCATATGATCAGTGGTCAGCCAAAAGCTGTGGCAGCATGGTATTTGTCACATCGAGCTCTGAAGGCTGCACTAAATACAGGGCTATGAAAACAGGAAATTGACATCTCCTAAACTTGAAATAACAATGTTCAGATAAACCCAATCGAATGCAGAAGTGGGCGCTGTAGAAGGTGCCTCAAAGCATGTTCAAACAATTACAGACAAGAAGCAGAGACCAGTGGGACAAAGACAATCGCCTTTAGTACTTTATACTTTTCCTTGCTGAGACTGTGCATATATTCATTGTCAGTGAGTCTAATAAAAGACAAATTAGAAAAATTGTAGGAACAACGACCTCAAGTCATCTTCCAAAATGCCCAGAAATCATTAGAATTGCTCTTTATTGTGAACTGTTAATCTGACAACCAATGGGTGAAAAAAGGTTAAGAAATGAATGCATCACCGGTGACAGTGTGTAGTGATTTTCATAGGAAATGATGGCATTTCAGATGCGATTTGGGATGTTAGACATGTAGTCAATGAATATGTCATAAATGATCTAATATGCAAGGGTAAAAGTAGTGCATGGCGAGGGCGCAAGTTATAGTTACTTTGGGGCACGAGTTATAGTTACTAGAGATTGTGTTCCTTTCTAAATTAAATGTTTTAAGTTCCACCAGTTTGATTCAATCGAGATAGCTTTAGAACTGCCACACTGTTGTCATTTTAGTGCTCTAGTTGTTATTTAGAACATTCTTCGAGGCTGCAGTAGAACATAGGGAAATCAACTTCAGGGTTCTCTTGTTGAAGTACATGTTTTACTCATAATGTGAGACTTTATTGTAACATGCCTGAGAAAGATAGTGTGAATTTACATAAAATATGCTGTCACTTTAGCTTCTGGAGCCCCTTCCATAACCTCTATGAAAAAAACCTGAGCAAATAAAGGAGTTCCCTCAATCAGGATTCATGAAATCCCAACAGAAGGTCAGCAATTTTCACAGGGCAAAATCATTTTAGAGCACAATACAATTCGAAAAATTAGTATAGTACCACCAACAAATATTTTATATTGTAACTAAAATATGTTTTCACCAACTATACATGCTCCATTTTGTGAGCCTCAAAACTTGCCATTCATTACAATGCATTTCAATAGGCTCCATGTGGCAGAGTCAAGGTCTAGGCTCTCACCGCATGTTGTCCTTGTTGTGGCCATCCAATAAGGAGGGGTCCATTTGAGACTCCCTGCCCATGCTCTCGATGTACTCACCCTGCTCCCTAACATTTAAAAAATATATATTTACAAGACAAAGGGACCAAGTTTCTGAGTCTTGTAATGGCTGCCAAAACATTATGTTCAGCGTGTCACCAGCCAATCAGGATTCACTAATCTTCTTTAAAAGATAATATCTGGACAGCAACTGTCCCGATAGCTATGCATTTTGAACCTTCATTTCTCAAAAATTACACCAAATCACAATAAACATGCTTTTTGAAACAGGATCTAGCTTCCGGCCAAGTGTTGTGTAATTCCACTCATCAGTTTTTGTGGTAGTGCTGCTTAAAAATGTCTACGGAAAATGCATGGGGATTTTGCATCCCACTGCCATTTTCTTGGCCCGCACTTGACGGCTCACCCCAAAACTTTCCATGCACAAATTAGTCAAAAAGACCACTTTTTGGGAAGGTTTTGTGAAGATTCATTAAATGGAGCAAACGTTATTAGACAAACAAAAAAGGCATTGCCTATGAAAACGCGGACCTAACAATAACTACACAGTGGTGACTGCCACTGTGTAAAATTATTCAGTTCTAACATTTGTGACTTGCCACAGGGTTTTTGTTATCCTCATTTCATATATTATATTAGTTCTTAGAGAATTAAGGTCCAAACGTAATTGTATTTCTGGACCATTGGGTCCGTGGAAGATTCGAGAGACTCGTGTGAGAGCTACAATTTTAAAACAGAGCATTCTGATTGGTCCAGGGAATGCTATTTGCCTTGGGCCATCTCGCTCCTGTGGGAGCGAGCATTCTGATTGGCTGTCAACATCAGAAAATGTTGCTGGCAGCTGTTACAGGATTCAAGGACGTAGCCCCCTGCCCTGAAGTTGCACAAAAAAAAAAAAGATATGAGTGTAGGGATACCCTAAGGCCCTAGGTTTCATGGGGGGCCCAGAGGGACCCCTCCTGAGGCAAAAAAGAAAAAAATTGGAAAATATACTGTGATCTGACTACACTCTCGCAGGTTTGGAAAAAAAATCCATAACACAAAATGGCAGCCGATCCGCATTTATTCATTATAAGCCCCAGGTAGCCTACCCCAGGGGCTCAATTTGTAAAAGGGAGAGCGGCAGCATGACCCCCCCTCCACGAACCTCCAGAGGCCCCTGGCGCAAAAACCAATTTGTGTGGGGAGGGGGATGCACGAGCCACTGGATGCCACGGGGATCCCATCCCTGGGGCAGATCTTGTTGTTAATGGGGAGGGGGACACGCAAACCCCTTCCCTGAGCTTCAGAGAGGCCCAAGGGATCCCACCCCCGGGGCTGAAAGTTCACAAAATTGGGATGGTGGCCAAGCGGCCCCCTTCTCTAAGCCAGAAAAAGAAGCCCAAGAGAGTCTCACCCCCTGGGGCCGATTCTTTTAAGGGAGGGTGGCCACATGGCCCCTCTCCTCAAGCCTCTAAGGCCCCAGAGAGCCAACACATGGAGCCGGCTCAGCAGTTAAGTCCCAGGGGACCCACCCCTGGGACATAGCGATTTCCGTGCCCATATCAGCGCGTGCAGGGCATCCTCAGTGTGCGTTCGCATGGTGGGAGCATTTTTAAATCACCTGCCAAGTGGGAGTAAACATCAATCCCGCTTCTAGTAGACGGGAACGTAAAAAATGCTCCCGCCCGCTGGGAGTGGACTTTAGATCTTTTTCCCTGCCCGCAGTGAGCCAGGCAGGGAAACGGATCCAATAATTGCTCCTACTTGCAGGGAGCAGCATTAGTAACTACTTCCTTCAGGCTGGAACAATGCCAGTGGCCGCAGGGGCCTTGGGACTCCCCCTGCAGCCCCCAATGACAGTGCGGTGGGTACTCTTGCTAGGGCTGCGGTGGCCTTGGGGCTCCCCCAGGGCCCACCACGACAGTTTGGTGGATACCCTGGGTGGGCACTAGGGCACTTACCCTTCTTGAGCCAGGCCTCAGGGGATGGGGCTTAAGGGGGGGCCGCATGCTTGAACGTAAAAAAACTATAACTTGCACCCTAACCATACACGGCTTATAACCTCATTTGACATCACTCATGGCATGTTCTATGACAATATTTTTGACAGCACTGATGACGTCATCCAATGAGTGTGCCATTTTGTTTAACTGTTTATATAGTGGCGGGTAAGTACCATATTACTTTTTGTCCGGTTTGAGATGGACGCTCCCACAGCTGCTGCACATGCTTATCATGTTTTAAGTTAAAGAGCTTTTTGCAGATATCATACACCTATTTTGTGAGGGACGCTTTTGTACACTTTTTATGGATTTCGTAACAACTATCTAAATTTGTGTGATGCAACATAGCCAATGGTCATGCGATGTTACTTCCTGCAATATTTTTTAAGTCAAATGATGTGTGGTTACTTCTAGAAGCATATGGATAAATTGACATCCATGGTTGGGTCTTGACTAACACTTACCAAAGAGTTCTTCCCCCAGACTCCCTAACTTTCACTATCAACATGAGATGCCGATTGCGTAAGCAACACGACTCAAGCTGAGAGTTAGGAAACAATGGGAAAAAAAACTAATGCTACTGCATTTCATGAAAAGAGGAAGATGAAGATCCTGTTTGTGTGCTTTTTCAAACTGTGGAGCACAAGCAGTAACCAGCCATATTTTCATAGTACTTCTGCATTCGCTGATGTGGTGATATGGTGATGGCATGCTCTGAACTTTGCCTCCTCAATGAAACATTTAATAATCCAACATTATCTCTCACCAATAAATGTGGTTCTACTGTGGTAATAAGTGGTTTGAGGGGTGGACATACTGGTTCTAGTTAGACATCTTAAAACTCTTCCTCTTCCACTTGACAGGGTTGACAACATCACTGTTATTGTTGATGTCTGCAACAGGATCAGCTAGGCACTCGTCAATGGCACCAAGGGGGCAACACACGATTCACCTTTTTCAAATATATTGTCTGACAATGAGAATATAGGCTTCTTCCTGTGTATAATTTTTGCAGGATCATCTATGTTTTGGCAGTGGTATTGCAGGATTACAACTGTATTTTATCGCCTGTGCAATATCTAATTGCTTATGAGAATGAATGCAGCATCCTTTATTATTAATGTTCTTGCTGTGCGGACCTTTATACAGTTGACAGTCGACCTGCAGCTTTGCAAGTGCACTTAACATCCTTAAGGTGCAGAAAGGAGATTCAAAAGAATCTGGGGACCCTAAATATCAGGTCACAGATATCTAAATCTGCCGCAACTGGCTGCAGAACTGTTCATAGACTGTTAAAGACTCTTCTCTTGCATTCGAAACGAAGGTTGCTTGTCTTCTACTCGTCTGAAATGTACTTTCATTTTTTATTTTGATTTCCAGAGCTTTTCTCAATAATGATGTCCTTACATTTGCGGATACCTCAATAAAAGAATGTGATACTGTAGCAGGCTTTCTTTTCTGCTGGATGAGGACATCTAGATGTTGGCAGTGGTACTGCAACAATTATGACCACTGTATATACATTTGGCCACAAACTCTTCCCTGTCTTTGCATCGTTGTCTATGTCTTATACTAACCCTATTCAGTAAGTTACACAGCTCAAACTCAAAACTAGGAGATGTTAGTTCTGTTACTTTTGAGTCTCTGAATCAGGAAAAGCTCATATGAAGTAAACAAACTGCCCAATTCCCAAACCTCCACGTACTGTGAACCAAGTACAGAATAAGGCCATCTTTTCGCGTCAAGCAGTGCCCTTCACTTATATGGTCAGGGAAATGCATGCAAGTTCAGTTCGATCACTAATTTCAGGGGACGAAATAAATCCTGGATTCTGATGCTGCACATCATGCAAGAGCCTACATTAAGGCAGGGACATATATGTACCCTCGTTTCTTTGCATCTTACATCAGTGTAAGGCCTGTACCAGGTGAGAGTAAGGGAGTTCAGGGTGATTGAAAAGTACACCAAGCCTAATTGGCGATGAGGGATGTGCTATCCCTGCCCCAGCCAGACCTCGAGGATCACTCCCCAAGGTCTCACTCTACATTTTGTGGTAATTCTGCTTTGATTGCGAATAGGATTTTGCATCCAAACTTGAGTTACAAAATGTACAATATTGCATTTTTGCGTGGCACAAATTTCACCAGGCGGAATTTGTGTGAGGCAAATACCTCACATTCTATGTTTTGATACTTGAATTGGGGGCGAAAAGCTGTATTATGCTTTATTCTCCCCATTAGCGTGGTTTCTTCTGGTAGCGCAAGATGGTTCACTTAGACTATGACATCTTTTGAGATTCAGAATTGTTATGTCGCACGGTCTGAATAACACCTATATTTATAAATGTGATTTTTATTGTTGTGAGGTGAAGCGCAATTCAAAGTGACATGCTGTCAAATTCCTCATACAATTTACCTCAGTGTGTTCTTCTTGCTGGCTACTACATTAACATTGGACACGAGGACTTTATTGACCTCTAACCATGCTAAAGTCTTCTGTCCACATAGTTGTTCATGATGAATTCCTTTCTGCCAGTGTAGCTGTCCTCTCATTGGTGCAGCTGCCTGGAAGGTTCGTTGTGCCAAGCCTTTCCCTGTCTGCACCCTACTTTACATATGGTGTAGGGTATGCTTGTTTCAAATGGAGGTGGATCCTGGCGACAATCATCCTGTGACCAGGGGTTGATCTTTCTTCCTTCTCGTCCCAGGGCTTGACATGCCTCTAGGGTCTTGCCCCTCCTCCTTGACTAGCAAGCCTTCCTCTACATGTTGGAAGTAGGGTATCCTTTACCGTCTCAGCCAATCCATTGGAGAATCTGAAGTGAGTCCTTTCCTCCTGGAAGACAACGAGATTCACTCTCCTTTAAAGGTGTTCTTGTTAATAGCTGTTATTTTTGGTGTAGCCTGACCAGGCAAAGAAGACAATTTGTCAGCTGCAGTGAAAAGTGTTTCCTGTCTGGGACATCGAGTTGCGGACGGCATGACTCGCGGGTGGTAGGGTTGGGTGGCGAGGGAAGGTTAATTAATTTAAAAACGTACCTTCCCAGGTCCCGCGCTGTCTCAGTGGCCGGGTCGCGCGGAACAGGAATCAGACAGTCTCCCTCCCATCCTCTAAGCCAATCACAACGCTGCAATGGCAGCGTTGTGATTGGTTGGGACGCCGACCACACATGCGTCTATGGGAGGGTAATTTTCTCATGCAGCCTACATGGAGAAAAGGGAGAGTGTGCATGACTGGTTTGGTCGGCCCCAGAGGGCCAACCAAACAGTCAGGGCCCACAGCATTGGGTTAGCCTCTCCTCCCATGCCCTCAAGCAGACCCCTCCACCCACCCGCCCCTGACCAAACCCTTCTGCTTTCTCGCAGTGCGAGAAGCAGGAACATAAAATGGTATTCATAATAACATTTTATGTTTCTGCTTCTCGCACTGCGAGAAAGTAGTGGGGCAACGCTCCTCCGCCCACATGGAGGAGCCACACCTAGTTAAAACTCCCACCTACTCAGCACCACTGTCAGAGGAATAGCTGGAGGGCATGCATATCTGAGTAAGAAACTGATGACTGAGAGGTTGTGCTTGACAGAGACAGAGTGAGAGTGAGAGAGAGAGAAATGCAGTACCTTTCGAATATTTCTTCACATATTATTTTATTCTGTCTTGCTTGTCAAAATGCACCACCCTAACCTAGGGCCTGGACTGTTAGTGTGAGGCTTCTTGGGGTAAATCAGTCACTTCCTGCTAGCAAATTCATGGCATTCGTAATCTACACATACTGTACCATTTTACTGCTCTTGCTTTCCTATTACTTTCCGGAATAACTAATTTCAGAGTTTGCCTCATACCTATTTTAACAGATTTACATTATTTTTGTTCTTTGTAGTACTGTATTAGCTAGAGTTTCAGCCAATGATATTTTTTTATTTTGTTCTCTGGCATATTCGTAGCATACTATACTACTATATTTCGCCAGCATGCAATGTGATATCTATGCACCACCTTCTTTTTTAGATGAACCAGTACAGCATCCTATAAAATGGAGTGTATGCATTTGTGCTTTAAAAACTTTTTAGGAGAAATGGCATTCAATTTCGACTTGAAAAAAACGTATTCTAGTCCATCATATACTGCCTGTGGAAGTACAATAGGCAAAATTTGATAAAACATGGAGTGTTGGCACATTAGAGCGAGACACATGGGAGGGAGCCAAAAGGAGTTGATATAGAAGGCAATAGTTGTAAAGTAGTCATGCATTTTTTTACTAGCTCTGGAGGGGGGATTGGAAGGGTAATGGAAACAGCCAATTGCATTACTTGAGAGATGAACACTGAGAAGACCCAACATGTGATTGATAAAGTCTCAAGCCAATTGCTCAACTAGTTTGGTCGAATAAAGTCAGTGGTTGAGAGTGATGGATCTAAAGCTAACTCACTGTATGTTGTAAAAAATAGGTCTGCCTGACAGCTGTGCTGTCCAAATACAGGCCTAACTTCTTAGGCCTGCATGTTGACAGCACAGCTGTCAGGCAGACCTATTGTTTACAACATATATTGAATACAATGCATCATTCACTAAGATCCCTAAACTGGCTACCATACGAAGCTAGAATACACCTGAAAATAGCATGCATGACTCACAAGGCCATATACCACAACTCGCCCAGGTATCGCGCTCAGAAACTGACAATCACGGGTGGCACAAGAGATACAAGAAGCGCAAAGAACATTCTTCTGAAACCCCAAAGATTCCACAAGATGAAGACATATAAACGCTCCTTCTCTGGGATGGCCCCCAGGATATGGAATTCCCTTCCTCCAGAAATCAGACTTATCCCATCCACGGCTTCCTTCAAGAAAGAAGTAAAATCCCTACTCTTAGCTAAATTCACATGAATTTAGTCTAATATAACCTTCGTTCTGTCTCCTCCAGAAAATTTAGCAGAGCTGTCCTCCCATAATCCGCTGCAACCTTCACCATGTTTCTTCTGCTTAATTTGTTTTGCGCATCTATGCTGGACATATTTTCTGAACGTTAGTCCACCTTTACAAGTGCTACCTCACCTGTTTTACATTTGCCTAATTTGTTTGCTCATATTTGCTTGATATATTTTGTTTAGCTTTCATTCCTTTATTACAGTACAGTTGCCCTCCTTTACACTGTTGCCACCCCAACTTGTTTACATTTGATCAATTTGTTTTTGCTCACCTTTGTTTTATATCTTGTTTAGCTTTTTATCTGTTTTTATCCCACTTGTGTGTAAAGCGCTCTGATATCCGCAAGGATCTTGTTCGCGCTCTATAAAACTTTCAAATAAATAAATACATTTAAATTAACTTTCTTTTGTTGTAAGAAATGCTAAATAATACCATTTTCTACATGAAGCTCAGAACTGAAATAATACTACAGACTCTAAAAAAGAAGTCACCCTTTGAATTGAACGGATGAAATTATAAATACGGTAAATAAGGGTTCTCTCTGCTTTGAAGGTATAGAATTGAACACTAGAAGGATAAAGTGAATTTAGAATGTCATTCACACAACATGGACAAGGCAGCCTTGGAAACAGAGGTATAACCAATACACCTCACCTCCTGTTGTGTTCAGGAAAATTATAAACAGATAGCTGCCATGGTTAACACGTGACGGGAATCTATGCTACAGTAATGCAAGCTTTATGAATATGAAACTCTACAGGCATTAGTAAACAGCACTCTGCAGGCTGGTTACCTCGTGAACTTCTCTTCTAAATATTGTGTTTCTATGGCAGTCAGTAATGCACCGAGGACTGCATTTTTATATTTAGAACTAGCGATAATGTGTGTTACTGTTTAAAAAGTGTCTTTCCGTTGCTATGGTAACAAACAAATTTAATTTCAAGGGAACTAAAGACCTAAATACTTCGTAAATGATGAGCATTTTCGAGGGTTCACAAATGTACAACTGACCTAGATTCCCACCTTGACTCTGAGCATCTTGGGAAGCTCTAGCAGCCCCCCAGCCCCTGTGCCTCCTCGGCAGAAGGTTCTCATTTTGTTATTTATGCTTTTGGAAAAGAAACTGCCGTTTCTGTTCTTGTACCAGGAATGCAGCTCAATTATTTGGCAAAGATCCCATCTGTAAAAAACATAAGTGAAAACTATGCTACGCTGAAACTGTATGCTTTTATCCATCACAATAAAACTGTGGCAGAAAACTGCTCTAGAATAAAAATGCAAAACATGTAAATGGCGTATGTTCATCGTTTGTTACCTGCATAGCTACTGAACAGAACCGTGCATTTTTCAATTATACGAAACTGTAAATGAATGTCTTTTTTATAACAATATTACAGTCATCAATAATCACTGTTGTTATGGTGACAACAGTTCCTCCACAGGTATATCATTTAATGAATCTTTTATGTGATGAAACTCCATCAAGATACCTTTAAGTCTTATCCATCCATTTGGAGAGTTTCCCTTGTCGGTGGGTGGGGCACAATAGGGGGGAAGCGGGAGGTGTAAAAACGTCATGGAGGACAAAACACAATCATAATAACGTTTGTAAAGAAGTTTCTTCTGCAGCTGTAGCAAATACCAACTGGACCGGTTTTCACTACGTTTTGATAATACAATTTTGATACTATTAGGTAAGTGGCCTTGTCCCACCAGCGATTTATTCCTGGCTTGGCAAAACATATTGAGTGTTTTTGTAAAAAAGCCAAGAAAATAGAGGTCAAACAAAAATTAGGCAATCTTTGGAGCACTATGTTGGATTGGCCAAGTTGTCAATAAAAAATTAAGAAATAAAGCAACGCTATTGAACGAGAAAAAGCAACTTGATTCTCTGTAGCTGCAAACCGTTCACCTGCTGTGGCCATTATGCGATGTAAGGTAATAATGCCAGAGAGTACTAAAAAAATGTGGTGAGGCACAAGGAAGGCAGTTTGGAGCATATTAAGTATTAAAATACATAAATAGGTTTTTCCACTGCAAACAGAAGGCTGTTGGCACAGTGGACCTAATGCCAGTCCCTGCAACTTGAGATATATATATATATATATATAGATATATATATATCTATATATATATATATATATATATATATATATATATATATCCAGCTCCTGTACACCAACAACACGAGTCACTCCAATAGCGGGTGCTTTGAACGCGGCGGTGTCCCGCGATACAAATGATAGCTCCAAATCCTCCGAAAAATACCCAGCCGGGCCAGACAGAAGAAAATAGCACTCACGGGATTCAGGCAGCTTGACAGCACGGATTATTTATTTAAACAAACGCGTTTCAGGAAAAAGTTCCCTTCCTCAGTGTTTACATCAGAACGCTTCTTCGCGGCAACATTTTATAATTGCATGCTGGGTAGTCAAAATAGAGATAGGACCTTAAGGCTTTACAATTTACGCGCCATCTTTGAGTGTACAATATATGTAACTGGAAAGACATATGATTTTCCATTTGACAAATCAAGCCATGAATTGGCAGAATGTTTGACCCGCATATTCATCACAAAAAGATATAACGCCGTGAATCGGCAACTTGAGTACATGTAAGTCCTCTCTTAATCGCTATTAGTACATTCTACTGTGAATAATTGTGCCAAGATCTATGCATCATTACCTAGACCAACATAAGAACGCAATCGTTCAGATATATTGATGTCTTTATCTTATAATCTTGCCGTGTATCGGCAATTGCGGCCCAATTGGCCGCTAAAACTAGCAACAATTATCCAATTTCAGAGAAAATACAGTAATATTCCAGACACCCAGACATCATACAAAATTCATATCTTATACTATTTTCAAAAATATTATACCAAATATACAGAACTCATATACCAGAATATTCACATAATTTTTCTTCTTTCCACTAAGATTTATCATTCTTTGGAAACGTTTGCAATCAATCATTGTACAATAATACAGCTATGTAAGTTAGGTTAAATGTGAGGCCATTTCTTCCCCCATGTTTAATCCTCCAGGTGCCTTGGTTTCTAAGTCTATAATATACCTGGATTCTAGTCTCCTCAGGGTCTGTAATCTGTTCCCACCTCGTGGACTTTCAGGGACACAGTCCAAGCAAAAGAACCTGAGAAGATCCCTATCACTGTTATGTTTGATTGCAAAATGTCGGGCAACCGGATAAGAATAATCCTTATTCGCGATTGCCCGCATGTGTTCCAACACCCTCAACTTGACCGGATTAATGGTACTGCCTACATATCTCTGTTGGCATGGACACATCAAACAATACACTGCATGATCAGTCTGACAGGACATGAATTTGTTTATTTTCCTACCTGCCTTACAACCTCGTACTCCATAAGTTAAAGTTTGTTTGCTGTTTATGCAGGCTTTACACTTCCCACATGGGAAAAAACCTTTAACATCCTTCAGTGTGCCTTTTGTTTTTACTATTGGCTGCAGGTGACTCTGAACTATGTGATCTCTTAATGATCTCGCCTTCCTGAATGTTATAAGGGGCCTAGCTGGAATATCTGGACCAACAATCTGATCTGTTTTTAAAATCTGCCAATGTTTGGTCATAATTGACCTTAACTTTGAGGAGTCTGAGGAATATGTAGTGATCATGCGAAATTTTCCGTTCTTATCTGGACGTACTTTCTTTTCAAAAAGGATTTTACGGGGCATTTTCTTAACTTTGTTCAATGTTTCTTGAAGGAGACCATCTTTGTAGCCCCTCTCAGAGAATCTAGCTATGCTCTCATTAGCCGCTCTTTCAAAGTCCTCATCCTGGGTGCAGTTGCGTTTTAATCTTAACAGTTCCCCATAGGGGATACTGTTAATTAGTTTTTTTGGGTGGCTGCTTGAGGCGTGTAAAACACTATTCCCCGCTGTGGGTTTACGATAAAGTGATGTACAAATTTTACCATTTAGTACTTTCACCTCAAGGTCCAGATAGTTAACCTTCTCCTGGCTCACCTCTCCTGTGAATTTTAAATTACAGTTGTTCCTGTTCAGCAACTGTATGTACTCTTTGGCCTCTGCCACAGGCCCATCCCATACCAGGAACAGGTCGTCAATGTACCTGCTCCAAGCTATCAGTTTACTACTCCATATGGAATTTTCAGGGGCCCAGGCTACCTGCTCCTCCCACCAGCCTACGAAAAGATTCGCATAGCTGGGGGCGAAGCAGGAACCCATCGCCGTACCAGTACAAGCTGCCTGAATCCCGTGAGTGCTATTTTCTTCTGTCTGGCCCGGCTGGGTATTTTTCGGAGGATTTGGAGCTAATATATATATATATATATATATATATATATATATATATATATATATATATATATATATATATATATATATATATATATATATATATATATATATATATATATATATATATATATATATATATATATATATATATATATATATATATATATATATATATATATATATATATATATATATATATATATATATATATATATATATATATATATATATATATATATATATATATATATATGATGCACACACACATATATGATACATGCATACATATAAATGCGCCGCACACATTATATATATATATAAATAAATAAGTAAATAAACATACATAATCCACCAACCAGTCACCAACAGGCAAACACAGGAGGACGGCACAGTTTGAAGTTGCAGGTTTTGCAGCAATATTCATTAGGCTTTTACAAAGCAAAGTGCATATATGCCAAAAAGCAAAACAGACCTACGCATTTCGGCAAAAACCTTAAGCCGGGCCATAGAGTCAGTGGCTAGAGTGTCTTATTTGAAGAGCAACAGACTTGTTTCCAACCACCTCATTAAAAATAAAACACTAGACCACATATTACATTTCCTATTTGATCATACAGGAATTTTGAGTTAAAACATATATAAGACGGGGCGTGGCTTGTCACCCACAGAAGATGGCCGCACCAGAGTGACACTCCTCGGGGCGGCAAGGTCCGACTGCTACTATTTGCAACCTTCTGAGGTATGGCAGAACGCTCCTGCTTGCGGATGCCGAGCTGCCACTGACGAAGTCTTTTGCGACCGAATTCTGGGCTGTGCAGCACATTTTCTTTTGAAGAGAGTCACCCCCTCAGCGAACCTCCAGGTGCGGCCTTCATTTTGGGTGACGAATACCAGCGATAATGCGGTGATGTGAGGAAAGCGGTATTCATCACCTTTCTTTCCGTTCCTTTTTCATGTGAGGCACTCTCTATTGTCTCTCACATCAATCTTTGTTGGTATGCTGCTTTCTTTTTTATAAACTTTTGCTTTATGGCTGGCTTACATTTTTTTAATTGACCTTCAGCTGACCTTATCTCTATGATGGATTTCCTATTGGATGGTGTACACCTATTCTCTGTGTCACAGCTTGGAACTGCTTTCCTGCCTCCATCTCATTTTACTTTTCTATGGAAAAATTGAAAATAATGGGCCCCCCAGCCTCACGCTCTACGCAAACTTTCAGCAAAAACTCTAAAATCTTCAAATAATTTTCTAAAATGGAGGAATCCTTGGTGTCTCTGTTTAGAAGCTCTGCACCCTCAGTCCATTCCTTTTGCTGCGGGGAAAGCTCCTACAAAACGCTTGAAGAAAGACCTGCCTTACCCACCAAAATCTTCTTCTCTTGCTTCCTTAGATCTGTTGCTGGAGGAGATTCGTGCTCTACGCCCAGTCATGGAAAAAACAAATGATAAGCTTCAATTCCTCACAGACAACTTGTCACAGATAGATGAACGTCTTATTGCGGTGCAACATAATAGGTCTTCTCTCAAGCTCACTGATGTTAAAGTCACTACACTTCAATCATAGGTATCCTCACTTGAGAAACAAGTTGAGGACCTTGAAAACCAGAATAGAAGAAACAATCTTCGAATTTATGGTTTGTGGGTCTGATCCCATCTCCTTCTTCAAATCATTTATCCCCAAGGTACTGAATCTGCTAGAGGGAACTATGGTAAATATACAACGTGCTCACAGACTTGGTCATAAACCGACGGTTGTGTTGAATTCACGGAGACCAAGAGGAGTCATCTTGTAGTTCCTTGAATACACGGATCTGCTAAAAGAATTTGCAGCAGTCAAGTCACTTCAACATATTCTATAGTCGGGTACTACCTTATACTTTGCTCAAGATTATGCCAGAGCCACAGCAATCAGACGTAAGGAATTTCTGAATATGAGACTCGACATTCATTTGTTGGGGGCCCGTTATGGACTCTTTCAACCTTGTCACTTTAAAGTCATGTATATGAACAAAACCACAACATACAATGATCCTGTCAGGTTGAAGAGCTTCATCAATTCCTGCAAACCAGAATCCATGGGTTTCTCTGGAGCCTCCTCATCTCAAGACATATCCCTTTAGTAGACACTCATAGCAGTTCTTGAATTGATAGCTTTTTGCTTCAAATTCCATTAAGTGATGACTCTTTTATCGCTCTTTGCTATAATGTAGTCCATCATATTATTGTGGTTGTGTTTTGATGTTTGCCTTTTTTCTTTTTTACAGAATTGTTGTTGTTGGTGCCTGCCCTAATCCCCGGTTATATGTGATGCGGACCTTCCTTGCCCTCCGTTGCCTTGAACTTGGACGAGTCATCTGGTCCAGGTAGTCTCACCCACCCCCACTACTATCTGGAACTTTTAGGTATGTTCTGCTTCCCTTATCCTCTTCTGTCTTTTTATCTGTTGATCATTCCTGCTTTCATTTCCTGAGTTAGACCTTTTTTCTCTCCTTTATTTAACTATTCTTTGATATATATTGTATTTGCTTTTCTTATCTCATACATATTGTTATATTACTTTTTTTTGAACGGTTGGATTGATATATGGATTGTTACCGACATTTCATATGGTATGCATAGAGCTTTGTCTTCCCTTTTCCTTTAAAATTTTGCTAAGACTATGAAAATCTTATCTTGGACAACGTATTTTATCACATTTATCTAAATTGGAGGCAGATATCGCCCTCATACAGGAATCACACCTTACGACAAATTAATCGTTAAAGTTGAAGAGGGGCTGGGTGGGTGAAGTCTTTTCACCAGGAGATGGCAAGCAGAATGGGGTTTTGACTTTGTCGTAAATCACTAGCTGTTAAATTGCTTCCTCAGATTTCTAATGATGATGGTAGATGGCTTTATACTAAATTGTTGATTGGGAACTCTCCCATTTCCTTGCTTAATATTTATGCCCCCACTGTTAGAGATCCCTCTTTTTGGTTGTTTCTCTCTCAACAAATTATGCAATGGATTAATGATAACTTTATTCTTGCAGGCAACTGTAATAAAGTTGTTGATCCTTTCATTGACCGTACCGCATCGGTCTGCTTCACATCACAAAGAATATAAATTGTTTGCTCAAACCATAACACCAACACATAGGAATACACTTATTTTTCTACGGCTCACCAGACTCACAAATTGACTATTTTGTTGTAACACACAATATATTCCAATCCTTGAGGGCTGCAGATATTGGTTCCATCCTAATATCTGATCACTCTCCTATCTCTATTTAATTGGATATTTTGCAAAAACTCATAGGCCTAGTAGATGGCGTTTTGATAATGCTCTCCTTTTAGACCCTACATTTATATCCTCTTTGTTTCCTTCTTTAATGACTATGTTTCCTTTAATCAAGATGATACTTTACCTTTTTCTGTTACTTGGGATGCATTTAATGCAGCTGCTCATGACTTAATTATTAGATATGTCTCCAAAAAACGTAATACCTCACGTAAGCAGGCCAAATAACTAAGCAGGCCAAATAATGTTTAGCTAAAATAAAGAATTTGGAACAGTCCTATTATTCTTCGAAATGGTAAGATTGTTTATCTAAGCTTATTAATGCCTAGTTTCAATTTAATAAGGAGTCGACAGATAGTGCCTCACTGTATTTATTAAAATTTAGCACAAAGTTCTATGCAGGCCAGAATAAAGCTGGTAAAGTATTAGCAAATTATTTAAAGGCTAAACACAATAAGCTCAATATTGAATCCATTATGGAGGTACGACAAACATTGAAGTTTAAGGATTCTGAAATTCTAAATGGATTTCTTCACTTTAATAAAACATTATTTAACCCCTTCGCTGTGGGGTGTTTCCCCCCCCTGTGCGGGGGCGGAGGGGCCGCGTGCAGCGCCCCCATGCTGGTGACGAGCTGAGCTCGTCATGTGGCAAAGCTGAGCTGCCCTCATGACGAGCTGAGCTTGTCACGGCCGCACCCGTTTTTAGAACGTTCAGCAGAGCGGGGAAATTAGCCCCGCGTGCGAACGCTCCAACGGCCGTGACGAGCCCAGCTCGTCATGAGTGGAGCTCAGCTGTACTCCATGACGAGCTGAGCTCGTCAACAGCATGGATGAGGATACACCAGAAAAAAAATCCTCAGAGGCTCAAATTTCTCATTACCCCTCTCATATTCATCATTCTTCTCATACTCAAATTGATTTTGCCTCCTTAGAATCTGATATATCACAGAAAGAAATCCTCACTGCCTCGCACTCACATGAGAAGGACAAAGCTCCAGTACCGGACGGTTTCACCGTTTAATTTTTCATACATTTTTCACAGCTACTTCTTCCTAAAATACATAGTCTGTTAGATTATTTTCTCAATCAGGTGCTTCTTCTGGTTCTATTGTGGATGCCTTGATATGTCTTATTCCTAAAGAAGGAAAAGATTTAAAATATTGCAAAAATTATAGACCTATATCATTAGTCAATATCGATTATAAGATTTTTATTACAGCTCTGGCCGTTCGCTTGGAATCATACCTTCCCCAATTACTAGACAAGGAGCAATCCAGATTCATTAAAGGTCATCTTATCTCTGACAATATTAGTTTATTTTATTCCCTCTTGTAAAAATCCTCCCTCTTGCCGCACACACTTTCAGCTGTGGGTCTAGCAGCCGAAAAAGCCTTTGATCGAGTTGATTGGCCTTATCTTTTTCAAATGCTTAAATGGTTTGGTTTTGGCCCAAAAACTATTTCTTTTATCTCTATTCTTTAGTCAAATCCACATGCAGCTGTTTGTGTTAAGGGCCTCCCTATTTTAATTTGGGCAGGGGTGTTTGCCAAGGTTGTCTTCTACCCTCATTTCTTTTTAACTTAGCCTTAGAACCATTTTTGTCTAGAATATATCATAGTCAAGACATACATGGGTTTGATTTTAAAAATCAGCAAATGATTCGGTTTCAGGTTACATATTAAATAATGATAAATGCGAAATCTTGCCTCTGACTAAGTATATTTTCAAACACGATGTCAGACATGCTGCCGGATTGGCGGCACCAAGCAGGTATATTCCCGGGGCAATCTTTTCTCTATTAGCAAGAGGGTCAGTCTGTGCAGCCATCTAGTGTGCGTCCCGCTTGAGGGCCCTTTATGTTGCAGAGGTTGTGGGTTTAACTCCTTGGCCGTCGCATCTCTTCCACCTCCCTCTGCTCACGTTGTTAAACTCCTTAGTTCTAAACTGCCGCTCTTTACTGAAGTGTACGATTTACTGCAAGAGGAGTCACCAGACATCCTCTTCCTTACAGAGACATGGCTCATGGTTAACACAAAGACTGAGCCTGGTTTGACTTTGCCCCAGGGTTTTAACATCGCGACTCTTAACAGAGGGACTATGGGTGGAGGCATTGCTATCATCTTTAAATCTAGTTACACCTGCACTGTGATCAAAGAGGCCTTGACAGGCAGAGAGTGTACGCGCTTTAAGATCACCTTTAATGCCAACTTTACAATGTCTGGGCTCCTGGTATATCGCTTGCCTGGCCCCTCTAAAGAGTTCAGGGACACACTGATCGGTGCAGCAGGCACATTGGCTATTAGATCGGCCAACTTTAGCATTATTGGTGACCTGAACTTGCACTTTGATAACAAACATGATTGTGAGATAGGCAATTTCCTCTTGCGACCCTCCAGCTTACACAACATGTTTTAGGCAGTACCCACTGCTAGATCCTGTTTTCTCCAATCTGTCCAACCTCACGGTTAATCCACCTATCCCGATGAGCTGGTCCGACCACTATCAATATCTAGCACCCATCGCACTTCTAGAGGTTGGGCCCCTCCAGGGGGTAGCCCGGAAATCGGTACTAGTACGCCCCTGGCACAAACTCGACATTGAACTGTTTCATGCCCTCCTCCTCATGCATACACCTAGCATGTCCGATGACCCAGATGCGGCCGAAAATGCCTTATCAGACTGTATTCTGCATTCCCTTGATACACTTATTCCTGTCAGGTGCTCACAGAGCCGTAACAGTCAATTCAGCTCATGGTACAATAGTAATCTGCCCACAGCTTGGAAAGCGTGCAAAAGGATGGAACGGGCATGCAGACAGGACTATGACCCAGTTCTGAAGGGGCATTATCGGGCAGCCATAAAAAAATATCATAGGGCCATCCAGAAAGAAAGGGCGGTGAACTGTGCTGACAAGATTAGAAATAGCAGTAACCCTGCTAAATGCTAAATATCTCAAATCCTCGGAGCAACCTAAAGCTCCCCCTTCCGCCTCTAACCGGCAATGTGAAGACCTTGCCGCCTTCTATGATCAGGAGGTCGGGAACATCTACAGGACCTTCCCTCACACCACGATCAGAACAGGCCCTGCATGTAGGCCCCATGCTAACCCTACACTCTGTCTTCCCATCTATCTCTCAAGAGGAGATGCATACAATTGGCAAACAAATTAAATCAGGCTCTCCTGCTGACCCTCTTAAAGCCAGGCAATTCCTTAAATCTTTGCCTCAGTGCCTTTTGCCTTTTTGTAAGCTGATTAATATGGCTCTGTCCACAGCGGCAGAGGCCTACTCTTTTACTTGCCAGACAGCCTCCCGGGATAACAACGAGGGTATCTGCAAAAGACTATGCGAGTGGGCCGGAGAACCATACAGCAATTCTCGCAAACGGCCTCTGACACTCCACAGCCCCCTCCCTGCAAATCTAGTGCCCAACCAAAGACTAATGTCAGCCTGACTTAAACATGAGGAGATGACACAGGGGCATTCAGCCAGCAGAGGAGCAGCTGCATCTAAACACTGAGGGTCACTCGGTGGTTCCAGGTATCTAGCGTCCCCACATGAACAAATGTACCTCACCTCGGCCCAGGGGAATCTGTGCCAAGTCACTCTAGGGGTGTGTGTAATGCCAGGTCGCTTTCTACAGAACCTCTTACAGTCTTACTCCCTCCTTTCTCTTCTCACAGCCCTCCCCGTGCCCCTTCATTTTGGTAGAATCGCGGGTCAGTAGAAAAGAGAGGGTATATACTGTCCTTTCATATCTTCCGTCCGCTCTTTAATATTTTCACTATTTCTGTCTGAGGCATTGCAAAGCGGTCCTATGTAAAACCTCCAAGCGCGTGGACTACACAGCAGCCTAAGAAAAAAATTATTCTCTTCTTCCTCCCTACATCTCTCTGGGTTTTTATTTTATTTTTGCTAAGCTCCTTCTCTTGCTCTAGTTCCCCGCACCCCCCTTCCCCCTGTTCTTCTAATATATTAATGCTTTCCTTCCAAGAATTTCACATATGCCTCTGCCATTAGCACGTTCAAATTACCATATGGAGAGGAAATGCTTATAAAAATGATTTGCTTTGCTAGACTCACCTGAAAAACAGGTGCTGGCGGCCCGAGTGCCCAAACGTGTCTTATATTCGCCTGTTCAGCTCTCCTTAATTCACAACTACCACCAACATCCGAGGGTTTCTGCGAGGAGATCTGGGCCGGAGGCCTGTCTGCGCACAGTGCTATGGACTACACGTTCTTCTTCTACCCTACCATGCATTAGTCACAAACGACTTAAAAGAATGCTGCCAAGTGGTTTACGTCATCAGCCCTGGCTGGCATGACTGGGGGAGGTTGGGGGTTCTGAGGGAGGTTGGGGGTTCTGAGGGGGGTGGGTGGTTCCGAGGGGGTGGGGGGGTTCCGAGGGGAGGTGTTTATTTAAGTTAATAAAATAAAAACAAACTTACCAGGCATCTCCTCCGCCGGTTCCGCGTCACATCACGCACATCTCCTCTCACACACGTGAATAACTTCTCCCCGCTCTTTTCTGCTTGACTGGCAAGTGGCATGACTGGGGGCGGCTACTAGGCTCAGGCTGTATCCTTACATTTGACTGGGCATGGGGCGACTGTACGTCACCGCCCCAGCAGGATCTCATCCCAGAGTCCTAGACTACACTAGGAATGCGCAATGTAATGTCAATGGAGTTGCCGTGCTAAATAAAAAGCACCCCTCGCAGATGCGCAGTAGGAGTCCACTTCTCTGGACTCCGGCTGCTCTCGCCTGCATGCATGCACTGTGCGTTATTGTTGAATGATGCATGCGCACTTGAGGCTGTGAAGCAGCTGCCAGCAAAGGGCGGAAATGTAAACAGACGAATTGTCAAAGCTGTCAATTCGTCTGCTTACATTTCTTGCTGCCCGATTATTGAGCAATCAGTTTTGCCTGGTGGGGTGCTGCCCCGTTGCCCCCTATGGACCAGCCTTCACTGCACAGCGGTAGTCCCCAGGGCCTGGAATGGGCCATGGTGGTTTCCTTATTAAAGGTGGTGAAAGGCATTGAGTTTAAGTCGCTTTGTATCGCCCACAGAATCATGAATTTCCAATCCCCGGACATTCTGGCAAATCTGCTCACACTCGACACACCCACCCGTCAATTACGATGTATGGACCAACACCTGGCTGTTGTCCCCCGGGTGGGTAAAGTTCGAGTGGGAGGGTGCTCTTTCCGCGTCCTAGCTTTGAAACTCTGGAACTCTCTTCCTGTCCGCATCAGAAGTATCAATAATCATACTTTATTTTGTTAAGCCATTCAAACTTATCTCTTTCTGACTTCCTAGGCCCCGGTGTCTCTCTCACAGTGCCTTTTTTAACAGCTGCAGTTGTCAATGCTGGGACACCCCTAAGCTGGGGCAGCTGCGTGCTAAACAAAACTTATAACCTAATATAACATAACCTCCTCAAACTTTACTTGAGAATCCACGCCACATTTCAGTCCTTCACTTCCAGCAACACTTTCCTTGTGTGTGGATAAATGTATACAACAAATCTCCACACTAACAAATGGCATCCCTTATACCCATCATGGTGGGGTCATCTGGAAACAATTAAGATGATGCTAACTCCCATAATACTCTATACAGTTTCTAATATTCCAATACCTATTCCCTACAAATTTTTAAAAAGATTTACTCTATATTACCTTCATTTTTGTTGAATAATAAAAATCTTGCATGTCAATATCAAAGTTAACACGTCCAAAATCAGAAGGTGTGGTTAATTTTCTTGATGTTTCTATATATCTGTGATGGTTTCCGACCATCACATGACATCGACGCCGACCAACCCAACATGGCCGCCGCCAACGAGGAAACCGGAAGTACGGTTGGCGGTCTAGTGCCTGAAGGAGGACAAGCGGAGTAGACCGGTGAAAAGGGCAGCTGGTGTCTGGAAGGCCGTTCAGGTGTTCTGGAGCAAGACGGAGGAGAAGAGGACGCCACCCGACCCGAACCAAAGGAGAACCGAGGAACAAGGATACCAAGTGAGGAGGGGGAAGGAGGACGCTGACTGTATTCTCGCAGGAGGGACGACGCGGGAGCTACGCACCATTAAGACGGAGGAAGAAACGGACGACCGCTCGAGGAGCACTTCCCCCGGGACCACTGTTCTTCCTAACGGCGAGGAGGCTTGGTCTCCCAACACCACGGCCCAGGAGGGTCGTGAAAGCAGGCAAGTGCCTGGTGTATGCTCGGGGCTTGGTAAGGGGCTGTGGGCGCGCATAACTGGGCACCAGTGAAGAGCACCATTGTTCCCCCGCACTAGGCACAAAAACACACTAGGGATTGGGACGGTGCACGTTCCCCTTCCCCTTTACCAAATGCTTATTTAAAAACAGTAGCCTGAGCCCTTTTGTTTTCTTTGTTTTATTTTGGGTCCACGATCGCCTGCCACAAGGAGGAGTCGGGAGCAGAGGGGCAAGGAAGTCTTCAGTGAAGGACCCACAACTGACCATTCGTCCAGCTTTTGTTTAAACCTGCATTGAGAATGTCTATTTGTCAATAAGAAAGTATTATTTTGCCAATAACTTGACCCCTAAAGAGAATAAACCAAAAGAATAAACCCGTATAGCCTTGAACTGAATATCTACACAGAGGGGGTGGCAGAAAGACTGTTGAGGATGTCCCGACCACAGTATCATAAATCTTTTTTGCTCTGCCAAACCTCGAAATGGCTCTCCAGATCTTTTTTGGATTGCCCGTTGTGGGTTGTGCTTGGACGCTCTTACCTCTCTCCCTTTTCATTTCAAGCTTTTACCCACAAACCACAGACCATATCTACTCCTATCCTTAAACATACATGCAAAATTTTTGAATCTAAAAAATACCACTTTTCCCTAAGGATCTAAACTCCTTCCTTAAATCTACATTATGGCATAATAAGTTTATATTGATTTGCGTAAAACCCTTCTATTGGAAATCTTGGAGACATAGAGGCCAAATCTGGGTTTATCAACTTTTTAAAGATGAGGTTATTCCTTTCCCACTAGCCAGACGTCTCTTTGACCTCCCCCATATTTTCAGTCCGAATATACTCTCTTGAAGAATGCCCTTCACACTGCATATGCTCAATTCCTTTCTCCCAATCTTCCTACTTCCTGTCGAATCAATTGGATCCACACTCTTCTTCGCACTTATCCCAGAGCATCCACTATTTATTATCATCTTGGAACACCACTTAATGCTAGAGAAAAAACTAAAAATAGAGTTGTCTTGGGAATGCGACTTGGGGGTAGACTGGTCGACTCTTATGGAATAAAATATTGACCAAAATTAGGAAATCCTCTAGAGCGGCAAATACTACATAAACACTTTTTCATCTATTATAGACTCCTTCTATGCCCAGTAGCTTTACATAATAGACACACTGCCCTCCCGGATAATTGTTGGACATGTTCCTCCTCTTTTGCTGACTTAAAACACTTACTTTTCACCTGTCTTCATGTACACAATTTTTGCAAAAGTGATTGGTCTCAATTAACTTTTTGCTTTGAAAATTCCCTTCTCCATCACCAACTTATTTTTAGGAAGTTTAGCTCCTGCCTGGTTTACTTGCAATTCCAATGTAAAGATCTTAGACCTATTAGCAGTTGCTTTTCAGCAAATTACCAAGAATTGGAAAGATTTCACTAAATTATCTTTTGAAGTTTGGTGGTACGCAGTTTGTCATAATCATAGATTACATATGTCCTTTGTACATCCTATTCAAATTGCTATGAAACGCTTGAATTTATTGTTACCCGTCAAAGTTTCTGGATGCTAATGCTCAGCACTCATTTTCTCTAATCCCTATTCAACAAGAAGTTCTTAAACCGCCATGACATTCCTTACTTTGATATTACAATAACTTGCTTATGCTTATTATGATTTACTTATTTATAATGTAACACTTCTTTGACCATATGCATTTAATCTCTTATTTACATGCCATCTTAAATGTGTATTTATACCCAACTATTCCTTTTAATGCTTTTTATCTTTTACGTGACCATTTACTGCTCTATCATATTATGGAATTCTATTTTAATTCCTTTTAATAAACTTAGTTCTGAACTTAAAACATATATAAGACATCGCACTTAGTGCTTTCTCTTGCATTATTGTAAAGTACACAATTGCATAAAGAAATGCCCATCATGACATCATTACCATTATGATTTACACATAATGGAAATATTTTCCCAATTTGATGTCTGTTTCACCCTACTCATTCCCAACCTCAAATGCTTTCCTCCCTTCTGACACCTTATTACATATAAATTAAAAAATAGAGTTTCTCCTTATATTGTACATAAAAAAACAATCTTAAAGTACACAATTACTTCATTTCGTAAATATCACTGGTGAAACTGAATTCACTGATTTGAATGTCATACCATATATGTAAAAACTGTTGTGTTTAAAGTGCTACAACCGTACAATGCGAAAGTAGTAAGATATATAGAAATAAATATGCATTAGAGATCCAGTCATTGGAAAGCTTTTATCACATACAGACATATATTATAATAAGAAAACAACATATATCAATCTATCCTAATAGTCAAAATAATCCATGTCTACAATGTCCCAATACTGGAATGTTTAATTGTTTGATCTCATTCTCATAATCATTGGGGCTGAATATTAATGCAAATCTTCACAGAATAAAAAGTGCATTGCAGGAATGCCTGTGCAGTACCATGATAACAATATTTTAGATATACAAATATCGCAACACTGACACATATAATGTCCACATTTGGCCATCAACTCAAGACAAGATTTCATCTATTCCGATTACCATAATGACCATATATTGTTATGTGTGTAAACATAAGGAGATGAAAGTGCAAAGTCCCTATACATGTACGTTACCATGTTGAGTGTGCAAGAGTCAATATTAAAAAACATAATATCAACAGATTGGTTATTAAAAACAAGCAAGATCATTAAACCGGATTTCATGTGTAAAATACTGCAGGGTCAAAATATAATACCAGTTCAACATTCTCAATGCGACAAGCAGAGGGAGCCAAAAGGGTTAGAGTAAAATTACATATTTGTTATTTTGGACACTCAAACTTAACAAAAATTTCACAGATGTATATGCAATTCAGCATCTGTGTTGACCCCCCACGGAATCTCAGTTTTAATGGTTGTAATCCTTTTAGATTCCTCTTCTCTTAAGGCCAACTCACTGTTACCTCCTTTGAATTTACTCGGGATGCGCTGAATACAAAATAATGCAAACTTGTTGAGACTTCCATCATTCTCTTTCCAAATATGTTTAGACATCACGTAAGTTAAGTCTTAATTGGAGATTGCCCTCATGTGTTGGAGGATACGTAGTTTAAGCTTGTTGACTGGGCTACCAGCGTATTGTTTACCACACCTGCACTCCAATACATACATATGCGTTGTTTCACATAGTATCCTTTTCTTAATACTCTTTACCACACCATTGAAAGTTCTGAAGTTCACTCAATTCTGTCCATATTGGCAGGCCTTGCATTTCTGACATTTCACAAAGCCAGTAGTTTTCAGCCAATTTTCTCTTTCTGTTGCTGGTGTAGAGAAATAACGGAGTTAATAAGTGTCCTGAAGTTTCCAATTATTTCCCAGAGTTTCTTTTACAGCTTTATTTGAAACATTAAAATCTATAATGAATCTAGTCGCCTGATTAGTCTCAGCATCTTTTTTAAGAATTTTTGAAGCAAGTAGATTCTCTCATTTTTTGTCTCTTGGCTCTGGTATCATATAGAACAGTGACTGGGTAGCCATGCATCCTGAATCTTTTATACATTTCCGTGATTTGTATGTCACACTCTAACTCCTCTGAGCAGTTCCTTCTGGCTCTAAGAAACTCTCCATATGGCACACTCCATTTCAGAGCCTTAGTATACATGCTATTGGCAGACAGAATGCTATTGCAGGCAGTTGGTTTTCGGAACAATTTCATACCGATCTTTCCATATTCAATGTAGACTCGAATGTCTAAATAATCAATTATTTCTTTATTGGTCATATATGTAAATTGTAATTTCATAGAATTTTGATTTAGAGATTGTAAAAAACATTCAAACTCCTCTGTTCCACCTTCCCATACTAAAAAAAGATTGTCAATATTACGTACCCAAAGGATGACTTTCTCCATGACTTCATTATTCTTTTCAGAACAAATAAATTCTGCCTCCCAGTTTCCCATTGTTCAGTTTGCATAACTGGGTGCAAACAATATATCCATGGCTGTTTATTTTGATTATAGAACTTGCCATCAAAGATGAAAACATTGTTAGTCAGACAAAACTAAAAATCACGTCCAAGAGCATATGTGTATCGTCGAGCAAACTCAGTAAACATGTCCTTAGCAAGTACTCACAGGCCCTAAGGCCATCATCGTGTACAATGGATGTATAAAAAGAAACCACATCAACGATGGTCATTACATATTCTGATTTCCACAGTATTCCACTGATGCAGTACAAAAAGTCCATTGAGTCCCGGATGTAAAATGGTAAATTAGCCACATAAGGGAATAAAAAAATATCAAGAATTCTAGATCTGCTCTCAAGTAGACAGCCACACGAGCGTACAATAGGACGGACTGGGAGGTTGCATATACATTTATTGACTACAAAAACCAAAGGTTACTTGGAGGTTATAGTTTGGCTCAGATTTCACTCGTACAAAACCATAGTAATTCAGTAGTTATAGTTGTCCACTCAAACTATAACTTTCGCACCGCAATGCACTGCACTGCTTATGACATCACATATTACATTACTCATGACATGGTCAGTGATATCACTGATGACATCTCAAATGACAGGTCTCGTGTTGCTGGTCATCATGGATGGTGGCTGTCGTGAGGAACTCAAAATTCAGGATTTTCACCTTCTCTTGAGGAGGACCTCTTACTGATGCTTGCAAGGATCCAAGAGCTAGGGACACCTCTTGGGGAACAGGGCTCACTAGAGCAGAGGCTCAGACAGGTCCAGTAGATGCTGGACAGTTCGGCAGTTGCAGGGAGGCCTCCGGAACATTGTCCTGCCTTTGTAGCTCACACAGGATGCTTGTTTCCAGTCCTGGGGGGACATGGCTTGGCAGTACTAAGTGGGAAGGGTATGCACAGACGTGGGTCCTGTGCTCACTGCGCCACTGGACTCATGATAGTCCCGCAACCGATCCCAGGATGCTTGTTTCAACTCCAGGGAGGACTTGGCTTGGCAGATTGGGCTGGACTATTCCCATAAGGAACAGGGTTGAGACTGATTTGCATATGGCTGGGTCCAAACTGGGGTGGTGTGGTGAACAAAAGAACAATGGGTTAAACCCAGATATTTGTGACTGGGGTGAATGTTGTCATTGTTTAGCATTCCGTCTATCATTTGTTTCTTTTGCATTGAGCTATATCTTGAGCGTCTGTAAATTGGTCCTCCTTAAAACCTGGTACATGATGCTCATATACGTAGGGAAATATGTAACCCCTATAGGCAACAGATAGTCCTCTCTCCAACTCTATCATCAGCTGAAACTCCAAGACTACATATACAATTATGAAGATGTTGGCAGACACTGTAAGGGATGGGCTCAATCTCCTGCCGTGCAGTGGTTCTTATTGGCACGTCATAGCATCTCCCTAACAATAGAATGCGGTTTCTAACATGCTCTTAACCATGGTTCATCAAACTGTCCCCCTTCACCACTGACATTACATTGATCTCTCTTGTGCTTCCCTGCCCGCTTACTCTGCTGCACCATCGCTCCTAACAAGTTGACTTAACACTGAAGGCATCTAGCCAGAAAACAGCATTACTTCATCTGATGATGTACTAGTATTTTCGAGAATACCATTCTATTCACTGGCCTCTCCCTTTTTCACTGGGACCTGTCCCTTCCTTTAGTGACTCCTGAACCATCTTTCCTACACCAGTGATCTCCTTCAGGGATTCAGAGTGACCATGTGCAAATAACCAATTAGCATAAGATGATACATGTTTGCGTACAGTCCAGCTAGAAAGTCCACTTTTTGAGCACTTTTGTTAGTTTTTTGTGTGGAAAAAAAACAAAGGGCTTGTCAGTTGTAAGTATGTTTATAAAATGGGCTAGCTACTTATCAGAGGGCCTGCTATACCTTTAAGGGGACTGTACAACTACTTCTACTTCTTTAAAAAGACAGTACCTCCACATTCAGTATGACTAATTGGGCCAGCTGTAGCTCTTCTCAGCAGGATCGGAGGAATAACTATTTTTGGAATGGAGAAGTAACAGAACTAGTTAATTGACTGCCACACTTTTTTTTCATTTGCGGAAGCTATCAGTTTGTTGCAGGACTCTTTGATGTGTTACCTTTAACAGGACATGCATTGTTATTACTCGGCATGACTGTGGTATTTTAAATGGGACAACAAAAGAATTAGAGATTTTTGTTCATTTATATTTTTGTTCATCATTAACACGTGCAGAATGTAGTTTCACACTTGATTAAACATGTACACATTGATATAGTACTGACGCTTTTAAACAAATTTCCTGTGTTGTGCATTTTTCTGAGCTTTGTTTGGTCCTACCAGCCAAGGTTTACAAAATGGATGTTGTTGTACAGTGCTTTGCTCTTCCTTGAGCCTGCACTCTAGATTCCTTCTTGTGTTCTGTATTCTGGAGCGCTCTCCCTGCCTTCTTGGCAGTTGGAGCCCTGGTCGGACTTGGAGCTGACCTACTGTCTCTGTGCTGCAATAAAGCTCAATTTAAGCTTACCTGTGCCTGTGGACCTTACTTGCATTTTACATCATTTGGCGACTTGATGTGGTGTGAACTCCGATCACTGTCTCCTGTGTCCGCTGCAGCCTTAACTCGCTTTCCAGAGAAGTAGTGCCTCAACTCCATCAAGAATCTGCGCGTGTGATTCAGCGTTGATGAAGAAGTGTGGCCTCCGTTTCTTCGGCGATAGCGACTTCGTGGTGATCCTCTTCTGGTAATTTCTCCCATTTCCTGCTTTCCGCGCAGCGTTGACGTCATCTTCACCAACGTCTACTCTGCTGCAACGCGTATCCTGGCAACGCGATCTCCTCAAGCAGCGACGTCACCCGAACCAACCTCCTTTGTTGGTGAGTTGCTAAGCAACGCTTTGCCTCTGAGCGCGTTCGTCAAGGGCGCAGAAGCTATTGACTTGCAACGTCGGCGTGTGACGCGGGACGCTCACGCACGACGCCACGACGTTGTCAGCCATTTTGGACAGCTTTACCGTTACCTTGGTAACGCGCCGATGTAAC
Organism: Lissotriton helveticus; assembly: GCF_964261635.1. Taxonomy (NCBI): domain Eukaryota; kingdom Metazoa; phylum Chordata; class Amphibia; order Caudata; family Salamandridae; genus Lissotriton; species Lissotriton helveticus. Next base: position 1,426,018,982 of record NC_136068.1, on the reverse strand, counting down.
GCGCCGAGGTGCACAAGACCTTCGCGTTCAACGCGTAATCTTCAGCAAGTGCCTCCCAGCTCCGTTTTAAGGCATTTAACGCTACATAAGTTGATCTGTACTGTCAAAAACGAGCATTTCAAAGCGCTTGAAACGAGTGTGACAAAGCTGACAAAGCTGTAACCAGACCATCAGCTGCATTAACAGTAAGCATTTGCTTCATACTTTTGTTTGCTCCACTGTTAGGTGTACTTAATTCTCTATACCTGCTGACATTTGCTAAAAGTCATGTCACAATCAATCAATGTTGCCCTTTCTCCTCAATTCTTGTCAGAACCAGGCAATCCTCCTATAGCATGGGAAGACTGGATAGTTATGTTCCATAACTATATAGAGGCTCTAGATGGTGAGGATTATTCGCCTAAACGTAAAAAAGCACTGTTGATGACCACGTTGGGCAAAGAGGGGCAGCGTTTGTTTAGATACCTACCACAAGTACTACCTGCAGGTTCACAAGCCGAGTTTGACGAATTTAAAGAAGCTGTCACAAGACTTGAAACTCGGTTTGGCAAAGAAGAGAATCTCATTCTTCAGAGATATAAATTTTATAAGAATAAGCAATTGGCTGAGGAAAGCATTGACGAATTCGTAGCAAGACTGCGTGAATTATCTATTAAATGTAACTTTGGGCAGATGGCAGACGAGCTAATAAGAGACCAATTGGTGGTGCAAGCCAACAATAGGAAGGTGCAAGAACGTCTATGGGCGGCTAAGAACCCAACATTGAAAGACGCAATAGAGCTGGCTAAAATTGTTGAGGAAAGTGAAAAATGCATGAGAGAACTGCAAAAAAGTGGGTTAGAGTCCAAGGTGACTGAAGTCTCTCATAAAAGTATTGTAAGTGACAATAGCGATGAAGAATCTGCTGCCATCGCAATCGTCAGAAAAAAAGGTTACATTCTTCAAAGAAAGAATGTGCAAGCAACATCTCTCAACAAGAATTATCATAAAATGTGTTCAAGATGTGGTACTTCTTCTCATCCTTTAGATGGGAAGTTTTGTTATGCTAATAACAAAGAGTGTCTAAAGTGTGGTAAAACGGGACACTTTGCTAAAATGTGTAAGAATAGGAATTACTCTAAAGTTACAGTTGTTGATGAATGCGATGTTTTAAGACGTGATGTGAACAAAATTTTAGTTTTGACTGACACTGTGTGTGCGTGTGATAACCAGAGGGGTAATCCTTTCAAGGATGATTTCATAATTGATGGCAAAACTGTTACACTCATGGTTGATACAGGGTCGAAGTGGACTATAATTCCCTTTTCCCTTTTGGAAAATGTTTGGGGAAAAAGAGCTTTGAAAGAGTGCGACATCTTCCCGTCTGGTTACCAAGGGGAGAGAATAGACATGCTGGGTTTCTTTGAAGCTGAAATTGTATTCAAAGGCAGATCAGCATATGGGAAAATTTATATATCAGCTGACGGTCCAGCAATCTTGGGCCGTCATCACCAATACGATCTCCATATAGTAGTTGATTCCAGGTCAGATAACCCAGTTTCCATAGTTGAGACTTCATCTGTAGAAGACATTTTGGCCAGATTTAAAAATGTGTTTAGAGACCAGTTAGGTGAGCTTATTGGATACTCTCATCGCATAATTCTCAAAGAGGGAAGTTTGCCTGTACAGCACAAGGTTAGAAGAGTGCCCTTTGCTTTGAGGGATGAGGTCAAGGCCACTCTGGAGGAAATGCTCCAAGGGGGGATTATTGAGCCCATTGAAGCATCCCCTTGGATTTCGCCTGTTGTGATCTCGCAGAAACCGGACAACAAGATCAGGTTCTGTGTGGATCTTCGTTCCCTCAATAAGTGTGTGGTAGCGGACGTGTTTCCCCTCCCCAACATTGGCGAATTGGTGTCAACCCTTAGAGGTGCAAGGTTCTTTAGTAAGTTGGACCTTAAGCACGCCTACCACCAAATTTGCCTGGACGATAGCTCAAAGCATTTAACTGCTTTTATCACTAGTGAGGGCACCTTCCAATTTACCAGACTACCTTTTGGGCTAGTCTCAGCTGCCAGCGTGTTCCAGAGACTTGTCTCTGAAGTTTTTAAAGGTCTTGACAAGGTGCTATTTTTTCAAGATGATATTTTGATTTATGGTAGTTCTTTACAGGAACACAATAAAATTCTACAGGATGTCTTACATAGAGTAGACGAGGCTGGGTTGACTTTAAGGAAAGAGAAGTGTGCTTTTCTCTTGAAAGAGATAGAATACCTTGGTTTTTGTTTGTCAGAGGATGGCATTAAACCCAAAAAGAATTTGATTGAGGCTATTGAACTTGCACCCCCCCCGGTTGATAAGGATCAACTTCGGTCCTTTATGGGCTTAATCGAGTTCTACTCGAAATTCGTAAGAGATTTTGCCTCTAAAACAGCTTCTCTTAGATCCTTGCTCAAAAAGGGTGTCAAGTTTAACTGGACCTCTGATCACCAATCCTGTTTCAATTTGATTAAGAAGGAACTCAAATCTGCCAATGTTCTCACCCCTTTTGACACTACTCGGTCCTCCATCTTGATGGTAGATGCAAGTGCCATTGGGCTGGGCGCTGTTCTTCTACAGAAACATGGCGGTGTCGAAAAGACAATCGCATTCGCTTCTAGACCCTTGTCCTCTTCTGAGTCTAACTACTCAGTAATTGAGCGCGAAGCTCTTGCTGCGGTCTGGGGTACAAGTTACTTTCGAACCTACTTATGGGGTTATAAATTTGTGTTACGTACCGACCACAAACCCCTTGTCAACATCCTTGCTCCTGGTGGAGCTGGTAAAGGTTCTCCCAGGTTGGCGAGACTGGCTTCTCGGCTACAGGACTTCCAGTGTGAGGTTGAATTCATTCATGGGTGGAAAAACATCCAAGCGGATTGTCTGTCTAGGCTCCCCATGCCTTCCACTGACTGTAGTTCTGGGACCAAGTCCGATGATCTCGCAGTTGCTGTAATAGAGGATGTCTTGTCTGTGTGTGGGGGCACATTTACTCGTGATGACTGGTCCAAAGGTATGGAGGAGGATCTGACCTTGAAGGCCGTCATCAGTCTCATTTCTAATGGTCCCAGGAGAGAAAGTGCAGTAAATCCCTCAGTCAGGCCCTTTTTAAAAATTTTGGACGAACTTTCCTTAGAAGGTAAAGATATTCTCATGAGGGGTGATCGTTTTGTTCCCCCTGTTTTGTTGAGAAAGAAAATTCTAGACTTGGCCCATGAGGGACACCTGGGTCAAAGTCTCACGCAACGTCGTGTCAAATTGAACTTCTGGTGGCCCTCTATTGATAATGACGCTGTGGATTGTGTTTTGAAATGCAATTTCTGTAAGGAGGGTGAGAAGCGCCTCAAAGTTTTAGGCTCCCACTCCTCTCACAAGATTTCTTTTGCTAATACTCCCTGGCATAGTGTATGCATTGACTTCATAGGCCCCATGTGTGAGCTTCCTACCGATCACAGGTTTGCAATTGTCCTTATCGACTGTTTTTCAAAATGGTTATGTGTGCAGTTTGTAAAGGAAATCACTACAGATGCTACTATTAAGTTTTTGAAGGGTATTTTCAACAACGAGGGGTATCCTTCTGTTCTCATTTCTGACAACGGGACGCAACTCACGTCCTCTAAAATGACTTCTTTTGTTAATGATTGTGGCATCAGGCATCAGAAGACGAGCCTTTACAACCCACAGGGCAATGGCATTTGCGAAAGGGTGAATCGCCTGGTTAAGGGCGTGATTCAAATGTTTGTGGATTCTGGCTCTTTTTCTAATGAGCGTGTCCAGGAATTGGTTTGGGCTTACCGCTCCACACCCCACAAGTCTGGTGAAAAGTCTCCCTTTGAGTTAATGCGGGGTCGGTCACCAACGAGCAAATTGACCCCTTCTTGGCTGAATTCCAGCCATGAAATTCCTTTGGTCCATGACAGTGCCTCCTCACCCATTTCCGTGGGTGACTTGGTCAAAGTTAAGCCGGGCAGACTTGCTAAGGGCCTTAGTAAATTTAGAGGTCCTTACAAGGTTAGGAGAGTTTTTCCCAACTTCATTGTTCTATCCAATGGTGAGAGCTGGAATTACCGGAGAGTAGCTCTCTACCAGAAATGTAAAGCTTCTTCTTTTGATGACCTGCCTCCTGCCAATGTAGATGGTTGTAATGGCTACTTATTGTCCTCTGGTTCTCCTGCTGCTCCCATTCCACTGTCAGCTAGTCGGAGGGAGGTGGGTGGTGGTGATGCTTCCACTTCCTCGGGTACCTACCTCAATAGGTCTGTTCTTGATTTCAGTTCTACTACTCCTGATGCTCCTTCCTTACCTTGTACTCCTGCTCCTCCTTCCTCTTCCTTATCTGATGTCTGCTTGAGGAGCCCTCGCTCCCGACGCCCTCCTTTGTATTTGAATGACTATGTACATTAGCATTTCCTTTTCTGTTGCTCTTTGTCTCTTATTTTTATTGCAAGGAGAGGAGATATGTTGTACAGTGCTTTGCTCTTCCTTGAGCCTGCACTCTAGATTCCTTCTTGTGTTCTGTATTCTGGAGCGCTCTCCCTGCCTTCTTGGCAGTTGGAGCCCTGGTCGGACTTGGAGCTGACCTACTGTCTCTGTGCTGCAATAAAGCTCAATTTAAGCTTACCTGTGCCTGTGGACCTTACTTGCATTTTACATCAGATGTCACCATTGTCTTCCCCCCTGCACATCTCACTGTTTATATCCGCAGTACATGCTGGTGCAAATTCATGGCAGTGTATTTCCATTGTCATTGTTCATGTTGTTTTCGATGAACTCTACCTAGCTCAGTCACAAACTGTACCAACATTTCAAGTGCCTTTTGTTAGTTTACTATATCTTATTCATTCATTATACTTTACTGTTGTTGGCGTATCTAGCTTGCTCTACCACTTGCTGATAGCATTAGCATAGAATGGGCAGAATAAATAATCATGTAGGTGGCTGGTTGTTAAGGGTTAAGACAAGATGACGTTTAATATTGCTTTGTTCTGATTTGCTAATGAAATTATATATTTACTCACACCTCAGTGTTTCTGCAGTTTTGATAATTTCATATGCAAAAATAATGTATAACATCCCTCAACCTTGGGAGTAAGTCAGCATACTTTCCTGGAGATTTAGATGCTGCTAGAGATGCTGTCCATTTCTCTCGTGGTTTTTCTGCTCACTTGAAACTTAGAATAACATTTGATTTTGCACTTCTCTGTATTGCTCTATTTGCTGAGTGATTTTATTGCACTGACTCTGCATCAACTTACTTTTGGGATTTTCTAATACAAGCCTTTAACTATTCCACTGATCTATCACTCAGTTTTTGAAGTGGGTCCTTTTCACTTAAATTACTGGCTACTGTTATTTTTGATGAGCTTGGAGGATCCTTATCTCTGGGACACATTGCCTCATGGAAATGAGGTTTAACACCGTCTTTGATTCCTCGAATTGTGGGAGTCTGTTGAGGTACATTTTGGGGTTCAAAATAGGGGGATGCCCCTTGTCCACAATAGCACTTGTCAACAATGCAACTATACTTTTGATTGGTCAGAGCAATACTTCTTTGTGAGGTTGACATACTCTTAATAGGACAATACAAATATCCTATTTTATTTACTTATTCAAGTAATGTCCTGATACCATGCAGACTCCTTCTTAGTATAAATTTAAGAAGAAAAAGATATCTAAATCTATAGCACAATACGAAAGAGAGGGTAAAGTGAGTGCTTTTAGAGATCATACGTTACTGTCAATATCAATAATATTTTATTTTAACTGACATCTCAAAAGTAAGTCCTGCAGAGATGATTTCAGGGACCACCTTTAAAGTTAACAAGCTTCTTTATTACATGCGTCCAGAGGACAATGTTCCCATAGGCAATTATTTTCTAACGTAGCAATTTGTTAATGAGTTTGACCTTGCCCTAATTATCTACGGAAAATAAGCTACCCATGATTTAAAATCACTTAAAAACATACATTTGTTTAAACAAAAAATCTTACGTTGAAAATTATTCTTCTAACTTTTTTTGCTTCCAAAGAACATGATTTTTTTTTACGAAAATAAACTTTTGATTAATAATATGCAAACTGAAAAATAGGAGAAACCAATCATAAGTAGCATAAGTAAATATTTTGAAACTCTGTTTTTTACTTAGAAAATATTGCAAAGTATGCAGTCAACAACTCTTTGACTAGGACGTTAATAAAAACACAACCGCACAAGTAACTACACCAGTACATATTATACTGAAACACATTTATCCTCTTAAATACATTCATAATTGCGGTGCTGCTGTCCAAAACAAATTTTGAAAAGTAAATACCGACTTTTTTTCGAAATTCAGCCTCATGGATCACTAACTTCAAATCTAGATTTTAAATTAGACCTCCCATGAACGTACGAAAAAATATTTGTTTTATTTCTTCTGTAAGCAGTAACTTTTACTGCAAAAGTTTAAATCGATGGCTCAGAATCTAGGACACATATTACCCATCTGCGCTAATGTAGATCAAGAAAAATGCATTACTTGCCAGTAATCTTTATCACTCCATAATGGTCCCCCTCATCCCAGTCATTACCACTGTGAGGATGTCCCACTTCTCAACAGGCACATAACATGCTAATCTGCCTTTTATTTGCATATATAAGCTCCTCCCATCCACCTCCATACCTGCTAGTAACAAGAACAGACAACAATAGAGGGAGGGAGGGGAAATGACTAGAACGAGGAGGACCTTAATTGATTAAATGAAGATTACCGGTAAGTAACAACACATTAACCCCTCATAGGACATCCTTGTCCCAGTCTTTACCATAATGAGGACTTCACAAGCCCTAACACAAGAAAGAAAGATGATGCCAAAAAACTCAAGACACAACTCATGATTTTATTCAATAAAGCTTAAGGCACAGCTGCCTTAATAACACCAACAGCAGGATTATCCATTGAAGCGTGCAACACATCTAGCCGATAATGCTCGATAAAAGTGTGATGCGACCGCCAGAAGGCAGCGCAACTAATTTCCAGGATAGAAACACTAACAGCCTCAGCCCAGGAAGCAAACACAGACCTAGTGAAATGGCCCTCAACCTGAACCGGAGGAGCCAATTCCAAAGACTTATATGACTAACAAATAGCTATGCGCACCCATGTACTGATAGTGGAAGTAGCCACCCCACCAAAGAACAAAAATAGAGCAGGGACTGGGCAAAACCCCTACGTGCCCTGCAGATAAATCTGCGGAGCCCTTTGAACATCCAAAACAGATAGGAACATGAGCATCCCCCTTCCACCACAAGCACAATGTTCTGCTGCAAATGGAATTTAGAAGAAACCTTAGGGTGAAAAGCCGGATCCACCTGCATAATCACCCTATCCAGCAGGAATTGTAAATAGGGATAAGAAACCAGTAAAGCCCCAATTCCCCTAATCTATGGACCAAAGCGATGGCCAACAAAACGCCAACTTAGCAAATAAACACACCAAATTAGTCTCCGTTAAAGGCTCAAAAGAGGACAAATATAGGCCCTGAAACACATTTGGCAAGTCGAAGGAAGGAACAATCACTGGAGACAACGGCTGACGTAGTGGGAAACTCTGCAACAATCAAACTACCAAAGTAGTAAAAAAACTTTCAGGGCAGCCCCTCACTCTTTACAGGCACAGATAGCAGCCCATTCAGCAGACAGAGTAGAGGGGGCAAGATTCTTCAAAAACTCATCCCTAAGGAACTCCAGAATCTTCACCGGCTGTTGTAGCATGGGGTAAAATGGTGTGGAGAGGAGTGGAGTGGCAGAGCGTTGAGTGGCATGTCACAGAGTGGAGTGTTGTAGAGTGAAGTGTTGTAAAGCAGAGTGGAGAAGAGTGGCGTGGCAGAGTGTTGTAGAACTGTGTGGTGCAGAGAAGAGTGGCATAGACTGTTGTGTCGTAGAGTGGTGTGGCATAGAGTAGAAGGGAGTGGTGAGGTGTTGAGTGAAGGGGTAGAGAGTGGAGGGGATGTTGTAGAGTGGCACATCATAGAGCGGCATAGAGTAGAGTAGCATGTCAGAGAGTAGCAGAGTAGAGTGGCATGTTGGAGAGTGGCATGTGGTGACAGAGTGGGGTGGCATGTCATGGAGTGCCATAGTGTGGAGTGGCATTGAGTGGGGTGAGGTGTCAGAGTGGCATGCCATAGAGTGTCTTAGAGAGGAATGGCAAAGAGTAGAGTGAAGTGGCATGTCAGAGTGGAGTGACATGGAATGGCGTGACGTGTTGTGTCATAGTGTGCCATTGAGTGGTGTGGACTGTCCTAGATTGGAGAGTGTCGTAGAGTGGAGGGGAATGTTGCGCTGTAGAGTTGAGTGGCGTAGAGTGCAGTATATCTGGTGTGGTAGCATACTGCCATTACAGACAACTTGTTTTCAATTGAAATGAGCATTACATTTGCACAGACATAGTTTTATTGAAAAAGGAACAAACATACAAATGATAATGTGGAAATGTCATCACCTAGTGTATTGATTTGTTTTGATCGTATAAAAATATTTGTTTCCACCACACTTCAAAATTACAAAACAAAATTGCTTCATTTGTGCTTTCCAAATTTTGATACATTCTGAAATATCTGCAGTTCATTTACAGACATTTAAATTTTGTTGTATGCCAGAAAAAAGGCTTTCTTGTAACAGCAAGATTGTTACATACATTGCTTCACTTTGAAGTCAAAGAAAGAAACGTAAACACAAAGCTCCCTAGAAGGACAAAGTCTAACATTTGACCTTTGTCATTCAATGCACAAGGCCTGCTTAGAGAAAGCAAGCACTCATGGAAGAATAATGTAAAAAGGCTATGCTCCATGGAAGGGACAAACTTAAGCTTGACAGCCTTAAACAAATAATGCCAGCAAGCAAAAGTGAGTTACAAAAAACAAAGTCAATGGTAAGCCATGGGCGGAAAGCGTTCCCAGGTAAGCTTGCAGACTGTCCCCAAGACGTTGCTAGCAAACCAGACAGCTGAGCTGTCGCACTGCTGTCTATGTTCTGTTGCATTTAGCGGCATCTCTTAGCGCAAAATGCATGCTCGCATCAATTTCAGAAATGAGGAAGCATTTTTGCAGTAAGAAAATAGCACTAAATGCGGAATTCCTCTTCTTGCATAATTCCATGTCATCTCACATCATTTTGGGTAATTCCATGTAATTACGCTACAGAGAATTACACAAGCTATGCCCAGCACTAGTCAACATCTATTTAGTGTGTCTGCTTAGCCAAGTCCAAAGATCTAGGAAGTATGTTATTTTATGTTATGTTGATTTGTAAAGCACACTAATAACATGTGAGGATATTCTGGAAAGAAGTACCAGTAACATCCTTTTTATCTTGATCAACTCACATACAATTACCATAGAAAGGTGAGAGGCTAGCCTGACCCACTTCTCGAAATCAGGAGTTAGATCAGCATTCCCTGATCAAATTACTGGTAAAAAAAAATAAAACACAAACATTTGGAAATAAAAGATTATATGAAATGTTACCGACGTGTTAACTAAATTATATTCATTGTTCTTTGGAGATCGTAAGTCAGCGACTGTGTGCACAGCACACAAGGGCCATTTTTGAAGATCATTGTTTTGGTAGGCAAACTGGTCTTCAAATTCTATGCCATGGGATTACATTAACCCCTCCCCTGCTGGTGACGGAACCACTCCGTCATCAGCTGCGGTCGCGCTGTGCTGATGACGGAGCGGTTCCGTCACGACCTGCTCGGCACGCCTGCGCGGCGCGGATTCTACGCCTGCACTGAGCGTTCCATTGAGCGGGCGGGGCTGTGACGGAACCGCTCCGTCATGAGCACATCGCAACCGCGGCTGGTGACGGAGCGGTTATGCGGCCGCCCCGCCCCCTTAGCACTGTGGCGGAATAGCCGCCGCAGTGAAGGGGTTAATCAACGTTTCCTGTTACAGAGCATCAAAACCCTTAATGTTTTGGACAGTAACCTTTGAGTGAAACCTGGGCATTTCAGTGTTGAGGATATTTAGCTTATGTTTTGCTTTGTATCTTATATTTAATGCTAAGGTGCTGTTATACCACCGTCCATGTTTCTATATAAATGGCTGGCGATTCCATTATTATTTTGACTGTCACTGTGTTATGTACCTCATTACCACCTGCTGAGCAAGCCCTTGACTGATGTAAAGGGGAAAAGATGGACATGGAGGCTCATCTTTCATTCTCAGGTCATCTACCATAGTATCCTGTGAGTAGGCAACACATGTAAGCAATGGAGCACTGGAATAAACCATTCAGGAATCCCTGTATGAGCCTGATAGAGGGTGTGTGAAATATCTCTATTTGCGGATAAACAACTTATTGCCGGTTAAAAGGTGCCTGTTTTAAATAGGTTTTCAAAAACGTGTTGGTCTTTGGTATATTTGGGGAAATAGTACTGGCTCATACATTGGTTGAAAAATGTTGCCAGCTTATCCTGCATTTCCTACGTTTAATCATTTTGAATACATGTGAATTTTTGTAATTAAATTAAAATTGAAGCCAGTTGAGACCGGTCCATTCAGATTAATCCCATTTATAGAAGATGGCTCTTTTAGTTAATTTTCTTAACCCCTTCCACGCTCATGACGAGCTCGTCATGAGGTACGCCTGTCGTACGCTCATGACGAGCTGAGCTCGTCATGTAACGCGGTAATTGCGAATCTTTAGCGCACAGCGGTAAAACGCTTAGCGCGGATGGGGTTAAAGGATGATGTGTGACACCATTCAGGGGGCCACAGGGGCTATAAAATCTCACCTATGGTGGTTGAAGTCATTTGCAGCTGGCGTCTTGGTGTCCATCCTACTACGGCTCTGAAAACTGGATAATCCTACTACGGCTCTGAAAACTGGATAAAGTGCAACCTGTTCTGTACTTCACTCGCAAGGCAGGAGAGGTAAGAAGCCTGAGTTCTCAGGGAGGTGGTGTGGGGTGCCGAGCTCAGGACTCATCAACAAACATACACAATACCTTCAATGTCTAGCCCAATGCTGGTCTTTTAATGCAAAAACAGTGTTTTTAATCAGGCAACAAAAATAAATACTATACAATTCAACTAGTTATACAAGATAGTGTCCTTGGGTGCAATTCTCTTTCATAGTACCACCCCCCAATTCCCCTTTGCTTCTCCCTCCTGGGTGTCCCCTCTCTGATTGGTTCTCATCCTCCCCCTTATGCAATTCAGAGAAATCAAGAATCAAGCTCAGATGCAGTCTTTGCGTTTCATACAGTCAAATAAGCACTCAGTTCCTGGTAGTGTTTTAGACTCGCCCATTTTGGCATATTGGGTAACTTATAGTCCATTCCCCACTCCTCTTAAGGGTCTGTCTGGGCAGACCCTTGCATGTCTGATGGGGGCCATGGTAGGCAAGGATCTCCCAACATCCCTGAGTAGGTCTGACAAAGGCCACAACCGGCTAAGCTCCTACAATAATCTCAGCAGTTCCTGACACTGACTGGTCCAAAAGTAGATGTACTTTATGGCTGTTCCAGCCCTGACCAGGGAATGAGAGACTAAGAACACTTTCAGCCACACGTCACTCTAAGCTCACACTAAAGCAGTCATCTTTCTCTCCTCCTGGACAGTCTTTATTCCTGCAAAAGGCAGATTCATTCAATCTCTCACCCGGAAAGTTTGTAGGTGCCTCAAGCAAATCCACAGGGTCCCAAGCAAAATGCTCAGACTTCACGTGATATTCCCTGACCTGTAGGAAACTGACTGCCAAGCAGCCACCTATCCTGGTAACACAAAAGTCCTTAGATACTTTGTAGAACACTCGACAATGGAATTGGAATAAAGCAGGGTGGTGTGATTCCCACTTTTATTCACATCTTCTAGACAGAGGATGTGGATCTATTTTCTCAAACTACAAAAAATGTCTGGAGTGGTTCTATGAATTATCCTCCTCAGGCTGCTCTCCAGACAAAGCCTTTGTGCAGAACAATGCTAATTAAAGCAGGTAGCACCTGCACGGTCTCCATCTTGTAGCACCGACAACACAAGCATAATGAGATGTGAGGTTCCTAAACCTGGCTGTCATCATCCCAATAAAAGGAGTACTCAAGGACAGACAAAAGGGGTACGATGGGTTTAGAAAGGGCTAGGGGGGGATATGCACCCATCCACAAAAGTTGACCATCGATATTAACAAACACTTCTACAAAAACCTCAGCAAAAAAAGTCTCAAAACATTTGTAAATGTGGTCCTGCTCAGACTTTGAGTAAGGCCAACACCTCTTATATTCACCCACTTGTGCTGCAACACCCTTCCAGAGAAAACGGAGGCAGGGACTTAAAATGTACCGCTAGGAAATAATGTTAAAATAAAAATGATGATGCACTATTACTTCCTCATACATTCCCCATTCTCTCTTTCAGCCCTTAGATGGTCCCTTACAATCAGCTCAAAAATTAACTTCATTGCTATAAGACCTATTTTTAGTCTATGTAAGAATTAAAGTTCAACAATTCTCTACTCAGTATCATTACTTTCCAAACAGGTTTATCTCTAGCAGCTGTTGAAGTTTGAGCTGCCAAAAGTAGTAAGATGTATATACAAGTCGCAGATGCTACACTTTGCTTTAGAGAAAGGACTTGTGTCTCAGTCTAAAGCTGTTCAAAGAACCATATATAAAACAAAGGCATGGGAGATATCGAAGTGTAAAGATATTACAGTGAGGGAATGTGGCTAAGTGGCTAGAGCTACCGACTTTGGAACTCAGGAACCAAGGTTAAATCTGGATCTGGGTGGTTGCTCAACATCATATATTTCTTAACAAATCGCTTAGTCTTCTTGTGGCTAAACGTGTGAAATGCATTTGTGTAATTCCCTCTTGTAGACCATCTGCCAGCTCCCATGTAATGTACAGCTCTCAGTTGCTTCCTAGCTAGGTTCACTCTATATGAATACTGATACATACATTGTTGAAAATGAACACACTTTTCTGTGTAGCATATTATAAGTAGGACCATGCAGCCCTGTTCGCCCTTTGAAGATTGAGAGGAGTATAAATCCAGTGGGTGTTCTCATGGCCTAAAAAAGATTACAGTTCTGCATTCTTCTATGGAGTATGTTCCTACCAATGCAAGTGTCAGCACTTTTGTGAGGTCAAGGCCCTGATTCAACCTGATTCAACCTTGCACACAACAAGTTTTTTTGACATCATGAAAATGTGCGAGAAACTAAACATGAACTACATATGAGAATCCAATTTTGTCAAACTCTCTCGAGGTAAACCTAATCTGAGACGGTTTGACAGGGACTGTGAAGTTCCTGCATGAACTTAGTCTGCAGGCCAACTCCGCTCTTCGGGCTAATGGCCGTATTCCTTTAAACCTTTGTACTACACCACGACAACATAATGTTGCTGCCACGACTCAAAACGCTACGCTACGCATTGAGCTCAGGGTAGGAACTGTCCCATTGGTGGCGAATGTTTGCTGCTGGCATGAAAATGCCACCCCTAAATCGTGTTTCAGTTGGAATAGCCTGACCAAAAAGCAAGAGCATCTCAGGACTGTCAAAGCCTCCTGACTTTTTAGCCACCCCTTGAATACCACTAAATAATTTGCCTGTGGCCAATCCTCAGACAGCATGCATCCTCGGGGAAGAACAAGCGAATACTGATGCACTGCAAGTCTTTTTCCATTTCATAGTCGTTTGTACACGTTAATACGTAGATTGTAATGGTTTTATAATGTTAACACATCCTAGTTTCTTTTAGGCTTCACAATACCATGCATTTTACGTATACTGAAAATTCGTTTTGGGACACTGAAATAATTTAGGGTTTTGTTTTACATTAAGCATACCATACATTATTAATGATACTGCAATCCTCTGTGCGCCACAATCACTTCCTGAATGTAAGCCTGAAACTGTGGTCCATTTAATAGGAGCTTTGGTAAAGCCAACAGGGCTTGCCTATGCGAGATGTATTGGCTTTGTCAATGTTGTTTAGACATGTTGCAAAGCAGAACGAGCTGCTGTGCAACATTGCTTAAAGTCAAGAAAAGAAAGTGTGGCCAGTGTTGACCGCCACAAAGCACTTTTTTTTAAAACCATGTTGCACAGCTGCCTGTGCTGCTGTACAATATGTTAACACAAGGGGGGGGGGAACAATATACAGGTTTAGGGGCATGGAGCGGTAATAAAGGACAGCACGAGAAGGGGGTATAGGGAAAACAAAACAAAGGAGGAGGGTGGAAGTATCACACGGGAACAGGGGGAGAAGGAGGGATGAAGAATAAAAAGTTCCTCGATCACATTGGGAGCAGCGGACGGGCATTGAATAAGTTTAATCATTCTAGGCTTGGTCTGTGCTCCACAGAAAGGAAAGGAAGTGATGCTTGGCCTGCGCAATCCAGTTAGTAGAGGGCTAAAAAGAGTGACACTGAAGCCAACAAATGGTAAGCAATGGGAGGCTCAAAGCACTTTATTGTAATCAATAGTGTCTCGCAAGCAAGAGCAAATGCAGCGCATGCGTGGTCGCAGGTTCGACCTAAAAAGAGCATTAACGGTGCTTTTTATGGACCCTTTGGTTCACCTTCATGAAGGCACTGTATGCTGCACCAAAGGGGTCAAGGCCCATCTGGCTGACGTAAATTGTTAAACTTGTTTAATATTAAAAGGTTGGACTGTCTTCTCTCAAGCTGTTACAGTGCCATACATCTACACATCGTATACATGTATGCCTTAACCTTCATTCGTGTATTTTTGTAAACTCCCACAACTCATTTCAAACATCAAAACCTGTCATTCGCTGAAAGTCATGTCCCTGCCACCTAACAATATCTAATCTCGTCGAGTACATCCATTAACCCCACCAACCAGCTATCTATACCCACCTACCCCCACAGATGATCACACCTAACTCCCATTAATGTAATCTACTATTAAAAAAAAACTGGAGTGACTGCATGGAACGGTGTGCTTCACCACACAACTGTAATCCCTATGACCAACAATAACAAATGACTCTGGATTAACCTCCAGCCTTATGGTCTGGAGCAGTGAGGTGCCTGGCGTAAAGTGCTTCAATGCCTGTTCAGGTGTAGTAAGTGCTATGTAAATGCAATTTCAATACAATATTTGCTGGAGTTCGAGCTCTTAGTGGTGCTGTTCAGCTACTCTCTTGTCGAGTCTGTTTTTTTGCAAGCCGTTCCCAATGCTCGCACATGTTGTCCTTATGACATATTAATTTGATTTGGACTGCTGTGCCAAACGTGCAGAACTGCAGCAAGCACCTTAACGAAGACACAAATAATGAATACAAAAAGAATAGTAGGTCGAGCCTAATGTTTTTTAATGGCTTGTGAATTTATGCAAAGCTGTTACTGAATGTAAGCTTCTTTAAGAATGAAACGTGATGTAATCTTTGCGCGAACATCTGAATAAACCTTCCTACTTCAAGGAGGGACCCAGGGAGAGCCGTGCGCGAGCCGGTCTCTCCCTGGGTTTGTTCGCGCGAGGACGACTGGGCGCAGGACAGGTGGTGGTCTTCTTGATTAGGAGGGAAGTTTTAAGAGAGGCTAAGGCAGGCGGGAAAGGAACGCGCTAGTGGGAGGTTGGGGAGGAAGGTTCTTTTGCCCTTCGCTACGGAGTTCATGGTGAGGCGTGTTTGGGTTTGGCCCGCCCCCATCGCAGGGCGGCCGTAGGCGTGGCAAAGGCGGCCAAGGCGTGTCTTTCTCCACGACCGGAGGATGACGGGGACGGAGCTGCGGCCCTGCCGGCTGTTTCCCAGGTGGTGGCTGCGGGTTTTCATGGAGATGTGGCGCCCTCCCCTGAAGTGCCGGGCGCCCACCAGCAGGTATGTTTGGCCCCCACTGGGGCTGCCGGCTTGCGAGGGGCGCCCGGCGGGAGGCGGGGTCGGTCTGTCGGGGGGCCTTGTGCAGGGGTCGGGAGTTTTTTGCAGCCTCTTCCCAAGCTGGGCAGCCCTCCGTGTGTGACGGGGCTCCGCGGGGGAGGAGCCCCGTCTTGTAGTGCCTCACCCATGTTATGGTATTGCTCAGGTGGAGGGCGGGCTCCCTGTGCCCTGCCGGTTGTGTCCCCAGGTGCTTCTAAGGCCTTTTTGTTGGACGGGCAGTGTTCCTTCCTGTCCCCCCCCCCCCCTTGGTAGGGGAGCGCCCCCCCCCCTCGTTATTTGTGCAGTGCTGCAAGGGGGTAGGCTGCTTTCGGGTCTGTCTCCCTGTCCGGTCTGGGTTGGTCCTGGCGGGGGGTGCTTCCCTGGAGCTGGTTTGCTCCCATGGCTTGTCCGTGCTGTCCTTTCCCCCGGCCCAGGGCTGCGGTCCAGGGGCTTGCTGGGCCTGGTTGTGGTTTTCGGTGGGACACCTGTGCTGGTCTGGGTGGGGCGGGCTCTGGGGGGTTCCTGCGCCTTCCAGTCCGGTTTTCCAGGCATTGCGTGGGGGCCCAGTGCCTTGCTGGGTGGGCTGGCGGGCGGTTTGGGCGGTGGCGCATGGGTTGTGCCTTGTCTTGGTGGGTTGTCTGTGGGCGTTCCCCTTGGCTCCGTTGGGGGTGTCACTCTCGCTGTTTCCTCGCAGTCTGGCTTGAGCGGCCCTCGTTTTCCCGGTTTCGGCTCCAGCTGGTCGGCTGGTGGCTGGTGAGCGGCTTGCGGACTGACCATACGGCTGTCTCATGTGGGGAGGGTCCGGGAGAGTTATCTGGAGCGGATTACTCTTCTGCAGCGACGTGCGCAGTGCGCATTGATGGCATTACATGGCAATGTTTCAATGGGGGACTTGGTGAAGGGGCTCTGCCTAGTGGTAGTACGCAGTTTTCTTTTTATGGTAATGTTTTTACAGTGGGATGTACATGCTGATGATTTGGGGGAGGGGGAGTTGAGGGAGAAGGACTTTGGGGCTTTTGGCAGCACGGGCCCATCCGGGTGGGGTGGGGGCAATTTTTCCTTGACCCTCGTATCTTGCAGGGGTCACGTGCGGACCACGACACGGTAAGAGTCGGCGAGACGTCGTGCAACTCAGAGGGATCTTGTGGTGTTTCCTCAGAAGTTCTCCCAGTTGCCAAGAGGTACGGATGGGTGGTAGTCAGTTTAAAAAATAAATAAATAAATAAATAAAAGATGGGGTTATTGAGGAGCGAGTCGCTCTAGCACCGCTGCTTGTGCGGCATGCGGTGGTGAATACTCATTTTGATGGGGACATTGACAGCACCTATGGAACAGGTTGCGGGGGATAGTATCCTTCCCAAGAGATTTATTTCTTTGTTTGAGTTTCCTAAATCTAGAGTCGGGTGGCGGAGGATAGTATCCTTCCTAAGCGATTGGCAACAAGGGGAGAGTCTCCCTGCTAAGCGTACCAGCTCTATTCGCTCGAGCACCGCTGCTGGTGCGGCATGCGGAGGTGAATGCTCCGGTCGGCGACACATATGGAGCAGGTTGCGGAGGATAGTATCCTTCCCAAGGAAGTGCCTTATTCTGGAGTTGGGATGCCTTTGGGTCTCCTGTGTCTGAGAATACTAAATCTAGAGTCTGGAATGGCGGAGGATAGTATCCTTCCTAAGCGATTGGCAACAAGGGGAGAGTCTCCCTGCTAAGCGTGACAGCTATTGGTACTGGGATGGGGTGATTGAGGAGCGAGTCGCTCGAGCACCGCTGCTGGTGCGGCAGTTGGAGGTGGATGCTAATGTTGCAGGGGATGTTTGGTGGCGGGGGATAGTATCCTTCCTAGGAGATTTGCCTTATTCTAGTGCTGGGATGCCTTTGGGGTCTCATTTATCGGAGAAAACTGAATCCAGGATCTGGGATGGGGAGTTTGTGGATGTGTTCGGGCTCCTGCATTGTGTTGGGCAGGCAACGGCAGGGTTTAAGGAAGAAGATTTTGAATTGGCTCGGCGGCCGCGAGTTCCGACGTCTATTGACAATTGGACCAAGGGAGGGGTACAGGGGGCAGAGGACAGCCTTCGCATTTTGTTTCCGACGGCTCCTACTGCTATTAAGGTTGAGGTTTTTGCCTTGTGGTTGAAGGAATACCCCGATTTGGAGGTGGCCAAGACTTTGTCCTGGGGGTTTCCGGGTAGGTTTCCGGATTGGGTACCAGGGTCCTCGGTTGGGTCGGTGGTCTGATAATCGGAAGTCCGCTGCAGAGTGCCCCCAGGTTGTGCAGAGGATGTTGGAGTCTGAGCTTGCTGCTGGTGGGATCGCTGGTCCTTTTTCTTAGCTGTCCTTTCCTGGATCTGTTAATCTTCCCCTCCGGGTGTTGTCACCAATACGGTGGCTGGGGAGTTCCGGCTCCTACACCATTTGTCCTGGCCGGAGGTTTCCATCTATCAATGATTTCATCGACCAGGCAGTTTCTAGCGTGTCCTATGCTTCGGTGGCTGACGCCCTGAGGCAGGTTTGCACTGTGGGCCCTGGTGCGCTGCTGACGGACAGTGACATTCGTTTGGTTTCGCCTTCTGCCCATTCATCCGTGGGATTTTTGGTCTCTTGGGTATGCACTTTGGGGACATTTTCTATGTTGACGGGGTTTTGCCGATGGGCTGTTCGGTGTCCTGTGCCCTCTTCGGGACTTTCAGTATTTTTCTGCAATAGCGCTTTCGCTTTCATCAGTGGCCATGTTTTGGTATGTCATTGTTTGGATGCTTTCCTTTTCCTTGATGCACGGCATGTACCATGTTGACCTTTTTGGGAATTGCAATCGATACCACGGTTATGGTTGCGAGGCTGTCTGCTGGCAGGGTGCGCAAACTCTCTGCTTTCATCGGGTTGGTGTTGGGCGAACGCAGGTTGGAGCTCCGTGCGCCTTGCCGCACCTGTCAGTGCAGCTTTGGGTATCTGGTTGCAAATTTTTTGCAGGCTTTTACCGGCGTGTCCTTGTTTTTTGCGGACGAGGACATTATCTGGGCCTGTTCATTGGCGGGGGCAGGGGCGCAGCATTGTTTTTTAGGACTGTTCCTTTTGCTGGCGGCTCTGTACAGCTGGGGGGTAGAGTTCCGGACCCGATCTGTGTTGTTCCACGTGGACAATATGGCGATGGTTGACCTTGCTAACAGGCAGAGAGCAAAGGTTTTTTGCGTATGTTGACACTGTCGAGTGCTTTCATGTTGTGGTGTTCGCAGCTGGTTATTGTATTCACTACTCGATATGTTCCAGGGGTCATTCATTGCATTGCTGATGCTTTATCTCGCTTTACGTGGTTGGAATTCCGACGTTTGGCTCCTGGGGCAGATCTAGAACCGTTAACGATCCCGCAGTACGTATGGGCCTTGGGGGATTGAGAGTCTTACAGTGGGTTGAGCATTCTGGGCTGACACCACCCGTCGGAGCTATTTCCAGGATTAGGGGGAATCTTTGCAGTTCGGTGAGAACAATTTTTCGGTCAGGCATCGGTGGGTTTTTTGTCTGCGGAGCATTTTTGTTGCATTTTTGTTTTGTATTGGTGGACGGAGGCCTCTCCCTCGCGTCAATTTTGAGTCCGCTGGCAGGGATCTCTTTTTTATGGGCAGCTTCGGTGGGGGAGGGATCCTGCTGGGGGGGGGTGCTGGTCATGCAGGTTTTGAACGGTTTGGGTAGTTTGCAGGCCGGTGCCCGGAGGCTGCGGCAGCCGGTGATTTTTGATTTGCTTCAACTGATGTTAGCCCAGTTGGCTGTCTGCTGTTCTGACGCTTTTGAGTGTCGGAAGTTTCGTTTGGGTTTGGTGTGGTTATTTTTGGGGGCATCCCGTGCTTCTGAGTTGTTGGGTTTGTGCAACAGGGCGGGTATGAATAACAGGTGGAGTGGTGCTGGCACAAGACAGGGTTCGTTTCTGGTTGCGAATGTCTAAAACAGTTCAGTTGGGAGGGGTACATGGGTTTTTTCTTTGGGCGGAGCGGTTGTCATTTCTTGTTGTCCTGTGGGGGAATGGGAGGCTTTCTGGGCGTCCCCTCCTTTTTCCACTGGGGGTAATTTTTCTGTCCCGCTGATGGCAGTCTGATTGTTGTTTTCGCAGTTGTTGGCTGTTCTGAGAAAGGTGCTATTAGGTCTGGGGCGGGGTCCTTTTCAATTTTGGTGCTCATTCCTTTCGGATTGGGGCGGCGATGGAGGATGACAGGTTGGGGTGGGACTGGTTCCAGATTTGCTGAATTGGGAGTTGCAGGTCGAGATGTTGTGCGAAGTATGTAAGAAAATGACTCGCCTGTGTTTTCCTAACATTGGTTTTTCTCCTAGGTCTTATAAAAAAATAAAAATAAAAAAAAGAGCCTGGGTGTGCACCATGGTGATCTGGACGGCGTTGGTGCCACGCTTCCAATGGACTGGGGCGAGGGATTCTGCAGCCATGGAAACGGCGCGGGCAAAATATTGAATCGTTCGATGAAATTGTTTTGTACAGACTTATGCATTTATTAGTTGGCTCACCCTCATTTGCAACTTTCTGAGAAACATTTCTTTTGCGGGGTTGGAGTCCACCTGTCGCAATTGGGTCTTTCTTTTATATTTTAGAATTGCGTTATTTAATAGCTACAGTACTGGACGTGCACTTGTGGTGTTCCCCGAACCCCCCCCCCCTTTTTTGTCCTTTCCTTTGGGTGGGGCAGGAAAACTCTAAAGGTTTTCCTGGGTGGCGGTTTCTAGTGGGGGGTGGGCAGCCTGGAGCGGGTTGGTCCATCCTCAAAGGGCAGTTAAAGGAAATGAGGGGGTATTCTTCAAGAGTTAGTTGTTTCTGGTTTGGGTTAGGTTAACTTGGTGGGGGGGGGGTTACTCCTAGGTAGGGATGCTTAGTCGAGCTGGAAGATTTGGATTTTATTAATTATTAAATAATGTGTTGGAAAGATGTTTGATGTACACACCTGTCTTAAATAAAGTGGCCTTTCTTGCTCTCAAAGAGGTGTGGACAGTGTTTTCTTGCGCGAGGAGGGACCCAGGGAGAGCCGTGCGCGAGCCGGTCTCTCCCTGGGTTTGTTCGCGCGAGGACGACTGGGCGCAGGACAGGTGGTGGTCTTCTTGATTAGGAGGGAAGTTTTAAGAGAGGCTAAGGCAGGCGGGAAAGGAACGCGCTAGTGGGAGGTTGGGGAGGAAGGTTCTTTTGCCCCACCCACCCGTCCCCCTTTTTTCTCTAGGTTTTTCCCCATTTTGCAGTATTTTTCGTTACTGCTATGGCCTTCTGGCCTTGCCACTTTAGGACAGGTGTCTTGTTCTTTTGTAGGCGGTTTCTAGTGGGGGGTGGGCAGCCTGGAGCGGGTTGGTCCATCCTCAAAGGGCAGTTAAAGGAAATGAGGGGGTATTCTTCAAGAGTTAGTTGTTTCTGGTTTGGGTTAGGTTAACTTGGTGGGGGGGGGGGTTACTCCTAGGTAGGGATGCTTAGTCGAGCTGGAAGATTTGGATTTTATTAATTATTAAATAATGTGTTGGAAAGATGTTTGATGTACACACCTGTCTTAAATAAAGTGGCCTTTCTTGCTCTCAAAGAGGTGTGGACAGTGTTTTCTTGCGCGAAGACTTGAATTCATTTCAGGGTGAAAAACAAAAGCAAGAACGAATTCATGTTTTACAGCAAACTGGTTGATGTAATGCTGCAGTCTTTTACAAATGGCATGTTAACATTGTTTACCTTTCCAAAGAACAGGCGACATACATTACTTTTCCAAAGTTTTTATGTTTGCTTTTTTAGGCTCTCGAAAATGGTAACTATCCACTGCCAGCTGTTTCTGTTTACACCGTCCAGCTGCGAGGGAGCTTCGCTTCAAACCTTGACTTGGCCACACTGACGGCGCTGTAGCACAGCGCTTCCTGCTGGAAACAGGCGCTGCAGCGTCAGACGAGGAGGGGAGATTAACTGAGGTGAAAATACAGCGCTACCTCCCACGTAAGGCAGTCGTTTCGCAAACTGAGCCTAATGCCACACTGGCTTGTTTGTATTTTTCAGTAATAAAATGGTTGCCATGTACAGAACCAAACGACGTGTTTGTATTTTGCTGTGTGCCGGAAACACCACGAGGCCGCAGCTTGGCGCGCGGTACCATCGGGCCGCATGTGGGTCTGAGCACGGGCTGACTCGAGGCCCCAGCACAGCGAGAGGCGGCGAGCGGGGGTCTTTAACAATATGACGCGGTTAGAGGTGAGGGGTTCCACCCGCCTGACCGAGCGTGTACATTTGGAAAGGACAAAGAAGGTGAGATATTCTCAAGAGGTAATAAAAACTCCTCTCTCGGCTGCATTTATCCCCTCTCAGCAATGATTCTGTCAGCACCTCCTAATGTGCGAGAAAACAGCATTAAATCACCCTGGAGAGAGAGCGTATGTCAAGGAAGGCTGGCACAAAGGGGTAGCTCTGGGTTGTAAGCCTAGAGGGGCCCTAAGGGATTATTAACATACAGTTAGATACATTAAAGGATGCATGTTATAAAGATGGCTTCAAATGTGACATGAGGAAGTCATGCAGTAACGAGCATTTGCACATGTAACTTAAAAAAAAAAATCCTACACAGAGGCAAACATTTCTACAGTGGCACAACCTCGTCTACTCCACTGATGAGAAATAACAGGCTGTACCCACTTCCTTCAGACCGTTGAAAGGCACTCAGTTCGGGCTTAAATAGAGCAGCAATATTCATAGTCACATCAGGGCCACAGGAACCCCCCGCCACAACATAACCAACATCCCGCAAATAACACACAGACACAATTGTTAAGATTGGGAAAAATTGCTGCAGGTTTATTGTTACATACAACATTATGTAATCACGTTGGGTTATCTTACGGGCAATCCAAGGGCAGGCCGCATTCTCGCCACCTGCCTACCTGATGAGCCAATCAGCACAGTGGCGAACCACCCAGCTGCTGCACCATTATGGTAATACACTACTCACGCCCCTTGCGGGGCGTATCTAGGCAAACCCCCGGTTGCACAGGCCCACAACCGCCCGAAGGACTACTGGGGCGCCGACTCGGATTCCTAGACCTCCCATGAGGTTCTAGGTTAGGCTCTGGCACCCCTATGTGCCCGCTGAAGTACTGTGTTGCACCTCTCTGTTTCCGGATTGCCCTGTAACTCCGCCATAGCCCGTGCGATGGACCCCGCCGCCGCACGGGCCCCCCACCAACGCTACTACTTTTACCTGCAACCTTTGCTCAGCAAAGCCTCTTTTAAATCGAGGAGGAATAAGTCTAAGCCAACCGGCGTCAGGTGGACTCCATCCGCCTCGAAGTAACCTTTGACTTTGTCCTGGATCATTTCATGTCTGATGAAGCCCAGACCCCTCTGTTGGGTAAATTTCTTCATGGCGCTGTTGATTTCCTTCCTGGACCTATCAATCGCCTGGCACGACTTAGCGCCCAACCACACTCTACGTGGCAACATTTCAGACCACCATATCTCGCACTCACGCATAAGTCCGCAGATGACCCCAATATCTTCTTTCATTCTCTGGAGTAAGATAGACCTCCCCCAGTTAGTAAGGTCATTACCCACCCAGGTGAATCACCAAGTGTTGAGGTGGTGGTCCTGCTGTAGCTAAAGCTACCTGTAATCTGTGCAACAGACTATTCCAGCGCATGCCAGGGAAACCCATCCAAAAACAGTCAATGTTTGCGAAGCCCTGCGTCCAATGCCTGATCGCTGCCCACCGGCCCAACCTGGCGACCGTGGAGTGCCCCAAGACCCACACTCTTGACCCTGCCAAAGAAAACAAACGCAATTCGCTGTAAATGTTTATTTGACCAAGAGTGTACAACAAAACAAATAGCAAAGGAGCACCAAGCCTAAAACTAGGAACACAGCAAACATATCTACAATATACTGACCATGACAGGATAACTTGTTCATGGGCGAATATAACGTTTATAACAGGGGGACTCCCAACGCCCTACTTTCTGAACATTCTCTGGTTGCATGCCAGCCTTAAAAGCAGAGGTGGCAGCCCCAATTCGGAATGAATGGCTGGAGAACCTTTTCCCCTGTTTCAACAAACCAGCTCTATCAAGGCACGCAAGCATTATTTTATCCATTTGGTATTTGGTCAAGGGGCTCAGATCAGCATGGATGAAGAGGTAACCTGGGACCGCAGGACGTAATGAGAGGTAGGACTTGAGGGCCTCTACTGGTCAGCAACCAGGGTCACCCAAAGGGGCCAGCAAGATAACAGACCCTTTGCCTGCCTGATCAGTTTTGGACCGTCTGAGGGTGATGGACAGGCCTGCTTCAAAACTTATGTCTGCCACCCCTAAAGCGTCCCCGGACATATCTGCCTTGGAGCGTGCTACCAGCTCGCTGCTCCGGAAAGCCCTGAAGAACGCAAGGCCGAAAGCCGCAGAAAAAAGGGAAGCCTCAAAATTCCAGTGCACCACCGACTGCAGGACTACCAACATGGCCTGCAGGGTGGGGAACTCGATAGGAGACCTGGTGTCGGGGATCTTAGGTTCGTCACGTGCCCACCCCTTCAAGGCTGCCTTAATTACAAAAGACTTGGTCGGATCTCCTACCCCTCTCAACCTGGCATCGTGACTGATAGCCGCCAGGTGTCCGCAAACCCAGGAGTGGGATTTACCCTGCTTCTTGGCCCAGACCACAAAAGCTTGTACCCTGTCTTCCAGTGGCAAGGGGGACAAACTCAACTCGACAATAGCTTTCCTGAAAGTGGCCAAATGACTACCATAGCGCCTCCTAGTACCTGGGGCTAGAGACCTCTCCCCTAACTCCCTCAGTTCTTGCTCCACTCCAAGATGCGCCAAAGTCCTGGTGCGAAGGGGGTCATCTCTGTTCTCGCTTGAGGGCACGCCGCCCAGAAACGGTCCCACTGAAAATGAGAAAGAGCGTCAGCCGCGACATTAGTGACCCCCGCAATGTGCCTCGCCCTAAACTCCAAATTGCAGCGCAGGCTCCTGCTAGCCAATTCCCTTAGTAAGCAAAGAACCAACGGGCAGCTGGCTGTTAGACCGTTGATAGCTTGCACCACAGCCATATTATCCGACCAGAAGAGGACCTTCCTGTTGGACAACAGGGCCGGCCACAGATGCAATGCTACCACAATGGGGAAGAGCTCCAGGACAGTTATGTTGGAAGTAATCCCCCGCTTACGCCAAGCATTCGGCCACTCCTGCGCGCACCACAAATCACCAAGAATTGCACCAAAACCTTCTCTGCCCGAGGCATCAGAGAACATGCTAAGTTCGGGGCTGTCCACCCACGGGGACCTCCAGATGACCATCCCATTAAAGTGTGACAAAAATTCCGCCCACATTAACAGGTCTTTCTTCAAGCCCGCTGTAAGCTTTACAAAATGATGACGTTTGAGATCCTTAGCTGTGGCTCTGGCTAATCGCCTAGCAAACACTCGTCCCACAGGAATGACTCTGGCCGCAAAATTGAGTTTGCCCAGGAGACTCTGGATGACGCCCAGCGGTGCCTTGTCCTTCCCTAGCAAGTCCTGAATTTCTCGTTTAAGATCCTGTACTTTCTCAGCGGGGAGTCTTGACACGCCCATTACTGTATCTAGTTCTATGCCCAGAAATGTTAGAACCTGTGCCGGGCCCTCAGTCTTGCCAGGGGCCAAAGGCACGCCCAGGTGTCCCGCCAGGTCAATGAAAGCATTCAGCCCCTCCCTACATTCCTGAGTGCCCTCCCTACCAATGAAAAGGAAGTCATCAAGGTAATGAGACACCGCCGAAAAACCGTACTTCCAGGTGAGGGCCCATTGCAAAAAGGTACTAAAGGCCTCAAAGAAGGCGCACAACACTGCACAACCCATGGGCATGCACTTATCAAAATAGTACTCCCCTCTCCACTTGAAGCCAAGGAGATGCTGGCTATCAGGGTGCACGGGCAAAAGTCTAAATGCAGCTTCAATGTCCGCCTTCGCGAGCCAGGCCCCTTTCCCTGCTCTCCTAACAATGTCGATTGCCATGTCCAGGGAACAGTAGGAAACGGAACAAGCCCCTTCTGTTAGCCAGGAGTTCACCGAATTGCCCTCCGAGAAGGATAGATTGTGAATTAGCCTGAAAGCCCCCGGCTCCTTTTTTGGTACTACACCCAGCGGGAACACCACAAAATCAGGGAGGGGAGGTGAAGCGAACGGGCCTGCCACCCTCCCCAAGGACACTTCCTTGCTGAGTTTCTTACCTACCACCTCAGGGAGGTCCCTGACTGACTTCTGGTTCTCGGCATCCCTACTGACCCTGGGACCCTGGTAAGGGATTGTGAAACCTTCAAGAAAACCTCCCGCCAGGACAGTCCTGTCTTTCTCATTGGGATAGGATCTTAGTAAGGGCAGGAGGTTATTAATGAGAACAGGGGACGGACCTTTGGCGTGGCAGGGGGAAACCCCGATGGGGACAAGACAACTATTTGGAGCAACATGTCCGTGCAGGGGGGGGGATGAGGAGGGAGCAGCAAGGAGTGAACAGGAGGTCAACGTTTGGAAACAGTTTTTACTTGTCTTTGCTGGTTGCGCTTGCGGAATCTCGCTTGTCGCATGCTGCACCGGGGTGTGGCCCACTGCACTTACTGCAAAAGTGCGCAAACCTGCATGCCTTACCCCAGGTGCAATTACCTGCATTGAACAACCTACAAGTGGCTGTGAAACCTTTCCTGCTTGCCTGTCTATTACCTCCACCGCCGCGCCCCCCACGAAAGGACTGCTTGAAATTACCTTTCTTCTCTGCGTACTGGCCCTTGCTAGTTTCAGCTTTCTTTTCCTGCGTGCTCGCTTTGCCACCACCTTCTAATTTACCCGTACCCATATGTTGCATCCAGAGTCTCACCTCAATCTGGTCCCATTCCAATTCAGGGCAGACCGCCATTTTCATGCGAAATTCACAGTCATACCTGTACCACGCCATGCCCGGAGCTGACTCCGCTTCATCAGTTATTACAGTCGCGTATTGAAAAAGGCCCTGCGCCTGCTCTGGGAAGCGCTCCGTAATCACTGCTGCTAGGATGGAGAAAGCTTGTCTCCAGTTTTTAATTGTTTTCTCCGGCCAGGACTGAAAACGAACTTTCTTATCTTCATCTTTGGCACCCACCTTCCTGATGTCAAAGCCAACGGCACCCACCATGAGGAAGGAAAATATATCGACAAATTCCCTACGCCAAATGCATTCTTTTGCTGCCTGGGGCACCTGCCAGGCTAACGAACATTTACCCGACAGTAGAGGTGTAAAAACCTAAGGTCGGGGACAATAGATATTTGCCCGGCGGTATCGCCTCTTTAACCCACGAAACATTAATCAATGAAGAGGCAGGCGCTGGAGACTGGAAGGCAGGAAACAAGGTTTTATTTTCTCCGGAGGAGAAACACATCAGTTGGACAGCAGGTATCGTTCTGAGGTGCTCTACCCGCATCTCTGAGGCCTGGCCTCTTATACACAAGTTTGTCACTTTATTGCATGTAACACATTCCCGTTAATACTTTGATGTACGGAAAGACATCCCCGGGATCTCCCCCTCGGGCCCGTTCCCACACACATTTACAGTAGAAGTCCCCACCCCGGTCACAACAGGTGATGGTTATCGCGCAGATGGATATTCCGCCGATTCATGGAATGTGGGAGGTTCGATTGGATCTCGAGGGGTGGGGGCTTTGATCAACTCGGGGGTCCTTTGATGAGGGAAGCTTCCTACTGTACGGAGAGGGGCGAGGAATAGTATCGGCAGAGCTAGGTGTTGGCCTGGGAGCAAGGAAGACAAACGGGCACAGGAAAAGGGGTTTTTTGTATCAAAGGGCCGGGGACTATAAAAAGAATGAAGGGAGGGGTCGCGCTGGGAACAGGATGGGGCTTTGAGGCAGAGCTGCGCTGAAGAGGGGTTTATGACTCAAAAGCATGTGCGAGCGAGGGGGGGGGGGGTTGGTCAGCGTGCAGGCTTGGTGAGGGCGAAGGGCTATGTCGGGGGCCAGTGGCATGCAAAAGGGATGGTCCTGATCGAGGCACCTAAAATGGCGGGCGCGCACGACAAAAGTGTGGCATCAGGGGAAAAGGCAAGATGGCGCAGATAATGTTCACCAAACCGTACTAATTTTCCACAGTCCTCCCTTTAACATATTCAAGACATCTTGCTGATCTATTTCCTATTCAAGTCTATTATGGTGGGCATAAGAAAAAGCAGTAGGAACCCAGGTGAAGGAGTCGTAAACATTACATTTAAGATCTCTAGTTTTAGGAGGCGGGTCTATTGATAAACTTTGATAAACTTGTTAGCAGGAAAGTCATAGTAATGTAATACAAAAAAATGATTCTGTAGCGGGCAGTGAGTACATTGCATACAGGTTATTATATACGGGATCTATATATATTTGGTTGGAGCATAATCAATACAATGGTGGCTGGGAGAGAAACGAGACGTAGCAAAAACGATGATTGAGGGTGTCAATGTTCGAAGTTAATGAGTTCTCAGTACTGTTTGTCGTCCTTTGTTGGCGCTGTGGAGCACCGGCGGTGGAGCTAAGGGTCCAGCTCTATTCTAGGTCCCGTGTTGCAGGGCACAACCTTTTCCTCGCGTTTCTGGTCAAAAAGGTCCTTTTCGCCCTGTGTCCTTTGGAGTCGATAGTCAAAAAGTTCAGATGGAAGAAGAGTGTAAAAATAGTCCATAGGGTAGGTCGGAGAAAAAGGGGGATGGAGCAAAGGCCAGACCGAGAACAGACTAGGGGAACGGAAAATTTCAGGTTGGCGGGCTCATGACCGAGTTTAGGGAGCGGGGACCTTTCGGCACACATTTGAACATTAGGCAGGGGCATCAGGTTAGCCCTTTCCTCTCACTTTGTCGGAAATAGTGCCTCGTCCTGCAGCTCCTTTCTGTCGCGGTCTCGCCTCGGCCAACGTCGCAGGTGTTCCAAGATCTGTAGTCAGGCCACGTGCTCCCACATCCGGTCCTTCTTTCCTCCGACAGTCGTACCCTTAAATGAGTTCGAAAAGACAGTCTTTAGAGAATTGGCAGAGGAAGGTAATCACATAAGTCTATTTCTCTCCCAGCTCCAGGTAAATGAGAATAGAAACGTCCGTTATATTAGGGTTCACAACTGACATATAAATGATCGATGGTGGGCCTGCTGGATTTACTACGACTTTCCTTCACAACTATTTATTATAGTCACAACAGTTCATCTGATGGAGACCCACCTTCGTAATACAAGCCTGACAAAGCTATACCATTCTCTAGGGGTTTATATTTACAAAGGGTGTTGCGAGCTATCAACATGGTACTAATAGGTATCTCGCTGAGGGACGAACATAGGCTAAACATCTTTCATCTTATCAATGCATCCTGCCTTTTAACTAAACATTTTCGCTTTTCAACAAGGTTCACTGTAATGGTTTTCTTCGCTTAGGTCTAGTCTTTAACTTTGTAAAACATCATTCTGGTTCCTATGCAGCCTCTCACGGCCTGATTACTAAATTAGAAAAGACAGGGGTCTCATGGGAAGAACAACTAGGGGCATAGAAAACTGCAGTGAGGGACTATCATCTTGCTTTGTGTTATGAGGGCATTATTTAGCAGAAGGCCACAGTTCGGTTGGTAAGCGTTCAGTGATATTTTTCGAATTCCCAACTCTGTAGTTCGCTCATCAACAAATTATTCCTAGGAACAATGGCTGGCCTGCGTTAGTCGTAAATTGACCCATCTCTTACAACCGGGGGTGAGGGACAGTAAAAATCTCATCCAGGGCAGCTGATACAGAACTGGGTGCGTCCTGGGAAGATGGGAAGGTTTCGATTACCTTTACGGTTTGGGGATTACGACAATTCAGAACGTGGAAGGTCGCGTTATCTGGGGCACTCTATTCCATCAGGGGAGCCGCTGACATGTAGTTCCCTTATTACGGGTCAGATTAGGGAACCTCAGTCGTCTTACCTGTCCTTTCCCTTATGGTCAATTCTTGGTTTCGTCAATTTAGCAGAAAGGAGAGGTAGTGACACGGTCTCATGGTGATTTTATTACAGACAAGTTTTGTGCAAATACTGGCGGTATTTGGAGCCAATTGGGTGGTGCGCTAGGGGTGGCAGTACGCCAATTTCGGAGCTAATCGCTCGGAAGAGTGGGAGTGTGAAGGAGAGAGAGAGAGAGAGAGAGAGAGAGAGAGAGAGAGAGCAACAGCAGGCTAAATAGTACACGTGCGACATGGAGAGTGGCAGTGTATTTAAGAAAGGCTATTTAATGCATTACACAGCAAAGGGCATTTACGGGTCTGCGTTAGAATCTTGAAAGCATGCAGTTTGAGGCGGACGAGCATTAGACCGGGTAGAGGGGACATGCTTTGAGAAAGAGGAAAAAAGGGTACCACTGTGTCGCATTTTCTTGCATTCTTGGTCCTTCGACCAGTTGAGTCAACGCTTCAGTCACACACACACATTCTCTCATAGTTTCGAACATACGTGACATGGGTTCATTCGTGCAGCATGGGTTAAGGGTGATCATTTTTCGTCAGATCATACTAAATTTATGGGCTCGTTAGCTACGTGAGTAGTTTGTGGGCGTGCTTAGGCGCCACCTTGCAGCGTTGGTCCGCTTCGCGTATCGGACGGGGCGAGGCTTCAGATCCTCGCCATACCTCGGTTGCGGCCCCTGATGTAACCTGTAGAGGGAGGGAAAAGAGGGGAAGGGAGGGGGACAACATTCGCGCATATCAAATACTTGTATTCGAGAGTCCTTTACTTACCTCATACTCGTCTTTCCTCCTCGGGGTAGAATCCCTGGGGTATGGTTTCTGGAGTCGGGGGGGGGGCAGTGTGTCCTTATAGGTCGTGTGCAGGGAAACGTAAAAAGGAAACCAGAGGTACCTAGTGCGAGGTATCTAGTTAGTTGATGTATCTCACTATCGGGGTCCTTAGATCTCCTTCAACGCTGTGACGTTCTAAGGTTCTTCAGTTCTTTGGTCAGCTCTGTTCCCTAATACCTTTGAGCGTCGTACTTTATAATATTTACATCGTTTTAGTTTACCCTTCTTTTACATTCCATCATTTATACCGTTTCGTTTTACCCATCCTCAGAAGTCGAGGTCTTTCTCCACGCGAGAGTTCATGAGTCAGTCGCGTACCTTGAAGGCAGAGTATCGTGTCGTAGATCCGATCCTTCCTCCGGGGCTGGGCAACCATCTTCTAATAACCTTAAAGAGAGAGCAGAGTAGGGTGCACAGAAAA
Source organism: Lissotriton helveticus (assembly GCF_964261635.1). Taxonomy (NCBI): domain Eukaryota; kingdom Metazoa; phylum Chordata; class Amphibia; order Caudata; family Salamandridae; genus Lissotriton; species Lissotriton helveticus. The sequence goes on along the minus strand of NC_136068.1, from coordinate 1,425,987,885 downwards.
GAACTCTCCCGCCGATCCCACATTTTTAAATAAAGCATTCAGTACCCGTTCATAATTTCGAAAACCTTTATTTTGCAAAATCATTTCAGTACGTGGATTTATGAGGGTGCAATCGTATTTGGCCGGACACGGCAATGACTAAAGTGCGTACAGTGGGGGTGTTGTTTTGCAGCAATAAAAACATTCTATCAAGTGGTTGGGGGATCGGGGGCATTTTATTTCATAATAGTCAGACTAGTGGCAATCAGATTTCCTATATGCATACCGTGTGCGTGCATCATAAGCGAGGTTATACATCAGCTATAAAAATATAATACATCGTACATTTGTAATCAACATTTTTAACGGGGTCCTTTTACATGTTCGTCGAGTGAACTCTCCTTCTTTCTCGTCAAGTGTACAAAGGATCATATACATGTCTCAGAACATCAAGTTTTTTATTTAGCAAAAAGAAACACCACGAGGTGTTCGTAAGTTCCTATTGATACCGGCGCCATTTTGGGCCGGGTCAGTCCGGAAGTAGCATCAGGAAAAAGTTTCCTACAACCGGCGGTTGGACCAGAGTCCTTTTCGGCAGTTCTAGAATTCATGCTAACAGAAGGAGTGGCAATGTCATGTTTATTTCGCTGGTGATCAAGGCAGTTGTCCCTTACCGGAAGCCTGCAGGGGCCGAGGGCTCCGCCGGGGACCTTCGTAGACTCTTCAAGGCTGTGGAGATGCTGTCGGAGGTGGGAGCTCGTGCTCCGGTGGGCAAGCGACCGAGTTACATTGCCGATCAAAGTTACTCTAGCGGCCGAGGCCCGCCTTCTAGCGGACCCAGACGCCATTTTGAGGCCCTGCAGTAGTCCCCTCTCGTCGAGTCTGCAAGAGTGGAAGAGACCTTCCTGAGGACAAAATAGGGAACGGAACTCTGTGTCGTGGAAGCGGGACGTTCGGCTGGGGTGCAGCTGTGATGCCCCCACTTGGGGGGCGAGGGAGACTCGTTCGCGCCGTCTCCTTCTCCCGGTGCACTCCAGGCCGCTCCCTTTCATGGGCATGCACGATGGTCTCTCCACAGCCTGTGCTCCACAAGGCCCATGCCCAGTGCTACGGAGGTATGGCCACCTGCGGCGCACATTCGGTGCTGCGCAAGTATCGGTGCAGTCATTTGCATATTCGGTGCTCCGAAAATATGGGCACCGTTGCATGTTCGGTGCTGCGCAAGTACTGGGGCGCCACCATGGTATGTTCGGTGCTACGCAGGTATTGGCACCGCCGCCTGGCTGGGGGAGTTCGGCGTTGGGCCGGGGGCTGGGAGACCTCCTATCTATGGAGGTGGGAGAGGCTCGTCCGCGTCGCCTCTCCCTCCCAGCCCAACTTGGACTAAATTCCATGGAGGTACGAACAGGACATCCCGCCGTCCAGAGCTGCTGCGGCTGTCACGGAGGGGAAAAGAAAGAGGTGTCTCGTTCTTCTCTGGACCGGGCTTCCTTAGGTTATCGGCTGCGGCCGGACTCAGTTGGCCCCGGTCCCTGGCCATGGGTGGTCGGACCGGGGGGGGACATGTGGCGGGACTGCCTGCAACTATCCAGGGCCGCTGTGGCTGGGCCGGGGAGGCATGTGGCGGGACTGCCTGCAGCTACCCAGGGCCGCTGCGGCCGGACTCCGCTGGCCCCTGCCTCTCCTCCGGCTCCCCCATATGTTAAGATTTCCTGACCGAGTGTTGGCAGCGGGGCCCGCCTTATATGGGTTGCCGCCGGTTGGGCGTAGCCGTAACCCTGCCCTACTTTGGAAGGTTCCAGAATGTGGGGGGGGGGGGGCGAATGTTCTGTTGACTTTCATTTTCTACAGTTTACCGTTCTTGTTTCTAGCGTTATTGTTTCTTGCTTGTTATGTTAAAATAAAAGTTCGTGTTCATCAGTGGCTTACTGATTTCGTTTCCCATTCCTTTCTTTCCAGGTTGTTTAAGGCTAAAATTTCTGTTAACAGAGTTTATGTAACACGGAAGCACGTGCAGAGGGATGACGCAGATTCATACATTACGTACACACAAACTCAGATGGGGAGACAGTAAAAGTATGACACACAAGATCCAAAGACAAACATAAAAACAGTTATTGGCCATAATTATCTTTTTCCGTCTGTTAATTTAGAGCTAGGCTGGGTTCCCGCCTTTACATTGTCCGACCTAGGAAAACTCGAACATGTCGCTGAAATTGTTCTGGCGAAATCTGTGCCATCGGGCATAATCAAACGTGGTGGTTCTATCTGGTCTGTCCATGTGAGTCTGATTCTTCTTTGTCTCGCGCCTTTTCCCTTTCTGTCGGCCTGTTATTCCTGTCGGCCCTCTATTCCCACTCTTGCTCAGCAGAGTCGGGCATTGTGCTTTCCAGTGTCCGACACATCTACAAAAAGCGCATTGGTCTTGCCCTAAGTCTGGCCGTCCTGCGCGTAGTGTCGGGGGATAACTTTCGGGTCGTGGTGTCCAGGGGTTGTCCTGTCGATATATTTCTCTACCTGCTCTGTCCTCGTCTTTTTTCTGTCATTGCATTGCCTCTTTGCGCCACATACCGAGACTGTCGAGCATAATAGGCGTTGTCTTATTATTGCGAAGAGCTATTTCTAACGTTTCTATTTTATCAAGCTCAAAGGATCCTACCAGTGGCCACTGTTTGTCTTGACTTTCTTTGGTATACCTGTGCCACAATTTATTATAGGCTATGGTAACTAATCCATAGTTTATGAACATGTCCTTATTAGGGGTGCCTTCCAGCGGAGCTAGATGATCCACCTCTAATAAACGGTCCGGGCTGAACCAATTATCAATCAGTGGGGAGAAGACAGACATGACGGCTCGCAACGAGGGACAAAAAGTCAGCACTGCCTATCTTATCACTGTGCGCAAAGACTAGACAGAATATTTCTATTCTACGTTGTTTGCAGGCAGTGAATACCTCATGAACCAATAATAAAGAATAACCAATAACAAGGAACAGCCAATAATAAATAAAAATAAAATAAAATCAGTGGGGAGAGTAAGTAGGGCGCAAAAGTCTGCGTCCTCTACCCTTTCACTATCCGTAAAGAGGAATCTGTTATTTCCTGTTTGCAGACAGAGAATCTCCAGAAGACAATCCGTGAACAGTAGTTCGGGGTCAAAGAACCCAGTTAATCAGTGTGGGAGAGGGAATCTCCCGAAAACCGTTAATAAATAATAGGATTCAGTGGGGGAGAAAAATAGGCTCGACGGCTGCGTTACCTATCCTTCACTGTTTGCAAAAGGGAAAGAGCCTACTGTTTCTCCGCGTGCAGACAGTGAATCTCCAAATAAGTTAACAAAGAGTAATACTAGTATTTTCTTGAACAATCAGTCAATTATTTTGCAGTTTGTCGTGTTTACACGACCTTACCCGGACCGCATGGACAGTTTCTTGTCTTCCGAATCCAGCGCCCGATCATCCTCTTTTTCTCGTATTCCTCACAGCACTCCTAATGGTTCCCAGTCAGGACCGTAGATCACTCGAGAGAGGTCTGTTCGGAACTAGTGAAGTTCGGATGATCGGCTGCCAGACGAGGGTCTATTGGGCAAGAGCTCTCCCGATCGTTGCAGTCGTTCACTCTGTCGTCAGGACCTCTCCCACTGGATCCACGAGTCGCTGATGGGCCCCACGCTTGGGACGCCAATTGTAAAAACCTAAGGTCGGGGACAATAGATATTTGCCCGGCGGTATCGCCTCTTTAACCCACGAAACATTAATCAATGAAGAGGCAGGCGCTGGAGACTGGAAGGCAGGAAACAAGGTTTTATTTTGTCCGGAGGAGAAACACATCAGTTGGACAGCAGGTATCGTTCTGAGGTGCTCTACCCGCATCTCTGAGGCCTGGCCTCTTATACACAAGTTTGTCACTTCATTGCATGTAACACATTCCCGTTAATACTTTGATGTACGGAAAGACATCCCCGGGATCTCCCCCTCGGGCCCGTTCCCACACACATTTACAGTAGAAGTCCCCACCCCGGTCACAACAGGTGATGGTTATCGCGCAGCTGGATATTCCGCCGATTCATGGAATGTGGGAGGTTCGATTGGATCTCGAGGGGTGGGGGCTTTGATCAAATCGGGGGTCCTTTGATGAGGGAAGCTTCCTACTGTACGGAGAGGGGCGAGGAATAGTATCGGCAGAGCTAGGTGTTGGCCTGGGAGCAAGGAAGACAAACGGGCACAGGAAAAGGGGGTTTTTGTATCAAACGGCCGGGGACTATAAAAAGAATGAAGGGAGGGGTCGCGCTGGGAACAGGATGGGGCTTTGAGGCAGAGCTGCGCTGAAGAGGGGTTTATGACTCAAAAGCATGTGCGAGCGAGGGGGGGGGTTGGTCAGCGTGCAGGCTTGGTGAGGGCGAAGGGCTATGTCGGGGGCCAGTGGCATGCAAAAGGGATGGTCCTGATCGAGGCACCTAAAATGGCGGGCGCGCACGACAAAAGTGTGGCATCAGGGGAAAAGGCAAGATGGCGCAGATAATGTTCACCAAACCGTACTAATTTTCCACAGAGGGGCCATGGTCATCTTAACCACTTGCGCAGAGGGAACTGACAAGTGTGCGAGCGCAGGTGCAACTGGGGGCGCGGGTAAGACTGTGGCCTCCTGGGACAGGGCAGGTAATACTGTGGCAGGTGACGGTGGATTAACTGAGATAGATGGTGAGCAATCCACCGGCGACGCCATGTCGGCAGGGGAACACTCGGGCGCTGCCCTGCTGACCACACTTTGAAGCCCGCCCCATACCCGAGCAACTAGTGTGTCAACTGGAGCCGTGGGCGGAGGAGCAATGTTTTGAGGCTCCCTTACCAAGGGGGCTGCTGGCGACAAAGACGGTGAGGGGGTGGCAAGCAAACTCGCTCTAACTTCCGACATGAAGGCAGAGAGCGAAACCGTGAGCTTACCCAAGTCCTCCCTGGTGGCGAAGTCTGCTGTGGAAGCCACCGGGCAAGGGGGTGGGGGGGTGCTAACCGCAGTCACTGCCGGGGGTGAGGCGGGGGCATGCACAATCACATTCCTAACCAGTTCTGGCGCCCTGGTTTTGGGAGGAGGCTCGGCTGGGAAGTCTTTTACTGTTGGTTTCCGCACACGTTTGGACCTGGTGTGACCAGGGTCTTCCACAATGTCTTGTTCCAGGACGGGGCCGACCCCGGGGACTCTGGGGGGGTTAGTTCACTAGCCCACGCAACCCCATTCGCCTTGATCAAGTCCATCAATGCCTTCATCTGCGCATCCTGCGTGGGTCCTATCCCCGAATCGTCGACTTGGGACGTCTGCGTAAAAAGCGGAGGGGACCCCTGACTCTCCATGCCTAAATTTGGCTCTTCCCCTGTAAGAAAAGTAACTGTGAGCCAAAGTACATGTATAAATTAAAGTTGGAATCAACAGCTCTGACTACCTACACACTGCCCCCAGCCGGAAAGACAGGCACGGTGCTCACATGCGATGCAATAGTCAAACCACAACTCAATGGACGGTTTGTACTACTTAGGTTCGACCTGCTCCCAAAGCCCTGCCACCCCACAACGACCTTGCCCCCGTATCCTTACCTCACGGAATAGATCCTATCGCCTGTTGAGCGTTAGAGGGGAGGTGCTGTCGGGAACGAGGGGACCTCCAAAATCCTAAGCCGGCGGCGAGTGCGAGTTTCTGTATGGGAAAAAGAGAGTGTGAGACTGGACAGGCCCTGTGGTGGTCCACGGGCTACAGGACTAATGACACGCCGACTCGCCCCACTGCCCAACAGGAGCGCTGGGAAGGCAACAATAAGGGCATGAACCGTCTGTCCACAATCGCCCCAAAGGCTTGCATGAGCCTGTGTCTCCACGATGTGGGTGACATAACCCCGAGCGAGACACACCTAGGATGACAACAGCAGAGACAGCTACCCCAAAGACCAGATCAGCACACTTGCATGAACCCCTGAGGCACTCCCAGCAACCCTCAGGGCGTATACGTACCTCCAATACTTGCAGTTGTTGCGAAAAATGGGGGCGCCCACCGAAGGAGCGCGGAAGGGTGAGGCTTGAAACAAGCAAGGAAACGTTCTTATGAACAAAAGCTCTGACAAGACGACCCTAGCCTTGCTAGAATTAGCTAAAACAATCACGAGAACGGTCACCACCTCAGCGGGCTACGATACAACCAAGCAAATAGGCCGCGTGGCAACGTACATGCGAGCTGCTGGAAGACAACCATACTCATGGGGGTGTGCCAAGGTGGCACAATCATGGGGTCGCACACGCACTCGTATTCGCAGATTGAGAACGTGGTGCGTAAGTAGGCACGTGGAGCGGGTGAGGGAAGGTGGTACCAGACCGGGGGGAGGGTCGGACCATGGCCCCCCAAACACATTTCCCACACTCTACCTCGGCCCCACATACAGACGTAGGCCCGCCTGCAGGACACTAACACACCGCTTCACAGTGCAGTGGCGAGGCACACCTACGCTTATTATGGCCCTCTGCGCCGAGACAATGAACCTTTTGTGCGCGCCTCACGTGAAGACCTACAAGATATTGGCCCTAGGCCTGCATTAACTTGGAAACTTTATGCACGTGCTAGGCGGACTCATCCCGGTGCCGGTATGAGCACACGAGGGTGAAACAACGACATAGTAATTAAAATTCGACCTTAAAACGATTGCTTGCACTGAATGCTCATGAAACAGCACAATAGAACCTTTGCCAGTGTGCAGCTGGCGCACCCATCGAGTCTAGAGACAACACGAGGGAAGTATTGTGACGGCGTGGCAGGCAGAAAGGAATGTGAAAATGTACTGCATTGTTAACTCGGGAGCGCAGCCTCCACAGAAGCTCCTTGTCCACGTGTAGGCTGACACACCCCTTAGGACATATCGAACACAGGGGGGGGGGGACAATGCGACCACATGCAGCATGAGCCTCGTCAATGGCAAACTTATGCCCACATTATACACACCATGACCTGTGCACGTGGAGCCCCGCCGCATGCGCGCAACCATAAATTTGAAAATGCGGACTTTACCATGCCTAAAACATCACTGCCCTCCCTTAAATAAATATCGTACTACAAATTGCAATACATGAGAACACAATGAATTAAACCATGGGGTAACGTGCCCCCTGGTGGGGGGGGCACCCGGTAAACGTACGTACCGCGTGAACCTCGACCATTATGTCCATTTGCCCACATTATTAGCCGCATGAACACGGGAGATCCACCGCATGCACGGACCTTAACTCTGAGATATGGTCCTTCGTCACGAGGCCTAAGTCATCCTGGCCCATGAAAAGGCCGCCGGGCACAGCATAACCACGACTGCTAGGCCCGACATAAGCCCCCACCCGCTACCTCTCGGGCGGGACCCGGCCTGGCAGCACGTGGGCGCCGCATCGGGATGGGGTGGGGAAGGGGCGAGTGTACTGGGCCTGGGCGTAAGGTAATGGCGGGGCGCTCCCTCGCACCAGGGCAACCATGACGAGTGACACCGCTGCCGCCCCGTGGCCCACTGCAGCCTCGCCTACTGGCTATTTGGGGCAAGCCGCCAGGGTAACGCCGCTCCGGACAGCTCGGACCCCGGCGGTACCAAGCGGTGACGGGAGCCCCGAAAATCCCCACCTCCCCCGTTCTCAGTGGAGCGGACTCATGCCCGAGAAGGGAGGGGGAGGAAAGGCCAGCCCGTGGGCCTCCTGCGGCAGCCGAATACTGCCGAAGCAGAAGCCCGAAACCCCCACCTCCACAGCGGCCCGACGCTAAGCGGGCCGCCTAGCCATCGCTCTGAAACCTCAAGGGAGGGAGTAGGCGGAGGGGGGGTAATGCCCGAAGGCCTCAGCCCCTGGGTCACTCACCGTAAAGAATGTCCCGACGCAAGAGTGTCCCGACGTGTACAGCGCGACGTCCGGAGCGGCAAAGAGGCCACCACTATGGCCAGTGGGAGAGATATACCCTCTCCCTGCCTGCCGCCCCGGACGTGCGTCACAGGTCCGCCCACCTCCACCGGGCAAGCCTGCCCTGAGGAGGGGTGGCAACCATGGCAAGCTAGGGGTGGGGGCAGCCCTCCGTGACTAAGGGCCCGCCCTCCTGATGGCCACCGGGTGGCCTCGGGCAGGCGCATTTTCCATAGTAGAACTCTACCTAGACAATGCTTATAAAGACCCCATAACTTCTCACTTTTGTGCTGGCAGGAGGCGTACCCCACTTGTAATAGTGCCTTTCCCAGCCTAATGTTAAAGTTACAAACAAACTCCTCCAGTTTGCATATTTTTCACCGTTTTACGAACTATGTAAAATATATCTCCTGTATAGCATTTTTCGTGAAATGGATCATTTACAATTCATGCCTTTTTTTTGTTTGTACAACAGATTTATCATTGTGGACAATAAAGTGCCATTCATTAAGCTACACCTAAAGATTGTGCTACCTGCAAAAATATCAGGCCGCCTTTTAACTCCTAGGTGAAAATTGATAAATATAATATCCTGAAACAGGCATATTATTGGACCAGATGTACAATGGTTTTTGTCGTGCGCGTTGCGCACTTTTAAAACCATGGGCCCATGTACAAACAGTATTTTGCGAGTCACAAACAAATTGTGACTCACAAAATCCTGTTTTGCGACTTGGTATTTGGATGGGGGGTTCCCTTCCAAATAGCGACTCCATAGCCATGTATGAATGTTTTGCGACCGCACTCACAAAATACCACCTACAGGTGGTAATGCATTCGCAAATGGGAAGGGGACCCCTTCCCCTTTTCAAATGCATGCAAAATTATTTTTTAAGGGCAGGATGTAGTCCCACTGCCTGCCCTTAAAAAACTTAAACGAAAAAGTTTCATTTTTTTTATTTTTATGCATCCCATTTTCCTTAAAGGAAAACGGGCTGCATTTAAAAAGAAAAGTTGCTTTATTTAAAAGCAGTCCCAGACATGGTGCTCTGCTGTTAGCACAGCAGGCCACCATCCCTGGGAGTGCCAGCCATTCCAAACTGGGTCACAAAATACAAGTGACTCATTAATATTCATAAGCCTCGCATTTTGCGACTCCAATGGGAATCTCAAACAGTGTCCAAGACACTGTTGTACATGCCAAATAGAGAGTCGCAAATTGCAAGTCACAAAAGCGACGCAATTTGCGAGTCGCTATTTGGCAGGTCGTACATCTGGCCCTTAGTTACCAAACATAACTAAAATACCAACCGATGCTATAAACAGGTCTATATATAGACCATTAGAATGAGAAAATAAAAATAAGGTTTAATGACAAATAACTTATTTGCATACAAACACTAGACTTAAAAAAAATTATATTTTACATTTGCCAGATTATAAATTATCAGTGCGGTTAACAATAATGTAGCTTCTTCGATATATTTTTCAGCAGTGCATGGTCTTTTGAATGTGCATACGAAAATAATTATGGGGTTTGAATTAAAAATATTAAAAGTTATGCGATGTGGATTCGGACTTTAGACCTTGGTTAAGTTTCCTCCGGGTTCTTTTATCCACATCTGTTTGTGCATGATTACTTTTGTCTTTCTTATCTAGTAAACTTCTAATCAGTAACCATGTCTTCTGCAAAACGAACTGATAAGAAATGGAGCTGGGTGTCCTAGGAGGCGACCTTAACTTTATTTTATGTAATTCTTCAACTCCCTTGATCAAAACGTCAAAGAAACCATGTTTTGAAGTACCATCTCATGTGAATAAAATGTTTTCTTTGGCCAATTGTATATGCATACTTCAAAGAGCTGATTTATGAGAAATAATGACCCATTCCCGATCTATTTAACTTTGATCTGTGATGAGCCAGAAAGGAAAAGCCTGTATGTTTATGGATTCTATACAAACACAGGACACAAGTTTTTGTTTATACAAATTGTACAAGTATAAAGTGCACAGCCTAAATCCTCAGAGCAGAGTATGGAAATTGAATTAACTCCTCTGTCTGTGTGTGTGTAGAATTTGCTGGGCACCGGTCCATGTTGGACCAGGCTTCAAATCAGTTGCGGATCCTCTGCTAAGGCGGAGGAGCGTCGCAACACTGCTTTTCACCAGTGGAAAAAAGAAAATGCTAATAACACAATGTTATCATTTTATTTTTCCCTGCTGAAGCAGTTTTGCGGGGCGGAGTTAGGCTGCTCTGCTCACAGAGCAGGGAGAGGAGTGGTGAGTGCACTCTATCACTGCACATGGCGATTTGACCGGCCATCTGGGGCCAGCCAAACAGTCATGCGCACTTTGCATGTTCTCCGCTGGCTGTAATGCGCAGCCTGGGTGGAGAACATGCACAGGCTCCCACTGCCTGTCTGAGTGCCAAAACACGGCGCTCAGACCAATCACAACAATGCAGAGAGTAGCACCGTGATTGACTTAGGGGAGTGTGAGTGCTTCCTGCTTCCCTTCCAGCCAGAAGATACGCGGAAAAACGACAGAGGAGAGATGTGTTGAGAAGGTAAATGCATTTTTTTTCTTTCTCCACCCAGGCACTCTCGATCCATGCCAGCCGCCATTGATTGCAATGGGCGTAAAGTGATGTACCTGGGATAGCCATCTCCTGTCATAAAATTCCTGAAGTGCAAACCTTTGGTCACTGAGCCACTCCACTGCAGGAAGAATGACCACCATAAAAAGTGCCTCAGAAAGGCACAAGTAAGCATGACTAAATCTGTGAAGGTGATTTCAGTTGGTGGGTTACAATGCTCATTTCTTGGAGACCAGAAGGTATTTGTTCTCATCAGACAGACTTTGACCTATCAGAAAATGGAGGAAGGAAGAAAGGACGAAGAGAAAGGCAGCAAAACAGTGACAAGGGAGAAAAGAAAGCAGGATTGAAAAAAGGTGTGTAAGAGAGATACAGAGTCAGGAAGTGTACAGTGGTGAAAGAAATGTATGAAAACTAGGTAGTCTTAGCATTAAACATCCCAGCATTCTTCAACGCCAGTGGTGAGTTCGCCAGAAAAACACTGGCTCCCTGCAATTTATTTTGTAGAAATTAAGGACCGCCCACGAGTCGTGACACTATATTGAATCGAGTAGCATTTTGTCTGAAGCATTAATTTTATTCAAGTGCTCAAGCACCAAACACAAACAGCAATGTGGTCATAATTCTAAGGAGGTGCTTAATTTGAGTTCACGGTTGCAGGTGGGGCCCACAGGCACTCATTTATGAAGACCAGCACTTATTTTTCCTCAGTAATCTTTGATCCAAAGAAGGAAGAGAAAATCACAAAAGGAGAATGAAAGAGGAAGAGAAACATGGGAAAACCGTGACAAAAGGAGATAGCCGGGGTGGAAAAGAATCTGCAAGTGTGAGATAAAGAGGCAGGGAGTATCTGATGGTGGATTAAAGAGGCATGAGGTGGAATCAAGACTGCCCAGCCTTGGTATTCGGCACCAGCATCTTCAGTTCAGTGGGGTTCTGAATAAAAGTTTGGGCATAGCAGTTATTCTATAACAAATTTAGTACTGTTCTCAGGAAACTCAATTGCTTACCAAAAGGAACATATTTTAGCTGTGGCGAGCAGTTGTGAATGATACATTGTATTTCTTCTTGCAAACGCTACAGCTTGCTTTGAAATCTGTAATTTAACCGATTTGACCAGTTAAAAAAAACAGCATTAACCTTTGATAAGTATTAGAACCTCCTTAAAAGCTTCCCTTTCCCATAATGTCATTCTGAGGAGGTTCTTCTCAGGAGCTAATTTATTAGCAGCACCAACATAATTTGAAACATGATCAATATCAAACAATAAATCTAACAAAACCTAATCCTTAACACAAATTAAAGATGCTATATATTTAGCACAACTAATCATAACAAAAGTGCAAAACATAATTAAAGAATACGAGAAATAAATAATTGCACGACCCTGCAAAAACACTTCTGAGACTCCACATTTCAAGGAGTTAGAAGGATTCTATGTAATTTTCAATATATATGTTGTTTGTGTACACTTAAGAAAACAATAATTATATCAAGTATATCAATACGTGCTGCTTCTCTAGCTCAAAATATATTTTTGTGTGCTGTTTCCATTTGACTTCGGCCTCTCCTGCATCCAGAGAATTGCAGGAAACCGGAGAGCAGTCCCGGGTATGCTCTATGGAGAAAACAGGGAAGGGATATGGCCTACATAGAAAGCAGGGGAGGAGAGGCAGGTGTGCTATAACTGTTTCTATTTAAGGTGATGTGAGATCACAGACATTCTATTGGGTTGGACAGGGAAAGACATTAAGAAAGTCAATGATGGAGCTTAGATATAAATTCTGCATTCAGAAAGGGCAGTCAAGCACTCATTCCACCCCTCCCCCGTCACACATTTCTTCAACATGAACGTTATTTACTAGAAGAACTCTTAAGTCTTAGTAAGTGCAATTTTAGTCAGAGAGTCTCATTTTGTAAAGCAGGATGTCAAATATGGCTCCAGAAATACCACATTTTATGTAGGCCTAGGCTTCTTGTATTGACCAAAATAAAAGCAACAACGAGGTTCACTCTTTTAAACTGGCCTCTGTGGACACTCCAATGCTCCTTGAACTCAATCAGAAAATGAATAATTCCTGTCGACATCTATCTTTGCCTCCAAAATTTCCATAGTCCTTCCTGCATCATGATTGGCCAAACTAACTACTAACAGAACTGAAATACCTCCAATATTTCTTACCTTACTTTTTGACAGGCAGGAGAGGGAAGGGAGAGTAACTTCAGTTTACAGAAAAAGAGGAGGTTCCACCATCACTCTCACGATTTAAAGCCAAGCTACACTCATGGCCCACTTGGACCGAGTGAGATTATTTCCACTGTTAAAATACATAAACAAGGACTCTTAAACCTTGCCTTAATTTACAATCTTAATAATGTCTATGACGATATTACAGGCCCGGATGATGGTTTAAGTCAAAATGAGTTCGTTGTTTGGACATTTTGTAAAGCATTACACGTCTCGAGTAATGGGATTCTAACCCAGTGCACCAGCTGAGCGATCGCTTATTGTCTGTTCGACGAATAGGAGCTATCTCGGATGTTTCTTCGTTCGTCATTTCTTTCAGGAATGAACTTCATTTATAATTCAAAGTAGAACAGCCACATACATGCGAATTGCAATTTTTCCATTAGATAACGTTTAAATCGGTTGAAGGTCCCAAACGGCATACGGAGAATCGGGTCATTCCGAGTTTCGAAACGAAGAAGTTGTTTAAACATTAGCATGTATGTCATCATGCAGCCAGGACTCCTGTCCCAGTGCAGTGCAGTTAAAATATTCATTTTACGATTCGTAACACGAGAAAGGAAATTGTCATAAAGAAAGCCGCCGTGGTGTGCGTAAAATATGAAAAAGCCACAATTAAGTGAGGTATAACGGGCGAACGATAATATTTATATACTGTCCGATAGGTCAAAGGTCAAAACATGGGCGTCCGCAGACATTTTTCCAGGGGTGGGCAAAATGTTAACTTCATCACCATCCTCCGACATGATGTGTGCCAAGTGGGGCACAAGAAACACTGGGGCGCAGAACTGGGATAGACTCAATTAAATGCCAGGAATCCAGGACATGTGACTGACCCTGCCACAGGCCAACAAACATCACCTGTAGGGAAAACGCTAAAGTTTCTGACAAGTTGCTTTATCTCTGTCTGTCAGGTGTGCAGACTTCCGGGTCCTCGATCCAACACCAATCAAGGCTGTCTTCAGCACGATTCGATTTTTATCAGAATAGTTTAAAACAGCCTATGATTAAAGCACCAGATTAAATATACTGTATGCACAGTGTATGTTAGGGATTATTTGTAGCATACATTTACCAATATTGGCATCTTGGTGCTAGAATTCATATTAACTTTTATCCAAAGTGAAAGCACAACGTCAAAGTTAGTAATAAATAATGCATCAATCACACACGCTAGTGATTCGCCAATGGGTGCTCCCTTTACTAGAATTCCCCGGGCATTGCTAAATTTTACACACATTCAATTAATGTATACAAAATAAAATGTATAGGTCCAAATGTTAGCTATATTTTTTAAAAGAAACTTAGAGTCCCTCTACGTGTAGTCAATGTCAAACTGACAACGTGCCCACGTTTAGGGATACAATAATGGTCAGCTCCCTTATGCGAAAGCTCAGCACCGTAAATGTGTGGCACATACGGCGCCCGCAGCGGAGGCACATCACAGGTCCAGGGATGCTGAGTCTTACACAGTGGTCGAAGTGGGGGAAAAAAAGTAGGGGAACAGTGGGCGGAGAATCAAGGGACGGGAATAACCCAAGGGTTGGATCTGTGGGTGGAGCCAGAGGTGTGGCCAGAATGTGCAGACATCCCAATTTTTTGTATTTGTTTGGCATTTCACTGCCCAGTTTAATCAACCAATGGATACACATGATTATTTAAGGTTATAATGAGTTATTGACATTAAAATATATTCACAAATAGGGATATGCTTCTAATCACAGAATGCACCAAATAGGATATAATGTGGAAACACAAGCCATTTGTCACCGAGCCATGGAGTTTCTGTCATCAGCACTACTCCCTTTTTCCACAGCTGCAGTTCAAACATGAATGGCAAAATATCCTAGTTTGCAAATTTTTTCTCTAAAATTATGGCTCTGCCATATTTGCCTCATAATGCAAGATCTGCTGCATGATCTGACCATTTAAACTAATAAATTGTTTGTAGCTCAAACATATCAAAAGGTAATATATAATGTGACTTGTGTTGCTGCGGAGTGGATGGCCTATTGTAAAGGTTGACTTTGACTGATCACCTTTCTCACTGCTGTGTTTGCATGTTACACTGGTACTAATAGGGCAAAATCTTTCCAGAGACTGTTAACATGTGTACACACGGCAAAATAATAAAATATCTGAAAATATACTGCATTACGCTGCAGCCTTTTTTTAATGCATAATTTAGTCAACACTATGGCATAATGTTGGCATCCTTTGCTGCATAATTAATTCCAGTGGCCCCACAGCAGGCTGCCCATGTTAAAAGTGCTTGTGAATGAAGCCGGGTGACTGTAAGTTTGCGAACTTAGCTTGGTGTGCGTGCAAATCCTGCATTGCCAATCCCTGGTGAGTTGCAGCTACTACTGCTGAAACAAGGCCAATGGAGGTACCTATGGGTGAGGCAGCCTGGTCTCAATGGCAGGGCCAGCCATTGCATTGGTGGTGTCCTGTGCATTAATGTTTGTTAGTGCCTCCCAATGACCACCTCTGCCATGGATTCCCTCACTACCACCCTTTAACTGTGCCCCCCAAGATTCCATGACCACTCTCTCTCAGACGCATTTAATTTGAGTTACAGCGCCACTCATACCATTGTAGGGTATCAGAGCTCTTTACATCACACACATTACACAGAGACAATCAATATGTGTGTAAATCACGGTATAGAAAATGTTACATAAGACTAAGGACTACAAAGTGTAGGAGTCACATGACAACCATACTAGTAGCCCGTATAGTTTTACAGTGATTGGTCTGGAGAAACACAATACCCGGAATTTAAAACGTAATACCATGGTTGGGGGTTCTCCTTAATAATCAGAATTGATTTCTGTCTAAAAGAACACTTTTTGGGATATTAGGATAATCAAAGACTGGGGAGGGGCCTGGGGGGGAACCTAACGCTCTAATTTATACCTTGCAGTTTGTATGCAGCTCTTAGATGACAGTTAATAGCTCACTGTTCTAAGTTAGGATTTTAACTTATAAACTGCAAGTAATAAAAGGATCTCTCCCACAAAAGCAGTAGCCCACTGACCTATTTACATTATGTGCACTTTGTGATCTGCATGGCGCATGTTCTTTGCAGCCGGTACATTAACCCTCTGAGCTACCTTTTCATGAGTCAAAACTTCCACTAGACAAAATTCTGATCTCTCTCTAGGAAGAACATTAATCACCAGTCATCATGACATTTTTATTGTTGCCGAAAATTGCTGGAGGCCAGGAAGGAGGCAGCAAGCGTTTTTAAAACCATAATATACTTGCAAACATGATGCCTCCACCTAAAGTCAGCACCCGGTGCGGTCACACTGGTTGCACCGTCCTAGAGCTGGCCCTTCTCAAGGGTCCTGTGACCTCAGTGACAGGGGCACTGTTACTCTAGGGTGTGCTGCTTCATAGGCCTGCCCGCAAGACTGGATGTGAACTTCAGTATGGATAGTGGTGGCCAAGCCTTGAAGGTTAACCTACACTTGTCATGCTAGGGTCCACCTGCTGGTGCGAAGACATCAGGACTTCTAAGGTGTTGCGAAGCCTTCTAAGATGTAGCATCTTAGATCTAGCATGTGATTTTGCTCTCGCAGGAGAGTGGTCTGGTGGACTGGTTATTAAGGCTAAACCTGGTTCCCAATTCCAAATTCAGCAGCTCTGACCATAATGCCACATCCTCACCCCGACTGAACACTGTACTGCCCCACTGAGAAAAACTCCCACTGTCTTCAACTACAACCCAATTGTTGCCCACTGTAAACACCTGGATGCGTATAAATTTAAATTACGCACTAGACAAGAGTAATATGCGGCCTACAAAAAAAAAAGTAACAACATCCTGGAAAAAGCAAACACTTATAGGGAATGCAAAATTTAGCAAACCATGGGAAATGTAAGCAGGAACAACATGGTTACCTTAATGCTTTTGCACTCACTATTCAGAAATCAGTGAGTGCTTTTTCCTGAAAAGTTAAGGACACGACTACAGGGCCCTGAATGGACCCATTTTAATGGCCATTGCTTATATCCTTACAAAACGTAAGCAGTATGGTAAAAAGTCCACATCCCTGGACGCAGAGCCGCAGCACACATTTTGTTTTCCAATCCACACATTGTAGTACCTCCAGGATTTGTGCACTAGTTCCAAGTCCAGGGAAAACAAAAATAGCGCTTCACTGGCAAACTCTGTAAAAGTGGCGCTAATGTGTTTCAGTGTGAATAAAATCAGTTTGGCCAGTGTGCTACCACTCTGTCTTACTTTATTTAGTTATTTATATATTTTTTGCCTTTTATTCCCAATGCTGCACTTTAGAATTAAAATGACAGAAAAATTTGACATTTCCAGCAAAAGCGTCTTTCTTTTTTAGATCCATTTCACAGGAAAGCCATAAAAGAAAGGAGAGGAAAGAGAGTGAGAACCCCGTCTTGAAGTCACGGTTTTCATGGGCGTTCGCAGGGGGGGCAAGGAGGGTCGCTCCAGGGGGGGGCAAGCGCCCCTCCTTGCCCCCCCCCTGCAGATGCCCACTCGCTAATACCTAATTATGGAGATGGATGACTTTTTCTGTATACAAATAATCCGTATAGACAGTGAAACACTTAAATTACACTGTGACGATTTCCCGAAATTTCAAGCACAGCAGCTACATATGGTCAGATTTGTATTAAATCTTAAATTTGCACTACTGCCAATCGGCTTGTTTGTTTCTTTTATAATCTTGACAGTTCATATTTCAAACTGTGAATATGAGCCACACCAACTAGATGCAAAGACCGAGCAGCCAACGGCTATAAAATTAGCGAACATGAATAGTCTAGAATATTCCAGTGCTGTTAACAAGAGCAAGCCACTTAAGAGCTTCATTTATTCTTTTAAGTGTGTAACATTTAGTAGTTTCTAAAGTTGTTTCGAACAAAGCAGTGGAGTAAGGATTTTTCCAGATGAGCGTGGATTACCTGCTTGTGCTGAGAAATGACGGTATGACAATTAGAAAACCACAGTGCTGCTGATGCGGCAAACTGGGTGATTTGTTGTTACAAATAGGTATGAATAGTCACTACAACGCTTGTCTAAAATGATGAGCACATGATTGGAAAGGATTATGATGTTTCTTTGCTACAGTTCTTAAAGTCTGCCTGGCTGGGTGTGGTTGGACTGGAAGCCTGCAGTGTTCTGCCAAACTAAACAACTGATGACTGAGGCCTTCGTGTGACTCAGGGTTACAGCAAAAGTGGCGGAGCTATGAGATATGTTGTTTGGTCGAATGTGTGGACATTGAGTACTTTGCACATAATGCAGTGAATGGACTTATCAGTGAAAGTTACCACCAAGTGTTCTTCCTATAAAGCTGTGCTCGAGAGCATCCTTCACCACAAATATAGATAGGGAGATGTGCTAGCTGTCGACCCCACAACGTAAGTAACTTATATTTCAAAAACTCTCCAAGTGCTCCTCAGAATACCTGGACACCTGAGTAATTCTTTTATATAAAGCCAGAGTTAAGTTTCCATCTTTCCAATTTTGTGATCGACTTAACATGGGTTTAGGGCCAAATGTTTTTTGAGTCGCCCAGCTAGAGGGCCTGATCAGCAGATTTTGTGCAAGAGTTGAGGCTGGGGAAGCCTTATACTGAAATAGGCCAGTTCCAGCCCAACCTCAGTGCCCCTGCTCCCAAAGTAGGACTATGCCCCCTTCCCGGTTTCAGTCTCTGGAGCACTCCGAGGGCTGCTCGAAGGCCTCACCACCTCCAGAATCACTTCAATTTCAAGTCAACTCAAAATAATGTATCTGTAGCAGAAATGTTTTAAGATAGGCACTGCCATCTCCACCAGTTCCTCACTATACAAATACGAGCAATGCCATTGACCTCTTCTTCACTCAAAGAAACTGGAAGATTTGACAGCACAAAGTCCAATTCATGTCTTTGGCCGACCGCTTTACCATAGAATTTCACAATGGCCATCTATCAAAGCTCGATCTCTTGCAAATCTCATGGAAATACTAAACTCCTTCCAAGCCACTTCTTATGAAGAGATCCTATCCTCTTCCTTCATTAAATACCTCTCTGGCAACATTCTCTCACCCCTACTTATCATTGTCAATGCCTCCTTCACTCAAATCATCTTCTCCGAAGCTCTCAAGACAGGCCAGGTTCTCCTATTATCAAAAAGCATACACTAGACTCTGATGACCTGGCCTAATACTGGCCAATCACTCACCTACCATTCACCAACAAGAACATTTAAAAAGCAGTCTATGTTCAACTCCAAGATCACATTAATGCTAACCATCTCATCCACAATTACCAGTCTAGCTTCAGATCATGCTGTAGCACAGACACTTCTACAGTACACATAGTAGAAAATGCCCTCCTGACAATAGATGAAGGTGACCATTGGCTCCATATAATGCTGGATCTTTCAGCTGCTTTTGCCACAGTCGATCATCCCACCCTCATAAGCACCAAGGAGTCTCGAATGGGATTCACCAACAATGCACCATACTTGTTCTACGCCTATCTTTCCAACCAACACCAACTTGTTCACATGTGCAAAACTCAGGTCAAAGGGATCTTTTCCAACTTAGGAGCCCCCTAGGATTGTCTCCTGGCATCTTCAACCTCTACATGGAGCCAATTGGTGCTATACTCACAGATAACAGCATCAATGTTGGCGGATATGCCAATGATGCACAACTCTACTTGAAAGATTCTTCTGCTTTAGACATTCAACCTCTCAAACACTGCCTGCAAATCATCCAGACTTGGATGGCGAGCGCCCACTTGAAGCTTAATCCAACCAAGATGCAATGCCTTTTTTTGGTCATTAACAACAAACAGTACTACCCTTGCTCAGTACATGAACCTTGATTGCTTTAAACCCAAACTTTCACTAATTGCCAAGTACCTAACCCCAACCTCAAGGAAAACATTGACAAAGGATGTCCTGATAATAGCTCTCTGTTTTCTAAAGAGAAATAAACAATTTCTTACAGAAAGAGACTTGAATATATTGATTATTTTCTACAAGATTTGGTCAAAGCATTACCTAGTTATGTAAGAGACACAAGCGATTTTTTGGAAAAATTAAAAACCTTGAATGGAATTCAGATATGTTTTTAATGACATTAGACGTGGAGTCTCTTTATACTAGCATCAATCATGTACAGGGATTAGCAGCAGTAAAACACTTTTTAGCTAATAGAACTGTCGAATATCATGAACATAACAAGATTATTGTCAGCCTTATTGAATGGTGTCTCAATAACAATTTATTTTTGTTTAGCAAGGATTTGTTTAAACAACTTAGAGGAGTGGCGATGGGACCCTTTTTTTCCCCCAGCTACGCATGTTTACACGTTGGCTGGTGGGAGGAACAGGTCCTAGAAATGGCTTAAAGACTTTGATAGAAAAACACACATTTGAGGTGAGCAGATCTAGAGTGTTGCTGGTGTTGAGAGTGCTCTGACAGGAGCTGCTTTCCACCTAAACTGGAGAACTACCCAGAGTTCTCTTCTTTTTTGCATAATTTATGCGTCACTCTATGCCTGAAAGGGTTTTGTTTTGACTTAAACTGGGTGCTCCCTTGTGTCAGGACAAAGTTATACCTCTCTGAAGAGCTCTAATTAGAGCGAAACACTGTGTCAGGGGTTGCTTTTACTCATTTCAGGTTGGCTTGAGTTGGTATTTTACCAAGCTGTAATACTGTGCCTGGAATGATAAATGGCTTTTGTCATTTTACAGCTCAGCAAGGACAGCACTGTGCTAGTCCTATGTTTAAAGACTTTGCTGTAGAAATGGCAAAAGACTTTGTCCTTTTCTATCTCGGCGTGGATAGCACTGTGCTAATCCTATGCTTAAAGACTTTGATAGAAAAACAGACATTTCAGGTGAGCAAATCTAGAGTGTCGCTGGTGTTGAGTGCTCCGACAGGAGCTGCTTTCCACCTAAACTGGAGAACTACCCAGCGGTCTCTTCTTTTTTTGCATAATTTATGCGTCACTCTATGCCTGAAAGGGAGATAGATAGATAGATAGATAGCTATTCATATTCCGGATAACCGAAAGGGATTGCTTCCTGCCGCGCAGCCCACAAGGAAGGAGGGGTCAGCTCCAAAGCCGGAGAAGCAACACCGGCCGTCGAAATGCAAAGCAAACTCGAACCCAGACCTCCAGTAATCCTCCATACACCGGGACACTACCAGAGAAGGAAACGAGAGCCGACCCAATCTTGCAGGTCAAAAATTATTTCTTTGATTTTTTTCACCGCCAGCATAACGTTTCGGCCTGCCCAGAGGCCTTGATCACACAACTCTGAAGAAGGAGCAGTTCATTTTTAAAGTGCAAGCACTAGTTAGTCTGTTACATGAGTGGTTGTCACGAGAGTCAGCATGACTAGACATGAAAAACATACTATATGTGGGTTTAAAGACATGATAATGAAAAACCTTGCAGATTAGCTCACCATCTCTGGTGGTTCTTGCACACTCAAGTACAGGACACCTTCAGAATTCACACATCAGCCACTTCACAATTTATGCATCCAGGATCTGGAATAACATCCCAGTAACTATCAGGACAACCCAACCCTAACCTACACCTGCTTAGAAAAGAGTTGAAGACACATCTCTTTACAGAGCACTCCACATTGCATTAAATGTCCACAAATCGAGAACTTCACTTTATACTAGTTATCCTTATGCTGATCTTTGAACCTTTTGGCTAGGTTTGCGCTACAGCATTACCACATACATACACAAAAGTACATACACAAAAGTTGGTAAACTGGAAGTAACCCGATCCAATTCCTCAGAAATATCTGTTCTATATGCCCCATCTTGAAGGTCAGGGTGTCAATTTATGGCCTGCAATCAGCTGACCCAGGTTTCTATAAACTGCCCATTTCTGACACC
The DNA here is from genome assembly GCF_964261635.1 of Lissotriton helveticus. Classification (NCBI taxonomy): domain Eukaryota; kingdom Metazoa; phylum Chordata; class Amphibia; order Caudata; family Salamandridae; genus Lissotriton; species Lissotriton helveticus. The sequence goes on along the minus strand of NC_136068.1, from coordinate 1,425,966,254 downwards.
AAGGACTGAATAGAGCAGCATCTCCTATTCATTGTGGCTGCATATCATCTAAAGAAGGAGACTGTGCATGTAGATATTTTGATAAAAGTGTTCTTCTCATTCCTTTCATTGAACCTTACTCCAACCATTTTCAGGACATTTTGGGTTGGTTAGGCCATCTTTGATTCAACCGGATCAGCTTACATTAGAATGCTCTCCTTTCTGCATTGTTGGAGCTCCCCTGGTCAAAGAAAGCTTAGGTGACCAATGCCCTGTCAATATTGTGGTTCTTCAGAAGGTCTTGGAAGTCAAGGCAGAGGTAGAATTGGTGGTTTTCTGTGGATCTCTCCTTTGTTTCCTCCACTGTGTCTCTGTCTGCTCAGCCTGCATGCTCCCATCCTCCTCCACCCTTGTTGCATTTTCCTACTATCCCAGAGTGGTCTCTACTACAACTCGGTCAGGAAGTTCTGTGATTTGCAGGGTAGATTCACAAGTCTTGGTCTGTTCTTGTTAGGTGGAAATCGGGATCCCTGGCTACTTCAAGATTTATGCCAACCATTGGAATCATTTATTGTAATCCTGGCTGTGTGCTGGGTTTTATGCAAGACATCGCGTTGAACCTAAATTTCTCTAGCTGGTTGAGTAAATGGACTGCCATTTTTAATTTCTGCTGCTCTGCTGGGCGTGTGGGCAAAATATTGAGTAAAAGGTATTATGCAGACAAAATATAATGTGAAGAATATCAAGGACAGAAACATACTGAAGATAAGTTTATATGGGAAAGCAAAGTTTTACTATACCCTCCACATCTACATACCTTGACAATATGTAGGTCTTCAAGGTACGTAGGTGTGGATTTAAGAATAGTAAATCTATTCTTACTTATTTGAATTTACCTTCTTGACATTTTGGTCCTGATATTTTTGACAAGCACTATATTTTTGTTATGAACATTCTTACAGACATCCACTCTGCTGTCCAGCTAGTTGAGTTGAAGGCATCCTGGGTTCTGCCAAGTTTAGGAAACAACCTGCATTTGGTTAATTCTCCTGTTCTCTCATGGGATTTACATCTAGTGGTCTCTTTGAACCCTTGGGTGTGGTTGATCTTACATTTCTTAGTGTTAAAAAGGCCTTTTGAGGCTACATCACTAGCAAAGTTGGAGCTGGATCTTCTCAGAACTTTTCCTACACTTTTTTCCCCAACAAAGACATCCTGCAGCCAGTACCTGATCTTCTGTTCAAGGTCTTCTGTGTGTTTCATTATATACAGGATTTTATATTTCCTGTATTATCACAATTAATGTATTCCCCTAGATCTATAGTAAGTATTCTCCATTTACCTGTCCAGAACAACTTTTTTCCAGCGACTTGACTTTTTTTTTTTGGTGCAGGGAAGAAGCTTTCCAATTCCATAATCTACGTACCCTCTTGATTGGCCTTCATTCAGGTGTTTTTCCCTAAAAGATATCCGCAAAGTGGCTACCTTGGTGTTTCTGCCCACTTACGTCTCATTATAGGTTGAAGTGGGTTGTGATGGCTCAACCGATATATATGGTCTCGGGCTCTGTTAGCCGTTGAGGGTGTTGTCTGCTTTATTTAAGTCCCTCAGTATTTATCACAGTTTTGCCTTCTGTGGATTTTTTCTTTGCTAGCTGTGATTGGTTTTCCCTGTTGCTGCTGTAAAATATACATTGTAATCTGTAGTGAAGAAAAGTGGACTCCTCGACAGCAGGTACGCTCAATAAATTATTCCTTATTTGAGCCAACAGCATAACGGACACTCCCCCAGCTGACCAGGGAGACAACTGACAAAAGTAGAACTAGAATGTAGGCATGCACTATGGCAACGGGGGAATGTGGGGAAAGGAACGTGGAGATAAGGGCAGACACATTTACAACACATCGTCCTCCTTTAACAGAAAAGAAAAACAAGAGGAAGGATAAAAATAATGAAACAATGAACAGAATATAAGAGTGAATCAATAAACAACTCCCCCAGCTGACCAGGGAGACAACTGACAAAAGTAGAACTGGAATGAGGGCATGCACTATGGAAACGGGGGAATGCGGGGAAAGGAACATGGAGGTGAGGTCAGACACAAGTACAACATAATCACTGCCATCAAAGGGAGGAGATATTAAATTGAGGACTTCGGATTAGAAAGGAAATGGTTTAGAGTGGGCTGATTCCAATAAGTGACTGATAAATGCAGTGGCAGCTGCTTCCCGATGGCATTAGTGGGTGCGGTGGGGGGGAGACTTAACTGCCAGCTGGCCTGCTGGCAGGCCTCCGCCTGTCCATGGTCTTCTGCGTCCTCTCTTCCTTCCTTCTGCTTAACAGGAGGCAGCGTCAGGAAGCACCCACCCAGGCTCTTTTGACCAATCACAATGTTGCAATTAAGCGTTGTGATTGGTCTGAGCGCCGTTTTTCAGCGCTCAGCCAGGGAATGGGAGCCTGGAGCATGTTCTCCACCCAGACTATAATGCAGCCTGGATGGAGACAATGCGATGTGTGCATGACTGTTTGCTGGCCCAAGAGGACCGGTCAAATATTCATGCTCACTTGGAGTGGGCAAACCACTCCTCTCGTGCCCCGCCCAAAAAGCTGCCTGAGCACGGAAAAATACAATGATAATAGCATTGTGTTATTATCATTTTATTTTTCCTTTTTTGCAGTGCTGCAGGCAGTGATGCGACACTTCTCTGCCTTAGCCTATTGGTCACAGCGCTGACAGCCATTGTAAAATACTACTGTACATAATGTTTTTTTCATTTTAAATTTCCAGAGTAGCTGCCATGTTTTGAAGCTGTGTAAAGTCAATCTTGGATAGCGAAAAACAATGACACACTGTGAAGAATGCCATTCCAAGATAGTCACTCATTAAACATTGCACTTGGTGACCAGCTTCGAATCCTAAAACATTTAGTGTATCAATGTTGTACTCATCGAAGGAGGGCAACATAATGGTCGTAAATATAGTGGCCATCTTGAAACCATAAACTGTGACAAAAGGCAACTTCCGTTATTGAAAACCATTCAGAGTATAGAACCATTCCTTTCTCTCCTATTTAATGAGAGGAACAGGTTTGTGGTGGTACAATTCAGGTTTAACTTGCTAGATCATCTTTTGCCACCCCTCGCGACTGGTCTCGCTCAGGCACTTTAGGGCCCTGTGGCTGCGACAATATGCCTCCACAGGATATCCTACATGTTTTTTTGTGGTGTTGTGTAAATATTTTAGTTTGCCTTGGATGCGATTCCTCCTCCCGTTACTGAAAGGCTTGAATTTCTCGCAAGCTCGTCCTGCGCTTCGGTATCTGCAGCTTCTGCCAAAAGAGAACATTCCTTTTGCTGTTTCATGCTTTTTACGTGCTGCTCTGAGATCAAGACGATCCAGACATGATTAATCTTGATGTGGTACATAAGACTATTTAATACTTCACATTCTTGACATTATCATATTCTTTTTAACTTTTTCAGCTGGTATATGAATGAATGCCTACTTATTGCGGATCTCTTTTTTCATAAATATTTGGTTTTTATGATCGTATTCTCTTTTATGGTTGTATATATAACAGAGTAAAGATATATATGATAGCACACTATGGGAACTACCAATATACAATGTATGTAGTGGTCCCACAGGCTATAGTACTCTTGCAAGGGAACACCAGTTGGGTTGTCTGAGCAGCTGCTCAAAATGAAGCATACTTATATTATGGTCAGATAGATGTTCACGTGTGAGCAAGCAAAATGCTGTCAGTCACATGGCATAAGAGACAATGGTAAAATTAGGCCAACCCAATACCACATGCAGTATGCAGTCATGGGAACAAGCATGATGTGAATGAAACTCAAACACTATATATGTGTGAGTGTCTGTAAAGTTTATAATTATTAAAAAGGCCTGACAGCCATTGTTCCCTGTAGGGTTCAAACGCGCACACCCATTCTACCCCAAGCATGCAGTGTCTCTTGGAAAGTGCGCAAAACACACAGTGTCTCTTGTGAAGTGCGCAAAGCACGCAGTGTCTTCTGAAGTGCGCAAAGCACGCAGTGTCTCTTGTGAAGTGCGTGAAAGGGCGAGATTTTGATCGATACCTTATATCTATTGATCCAAACCTCGATCTGGTCGACTGAACCTTTGTTGCCTGTCTATGAGGAAAGAAAGTGCACCTATTTCCAAGTTAGTTCACCCAATAAAGGACTCTACTCCCAAAGATCACAAACAACTTCTAGCTTTCAAAAGTTTATTGTAAAGAAATGATAAGCTGCAAATACAGGCATCTCAGAATGAGATTCACGAGATACACAGGTCCAATTACATACATGTGCTCTCGAAAAGCCCTCAGACGAGCAACAGAAATCACTAACACAAGTTCTAAGAATAATAAAGCTATCAGCATTGACGCATATCTCTCCTTCATTTAGGTTGGAGGAAAACGCAAAGGTTAGGCTATCCCTACCCTGCTCTAGATGGTATCCCTACTTAACCAAATCCCAACCTAACAAAGGTGTCAGCAGTGAATGACCCCCAAGGGAAGTCACTCACTCTAAGTCTCTTGGTGAAAACCTATAGTTCTCCAGTCATGACCCCTCTCTGCCTACCCATCCGCTCTCTAAAGGGTCCTCAGGTCTCTGCTCTAACTCCACCCAGGGGTGCTGTCCCTAATACAAAACAGTCAACAACATTTGAGACGCCCCTTGCGGAACGCCCCTCACGTGGTGCAACTTCTGGCTCTTTCCATGATGCTTTGTCTTGGGCCTCATACGTTATAGTTGACCTTGCTTCTCAGACTCTTCTCCGGCCCGCTGATACCCCTCAAACATTCCAGAACCCTCCTCCATGTCTAGGCCGTCTACTGAACAGGCCTCTATTCATTCATTTATAATTGGATCCCCCCTCTTCCTTTGCAGACAGATATCTGTAGCCAAGAACCCAACTCTCATATACTTCTAAAAAGAAAAAGGCTTGCAACATTTCTCAGCCCAGACATGTACGTGTAAATCAATGCTAAAACATTTCAGGCCTATAATAATTCTCATTATGATTATAGCATTCAACTTCTTCATTTAATTAAAGCATGTTAATACTCTTATTCTATTATTAAGTAAACATTTCTATAAATCATGGCCTATTTAATGCAATGACCAAAAACCTTAATACAATCTGTGTCGTGAAAAGAACCACCTTCCCTTTCCCTCCAGCTCTGGCCCTGAGGCCTACCACGTTCTGCGTTTAACCACCTACCATCTTATGTTTTAGCAGCTTCACGACATGGATTCAAAAATAATCACATCTAATAAAATCATATAATGTCACACATTTCTGTATTAGTTCCACTTCTACTTAAATCTCTACATTTGGCTATACATTCAGAATATAATTGCAGATACTATTAGCACTCATGGCATTTCTCCTCATGATTTGTGCTTACTACAGATAAGTGTGATGTACTCATACATTTAAGTCAGTTTGCGCTCTCTCAGTTCCCCCCTTTGATGACCTCTCGGGGTCATCACTAACATTTAAACTGCAGTTATTGCTGGCATTCTCTGCGCTTCCAGAGCCCTCAGACTCCTGTACTGATTATCTTGTATGGCAGCCAATCTCTGCAGCTGTTCTCTTTGGGCCCTTTCTGACCTTCTTGCTCTGTACCATTTGAATACCCTCACCAATCCCCACAATATTATCCCACAGATCAATATTATGATGATAGGCTTTAGAATATACCATACAAAGCTTTTGCCTAAGGTGGAAAACCACCCTCCAACTGTACTCATTCCGTGGCCCACCTTTTCCCAGACATTTTCTCTACTCAAGTCTTCGATCTCCTTGTGAATATTAGTTATGTTCTTAATAACTTTCTCAAGAGGCTTCGAATTGTCTGGAATGTAAGTGCAACATTCCTGGACCTTCAAAGCCTTACAGACTCCGCCCTCTTTTGCTAATAGGACATCTAATGCAAGACGGTTTTGAAGAACCATAGCCCTTATCGATTGCATCTCTCCTTCTACCAGCATTAAGGACTGAGCAGTGCTGGCAGACAACCTGTCGACAACTGTTGCCAGTCGTCTAATTTTAACATCATTAAGGATTACTCCCAAAAGAGGGAACATAGCTCCAAAGACATCTCCAACCATTTCTGCATCTCCTACATCTCTCCTTCCCCTCGATGATGTCTTGCCCTCAATGATCACTAAGTCTTGTGCATGATATATTTTGGGGAAGACAATTGCTAAATAACATGATCCATACCAGTTGTCAGGTAGTCTCACGTAAGCATTTCTTCCACATACAAAATACACATTTGGAATCACTTGCATTCCCTTTAGGAAATCCTTAGTGTAGTACTCTAAATTAAAAGCATGTTCACAGTCAACTTCACCCACGTATACATTTTCATAATACGTTTTGGCTCGGTGAAGACATAGCTTTCCTCTCTTCGCTTTATCTAAAGCTATTGGACCACTACTACCCTTTCTCTTGTGTGACTTCTCTTCCTCGGTCCAATCTGTTTTCCATTGTCCTGATTTTTTCAAAATCTTTTGTCTCCTGTAACGATCATCCACCTGCCCTATGAACTTCTTCTCGACTTCTGACACCTTACATGTCAGGTTATTTCTACGGGCATGTGAAGTATCTAAGATAATCCAAGGAATGAAGAACTTGGCCAATCTGTCTTCACTCTTCCAGTAGTCCCATTTGTTCATCTGCTTATAATTTGGGACTTCTGGCAACACTGAATCATAATTGGAGAAATAGTATTCAAAACTATCTCTCTCATAAAATATACTAAGCAATAAGCTACATGTAATGCCATATGTCAAAGGGAGGTGATGGTATCTAATACCCTCGTCTACAGATGCCGGCAACTGCATGCAGACATAACAATCCTTAACCTCCATGGCATCCACGTATTCATACAAGAGTTTAGCATAAGCATTCGACCTAAAGTCTCCTTGGGACTCGTCTACATGTAACCTGCGGGCTTCTGCAGCCAATAACGCTTTCTCTTGAGTGTTTTCCCTTTTCTCACCAGCAACAGTAGGTGTAAGCGTTTCTACAGAATTCGCATCAGTTACCTTTACCTCCTCCTCATGTCCCTTTACATAAGAAATTGTTACCACTAAAGCTATTAATATTATCACTCCTACTATTAGTGTACCTATTATACATTTAGCTCTGCGGTTCGGGGTGCCGGCCTCCATTTCGTCAGACAATATAGCTCTCTCTTATCTTTAGCAAAAAGTTCTTTTCCTCTCGTTCCTTTACAGTCTCTTTTTAATCTTTTTGTCTTTCGAATCCACACAACTGGAGGCTGACAACCTTCTTCGCAAAAGTCCTTTAACAGTTCAAAAAGACAACCCTAGCCCTTCTCCATCAACTCAAGGGAAGTTCCCTAAAATTCTCTGCTTCCTGGGCGCTAGGTAATCTTCTTTTTCTGCTTGCTTTATTTACAAAGTCCTTAACAGTCTACTATCAGATTTGTTGTTGCAGCTTCAATAGCATAGTTCAGTATTTCCAAACGAAGATTGTGCTCTTCATGTGCTGTTATCGTTGTACCAAAGTCGGGGAATTGCAATTCTGAAAGGAACATGTGTTTTAACTTGCTGAGGCGGGGAGGTCTGGGGAGCATGAATGTTAGTGACCCTTCTTGTTCGACACCGGGTACCAACAGTCTTATTTCCACGGTGATAATGGGCTCAGAACTGGACACCATCACCGCTCGGATCCTCCCTGTCTCCGGTTTCACAGACATTTGTCGCCAGATATGTCCACTCAGGTGTGAAGTATCTTCTGTTAGGCACACGCACTCTTCTTGACCTTCTTCGGTCCGGTGCTTCAGCGCCCTGAGCACCTTCTTCTGGGTCTGAGTCTTCTGATATCGGAGGAAGGGTTGCCTCTGGAGTTGACCTCAGGCTAGAGCTCCGTCTTTGCGGCCAATTAGCTTCTCCACGTGCCCTTCTACTCCTTCTCCTTCTGGTCTGTTCTCGCTCTCTTTCAGACCTGTCAGGGTCAGACTCGTACTCCCAGCTGCTTTCTCCTTCTGTAGCGTCGTCTGTTTCGCTGTTGTACTGCCCGTCCTCAGCTTGGTCTGACTCGTTCCCTGCTTCCGCTGGCACCTCTACAGCTTGGCTAGCCCCCTCTATGGCTTCTCGGTCCTCTGCTGGACGTCTATCCGAGAGAGGAGCTGTTCCTTCCAGAGGTGCTGGAACCCTTCGCGTATGTGACGCGTGGATCCAATTGGGCAGGCCTCCCACCTTCACAGCAGTGTTCGTGATCAGGATGACCTGGAAGGGTCCACGCCAACGAATATCCAAGCAGCTTCTTCTCACATGTTTCTTCACCAGGACCCAGTCCCCAGGATACAGGTCATGGCACGGGCCCTGGCACGCTGGAACCTCGGCAGCCTGCACCTGAAGGGACACAGAACGCATGGCGTCAGACAGCCCCTTACAATAGTCCAGGATCATATCATCTGTGATATTTAACAGTGCAGTAGCTGGGACAGATGGCAGCCTCATTGCTCTCCCCATTAACACCTCATGTGGTGACAACCCCGTCCTTCTGTCTGGGGTACTACGAAGGCTCATGAGGACCAATGGCAGGGCGTCAGGCCAACTCAGGGTCGTTGAGGAACAAACTTTAGCTATTCTGGACTTGATCGTGCCATTGATCTGCTCCACAATTCCTGAGGCTTCTGGTCGGTAACTGCAATGCAACTTTTGGTCGATATTTAACGCTACACAAACCATCTTCACAAGCTCGCTGTTAAAATGTGTTCCCCTATCTGATTCCAAAAAGGCCGGCACCCCGAAGCGAGGAATGATTTCCCTAAGCAATAACTTGGCCACTGTGAGGGTGTCGCACCTACGTGTAGGGTATGCCTCAACCCATCTGGAGAACACACAAACTATCACCAGGACATAGCGGAGGCGGTTGCACCTTGGCATTTCAATGAAATCTATCTGCATTCGATTGAATGGACCTCCAGACCTTCCTATGTGACTTAGTGCAACTGGTGTTCTTTTCCCTACGTTCAGCTGCTGGCAGGTCACACAACGCTGGCACACTGCTTCTGCTGCTATTCTAAACTTAGGATTGTACCAAGTCTGTCTAAACACTCTCAGCATAGCATCTCTCCCTAAGTGTACGGGACCATGTATGAGTCTAGCCATTGGACTCACCATCTCATTGGGCAACACTGCTCTGCCGTCTGCTGAGACCCAAAAATGGGTCTCACCCATTACACATCCTGCCTTTTCCCATGTTTCTTTTTCAGAATCAGGAGCATTTTCTTGCATGGTTGACAGTTCATCCCAAGTATCAACAGTTTCCAGTATCATGGCTAATTCAGTTCTTACATTTATTCCACCCACTTCCACCTCTGTGAAAGAGTAACCTTGTTCCGCGCAATACCGCGCAACTTCATCAGCATATCTATTGCCTTTCGAAACAAAGTCCTCATTTCTGGTATGTGCGGTGCACTTTACAACTGCGATACTTGCTGGGCATTGCAATGCTTCTAACAACAAGCGCACAAACTCTCCATTGCGAATGGGAGAGCCTGAAGAGGTCATGAAACCTCTTTGAGACCATAACTGCCCGTAATCATGAACTACCCCATACCCATACTGGCTGTCGGTGTATATGGTGACTCGAATTTGATTGCTTGCCAAGCAAGCACGTGTCAGGGCAATGATCTCGGCTACCTGAGCGGAGTGTACTCCTTCCAGGCACCCAGCTTCCACAACTCCAGTAATTGTACATACAGCATAAGCTGCTCTCAATTGCCCAACTTCGTCTCTTACACATGAGCCATCGACAAAGAAAATTTCATCTGGGTCAGTCAGTGGCTCATCTACGATGTCGGGTCTGGGTTTGGTGCATAGTTCAGTCACATCGAGACAGTCATGGTCTGTATTTTCATCATCATCCTCAATATCATTTGGAAGTGGCATCAAGGTAGCAGGGTTCAAAACAGAGCATCTCTTGAGGGTCACATTCTCTGCAGCAAGAATAACTTGCTCATAGCGCGTGAGCCTGCTGTTGGTCAGATGCTGTGTTTTGGTCCTGGTCATCAACAGTTCAACAGAATGTGGCACGCACACCTCTAACGGGTGCCCCATGACGATATTTTCACATCTCTCAATGCTGACACCCGTTGCGGCAACGGATTTGAGACATCCGGGCAACGCTGCGGCTACTGGGTCTAAAGTAGCCGAGAAATAAGCAACTGGTCTACGGGCATTCCCATGGATTTGGACCAACACAGACAACGCGCAACCTTCTCTCTCACAACAGTAAAGAAAAAATTGTTTATTGTAATCCGGCATTCCCAATGCCGGAGCACGACACAGGTCCTCTCGCAGCTGTAGGAACGCCATCAAACAGTCTTTGTCCCATGGTACCGGATCACTCACCTCTTTGTGCGTCAGTTTTTGCAAGGGCTTTGCTTTCAGTGAAAAGTTCACGATCCACTGTCGGCAATAACCCACCATCCCTAGGAACATCCTGACCTCTCTCTGAGTCTTAGGCGCATTCATTTTCATGATCGCCTCTATCCTGTCTGGTGACACTTTTCGTTTGCCTTTCTCAATTCTGTGTCCCAAATACTGCACTTCTGTCAGGCAGTACTGCAATTTTCCCGGGGACACCTTATGCCCATTGGCAGCTAGGTGATTTAACAAAGCAATGGAGTCTTCCCTGCAAGCTTCTTCTGTTTCTGACGCCACAAGGAGGTCGTCTATGTACTGGACCAGAACTGACTTCTGGGGCAGCACTAGACTTTCAAGATTTTTCTTCAAAAGCTGGTTAAAGATCGATGGGCTCTCTGTATACCCCTGAGGGATACGACACCATGTTAGGACGCGATTTTCCAGCTTAAATGCGAAAAGAAAATGGCTTTCTTCGTCCAGAGGGATCGAAAAGAAGGCCTGGCAAAGATCGATCACAGTGAACCACTCAGCTTGGAATGGAATCTGAAACAGTATCACTGATGGATTCGGTACCACTGGACAACATGAAACGACTATGTTATTAATCTTTCGCAGGTCCTGTACTATCCGAAATTTCCCATTTGGTTTCTGCAGACCCATAATCGGGGAGTTGCATGGACTACCCACGATTTCTTTCAGTATTCCCTGTTTAATCATGGACTCGATCACGGGTTTTATGCCTGCAATCGTTTCTGGAGTCAATTTATATTGGGGTGTTCTTGGGAACTCAGCATGCGGTTTTACTACAATTTTCACTGGGTCCACCCCTTTGACCAATCCAATCTCTTCCCCAGTGAAATCCCATACTTCTGGTGCCACTGTCTCTCTCAAGTCCCAGGGGAGCTCCTCTACTGTTAAAGTAGGGTACAGTTCCACGCATATTCTTGAGTTTGCAACTTTGAAATCTGCATCATCGTCATTGGTCAATACCTCCACTCCCTGAGGTGTACAGTATATAGTACAATTCAATTTACACAACAGGTCTCTTCCTAGCAGACACACAGGACTTGAATCGCAAACCACAAACTGGTGCTCATCGCTGTACTTCCCTATTTTCACCTGTACCGGTTCTGTCAATTGGCTGGTTATTCTCCTGTTTGCGACCCCTACCACCTGTATGGTCTCTCCAGACATGGGCAGGTCTGGAACTGCAGCTGATCTGATCGTGGATCTAGTGGCTCCTGTGTCCACCAGAAATGTCGTAGGGCACCCTGCTACTTCTGCTTCAACATAGGGTCCCCTCTGATCTACCTCCAAGGCTGCCCCGAGGGTGCAGTCTTCTCTTTCCACTCTCTGTCCGGTTAATGGGTCCACATAATAGCACTCTTCCCCTTCTACAAACAGGGGCATTTGTCTATAGGTCTTACCCATACTCCCTACTCGAGGAGGTTGCGGGAACTGGGCTCGGGGAGGAGCCCCCCCCCCTTTGAGCACCTTTCCTTGGTATGGCGTTACCCCTCCTGTAGGTGCGCTTTGGACCTCTTCCTCCTCTATCTCTTGCTCTCCTATCTCTACATTGTAGGGGCACTCGCGTTTCCAATGCCCCACCTCGTTACACTGGTGGCACCTAGTCGTTTTCTTCAAGGCAGCTATCTCTATTCTGGGTCTAAAGGTGGAACTCTCCTCATTGCCCTTGTTCTGGCTGTACTGCTTCTTTCCTCCTGTACCTGTTCCTTGCTGCTGTTGCTGTTGTCCCCCCTTCCCTGCTGCCTGCATCTGTACCACCATCAACTTTTCTTTTAGTTTCTTAGCCTTGGAATCTATCTCATCACAGCAGTACCTGGCATATCTCAGTATTTCGTCTAGAGGTTTAGTTTGCCAACAAATCGAGTGTTGCTGAATCATTAAACTAATATCCGGTCTCAGTCCCAGGACGAACTTGGACACAAATTGCCCTATGTCTTTTGGATCCATTACATCCAAGCCGCTATACTGTTTAAACGCCTTCAGCAATCTCTCGTAATATTCGTGAACTGTCTCTTTGGGTTCCTGTCTTGTTCGGTCTATTCTGACCCAATCTATGTCTTGCATTGGCACTTTCTCTTTCAGCCAAGTCATCACTCTCTCGTATTTTGCCATCACAGTCTCGGACGGCCCATTAGTCTTGGCATCTCTCTCTGGCTCCGTTGTGGGCCACTCAGCGCTAACCTTGCATGCTGTCCACAGATCGCCTGGTACTACAATGTCAAACAGCGTGTTCAGATCTATCCAAAGGACCTTTGAGATTTTTACAAATCTCTCCACTTGCTTGTACCACTCCACTGGGCTTTCACGTAATTTGGGGAAAGAGGTGGTAAAAGCAGCTAAATCTCCCCTACTCCAAGGGACATGTACATAGTTCCCATTTGCCACTTCACGCAAAGGGTATGCTTCTATTCCCTGCTGTCCTGGTGTCATACCAAGCGTGCTTCTCCTGCCGGTCCCTTTCTTGGACCACCTCTCTTCCCACTTATCTAGTGCCCTCCATGTCCTTATTCCAGTAATCAGTTCCCTTATGTATGTTTTCAGCCCAATCGTTCTCCTCTCATCTAGGTCTCGATCTGAGTAATGTAGCCTGTGGTTACCCTGTAATGCTTTGGTTCTTGACAAGTCCACCATATATTTGCTTGCTAGTTCGACTAACTTCTCATGGACTGCTCTCGCTTTTCGAGTAATGTCTTTTGCCATATACAGTATTTCATCCTGTTCATACATTTCCATTCTTTCTAAAGGCAGAGTACCATCTACCATGTCATCCAGGTCTGACCTTAAACTGGAGACATCGAGTCTCTTGGCTTTTATCTCAGCTCGCAATATGTCTTTCGAAGGGGGCTCACTGGTCTCCCTACCATCCCAACTTCGAGCTCTGCGTTTGGGCTCGGGAGAGTTAATGGGTGGTCTCCCTCGCTCCCATCTCTCCAGGTCCCATGCTCGGCCATCCGATCTAGGAAGGTGATGGAACACGGGCCTGTTACCCCCACTCTCTCTCTGCCCACTCTCTTCTTCTTCTCTCCTCTCACCGCACACCTCTCTGTTATTTTCCCTCTGCTCGCTACTCTCTCTTTGCCTCATATTGCTCAGTACCCGATACGATCCTTCCTGGTTCCCCATATTCCCTGGGCTGCGCTCATTTCCGTCATCACAGGGACTATGGTGCGACCTCTCACAACTCCCATTCAGTTCTCTGGTGCCAGGTACACAGTGTGGACACTTAAAGCTGTTTCTGTACTCTTGCGCTCTCCTCTCCCCTTCACTGAGTATTGGGCGCGCCACCCCTTCACTCCCGGGGCCCCCGTTTTCCAGGTCTGTTCTACCTCCACTCCGGGCCCAATGGGTGACTCCCCTACTCCCTCTACAGTCCCACTCCGGGCTACTCTCCCCAGCCCCGCAGTGAGTCCGAGCTCGGCTGTCCTGACTTTCCCTTTCAGCTTCCGCAGCATTGATGCTCTTTTGAGCCTTCACTGCCTCATCCCACTGCTTCATGTACTCATTTAGCTCTTGAAAGGATTTTCGTCCAGATCCCCTCAGATCCATTGGCCATCTAGGGCCCCCAGGATCCCCTCCTGGGTCCCCTGCTGTGTGCATCGGTGTACTCCACTCTCTGGGTATCGGCATCTGACTTGGGGAATTAGTGGTATCGTTCCTCCTTGCCTTCTCTGCTCTTTCTCTGTCTTTCCGTACCCGTTCTTCCCCTCTTGCTCTCTCTTGGTCATATATCGATATGATAGGACCTATGGTAACAGGTACCTGTAGTGCATCTGGTAATGGGTAGGATGTGGCGCTTTCCGTTTCCGGCGCTCTTTGTACCACAAACCTCCCGACTACCTGTTGCACCTGACCAGGCTGGGACAGCTCTTTCTTTGGCTCAGGATCCCACTCTGAACTGGGAAGCGGTCTATGCTCTCCTGCATTGCCCCCCTTTTCTCCTTCAGTATTCTCGACCTCTCCCCCTGCTCTATTATACGGGGGTGGCCTGTCTGTCAATAATCTGTTTATCAGGCTGTCCTCTGTTTCGCTCTCATCATTTTCTTCTATGGGGCTTTTATTTACTGGCACCTCTAACACTGGGTACAGTTTATTTATTTCCAGGTTATGCACTCTCCATCTTTTAGCATCCGCATCCCACCTGGCATCCTGCACTGCCCTTACCGATCGTTTCACCCTTTCCTGTCGTCTGTTCATATTCTTCTCATGCGCTGCCCTAATCCATGCTTCAAGAGCTTCAAACTGGGTCGGTCTAGGCAAGGGTCTCGTTGAGGTCATGACTGATTTTAATCGATGTAACACCTCTAATCTGAACGTCCCGTACTTCGGGAACGTCAGTTCCTCATTTCCTTCAGTAATCTTACTCCACTCTGAAATCCAAAGGATCGTATGCAGCCCAACATTCACTGCCATATAACGAGCTGGCGTACCCTCCGGCGGGGCTTCTTCCCCTTCATACGATCCCCGCTTCTCTCTTTTAAACATTGCTTTCAGCCATTTAAAACACTTCATAATTATGCGCACAAAATCCAGCCTCGCTACTCTGTTTACTTCCTGATGACAATCCACCAATCCTGTCGCGGCTTTGCTAGCTTGGCCTATCACAGCGCGGTCTTTCTCCTGTCGGCCAATCACGTCGCGACCCTGTTCTGACGTCTTCGCTAGCTGGCCTATCACAGCGCGGTCTTTCTCCGGTCGGCCAATCACTGCGCGACACCACCTGACGTCACTTTTCTCCGCTTCGCAGCAGCACCCCTCCTTTCTCAACTCGTCTCCCGGTTATGCATGCGTCCCATTCATACACCGAAAAATGACTACTTCCGACCAAGCGGTCACTTCTCTCGACTGTACGTCCACAGTCTATCTGTAATTGTCAACACAACTGACGAGATGTCTATCGTCTCTCTGATAGGTTGCTTACACACACAGTAACTTCCGACCAGCGTCCGTTACTCACGCACTCACTCTTACGTTCCCCCTATCTCGGTCTCTCGGGTGATCAATGGTACCTCATGACCCCCTTCACACTAGTTGACAATTACTCTGGGTGTCCGATACACCCGAACCACTTAAGCTCTCCTTGAACTTAAGATTTCCACCGGTTGCGCGCGCTCACAACCTGTTCCACAGTCACTCTACAGGCATTCAACTCCGCCAGACATTACAACATAGATACAATACAAAACACCGCAATCTAACACGCATAACCCTTTATACTCACTCTCGACCGATACTGCTGCTTTTTCTGTCTCACATCATCCGGATCTTCTTCAGCGGGCTGTTCTTCCGATCATCGATCTCTAGGGGCCTTGGGGTAAGCTAACCTGGCCTAGGTCACCGTCCTCAAGAAGGCAACCATCCTCTATAGCTACCAACTGAAAGGGCGAGATTTTGATCGATACCTTATATCTATTGATCCAAACCTCGATCTGGTCGACTGAACCTTTGTTGCCTGTCTATGAGGAAAGAAAGTGCACCTATTTCCAAGTTAGTTCACCCAATAAAGGACTCTACTCCCAAAGATCACAAACAACTTCTAGCTTTCAAAAGTTTATTGTAAAGAAATGATAAGCTGCAAATACAGGCATCTCAGAATGAGATTCACGAGATACACAGGTCCAATTACATACATGTGCTCTCGAAAAGCCCTCAGACGAGCAACAGAAATCACTAACACAAGTTCTAAGAATAATAAAGCTATCAGCATTGACGCATATCTCTCCTTCATTTAGGTTGGAGGAAAACGCAAAGGTTAGGCTATCCCTACCCTGCTCTAGATGGTATCCCTACTTAACCAAATCCCAACCTAACAAAGGTGTCAGCAGTGAATGACCCCCAAGGGAAGTCACTCACTCTAAGTCTCTTGGTGAAAACCTATAGTTCTCCAGTCATGACCCCTCTCTGCCTACCCATCCGCTCTCTAAAGGGTCCTCAGGTCTCTGCTCTAACTCCACCCAGGGGTGCTGTCCCTAATACAAAACAGTCAACAACATTTGAGACGCCCCTTGCGGAACGCCCTCACGTGGTGCAACTTCTGGCTCTTTCCATGATGCTTTGTCTTGGGCCTCATACGTTATAGTTGACCTTGCTTCTCAGACTCTTCTCCGGCCCGCTGATACCCCTCAAACATTCCAGAACCCTCCTCCATGTCTAGGCCGTCTACTGAACAGGCCTCTATTCATTCATTTATAATTGGATCCCCCCTCTTCCTTTGCAGACAGATATCTGTAGCCAAGAACCCAACTCTCATATACTTCTAAAAAGAAAAAGGCTTGCAACATTTCTCAGCCCAGACATGTACGTGTAAATCAATGCTAAAACATTTCAGGCCTATAATAATTCTCATTATGATTATAGCATTCAACTTCTTCATTTAATTAAAGCATGTTAATACTCTTATTCTATTATTAAGTAAACATTTCTATAAATCATGGCCTATTTAATGCAATGACCAAAAACCTTAATACAATCTGTGTCGTGAAAAGAACCACCTTCCCTTTCCCTCCAGCTCTGGCCCTGAGGCCTACCACGTTCTGCGTTTAACCACCTACCATCTTATGTTTTAGCAGCTTCACGACATGGATTCAAAAATAATCACATCTAATAAAATCATATAATGTCACACATTTCTGTATTAGTTCCACTTCTACTTAAATCTCTACATTTGGCTATACATTCAGAATATAATTGCAGATACTATTAGCACTCATGGCATTTCTCCTCATGATTTGTGCTTACTACAGATAAGTGTGATGTACTCATACATTTAAGTCAGTTTGCGCTCTCTCATGCGCAAAGCACGCAGTGTCTCTCCTGAGGTGCGCAAAGCACGCAGTGTCTCTCCTGAGGTGCGCAAAGCACGCAGTGTCTCTTGTGAAGCGCGCAAAGCACGCAGTGTCTCTTCTGAAGTGCGCAAAGCACGCAGTGTCTCTCCTGAGGTGCGCAAAGCACGCAGTGTCTCTTGTGAAGCGCGCAAAGCACGCAGTGTCTCTCCTGAGGTGCGCAAAGCACGCAGTGTCTCTTGTGAAGCGCGCAAAGCACGCAGTGTCTCTTCTGAAGTGCGCAAAGCACGCAGTGTCTCTTGTGAAGCGCGCAAAGCACGCAGTGTCTCTTGTGAAGCGCGCAAAGCACGCAGTGTCTCTCCTGAGGTGCGCAAAGCACGCAGTGTCTCTTGTGAAGCGCGCAAAGCACGCAGTGTCTCTTCTGAAGTGCGCAAAGCACGCAGTGTCTCTTGTGAAGCGCGCACACTTTCACTGCACTTCATGCTTGAGGAGAGACTGTTTCGCGTTGCTGCTTTATACAATGTAAACGGCATGAAAAACGGTCATTAGCTTGCATTCCTCTTCCATGGCAGTATGTGGGGTTAAAGAGGGTCACATAGCTCGTTGTTTTCAGGCAACAATAAAAGTTTTGAGAGAACTCCTGATTAATTTACCTGTTGGAGAGAGATCTGAGTTTTATCAAGTGGCAGTTTGGATTCATCTAAGATAGCATCGCATGTTGGAACCTAACAGCCTCACTTAGACTTCCAGCTGCCCTTGGTTAATAAAATGAGTCCCATTTAGATGGGTAGAAATACAACCTCTTATCAGTGCATTAAGACTGATTGGCAGGGGAAGTTGAATTGAAAACTCTGCACAGATGGGGAAACTTCGTCTCCCTAGGCTAGAGAAACACTTGGGAATTGCATCAGCACAACCCTACCGAAAGCAACATTCTGAATGAGCCCCCTCGGGAGACTGTTCTTTAAGAATACCAATACAAGAGACACTTAAAAAAAATCCTGAATGTCTCAGAACACTGACATAAGTGTTGCTTATGCTTAGATACATCGACTGTGAAATTTGCCACCATGGAGGCCTTGTTGGGACATTTGCCACAGAGAAAAGGGACAATAGCTGGCATACAAATTGTGCATACAAGGACTTGTATATGTGTGCATTAGTTGTATGTTTGTCTGTGTGCACTTTGATGTGCATTTGTACATATGTGACGTGTGTGTTTGTATGCTTGCGTACATATGTTTGGCTACACACGCATGTGGTTTGTCTGTATGTAAGCATTTTTGACTTTGCATTTGAGAACGTATGTGCATCTGCATGTGTGTTTGCCTGTGTGTGCATAAACAGGCCATAAACCTTTCTTGGGAGAAGTGGCAGAGATCTCAGGTGGAGGAGAAGACCTCAGTGGAAGAGGAGAAACACGAGCGGCAGGTAAGCATTCCTCTTGGACGCAGACTGCGGGGTTAAATAGGGTGACAAGTTGAGTAGCCAGTGGCTCCTACACACTCCACTTGTTGCAAGCCTATAGGACCTTGGCTACAGAGCACGTAAAGAAGATTGTGTAACTTTTTTAATTTGTGATAATTTGTTACTGGGGGCCGGTTTTGGAGGGAGATCAGAGTTTTGTCGAGTGGCAGTTTTAATTCATCGAAGGTAGCACAGAAGGTTAATATGCCTGCTAAATAGATGTGTACCATGCAGATCACAGAACAGTATTATGTGTGCTTAGTTAAGTAGGTTATTGCTTTTGTCACAGAGAACAATTTGTTACCGTGCAGTTCATAAGTTACCGTCTAAATCTAGCACAGTGAGCTATGAAGTGTCATCAAAAAGCTGAATGCAAACTACATGGTACAGGTTAGACATGTATGTCTTATTCGGAGTCTTTCATTATCCTTATGTTGCTAAAAGCGGTTTGTTTGGGGAAAAATAAATTCTTATTAGTAATGCCAACTCTAACTACTGTGTTGGGTTCTGAATCCTAAGTTTGTGCTCCACCAAACTAAGCACTCTAAAAATTGCCTACCAGTCTGGATGACATGAATCCTACACCTTGTAGTCCCCTTTGGCTTATGTAACATTTACTATAGACTGATTTACATATGTATGATTCATTGTCTCTGTATTTGTGTGTGATGTAAAGTGCTCCAACACCCTACACTGGTATAAGAGTTGCTATAAAACAAATGAAATACATATGAGAGTGGGGTTGTGGAGAGATGCAGGGCACTGTTGGAAGGTGATAGTGAGGGAATCATTGAAGGGCCCCAACAAAGACTGTCCTGTCCTGGTGCACTGTAAGATCATCATTTATTATGCTTTAAAAGCTAATACAATTGAATATAAAATGAAATATGAGTTGTACAATGTGCCATTTTTGCCTACATTTTCTTGGGGGAGAACTCCCAAAACAGACCTTGTAGTAGTCAGGCTGGCATGCATATGCGGGTTCGTGGTGCACAGTCTTGACTGCAGTGCACAGAGACCTCACACCAGGGTTCTCAAAAGTTGGACCTTGAGGGCTGGATCCATGCCAGATTTTTAAGATCATACATTCATCTAAATGGGGATATACTAAAAACTTGGCATGGACCCCGCCCTCCAGGACGGACTTTGGAGAACCCTGCCTTACATTGCCATGCACAGTGGACAAAAATAGAGGGAACATTGCTGACAGCCAATTATACCAGCCTGCTCATTCTAAGGCACCTAAGAGGATCTAGCAAAGGTTATGACAGTGCAAATATAACAGAAATCTGTGAGATTCCACTTAATTAAATACCTGTCTACAGTCTTCAACTCTGTGTGATAACAATCCACAGTTACAGGCCAATTGGCTTTAACACGTGATTTCCATAATAAAAAAAAGTCAGGCCTACTGCCTTTATTGTAAACTGTCCTTATAAACAGGTCCAGCCTATGGTGTATAACCTAACATTTCCTATTAACAAGGCAGGCCTACAGCCTTTATCACTGGCTCATCACAATAAACAACTCAGGCCTATTATATTGAGCATTACGTCTCCCACAATGTAACCATCAGGTATGCAGTCATAAAATTATAAATATGTACAGAATTCCAGCTAGCAGTATGCAAAGCTCCTCCAAAAGGCACAACAAGAATTCTCACTGTGTAAATTGTCTATCAAAGGGTCTTTTCACAGGGTAAGCGACACCAGATCCCTTGCCTATCATTGTAATCTACGAGAATAAATGTAACAAAATACCCATCTACAAGTTGTAAAACTGTGTGATAACAATCCACCCTTAGAGGCTTATTTGCAATAACATATGGTTGACACAAGAAATAAACCATGACTACTGCCCTACCGCCCGTGTCATAATGTTTCATAACAAACAGATCAAATGTATGGCAGCTAACATAACTTTTACCAATGAATCAATCAGGCACATATTATCATTGGCTTGTTGCCAATACCCTTTTGAGCACAGGATTTCCCCCCAAAACAAACATTGCTATGCAGTCATAAAAGAACACATAGGAATAAACTGAAAAGTGGCAAAACAATGTAAAACCTCTCCTAAAGAGGCATAACAACACTCTCAAAGCTCAAATCTAAGCCCGGTTTATTACAGGCGGTAAACAACAACAAAGACCTACCATTTGCAATAGCTGATATTGCAAGCAACATATTATCCTTTGACAATCTTTCACTGAGTGTAATGGCAATCTATTCTTAAAGCTTATTAGATTTAACATATGCTTTACTCAATACCTACATAGACCTAGTCTACCTTTTCACATTAAACTGATCAGTACAAGGGCATCTGACTTAACTTCCCAAACAAGCCAGTTAGGCCAATAACCTGTATTATTGGTGTATCACTATCACCATCTAGTCAAGCTTACTATAGCAACCTTTCTCACAAGGCAGCAACTGGGCAAACAGACAGCAAAGTTACAAATATTTATACATTTACAGTTGGTGAAACAATATCCAATTCTATGCAGCACAATTCATCCCAAATTCACTACAAAGGTCTGTTGGCTTTAATACATTTATTTTACAAAACCTTGTCAGGATACATAATATTTTGTCAATAAACCAATCAGGCTAATAGGCTTTATCATTGGCTTGTCGCCATAACTAGTGCAGGCCTACTGAATTCTGCCTTAGCTTTCCCTCAAGGTAACCCCAGGCACACAGTCAGAAAATTAAAAATGTACACAAAATTACGGTCGCAAAACAATATTCAAACCCTACTGAGGGGGTGAGCATGGATTACCAAAGTGCAAATCTTGTCAAAGACATTATACCAAGATTTTGTTTTATTTAATTAAAATGAACTCAGGAATGTTTACACAGTCAAGTTCATAAAGTTAAATCAATATGTTTAGCTATCAGACTATCAATTCCCCCCAAAATACAGATGTAACTAAGGAGGAGCCTCTGATAACATCTTATCACTGCTAGATAGCAACATGCATTAACCCGCTCATGTGAGCTTGAGCAGGGTTAAAAACAAACAGCGCATTAATAATTAACCATAAGCAACTTACTCTGAGTTTGAGAAATGGATAGAATTATTACCCAAAAATTATGAGCAACTTGGACAGAGGCCAAGGTATTCACACTAATTTCCACGGTTACTTCTGCCTGTTAGGGAGGATATAAAATTCAACAATTTTCCGAAGACATGTGATCAGGTAAAAGAGGTCGCAAAAACAATTCAGTCTGCAGGAGCAACTTAGTTCTTCGAATTGATCAAAATGTCATAGTTTAATGCCTGTATAATTATGATATAAATTAAACTACTTTCATAATAAGTATATTTATTATAATTTACTACTTTACAGATGTGCTAATAGAGAATGTTGCACAATGATGAAGCAAATAGACAGCAAGAACCTAGTTTGCTTGGATTCCATTACCACTTTGACTGAAGCCTTTTGAGCAGAACTGTACAAATATATATTTAAAACATGATGAGACCCAAGGAGCAAACAAATATCAAACATGAGCTACTAACAAAACACCAAAAAGTACAAATTTGAGGACAGAGAAAATGGAGATTTGACTTAAAACGAATCTGGGGTATTTGGCTAAAACTTGGGAGAGGAGTTGGCCTAAAGGCTAGGGCAGTCAACATTAAATCTGGAGAACCGGGCTCGAGTCTCGGCAAGGACGCGCAACATCCTGTGATTCTGGGCAAATCACTTAATCTCACCATGCCTAACAAAAATGAATGTGTCCTCGTGTAACGCAACTGGTGCTCGTGTAAAGGGCTCTGATACATGATACTTTCAGGTCAAGTTCGTGCTATAGAAAACTCAAAACTTAAAACATGTAAATTCACAGAGTGACCAATTTCTATAAAACGTGAAAAAGAAAAAAAAAAGCAGACATGATCCATATTATGTGGAACAGTACTCATTTATTTATTTAGGGACATACTTATTGTCCCGATTAATTAATCAGTTTTAGACATGGAGACAATAGGGGTTTCAAGCCTAGTAGGACTTTTCATGCAAGAGACCATTTTACAGCACCTAGATTCTATTTCACTAGTAATGTACTAGCCCTAAACCTTAAATAAATTAGCTTATTTTCAGTGGCGAATAAGATTTCAAACAAAATTTAAATATTGTGTTGTGTAATCTTGTAAATAGGCGATTAAAATATGCAAAAGAAGAGAATTGTGAAAAAATCATGCTATTAAACAGCCTCTTCTATTTTATTTTTATCTACCTCTTAAATGTTGATTTTGCATTTATCAATTCTTTTTCTTCCGGTGAGGAGTTCATTTTTTCTTGAAACTTACACAAGTAGGGCATTTGTGGTTCTAGCAAGGTAGTAAGGTTAGGATAACTTTCCATAAGCACTGTGCAAAGCATATTAGGAAATGCATCATATATTCACTTCCGAGTTTGTATTATTAGAGCTTGTCCATTATACTCAATTTCTGCAAAACTCAGATCCAGTCTATTTTATTTTATTTATTTATAGGTTTTATATTGCGCTAGCTAGACCCGATGGTATCAGAGCGCTTTACATTTAATGCAAAATCGTTTGATTGAAGTACATACAAATATACAGACAAAGAAAATTGTTAGGCAGCCAAGGTAGTTACAATATGTGGACATCAGAACAGCATAAGTTAATGGAGTAAATGACATTGTAACAGCCGAGACAATCGATCAGCCGCCACAATGGGTCTAGTCGGTTTTGGTGTGAGCTATGGGGACATAGCTTTGTTTGTGAACATGTTGAAGTAGTTTTTGAGCAGTAGGTACGTAAGGTCCCATTTGAAGCAGGAAGAGGAGGGGTTGCTGCGGAGATATCTAGGGTGTGAGTTCCAGATCCTAGGTGCATTTCAAGAGAATGAGCGTATCTGGGAGGCTTTCTTTTTTCAGTTTGTGAGGTATAAGAAGCTTTGGTGGAGGATAAGCTAGTGTGAATTGGTGAAATCATTCAAAACCCTATAATAGAATACATGGCATCTGTACTTATAAAATTGGTTAATGCATCGGTTATGCTTGTCCTATCATGACAAGCAAAAATAAAATCTATTGATTATGAGAACTTCGTCCATGGTGTTTGGATTCTAGGTCCTTTATTGTGGATTCGGTTTGTAGTAACAAAGAAATTGTGGAATAAAGTCTGAAAAAGTGCATAAAAAATGTCATCTTCTGAAAAAATGAAATGAAAAAAATGTTTGCCCCTCCCCCAAAAAAAGGAAAATTGTTGTGTTTTATAGGGAAGAGGCAATGAGGCATCATCCTTCTAAAGTAGTGAGGAGATTTACAGTGAGGTGGGGAAGGGGATGGGGGACTATTAAGACATTTTTAGGATTCATGGAAGGGTAGCGTTAAGAGGTAATAAAGTGTTGACAGGGTACAATAATTGGTAGAGCAAAGGCTAGTTAGCGTTTTTGGAGTTCAGAAAGCATACCATTAAGGGACAAAAATGGTTAATTAGGGTTCAAAGAAGGGTAGCATTAACGAAGATGGACCAGATCTTTACTGTTCAGGGATGGATAGAGTTATAATGTTTGAAGGGGGCTTGTAGGGTTCAGGGCATGTTAGCATTAAAGGGTAGTAAGGGATTTTAGGTTTCACGGACAGTAAGTTAAGCGGTGCCAAGAAGTTATTCGGCTACAGTTAGATAAATTAACTAATGTATGCAATAGGAACAACTTTTATAAATCAACATTATTGGAATTGTCATAGGTACTAAAGAAGGAACAACATTACTACCTCAACTTGACTTTAATCCAGCCGAGATATTAACAGTCGCTTTTTTGACATGCTACTGTGAACTTTCCTATTCAGCTCAAGTGGACCACTATTGTATAGAGAAGAACCATATGCCAGAAGATCATTCACAATCCTGTCCTATGTCCTCAGCTATCTACAGGGCACTTAACTATTTGTCGCTTCATGATAAACAACTTAAATGTTCACTTCAGTGTGGCTTACTGAAGGGCATGTGATTTTATATTCTGAGTGACCGCTAAACAAATGACATCAGCTAACAGAAAAAACATTGCTTGTACTCTCTAATACTCTATAATACTTTCATGCTTCAGATAGGAGAGACTTCTGTTTTTACTAGTCTCTGCATATTGAAGGCAGATGCGCTATAAGTGAAAAGTATGCTAATGGGATGGATATCAAACTATTATCTGTCTGTAGTTTTTGATTCTTTGATTTGTTGCTAATAGATTGGTATCAGATATGTCCAAAGCTAAGAGCCACCATTTGTGGTAGATGATCCACACCAGAGGATAGAGTTTCAGAAATGCTGATGAAGGGTAGACATCCTGTAATGGCATTTTCTTTACAATGCTTGGTTTACACAGCATAGACACGATCTGCTCTTCAGCAGTTCAATCTGCATTGATCTGCCCATGGTGTAAGTATTTTCTAGAGGCAGTCCTCAAACTGCAAATTGTAAAGATCCTCACAATCAGGAAGCAGTGGTCCACCCACCCTGATTATAAAAGGGGTAGGTAACAAAGTTGATGACCACACCTCTCACATGGAAATAGTTAATCTAAAAGACACACCATGCCTAGGGCTATGGTTACACTCCAGTACTTTGAAACGCCCAAGTTAATCTGATCATTCGAGCTGGCTTGCCTCTTGTCAGAAACATCTTGCTCTCACAAACACGGCCAATGACCTTTGTTTGTAAAGGATGGCCCATAGAGTTTAATCTCTGAATAGCCAGACTGGTAGATGTGTATGCAAATAGGAGTTCAGAATTGGTGGCCTTTTCTATGCTTTAAGAGACGTGCACCTCAGAAATTTCTGGAACAGGGTGGATTAAACCAATCTTGAGGCAGTAGGAAAGCACTTTTTGCTCTTGCTAGTGCATTTGGTGAAATGCAGTTAGGAAGATGAACATTCATAGTTATTCTTTCTTTGTCCAGTGTAAAAAGTAAACATTTGTGCCACCCTAAATTTATAAATGTCAACCTATTTAAATGGATCTTAAGTCCTAGAATGTACAAAATAATTATATGGGCCACTGGGAAATAATTGAGCTTTTTCTTTTGTGTAGTATTTGAGGTGGTAATGCGAAAGATATTACGTTTTTCTTGGCAAAGGCAATATCTGTGCATTTCTGTTCACCTGGCCGTTGGTCTGAATCACTTTTGTATCGGAGTCTACAGCAAGTGAACATTGGTAGAATGATGCAGTTACAGAAACCAAAAGATATCAGTATGCTAATACAGTAAGCCACTCAAGATCATTTGACACAACCTTGATTAAAAGGGACAGTCCTCCAGCATTCTAGTCCTGATCTTCTCGATGGCCATACTTCAAAGTATACACAAGGAGATGATGGATGGAGCACTGAAGCTTTTCAGGCACTCGACTCCAGTCACTATTAGATCTAGATTAAATCCATCATTATTCTTTAGCTCACTTTATCACCCCAGTTCATACACAGCCATATGAAAATCATTCTTGACCCCGTTCCTCATTGGAACAGTTCAGCTCACTTTGCCACTGGATTCTTGCCAGCCTGGCTGATGAGGGGTGTTACCCTGAAACCGGTCCAGGATGCCTGTTTCTTGGCCAGGGAAGACCTGGCTTGGCAGTTTGGGCTGGTCTGTTCCCACCCATGAGAAACAGGGCCAAAACTGATTTGCACATGGCTGGGTCTGAACTGAGGTGGTGAAGTGAACTAAAGAACGATGATGTATGATTTAACCCTGATCGAATAGTGACTGGGGGTTAGTGTTTAAAATGTTTTAGCGCTCCGTCCATCATCTCCTTCTGTTTGCATACTTCCAAGTAACAAGAGAAAAACACAGAATTAATTACTTGCTTAGGTAACACTATCCATAAACCATACACTAAAATCTAGAGCAAGAGACTACCTTTACATGTTCAGGAAGTGCCATTGGCATACAATGGCACACTTCCATGCCAATGTGTATGTGGGCCATTTCCTCTGTTCTAGGGCAGTGTTCTACCAATCATATTCAGTCCTAAGTTAAAGATTCAGTCACTAATTACATCGTTTAAATTGGAAGACTGGTCACCCTATGTGCATCTTAACCAACTCCAGTTCTCTTCTGACAGCTCTCCTTTTCTGCACACTTCAGTGTGAGGCTTCTCTTCCCAGGGCATCTCCACATCCTAGGGTCAATCACTTTCTCATGGTAAGCACATGCTATCCTACTGACGCAACCCCTCATCACTCTGCAAATTGTTTATACTTGTACACATCCAAAGATGGAAGCCACCACTGTCAACCAGCAGATAATACATGTGCTGGCTCATACATTTGTATGCACCTTGTAACACCTATTGGCAAGAGATATGGGTGTTGATGTTCAATACCTTCCATGCAACCAATCACAACATCTTATAGAGCACATTTAGAGCACGAAGCAGCAATTAACTCTACTACAACAGTGATCACTTCCACAACATAATGCTGACCTTGCGGTATTATCTTTATTCAAGTTTAATTCATCAAGAACATTTTTAAGACTGTTTTCGAGACACTAGTCCCCTTAACCATCAGTGTGGCTTAAAGTTTTCAAATGTCAAAAATGAAGGTAATAATTTTATCAATTTTTAGAATTTAAAATGTCCATTTCACCAAAAGAAATGTAGGCAGGACTTCTGACTCAAACTACAGTATAATTCAGGCTCATTTTAAAAAAGTGAGTGGCAGTAGAAATACGAGACGCCCTACAGCCAACTTTCACCTCCATTGCATTTATAAATATTTGTAAAATAAATCAGGAGTCCAGTCGGTGGCAGAACTCACAATACAAGTACAATTTAGAACCTTGTTGACCTTCCAAACGAATGATCCCACACCACCCCCAGGTTTACACAATCATCAGGTTCCTGTTTACGCTTACGCAAATTTCAATGATGTGGAGCATGAGCAAAGAAATTCAAGTACATGGGAAACGGCCAGAACAAGTGGTGAAATGCCTACATTTCATTTCACACTCATTAAGTGTGTGCTTCCCAATTACCTCATGTGACCATGAGCACGTTCATAATCCATTAACGCAACCCCTAAAAGGCCAACGACAGGGCCTCAGTATGTGGTTCCCAAAGGCAGGGGTCTGCAGTTAATGATATGA
This sequence comes from Lissotriton helveticus, assembly GCF_964261635.1. Lineage (NCBI taxonomy): Eukaryota > Metazoa > Chordata > Amphibia > Caudata > Salamandridae > Lissotriton > Lissotriton helveticus. The sequence goes on along the minus strand of NC_136068.1, from coordinate 1,425,938,439 downwards.
GGGGGCCCTGGTAACCCCGGAGGTGTGTGCAAATTACAGGTCCTCAGTGATAGATCGTGAAATTTCCTTGAATAATTAGGATACTCCAAGTGGAATCTGTAATTCTAGGTCTGCTTCTACTGGCAATACTTCATTCTATTCTACAGCTTCCTCTGGAACTTTAGTCTGCTTCAGCAACCAAAATCATTAGGGCAAATATGGAGGGGGCGGTCTGTGGTAACATTGCAAATTTAGCAAACACACGAAGATGATGGATGGAGAAATTTGCAAATTTGACATTTCCCGTCAGAATTACAGGCCTTTCTTAATGAGGGCTTAAGAGTTACATGTACATTGAGTTTGTTTCCTGTAACTGGACATGGGCTCAGAAATTTACAAAGCAGTGCTACATTATATTCTTATATTCAGATAAATCAGTTTTACTCCCAAAACACAGTACAGCTCATTGTATTTTGGGCCGACCACAAGGACAAATTTAAACCTTTAATAATGCTGCCCAGTTTGCACCGAAATATGTGAAACCATCGTGTGGTTGCACTTAGTAAAGAGAAGAATTAAAAGTTATCTAAAGGAGAAACTGACCACTGGTTTAAAACTCATTGTTTTTCAGTGGAAAGGCAGCTGAAGTAAAGCTGATGCGAGACAGAACCTGCAAGCGGATGGTTAAATTCACTGGAGACCGAGGTAGAATTGTGATGAAAAAAACAAGACGCATTACAATCCTTGAAATACAGTTCTTGCGAGAAACAGTTTTTGTGTCGGATAATCACCATGGACACCAGCGTGCGTGGAGGCTGTGCCTAATTATCCACCTCCACACTGAACCATGGCAACAAAAGGACGAGTATTGTTCTCCAGTGAGAATGATGCAAAAAAAAGCGGAAGACATCTTACAGTGCTTCCAATCTCCTCCCAAAATTAGATATATTCATGTCAGATAAGGATTCTGAGGCACATCACATGACCCCCACCCCCCTTACATCAATGGTAGGTCTCGATTGTACTTCAGTTTTGTTATCCACGCGAGATATTGGTGATAATTCATGTATAACTGACCCAAACACAAAGATTCCCAAAAAATACCAGCAACACTTTCAGTCGCAAGTATGAAATTATATTTTATCATCTCTTAGCGGCTTTCATCGGATGCCAATACCACCACCAGCCGGCAAACGTTGCCCCGAATGGGATGGTCACAATGTATTCAAGGTTTAGTGATTGAGTCAATTATGGTCTATTATGAGCCCCAAAATGATGCTTTGTTAAAGGATTCTAGGACTTTCCAAGGTCTGAACTTCATACGTACAGGCCTTGCCATTTTGGTGTACCCACTGCATGCATGAGTACTTTGTCACCTGCTCCACAATTTACACTGCTTGCCACTTTTTTGGACCTACTGGCTTTCAGAATGCCATTGGCATTTTTTTTTTACCAATGTTGTGCATCATTTAGAAAAGAAACAAGCATTGGAAATGCAATAGGTCTCGCATTAGGAAAGTTTGAGCGATTGGTATTGTAAATGACACTTTTTATTTATGTGTTGGTTTTGAAAATAGCAAAATTAATAGCTTTGTCAGTTATGTTTATGTTTTTTGCGATTTTTATAGCGCACAACTACCCGGGGGTGTCTCGGCGCTCAGTATGCAGAACGATAGCTATGGCAGAAATTTAATGTGAGAAAAAACAGGTTTTTAATTTCTTCCTAAAGCTGATGAGCGTTGGGGCCGTTTTGATATAAAGGGGAAGTGCATTCCAAAGTTTGGCTGTGGAAATCGTGAAGCATCTGTCACCCCAGTTGGCCTTTTTTGTTCGTTGAACTTTGAGCAGATGAGCTGAGGAGGAGTGAACCGTTCTTAGATTCTCAAGCGGGCAGAGGGCGTCTTTGAGAAACTGTGGGCCTAAGTTGTTAATGGCTTTATAGGCAATGCACAATGCCTTAAACTTTGTACGGCTTCTGGCTGGGAGCCAATGCAGTTGTTGGATATACGGGGAGATGGAAGTGAACTTAGGAATGCCCAGTAGGATTCTGGCTGAGGCATTCTGAACTAGCTGTAGCCTGTTAAGTTACAATGTCAATAGTTTTAACTTTCGCAAATGTGACACCTATAGCATTTGTAATGCAATGTGTGTTGTATTTACGTGACTTAGATGTATTGATATTACAAATAACAATGGCTTTTAATTTTGTAAATAATTAATACTTAAATAAAAGTTATTGTAATTTATAATGGCAATAGCTTAAACGTTTGTAAATAACTTTTGTGAAGATTATGTTCAGTGTATTTTATTGTGACGAAAATCCAAGAACATTGCATTTGCACCTACACACACACAGAGCCACACACACACACACACACACATATAGATGTGGTGGTGGTGGATCTGGGGGATATGGTGGTGGTGGATGTGGTGGTGGATGTGGTGGGGTGGTGATGGTGGATGTGGTGGTGATGGTGGTGGATGTGGTGGTGATGGTGGATGTGGGGGTGGATGTGGTGGTGGTGGATGTGGTGGTGGTGGATATGGTGGTGGTGGATATGGTGGTGGTGGATGTGGTGAAAGTGGTGGTGGATGTGGTGGTGGATGTGGAAGTGATGGTGGTGGGTGTGGTGGTGGATGTGGTGGTGGATGTGGTGGTGGATGCGGTGGTGGTGGATGCGGTGGTGGTGCATGTGGTGGATGTGGCGGTGGATGTGGATGTGGCGTTGGATGTGGTGGTGGATGTGGTGGTGGATGTGGTGGTGGATGTGGTGGTGGATGTGGTAGTGGATGTGGTAGTGGATGTGGTGGTGGATGTGGAGGTGATGGTGGATGTGGTGGTGGATGTGGTGGTGTTGGTGGTGGTGGATGCGGTGGATGTGGTGGTGGTGGATGTGGTGGTGGAAGTGGTGGTGGATGTGGATGTGGTGGTGGATGTGGATATAGCGCATACTTATGGCGTGACTAAAAAAAAGCAAGCTGGTTCTGAGACGCTGCGAGCTCTTAACGACTGAGATGAAATCAGCAGCATTCCTGGATTTCTTAAAGTTTTTCGGAGGGAAGGTGGGCCGTGGGCTTTGCAGCACGGAGCGCACAGCGAAGAGAGTTGTGCTGTTTCTACTCCTTGGAACATTCGTGCTCAAAAAGCATATTTTACTGGAGACACATTGATGCGATGCTTACAGCTTGTAAGCTAAATCGACACAAAGGTAATAAACACCCACTTGCAGCATAAGACAGACCAAAAACCATGTAGCCTTTCTTTCAACTTGGATGCATATTCGGCTCTGCAACTGAGAGCCAACATAGCAATTTTAGAAACAACGGATAATGGTCTAAGACAGCTGTCAAACTGTCCTTATAATTCTTCAAATTCACACATACAAATGGACAGACAGGACACGTGCGTCAATGACGACACCGCAAAGGTAGCAGGATAAAGAAACAGAATGTGTAAACCCTTTACTCAATGACAAACGTGAATCACGAGATATCAAGTACATGCATCTACTCCCAATAATGAACGCACGTGCCGTAGTGACAGCATACCAGTTAAAAGCATTTTGCCTGACCCTGTCCCAGAAGAGGGTAACTGTACTGCAGAGTAGTATCCAATGGACAGCAAATGACTGGATGTGATTATGTGCATGCCCGCTTTTCCAAAGGGTGTACTGGCAAATGTCAACAATCAGACTATTCTGAGCAATAATTTAGCAAACCAGCAGTCGTATCACATTAGCAGAGTCACTCTTCAATGAACCTGCATTGGCACAATGTAAGGTCATTCATCTCAATGGTGCAGCGCTGGCACTTATTACCAATAATGTCAGTCTTTAATACACCAATTTGACGACCTTTTAACAATCGTCCTTTAAAGAACAGATACATAGGCATGGCGATTATGTCTTTAATGGACCAGTACGGCCATTTCTCAAAAATAACATCTATAAGTGTACAGTAATGGCACGTAAAAGATCTACATCTGCTTGGCTAGTGAGTACACACATTTCCGGCGCTGTAGGTCATGAGAATCGGTATTCGTGGCTTAAACCATCTCGCTTTACATAAAAATAGGTTTGTCATAGCAATCCAGGAAAATGTCGTTCAAATCGAGGTCTCTGGCGCTGTAACCACATGGAAAAAATGCTGCTGCATGTACGGAATATTAGGAATGTGTGATATGCCGCGAGTGAGAGACTGATACATAAAATGGTAATTCCGTTTTAAGCACAGTCAGAACATGAAAGAAATACTCACAAAAAGGTTGGTACCACCGCTTTAACATACGTACGCTTTTACATGCACCAAATACAACAAACAAGCTACAATAAAACAAGACGGAGGGCATTGCCGTGGGGAGGGGGGAGGAGAAATGCGACACGGGGAGAGTGGCGATGAGGGTGAAGCAGCTGGGGCCTTTGAAGTGAAGCTAAGCTTCACTTCAAAGGTGTGGGAGGAGTGCGGCTGAGGTAGAGCGCACGCTGGGGTAAGCTTGTGGGTGGAGCGGGAAGAGCTGCTGGAGAACAGATGGCTGGCGATTTCATGCTGTGCACGCGCATTTTAGGTCGATGCGCTTGCGCATTGACCTAAAAGCGCACGGGCACAGCATCAAATCGCCAGTCTAGGTAAAGTCTGTTTAAGCCCCTATAGTCTCGCTCCGCTCAATGCGCATGCGCATTGAGAGGCGAGGCCTAAAAAGGCTTGATATTGTGGCCACTGCTGGAGACTGCGTCATTTAGTAGGTTCGCAAATGCATAATAACATACTCTGACATTTGTGTGTCAATGCACATGCGCACCTAAGAAATGAGGCGGACAACATTTTTTCTATTAACTGATCCAAGATGGATTGATACATTTTAAAAAATCTATTTGATTACCATGAAAGTTTTTTTTGCAAGGCGGTCCCAAAGACATTTGTTTATATATATTTAAAAAAGGCCTGTGTGGAGGAAGTTCAACAGGGAAGTGAAAGAGAGGGAGAAACGGGAAGTGGGAAAGAGGGAGAAATAGGAAGCGGGAAGGGGGGATAAGGAAACAACAGACACACGTGAAATTGGGCACGGAAAGGCCCAAAAAGTTATTAAACAAGCATTGGCATAGCCAATAGGTCTCGCTTTTGGGACCTTATAAGTGTTTAGCCATGCAACAGTTGATGTTGTTGCACCAAGGATATTGTGCTGCATAACTAAATACTTATAAGGTCCCTAAAGCGAGTCCTATTGGCTATGCCAATGCTTGTTCTTCTCAGCTGTAAAGTTTTGACCATCCAGGGCTACAATTTAATTATCAAAAATGTGTATGCAATCCTACCAACTGATTGGAGGTGCGCCCTGATCTGATAAAAACAGAAGAGGTTATAAAACAGAGTTAAAGGCCATTGCTGAAAATAGGAGGGAAACTCCTTTACTAAAGGGAAACATAAACCAATGAGGGCGAGACGGAGGCTGAGACAAGCCCCCTTCATTTAAGCAGAAATGTATGGGAAATCAAAGCCGAGCTAGTAGCTACTTGAATAAGCTCTTCCCCTACAAGTTCACAGGGGTACAGCAGGAGTAACACATCCGGGAGCACTGGTAAGTCCCTCAAATTATATTGCATACATTAAACAGTTGAAGACTGCTAGTTACTTTTTAGACTAAACAACTCCATACATGATCGACTCACTGAATTGTTTGACAGACAGCGGAACACGCACACAGCTATTTTTCTCATTGTATGCTGCTTGACAGGGAGCGTGAGGCCACACACACGTATAGTTCTCTTGTGCTGACTGAAAAACGGAGCGCACATTCACTGAGGATTATGGCGACTCCCTCTCACTGGCTGTAATGGCGGAGACATGGTACTTGATGCCTGCCTCGTTGGCGGCACGCGTTGGCACTCACAATGCCTCGTTTACAGTTTTTAAGTAGGGCAAGCTCGCCAATGTTAAAAGTAATGTCTCTACAAGTCAAAGCAGACCGAGGAGGAGGGATAAGGAAATCCCGTGAAAGACAGCGGCACGCAGACTGGAGGATGGAGTTAAGAAATCTTCAACTGTGTGCTAAGACCCGGATGAGGAGGAGAGCAGACTATATTTAGACGCCCAGAGCTGCAGACGGTGCGCAGCCCCGGCCCAGCCCGTCCAGTCTGAATGAACGGAAGGAGCCAGCTTTGGGGTCTTCGGCGGAGCCACTGCAGGTACGGGAGACGGGATGGGGAATCAGGGTGAGGGTGGGCTCTGAGAAGGGACAAACTAGCACGCGGGCTGTATGCTCACGCAAACGTGACGGAGGCAGACGCACATAAGGCGAGTGTGCTCGTGAATGAAATTGGCAAAAGTGATCGCACTTTAAGGGTGCTCGCGCATGAAATTAGCAAAAGTGAAAGTGATCGCGATCGCGCTTTAAGGAAGAGATAGGAAAGCCAGCAAGCTTTAGGCCACAAGCAAAAGCTTGTGGTTGGCTTTCTAAAGCCCCACTCACGAAAATGTCTCTCCAGACCAGCGCATGCGCTGGCTCAGGCGAGACCTAGAAATCAGGGACGTGTGGGCAAAAAAATGGAAAAGCTTGTGAGGGAGGGATGAGATAGCAACATGGGGGATGTTTGATGGAAGGAAGCAGCACATGACGGAGAGAGCTAGAAAACACATGCATTCACAAAGTGCTAGAAGAAAATGAAAAAAGTAGTTTCCTAAATGTGAGCAGTGGAACGATGCAAGTTATCGAATCAAAAAGTATGATGAAGTGGCCATGCTCAAGGAGAGGTACAAATAGAGGTCAATATGGGCAAGCAAAGCCATCAATGAACAAAGCAACCAAAATAGAGTAACAAAGGCTACCAATGGTTAGGCGAAAGCCCAATGTAAGCTTTTGGTATATTTCACAATAGTCTAAAAAATGCAGATACATCTAAAGCAGGGGTCAACCATTTCTGTCATAGGAGCTACTTATTTTCAATCAACCTCACCCTGAGCTACTGAAAAAAATAGTGTTGTAATAGAGAGCACATCAGAGAAGATGGCATCAATGGCCATCACATGCAAGATTACAAGCAGCAATCACCTCAGTGAACCAGTCAAAGCTGGCAGTTGTAATGTAAAAAAAAAAAACGTTGCCAATGTTGAATACATTTTCATGGATAATACATGACAAGCCATAGCTGTAATTACCTTGGCACCAAAGTAATAATTTTAGTAAGAAGTCTCCTCAATGCCACGTGATATTTAATCAGCTTTAACCAGATTTTGGAAATCCAACCATATTTTCCAAATATCAGTTTATGAGTTCTGACAATACACATATTTTCTTCTGGAATACAGTTTTCAATTTTGGTACCCATATCAGCAAAGCAAAGGCAGACTGGGATGCACAAAGGAGACCTGCCTGTAGCTCACAAGCTACTCACTGGAAAAGCCTGATAAAGCAAAGGCCTGTTTTCTGATGAACATAAGATTAATAAACTTAGTTCAGATATAAAGTGATGACCTACTTATCATACAAGCTGAACGGTTAGGCCTGATGACTTGGAAAGAGCACAGTGTGATAAGACTTGGCATGTTTTTAAATGGTTCGTTCAACTTTTCAGATGGACAAAAGCAGGGCAGGCTTGACAATTTGTCATCCCAAGAGTCATCCAAGGATACCCTGAAAGCAAGAAACATTTGCAATATACCATACGCTGGACCCCAAATAAAAGGGTGAGAAGAGGTATACATGGAAAACAGAGAGATATCGGCATGTCCTTCGGTTTGTTAACTTTTATACCAGCTGTTTAGTCTGGCAGGCAATCAGAGAACGAGGTACCATCACTGCATTTCCCTTGAGCATAATCTGAAGAGACAATTTGAAAAGTTATAATTCTGGCGATTTGTGATTTTAGATCTGGGTTGCAACCCAAGAATAGTTTGTTTCAATGGAGATGTCAGAGTCAAATTTGAGAGGCAGAACAATCAGTCAAACCCAAGCTAGCATCTCTGGGCTTCTGATTTCACATCTAATGAGGGACCACACCAGAGCTCCTTGGAAATTTAAGTTTGCAAATACATAAACTTTAAACAGTGATGACTGATCGGACAACATCCCTTCCCATCTATTTTAGTTGACAAGGTCAAGAACACTTAATGTGAAGCAAGAGCAATTTTTGTTTCAAGTGCAAGAAGAGAATAAGAGTAAAAAGTTGGCTTCTTCACAGAAATTGAAATATTAGGATAGTGAGATTCAGAGAGGCAAGGGAGGCAGTTCATCTCTCATTTTAATAATGCAACTCTGACAAAAATGTGTTAGGAGGACCGATTTGTAAAGAAAAACTGTTCACTGCATGACCTTTGATTAGCAGGCAAGTTCTTTCCACAAATACACTGTTTTTTTAGTGTTGCAACCAACAACTTCCCCAGCAACACTAGCAACACAAAATAATATACCAAACCACACTTTTCAAGTCATTCACAGAACACTGGCTGGAAAGATCTGCGTGGCTGATAGTGCGGTACCAGGCAGGGACTGAAAGTAAGCAGCATGAAAGGCTAGAATCATTGGTTGCTCTAGATGAGGATCCTTGGGGGATGTCCACGAGAATATCTAGGAAAACATATAGTGGAACCACAATATCTTAGACCAAACTATTAACAAAGTAAGTATATGTAGGGGAGTATGGCTTTACTACATGCACAACCCAATATATATTCATTGTCAATATGTATTTCTTCAAGGTACAGAAATGTGGAGTTAAGAACAGTAAATCTATATTTACCTATATACACTTAAGTTCAGGATATTGTCGTTCTCAATAAATAGACCTCAATATTTTTGCTCCATAATATATTTTCCTCAATATTTTGACATACTATCTCCACAAGGCCCATAATTCAGGCCATTAGTTAGGCTTTTGTTAAGAGAGCAGAATGAGCCTTTGCTATAGTCTAAGCTCCCACATACATAATAGAGAAATATAATCTTTACTGCACAACACTTCAGCACTAACTCCACAGCCTCTCCAAATGTTTAAGTATTCCCAACTACTAATGTTAACCAGACAGAAGGTACTTCTTACCCCATTAAATAATCCAGTTTAATTTTCCATTAAAGTGTTTGCACAGCAGCATTTGATCCAATTCTTTTATAGATGGAAGTAAAACATTCAGCCTTATTGAGCAACACATCAGCTCTTTACAACATACCCCTCTGATTTTCAAGCACATTGTGTCTCATTAGTGCAGGGATTTGTTGTCTTTGTTTTAAGACCAGTTTCCCAGATTGCCGTGTAGATGATTAATGGAGTGCTGTCAGCAAGCCCTGCTCTTCGTGGGTACGAAAGCCTGCTGTCCCTCTGCAAAACTAGTCCCCACTCTGAGTAACCCTTGGACATTATCAGCAGGGGCCAAGTATAAACTCAACAGTCATGCAGAGTCAGAATACCGATATTGGCTGAAATCATGTTCTACATGGAGAGACACAAAGGGGTGTCAAAGCCAAGCCAAACCCAAACATCAACACTGTGAAAGACAACCACACTTCCTTCATATATATGACAAGAGATTCTCTTTTCATGTGTACTAGGGGTGGCCTCTCTATGGTACCTCTTAAAGGCACTGGACAGCCACTCTGAATCACTGGAGCGATGCCATTAGCAGCCACCTACAGTATGGCGATGTTTATGCGCACAACTGAAGCACTCATAAGGAAGAGCTCATTCACTTCAGACTGAATGAGTGCTTGCATGTTCTTGGTGCATCAGATGTTGCAGCTAGGGCATACAGTGGCCTCCTGTATTATTCAGTAAGCAAAAGGCCCTCATTCTTTCAAAGCTACTAACTATAATAATAGCAACTTGCTACAAGGAACACAGTTATGAAACTGTTAAGAAACAGAATACTAAAAAGTGATGTGTGGATTGCTTATATTAAACGCTGTCATTGGTAATTACTCTGGGCTGCAAACAAGTCCATCATTCTTTTGCTCACCATTGCACTTCAGACAGGTACTAGCCATATGTAAATAAGCCTTGGTCCTTCTCCAATAAGAACCGTCGAGCCCATATTACCAGGACAAGTCCCCTCCAAGTGTGAACACAAGCAATCCTAGGCCAATTTAGGCGTCTTTGGTAGGGTGTAACATTATCCCTAAAGCATACTGAGCATGGGGTCTATGTGTGGATATACCTGTGCAGTTGAGGCATCACACTGAGGAAAGCAAAAATATTAAATAGTGATGGGTGGACTGCTTGAATTAATCTCAGCAACTGGCAATTACTCTGGGCCACCATACCGTTCATGGTTCATTTGACTATCATGCTACCTCAGATAGGAAATAGGCTAATACGAATGTATCTTGGTCCTGCTTCAATAGGGACAGTCCAGCTCGAACTGCCAGGTTACGTCGCCTCCAAGTGGGAACACAAGCTACCTTAGTCTGGCTTTGACCCATTAGGGCCTCTTTGGGAGGGTGTAGCTTGATTTCAGTGGCACAGTCATCATGTGAGCCATGTCGGAGCATAATAGTTGCATTTACGATATCACATGGAGGAAAACACAAAAATGATGAGTGGATTGCTTGAATTAATCACAGCCACTGGTCCCCTCCAAGCAGGAACCCAAGCATTCCTAGACCAGTTCCGGCCTATTTGGGCCTCTTTATTGGGTGTAGCTTGATTCATGTGGCCGAAACAGGTTTTGGGTTGCTTATGTTCCAGTGCAGTGAGGACCTGGCTTGGCAGTCAGTCTGGAATGTTTCTACTGGAGCAGGACCAACATTGATTTGCATATGGCTGGGTCCAATCTGCGGCGTTATGGTTTGCAAAAAGAAAAAAAAGATAGACTGAGCTGCAGCACCAAGTGTTTACGAGTGGCCGATATTAATTCAAACATTCCACCATTTACAGTTTTTGTATTTGGCCTCATTTAAAAATAGATCAGAAAAAGAAATTTAATGTAGCATTTCATTATCCTTATTTTTTTTTAAAAAACCTCTTCCATTAAGTTTGTATGCCAGCCACACAGCAATAATTTTCCACAATGTTTAGCACATAAATTCTGTTTAAAACAAACTGGTACTAATTTTGTAGTGGAAATATTTTTACACATTTCAGTAAAAAATATTCCATCATGCCAATTTCCTCACCAATAAAAAATATTCCAGCATGCCAATTTCCTCAACAATGCTTTCTGCCGACAATATATTCAAATGAACATTGGCCGCCAGTACACAAACTGCTTTTAAATCCCCAAATTTGTTTCCTATGCAATAACATTAGTTGTCAGTTAACAATATTGTATTTGAAATGAAGGCACCAAAAATAGTGCAACAGAGTACCAAGTCATATTGAGACCCAACTTGTGCTAGATTATGTAGCCTCGGGTATGGTATCAGATTGCACCAGTGCGAATTCTGTGCATAAGGGAGTCTTATATAAAATTACTGTGATAAATGTGCTTCTTTCAGTCTGTTTAATTAAATTTAAACTGTTATCAAGAAGGAGAACAAGTTCATTGAGTCACTCACTGAGAAAAAGCAGGCACTGCAGAGATCAAAGCAGTGAAACTTAGAGCCACAAATCATACCATCTCTAAGTGTTTCACCGCAGGGGGAAGCGCGGTTGTTGGTAATGACCATATTTGCATGGTATTCGACCAGATTTTTACCTTCTTTTGTTGAGCCCGATTTAGCTGACCATAAGTCTCTGCACACTTTACTCCTGCAACCAGTGGTACAGCGCTTGGGCTCTCCACTCCAGACATGTTAGAACTGGCAGACCCCAAATTGGCACATGTAATTTACTATTCGGTCCCTTGTAAATGGAACCACATGTACCCAAGACCTATAAATTAAAAGCTACTAGTGGGCTGCAGTACTCATTGTGCCACCCATAAAAGTACTTGTGTACAACATCTCAAGTCTCCCACTGCAGCCTGGGTATGCAATATTAAACTGCCATTTCACCCTGGCAAATGATACCCTTTGCCATGTCTAAACTTTCCTTTTTAATACTTCTAAGTCACCCCTAAGGTAGGCCTTAAAAGCTCAAAGGGCGGAGTGCATAGTGTCTACAAACTTGGACATGTATAACTAATGTTTTGCAAATCCTAGCAATTAAAAACCTCCAAAGTTATACAGTGTGGCAATGCTGGCTCTAACCTAGGTTAACACTGATTTACACTATTACTTTTAATAAGTGCTAAATCCAGTTTGGAAATGGCTTAAAACAGTTCCATTACTTCCTTTAATAGTAATTTAAAATCCAACTTAAAGGTCAAGTCTGATTTCATATTACTATTTTTGAAATGCCACTTTTAGAAAGTTGTAATTCACCTACTGAAAACCAAAAGGCTTTCTGGCGAGTGTCCAAATGTCACTGGACTCCTAGTAGCTCCCCTGTGGTGGGATATGTATTGCTCTCAGAGTGGGGACAAAGGGCTCGGTGTGGGGAGGGGTACTTCTCCCTTGACAGAATGGCTGAGGTCCTATACCCAGCCACTGCCTGAGATCATAGGATGCCTACCTTGTCACTGGCAGATGAAGCTCACACCTAGGTCTGCCCCCTTTTGTCTCTCTAGCCAGGCCTGCACCAAAAAGGAGGAGGTTAGAACTTACAAGAACTGGTTTAGGGGATGGGCAAAAGCTTGCCCTCAACCCACAGGTTAGCATGAGGCATAAAGGTGGACCCCACAGACCACTCATCTGAATACATCCGGGCCTCTGAGGAATCAGAGGAAGTACTACCTTGCAGTGTGAAGAATCCAAAAGACCTGCTTGCCTTGAAACCAGGAACTCAGAAATGACTCCAAGGATAAGTTGGCTTAACTCCAGTTAGAGCAATATGGACACAAATAAGCTTCCAGATGTCTGTCTCTCTGCATCTACCTAGCTAACCAGTTCCAAATGGACCTGTCCTGGACCATGCTGCTGGCCTTTGTTTGGTTGAGTCCTAATCCTCAAGTGGGTTCCCCAGGTCCTAGACCCTGTGCTCGTGTTAAAGCGTGCTCCTCCTATCACCAAATCCAAAGAAGTGGAACTTAGAAAAGTATAAAAAACGTTCTGCCTGGAGAACTGGTAGAGATTAAGATCACCATCAAAACCATAGCAGTCAAATCATCAGCTTTTCTCAATTTGCCGTTTGCCCCACTGAAGGAGATACGAGTTCCAGAAAAGTTTCTAAGTCCGAACATGGGAGTGCTTCATTGGGACAAATGCCGAGCAGCATCCCTTCAATGTATAAGCCTTCCTCGGTGCGGACTTCACCTATTCAAAACTTACCAGCCATCACTGACGACCACACCGGAACTCCTTCTTTAGCAACCCACCATCATCAAGACCTGCTTCGGATCCACCTCACCAACAACTCTTCAATGAGCACTTTTTCTCCATAAAAGTTTCTAAGTCACAAAGGAAATTTCCCACCTGGTCCCCATATCTGACACACGATCCATCGCAGTCGGCCATAACTTTTGACTGACCTGATTAAGCGCGACTAGATAACTATGGTTGGCACTCTGTTTTTTGGCGCTATTTTTCACTAAAACAAAAAAAAAAATCAATTCTTGTTATTTTTATGTGGTTTTATTTATTAAACTATTCTATATTTTTCTAAATTGATTTGGTAAATTTCTTGTGTTTTCACTGTATTACTATTTGAGTACTGCACATATATTTTGCACATTGCCTCCAAGTTAAGTCTGACTGTTTTACGCTTAACTACCAAAGGGTTAAGCACAGATTTATTTTGTGACTTTAGTGGTTTACCCCAACAAAGAATGTGATTATTATTTGAGATGGGTCCTTGCTCCCCTCAATAAGTACTCCAATTTTTACAAAGGTCTACTTCGAACTGGGATTGAGGACCTCTCCATAGCAGGTTGCAGGATGAGGGCATTAATTTCAGAGGATTCCTGGGGCTCTTTAAGGCCCCTCCCAAAGGGAAAATTGTGGGGCACATTACATGCATGCCTGCTACGAGATCCCACACTGTGAATGTGCGCAACCCCAGTGTCTTTGCCTGTTCATCTAGAATATGGAAGATGATTGCAGTCAAATATATTTCCTTAACTGCGAAGGCCCCTTTTGTAACACAGGAGTGTCTCTGGGTCCTGAAAAGCAAGGGCAAATGTAGTCTGTGCTACCAGGAACATTCAGAATGTGGCCACTAATGTCCACAGAAAACTACATTTGTGGTATGTAGACCCTTCATTGGTTGACATGTACGCTCCCAGAGGCACCTACTATGAAAAATTCACCAATATGTATGTAGTGATAGGACCTTCAGTATTTGCATAGGAGGGGTTAGAGAGCGGCCATTGTGAAAATGGTCAAACACCCACAAATGTATAACTTAACTCATATTCAATTACATTCCTAATGTTTTTTCACATTAAATTCAAACGCTTAACTTTAGTCTAAAGAAGTCCTAGAGCAAATATGCCAAAATGGGTGGAAAAGAGGCCCATGTACCCTCAAATTTCAGAGGGACGGGGGGAACGGGATCCTGGAACGTAGATGTAGAGAAGTGGAAAGCCATTGGTCCAGATGCACATTCCCGAAACACATACTCAGCGTACAGTCCACACAAGTAAGTATGTGGATGGGGAAATTAGAAGAGACCCTGCTAATCTACAATGCATAGCAGCTATAGGATTATGAATAGGGATCATGTAAATATCTCAACGTGGGACATTTAAAGAAATCGTAGTGAGAAACCTACAAATGCATATTGTTGCATGTTTTGTGAATCAGGCTCAAAAGTACTGAGGAAAAATCCTACCCACCGATCACATTTCTAATTACTCATGTTTCAAAGTTAATTTAGCAAACAGCAGAGGCAAACACATTCAAATAACACGAAAATGCCTTTTGAATTTTGGAATTTAAAAAAGCTAAAAACAGCAATTTATGCAACAGCTGCGCATTCCATTTTCTACTAAACCAAGGTGTCACGATGAAAGTTTGATATGTTACCCACATTTAAAATGTTAGATGAAAGTTGATATTTTATCCTGAACTTAAAATGTTAGCATTTTCTACAATGCAGCCTTAATGTAACCATTTCCTTTCCAAGAGGAAAACATAACCGAACAGATAGGCACTTGGCAACAGGGCAAAGACAAGCATAACAAGAATGAACACGTACTGACACCTGCAAAATGTTAGATGAAATGACTGTCAAATATGCCTAAACTCTTATCTCCATTTTCAAATATGGAACTCGTTAACAAAACTGAAAAAGCCAGCTCATTTGGGAGGTTCAGAAAACACGGTCTTTTCTTTCATGATAAGGTACATAATCATTTCATGAGCTCATTTCCTAACTATATACTTTTATAGTGCGCGCGACAACACAAACATATGGTTTCTATTAAACAATGTGCTGTCTTCGAGGTTATGGCACCAAGTTTAGGAAGGAGAAAACACAGCACCATATCCAATGCTTCTCAAATGTGGCGGGCTAGCACTTATGACGTGGCAGGATTTGATTTATGGTATCTGGTTTTAAGGTGCTTAGCTCAATTCCGAGAGTCAGACTCCAGTGTAGGTTAAGAAGGGTATGTTTATCATTAGACATGTCTCGTGATTTGTATTTTTTCTTTAGCACTACGGACACAGATTTAGAAAAGTGTGTTTTTACTCAGTCTTTCACAAAAATCTGACCTTTGTTTTCAATTTCTCTTTATCGCCATTTTGATTTGAGAACAGTTCGTGGCCTAGTGCCTTTTGCCAGAATCCATTTTTTTTGTTGACTGACAACCAAATAAATATTTGAATCCCACACTTCTTACAGATGTTAAGAGCTAGTAAACCATTGGTAGACCACATCAAAGGATTCAATGAAAAAATAAGATTTAAAGACAATATGTAAAGTGACATTGTGCTGCTTTCCAGCATCAAAAACCCTAGGGATCCCTAATTTCAAAGGTTCTTTGACAATCAATGATTTTCACACAAAACTGGTTCTTCGTGACAGACCCATTAACTGGCATTTCTTGAGTTGAAAGGGGACATTTCTCGATGTGAGGTATTTGTGCCAAAGTGCAATTTTAGGAAAGCAAAGGACAGTGGAAAGGAATGCCAAAATACCAATACATGACTATGAAAATACGAAAAAAGAAAAAAAAAACAGGCAATCAGTCGGTCTACAGTTTCAAAATTGAGACAGAGAAAGTAGCATTGACAAAGCCAGTAGGACTAGCTGGCCATTTTGGAGCAGTATTTTCATTATTTCCAAGATGTCCAGCACATTGCATTAAGACGTAACAGGGCTGCAATCTTGGATGAAAGGAAAATTAAATTTGTATCTTGGAGCATTATTTTCTTTAGTTCAAAGATTGCAGTCATGTTGCATGTAGATAAACCTTGGCAGCCATATTGGAAGTATATAAAATGTAGTTCCAAGATGGTTTCCACACTGCCTGTTATCTGCCCTTCTTTGGGAGAAAGCACAACATTGATCTGTTGGCTGCTTGTCCTAGGGCTTTATCTCTCACTGAAAACGGCACTTGTCAAAGCTGATTCAAGGCCATAGAATCCTCATGGGTATCGCTCAAGATTGGCTGCCATGCAAGTGACAGATCATTGTCATTTATTCAGATCAGAAGATACATTTTTAGTGGCTCTAGTCATGACTGTAATAGTTCCGTCATTCACACCCTACCTAGAAAGCCCAATAAAATACTTACAAACTCTTACACATATTTAAAGGCAATTAAATCCCAAACAAACTTTCGGTATATAGCCATTAACTCTGTAAACCTTATCTGAGTGGCTCCTATTGTCAACCCGGAGAGCATTTGTGGCATTAACCTGATGCTCTGTTACTACTTTTAGATTAACCTTTGTCTGGATCTTATATTTATTTGTTAGCCTATTTCAACTTGGAAACCACCATTTCATTCTATAATGGTTAGTTCCTTTCTTTTAAGATCCTAGGCAATCCTTACTTTGCCTCCTTATGATTTTTAACCTACATACTTTAACTAACCCTGGGCGTAGTTCGCGGAGTAGAGCTACGCGTAGCTACGCGAAGTGCACTTCGCACTAAGCGAGCTACGCATAGCACTACGCTAACTGCGTTGTGCGGTAGGAAATGCTGTTCGCATTGATTGCACAGTGCTGGATGCTTATCCGCACTGTGCAATCATTGCAAACGGCATCTTGCACAGTGCAAGCGGTCGTTTTCTGCCGCTCGAGTAGATTTGTACTCGAGCAGTAGCTTTCTCAACGCAGACTGGTAGTTTCTAATCGCGACCGGTCGCGAGCATACGCGACCACTCGCAAAGAGAAACCTGACCTTCCCGTGTTGAGAATCTCGTGGGGAGGTTGATTTTCCACCCTCGCGATTGGCAACTTGATGTTCCTGATCGTGAACGAGGAAAAAGTCTCGCCAGGATGTCATTTCGTTTGCTTGCAGTCGCGAACTTGACGTTTAGGACCGCGAGCAAGCAAAAAATGACCGCTGCACTATGCTACCCGTTTGCACTGTGCTATGTGCAATTTACGTAGTACGAAGTAGCGCAAACTTCGCAGACTACGTGTTAGAAATGGGAATTCCAGTTGGCTGAGGCTTGCGCCAAAGCCAGGCAGAAACCACCACTCTAGTCAGAGCAAGGGAGTTACATGCCAAAGATAACCCCAGCTCACCCTCTAGGCAACGTGGCGCGAGCAGTAAGGCTTATCCCGGAGGCTATGTAAGTTAAGTGTTTGCGCGCGCACCCAGCAACAACACCCAAGGCCCACCACAAAGGAAACTCCACACAAGGTTATATATAAAAATAGCCTTTGTATTATACCAAACACATTAGATAAAAACACACACTTTACAATGTGCCAACAGGCACGGACAGAATTTAGAGGGGATGTATGTACAGGACAGGGCCACATGGACCACTGTAAGAATAAGCACTTTTAGAACTGGGATACTTGTTAGAATTAGCACTTAGGACATAACACATATAATAACTTGTAGCACAAAATAGAAAATAGAGCACACAACCAGTAATCACTGGTTTCAGGTAAGTGCCACCTACGCAACCCTAACCACCTTAGGAAAATATTACGCAGGGAACCAGGAACTCACTAGTATACCTATACTAGTAAAACAACCACCTAAGCATCACATACATTCAGAGGTATAAAACATTACACATGATGCAGCAATCACATTAGGCAGGTAAATCACAATTGTGCAATAACCACATAGGGCATGAACATGTACCCCACGCAAGGGCACAACACCAGAACTGTCCCTAGGCCAACTGACCTCTCAGGGGCTGAAACACCCTTTGTCCAGAATGTTTAGGGCAGGCTGCAGGCAGCCAAAGGACAAGCCTAAACGTGGCAGCTTCCCACTAAGTGCTGTAGTAGGGAGCCTGGCCCCAGCGTGCCTCCTGGCTCTCTGCGGGGCTCTTAAACAAACAATGGGGCCCAACAACAGGTGGGAGCCTCATGGGCTCCAGAAACAAACAACTGGGCCATTAGGATCCTCGTGGCTCTGAATACAAAAACGGTGGCCTTGGAGCCTCGTGGGCTCGAAAAGAAATGCTGCCTATACTGGGGGGAGCGGCCCGCTGCCAGCCGGGGCCGCTCTACCACCCTAAATGCCCCTTTATCGTCGGAGTCCCTCTCGGGCGACTCGAAATCAAATAAATGTCCCCAAGAGCCTCGTGGGCTCTAAACAAATTGCCCCCGGCTTGTTGGAGCCTCTCGGGCTCTAAATAAACAAAATGTGCCCTGAGCCTCTCGTGGGCTCTTTAAGAAATGCTGGTGCCTTCAGTGGAGTCCCCCCTCTGGGGACTCGAGAGAAACAACTGCCCCCGGACAAAGATCGTGCTACTCGATGGGGGGAGGGGGGCGGACACCGGCAATGTGTCCCGATGTCCCCCTCTCTTCACAGGGACAACCCCGAGCCCTCCCCTTACCGGGCTCCGGGTTCTGCTTCCAAGACGGCAGGGGGCTCCCTCACTCCGGGGAGAGCCTCGCGAGGGGGGAGCCAGCGTCGCTTCCTGCCTTTGTCGATGTCCTCCGATCTGGGTGAAGCCCTCGTTGCCCGACCAATGGCTGCGGGGCTTCGCAATGACGCAACGGGACTGGGGCCAATCACAGCGCGGCCCTGCGCTGTAGCTTCCCGGCGACGCTTCCTCGGGGCACCATGGCTCTGGCGGGCACCCGTCAGAGAGCCCCAAAAGAAGGGGCCAACACGCGGTGTAGGCTCCAGAGAGAACCGCACAATTACGGGGATCAAATGCAGGGTGGGCACCAGCTTCTTTAACGGGCAGAGGTCCGTGACACAGCGCTCCCCTAGGGCACAAATCGATTGACGTAACTTAAAGCACAAGAGCTCCCAGGCGCTTTAGAGGCAAGGTCCCAGGTCCCACAATAAAGCGATTCCCTCGCTGGTAGGCCAAAGAAAACTCCAGGAAGGCCTTCAATTCAGCAAAAGTTCCTTTTAGCAGGCAGGGTGGGCAAGGCTGGGCCCAGGGGCCTGCTCACTGGGCCCTCCAGGCAGGAAGGTAGTCCTAGTGGCGGTCCTCCTGGTGCCCAGCAGCAGCAGGACCCCTCCAGTCAGGATCAGGAACAGAGAACTTTTGCAAGGGGACACAGCCCCTTTTTATACAGTAAATCCCTTTGTCTACAAGGGTGCAGGCAAGGGGCGAACCAGATACAACTGGTTCCTGAGCACTTTGTTTTGTTCAGCCCCTCTGCCTATTCACAGGATGGGTAGGGTAATCAGTCACACCACAGGGGGCAGAGCCAGCATTGTGTGGGGAAAAGCCCAGCCCTATTCAGGTCCAAGGTGCACTCCTCCCCAGCCATCAACATGCAGATCTCCCATTCAGTTTCAAAGTTTCAAAGAACTTTATTCGGTTAAAAACAAATAACCATAAAAGTAACAAGCATATAAAACAGGTTACAATAATTGCAGCTCTTAAAGTTAGCTCAGTAAGGAGGAGCAAAAAGACAGATATTTGAACGGAAAAGGAAATAGCCATTTAACAAATTTCTGTTAGCATATGTTTCCGTGATTTAAAAACACTCTTTAGAAATTTTAAAACCACAGATACGGATAAAATCGTATCCATTCTCTGGAGCTCTAAAAAGGTAGGGCGACATCTGGTAAAATTCATTTCTTTTAAAAAAGGGACTATGATTTCTCTGCGTAGGGCACTATAGAGTCTGCAGAAGAAAAGGATATGGATATCTGATTGTTGTGAAGTGAAATCGCACGGGCAGAGGGGCAGAGTACGTGTCCATGAGTTCATTCTAGGAAAAGACACCAATCTAAAAAATATACAAAATCTAAAACGAGTTAAAAGAAAACGATCATAGTTTGTCATAGGCAGGGATAGATATGGCTGTACAGACTTAATCTCACATAAAATCAGAAAGTGTGACTGTACTGAGTGTTTTAGAGATTCAGCTCTCCTCCTCTTATCTTCAAGGTGAGCCAAGCAGAGGGCCTTTAGTGAGCTCCTTGGGATGCTGTCCATTGTAGATGGATCCGAATAGTAAGAATAGCACCCAATCTCAGTCAAAAAACACTTAACATAGCCCAGCCATTGTGATCTCTCCACATGATCCAGGTTGAGGGTGTCCTGTAATGGAGCCCGGTTCATAACACATTCGTTTGTAGTCCATACCCTGTGCCACAACAGGATGGGTTGAATTTTAATAATGTCAGTTATGTGTGGCAGGGCAAGTTCAGCGTGACAATTAAAAGTGGCAACACACTGTGGAACAGCAAGGACTTCCCTCAAGAATTTGTTTTCCACAACCTGAATTGAATTAACATTTGAGTACCCCCACAAGCCTGAGCCATACATAGCCACCGATACACAAGTTGCTTTATAGATGGTTATCATTTCTTTTATCGGCTTCCTGCCCAGTTTTCTTACAAAAAATTTTTAAAGCCATGATAGTTTTCATAAATAAAAGAGTTCTCGCCTTGATTGCACTTGTCCAAGAACCTGACTCATGGAATAAAATGCCTAAGTAAGAAAAAGTTGGGGTGTTATCTAGTGGAACATTATTTAAAATCATCCGCTTCATTGGTTTACCTGGTTTGGGACCACAGTTCATTGTAAAGGTTTTGCTGCAGTTAACTAGCAAATCTAAATTAAGCATAAAGTTCTCAAAGCTTACTACTAGTTTTTGCAAAGCCAGGGGAGTGCGTGCCATGAGCACGGCATCATCCGCATACATGAGTGCAGGGATTGCCCTCCTCCCCACTCTGGGCACATCCCTGCACTCCTGCAGCAGGCGATGCTCAAGCCCATTAATATAGAGTAGAAAAAGAAAAGGTGCTAGAACGCATCCTTGGCGCACTCCACGACCCACACTAAATTGTCTGGAGCATTCACCCCCTCTGCCATAACGGACAGAAGCTGTGGCGCCACTGTACAGGTCCCTCAAAAACGAGATGATGGTGTTGTCCACTCCCAAAGTTTTCATGACTGCCCAGAGTTTGGTGTGCGACATCTCCCATTCACCAGCGGGGCACACCCATCCTGACTCCTGGAGCCTGGCACACCAGCCAGCTCCAGCCAATCACAAGCCAGCACATTCACTGCACAGGCACACCAACTTCTAGAAGTGGCACTTCCACACTTGACACATTCACGCCGCACACATCATCGCGCAGCATTCAATCACACGAGTCCGTACATACCAAACTCGAGCCTGCCTGCACTCCCCACACATCAGGAACTAACATGGACACATACATACCCCATGCATTCCTATGGGAGGGCAGGCCAATCTCACCACACGCCCGCACTTTACCCTGGGACACAGTGGTAAAGTGCACAGAAACCAAAAATCACTAACACTGGGTCACCATAAAAAAGCAAAAAGTTTAGGGGTGAACCTGCCAGAAGGGCCAAGTCCAACACAATGCGAGTATAGCGTAGTGCTTTGCCCAGGGTTACTTTAAATCCTATTTCTAATGCACCCAAGTACCATGCTGGTATGGGCATCATTTGTGATTATTTCAATGAGTTTTGAGCTTGGAAATGACCATTCATTTTTAGCTTTCACTTACAGAACGCATGCACTTTCAGCTAAAGCTTTTGTAAATACAACAAGCATTGGCATAGCCAATAGGACTTGCCTTTGGGACCTTATAAGTATTAAGCCAGAGATATTGACTTTGACTATGTCTTTAAGCTGTGCTGTACAGAAGTCTGTAGCATGCTAAAAAGTTATAATAAGGAAGTGTCAGAAGCATTTTTGTTACCAAGAAAGCATTATGTACAACTGAACGACCATATTAAACGACCCCTAAAGGCTCTGTACCCAGGTGCCATTGCACTGGCTGCACCACTGGTAGCCAAGCCCCTGTATGCCACTCTTAGGGAGGCTACATGATGACACAAACAAAAAAATGGCAGACCTGAGAAGTTACAGGACACACACACACTGCCACTCCACAACAAATGTTACACGGGAGCAAAGATACCAGACATGGAAACTCTAGTTGTTGACTAACGACAGGAGCCACTACCTTGCTAAAAGCCATACAACTATTAAGGTGCATTGCCAGACTACATAAAATATATATTTTTTTTAAAACAACTGTTTAGTAATTTTCTCAAACTACAAATATTAATTAAACCGGTTCTCAAAAAACCTACCCAAAACATGTCCCCCAAAACAAATGTTGATTCCTCTCTTATTTGCTGACAAGCATCTCTTTAGATCCCCAAAACACATTAAATTAAGAACATTTTAAATTTGGCTGAGATACTGCACCTGTGTCCAATGCACAAAGTCGTAGCTTCTGTAGTACTGGTGGAGTAAACGAGAGTGGCTGACAGGAATGAAGGGCTGTATATTTATTGCGACTTTTAAAGTTGGGCAGGTCATTTTTAATCTACCGCGTTTTGATGGCGAACTAAATTATCTTAAAACACTAAAGGATAAAGATGAACTTGTTTTGGGCAAACCAGAATTGAGAATCTGATCAATAGTGATTTCCATATTGGATAAGACGACCAAGTCAGTCCAATTCATATGTAATGTGTGGACAACCCTCCCTGAAGGCACAGGGCACTGGTCAGCAGCACCATTCTTCAATCACTGCTTGCTACAGGGCGACTTCTGTCTCTGCTGACTTGAGAAAAAGATTGTTTTTAGGAGAGGCTCAACACCTCTCCAAGAAAAAAAAACTCAGGTCTTGGAACCCCAGGAGTTTGCTCCTCTGGTTACAGCCCTCCAGGGGGACAATTATGATGTGCAGCAATTTCTTTCCAGATAGACGTGTTCTGTCTTTGTGCTTGATTTTCAGCGTCCACATAAATATTCCAAACAAAAAAGCGCACCTTTACATCTTAAAACTGCACACACGTATACGTATAGTGTCAGTCTGGTTTAAGGTGAAACTCCCCCTTATTATCACTAATTGAATAGCTGAACACAAAGCAGTGACTTAAAGTGTTAAACAGAAGAGAGATGGATGTACCTTTAGAGTTTCTGAACTGCACTATATGCTATTCTGGTCGAAAAATCCTAGCTTCCCACTAGACCAAACTATGTGACCCAAGGCCTATCACTTTAGTTCACTTTCATTTTGCTTAACCATACAGTTTGCGAGCACAAAGTAATTCAGCACTGTACAAAATCCTCACTTACAGGGTTAATGTATACAACCTTGCTTAACATTTAATAACAATATAGGCTTTAGAAATAAATAACATGTCAAACTGACATTTTGAATAACTTGTGTCAATGTCGTCAGGTCATGGGAATTTTGGTCAATGTTTCATTTTTTTTAAAAAGATTACTTTCAGTAAATGTCATTCAATTATAGGAGCATGTGAGAGAGCGCAAACTGACCTAAATGTATGAGTACATCACACTTACCTGTAGTAAGCACAAATCATGAGGAGAAATGCCATGAGTGCTAGTAGTATCTGCAATTATATTCTGAAAGTATAGCTAATGTAGAGATTTAAGTAGAAGTGGAACTAATACAGAAATGTGTGACACTATATGATTTTATTAGATGTGATTATTCCTGAATCCATGTCGTGTAGCTGCTAAAATGTAAGATGGCATGTGGTTAAACGCAGAATGTGGTAGGCCTCAGGGCCAGAGCTAGAAGGGAAGGGGAAGGTGTTTCTTTTCACGACATAGATTGAAATAATGTTTTGGTCATTGCATTAATGGGCCATGATTTATAGATGTGTTTACTGAATAATAGAATAAGAGTATTAACATGCTTTAATTAATGAAGAAGTTGAATGCTATAATCATTATGAGAAATATTGTAGGCCTGAATTGTTTTAACATTGATTTATACGTACATGTCTGGGCCGAGAAATGTTGCAAACCTTTTTGGAAGTCTATGAGAGTTGGGTTCTTGGCTGCAGATGTCTGTCTGCAAGAGAAAGGGAGGATCCGATTATAAATAATATGAATAGAGGTCTGTTCAGTAGACGGCCCAGACATGGAGGAGGGTTCTGGAATGTTTAAGGGGTATCAGCGGGCCGGAGAAGAGTCTGAGAAGCAAGGTCAACTCCAACGTATGAGGCCCGATACAAAGCAGCATGGAAAAAGCCAGAAGCTACACCACGTGAGGGGCGTCTCATGAGGGGCGTCTCAAATGTTGTTGACTGTTTTGTATTAGGGACAGCACCCCTGGGTGGAGTTAGAGCAGATACCTGAGGACCCTTTAGAGAGCGGATGGGTAGGCAGAGAGGGGTCATGACTGGAGAACTATAGGTTTTCACCAAGAGACTTAGAGTGAGTGACTTCCCTTGGGGGTCATTCACTGCTGACACCTTTGTTAGGTTGGGATTTGGTTAAGTAGGGATACCATCTAGAGCAGGGTAGGGACAGCCTAACCTGTGTGTTTTCCTCCAACTTAAATGAAGGAGAGATATGCGTCAATGCTGATAGCTTTATTATTCTTAGAACTTGTGTTAGTAATTTCCGTTGCTCGTCTGAGGGCTTTCAGAGAGCACATGTATGTAGTTGGACCTGTGTATCTCGTGAATCTCATTCTGAGATGCCTGTATTTGCAGCTTATCCTATCCTTACAATAAACTTTTGAAAGCTAGAAGTTGTTTGTGATCTTTTGGAGCGGGGTCCTTTATTGGGTGAACTAACTTGGGGAGAGAGGCACTTTCTTCCTTCAATGACAGGCAACAAAGGTTCAGTCGACCAGATCGGGGTTTAGATCAATAGTGTTAAGGTATCGATCAAAATCTCGCCCTTCCAGTTGGTAGCTATAGAGGATGGTTGCCTTCTTGAGGACGGTGACCTAGGCCAGGTTAGCTTACCCCAAGGCCCCTAGAAATCGATGATCAGAAGAACCGCCCGCTGAAGAAGCCGGATGACGTGAGACAGAAAAAGCAGCAGTATCGGTCGAGAGTGAGTATAAAGGGTCATGCGTGTTAGATTGCGGTGTTTTTGTATTGTATCTATGTTGTAATGTTTGGCGGAGTTGAATGTCTGTAGAGTGACTGTGGAACAGGTTGTGAGCGCGCGCAACCGGTGGAAATCTTAAGTTCAAGGAGAGCTTAAGTGGTTCGGGTGTATCGGACACCCAGAGTAATTGTCAAATAGTGTGAAGGGGGTCATGAGGTACCATTGATCACCCGAAAGACCGAGATAGGGGGAACGTAAGAGTGAGTGCGTGAGTAACGGACGCTGGTCGGAGGTTACTGTGTGTGTAAGCAACCTATCAGAGAGACGATAGACATTTCGTCAGTTGTGTTGACAATTACATATAGACTGTGGACGTACAGTCGAGGGAAGTGACCGCTTGGTCGGAAGTAGTCATTTTTCGGTGTATGAATGGGACGCATGCATGACCGGGAGACGAGTTGAGAAAGGAGGGGTGCTGCTGCGAAGCGGAGAAAAGTGACGTCAGGAAGTGTCGCGCAGTGATTGGCTGACCGGAGAAAGACCGCGCTGTGATAGGCCAGCTAGCAAAGACGTCAGAAAGTGTCGCTCTGTGATTGGCCGACCGGAGAAAGACCGCGCTGCGATAGGCCAAGTTAGCAAAGCCGCGACAGGATTGGTGGATTGTCATCAGGAAGTAAACAGAGTAGCGAGGCTGGATATTGTGCGCATAATTATGAAGTGTTTTAAATGGCTGAGAGCGGTGTTTAAAAAAGAGAAGCGGGGATCGTATGAAGGGGAAGAAGCCCCGCCGGAGGGTACGCCAGCTCGTTACATGGCAGTGAATGTTGGGTTGCATACGATCCTTTGGATATCAGAGTGGAGTAAGATCACGGAAGGAAATGAGGAACTGACGTTCCCGAAGTACGGGACGTTCAGATTAGAGGTGTTACATCGATTAAAATCAGTCATGACCTCAATGAGACCCTTGCCTAGACCGACCCAGTTTGAAGCCCTTGATGCATGGATTAGGGCAGCGCATGAAAAGAATATGAACAGACGACAAGAAAGGGTGAAACGATCGGTAAGGGCAGTGCAGGATGCCAGGTGGGATGCGGATGCTAAAAGATGGAGAGTGCATAACATGGAAGTAAATAAACTATACCCGGTGTTAGAGGTGCCCGTAAATAAAAGCCCCCTAGAAGAAGATGATGAGAGCGAAACAGAGGACAGCCTGATAAACAGATTATTGACAGACAGGCCACCCCCGTATAATAGAGCAGGGGGAGAGGTCGAGCATAGTGAAAGAGAAAAGGGGGGCAATGCAGGAGAGCATAGACCGCTTCCCAGTTCAGAGTGGGATCCTGAGGCAAAGAAAGAGCTGTCCCAGCCTAGTCAGGTGCAACAGGTAGTCGGGAGGTTTGTGGTACAAAGAGCGCCGGAAACGGAGAGCGCCACATCCTACGCATTACCAGATGCACTACAGGTACCTGTTACCATAGGTCCTATAATATCGATATATGACCAAGAGAGAGCAAGAGGGGAAGAACGGGTACGGAAGGACAGAGAAAGAGCAGAGACGGCAAGGGGGAACGATACGATCAATTCCCCAAGTCAGATGCCGATACCCAGAGAGTGGAGCACCCCGATGCACACAGCAGGGGATCCAGGAGGGAACCCTGGGGGCCCTAGATGGCCAGTGGATCTGAGGGGATCTGGACGAAAATCCTTTCAAGAGCTAAATGAGTACATGAAGAAGTGGGATGAGGCAGTGGAGGCTCACAAGAGCATCATAGCTGCAGAAGCTGAAAGGGAAAGTCAGGACAGCAGAGCTCGGACTCACTGCGGGGCTGGGGAGAGCAGCCCGGAGTGGGACTGTAGAGAGAGAGATAGTAGGGGAGTCACCCATTGGGCCCGGAGTGGGAATAGAACAGACCTGGAAAACGGGGGCCCCGGGAGTGGAGGGGTGGCGTGCCCAATACTCAGTGAAGGGGAGAGGAGAGCGCAAGAGTACAGAAACAGCTTTAAGTGTCCACACTGTGTGCCCGGCACCAGAGAACAGAATGGGAGTTGTGAGAGGTCGCACCATAGTCCCTGTGATGACGGAAATGAGCGCAGCCCAGGGAATATGGGGAACCAGGAAGGATCGTATCGGATACTGAGCGATACTAGGCAAAGGGAGAGTAGCGACCAGAAGGAAAGTAACAGAGAGGAGTATGGTGAAAGGAGAGAAGCAGGAGAGAGTGGGCAGAGCAAGAGTGGGGGTAACAGGCCCGTGTTCCATCACCTTCCAAGATCGGATGGCCGAGCATGGGACCTGGAGAGATGGGAGCAAGGGAGAGCACTCATTAACTCTCCCGAGCCCAAACGTAGAGCTCGGAGTTGGGATGGTAGGGAGACCAGTGAGCCCCCTTCGAAAGACATATTGCGAGCTGAGATAAAAGCTAAGAGACTCGATGTCGCCAGCTTAAGGTCAGACCTGGATGACATGATAGATGGTACCCTGCCTTTAGAAAGAATGGAAATGTATGAGCAGGATGAAATACTGTATATGGCAAAGGACATCACTCGAAAAGCGAGAGCAATCCATGAGAAGTTAGTCGAACTAGCAGGCAATTATATGGTGGACCTGTCAAGAACCAAAGCATTACAGGGTAACCACAGGCTACATTACACAGATCGAGACCTAGATGAGAGGAGAACGATTGGGCTGAAAACGCACATAAGGGAACTGATCACTGGAATAAGGACATGGAGGGCACTAGATAAGTGGGAAGAGAGGTGGTCCAAGAAAGGGACCGTCAGGAGAAGCACGCTTGGTATGACACCAGGAAGGCTGCAGGGAATAGAAGCATACCCTTTGCGTGAAGTCGCCAATGGGAATTATGTACATGTCCCTTGGAGTAGGGGAGATTTAGCTGCTTTTACCACCTCCTTCCCCAAATTGCGGGAAAACCCAGTGGAGTGGTACAAGCAAGTCGAGAGATTTGTAAAAATCTCAAAGGTCCTATGGATAGATCTGAACACGCTGTTTGACATTGTAGTACCAGGAGATCTGTGGACAGCATGCAAGGTTAGCGCTGAGTGGCCCACAACGGAGCCGGAGAGAGATGCTAAGACTAATGGGCCGTCCGAGATTGTGATGGCAAAATTCGAGAGAGTGATGACTTGGCTGAAAGAGAAAGTGCCAATGCAAGACATAGATTGGGTCAGAATAGACCGAACTAGACAGGAACCCAAAGAGACAGTCCACGAATATTATGAGAGATTGCTGAAAGCGTTTAAACAGTATAGCGGTCTGGATGTAATGGATCCAAAAGACATAGGGCAATTTGTGTCCAAGTTCGTCCTGGGACTGAGACCGGATATTAGTTTAATGATTCAGCAACACTCGATTTGTTGGCAAAGTAAACCCCTAGACGAAATACTGAGGTATGCCAGGTACTGCTGTGATGAGATAGACTCCAAGGCTAAGAAACTAAAAGAAAAGTTGATGGTGGTACAGATGCAGGCAGCAGGGAAGGGGGGACAGCAGCAACAGCAGCAAGGAACAGGTACAGGAGGAAAGAAGCAGTACAGTCAGAACAAGGGCAACGAGGAGAGTTCCACCTTTAGACCCAGAATAGACATAGCTGCCTTGAAGAAAACGACTAGGTGCCACCAGTGTAACGAGGTGGGGCATTGGAAACGCGAGTGTCCCTACAATGTAGAGATAGGAGAACAAGAGGAAGAGGAGGAAGAGGTCCAGAGAGCGCCTACGAGAGGGGTGACGCCATACCAGGGAAAGGTGCTAAAAGGGGGGGGGGCTCCTCCCCGAGCCCAGTTCCCGCAACCTCCTCGAGTAGGGACTATGGGTAAGACCTATAGACAGATGCCCCTGTTTGTAGAAGGAGAAGAGTGCTATTATGTGGACCCATTAACCGGACAGAGAGTGGAAAGAGAAGACTGCACCCTCGGGGCAGCCTTGGAGGTGGACCAGAGGGGACCCTATGTCGAAGCAGAAGTAGCAGGGTGCCCCACGACATTTCTGGTGGACACAGGAGCCACTAGATCCACGATCAGATCAGCTGCAGTTCCAGACCTGCCCATGTCTGGAGAGACCATACAAGTGGTGGGGGTCGCAAACAGGAGAATAACCAGCCAATTGACAGAACCAGTACAGGTGAAAATAGGGAAGTACAGCGATGAGCACCAGTTTGTGGTTTGCGATTCAAGTCCTGTGTGTCTGCTAGGCAGAGACCTGTTGTGTAAATTGAATTGTACAATATACTGTACACCTCAGGGAGTGGAGGTATTGACCAATGATGATGACGCAGACTTCAAAGTTGCAAACTCAAGAATATGCGTGGAGCTGTACCCTACTTTGACAGTAGATGAGCTCCCCTGGGACTTGAGAGAGACAGTGGCACCAGAAGTATGGGACTTCACTGGGGAAGAGATTGGATTGGTCAAAGGGGTGGACCCAGTGAAAATTGTAGTGAAACCGCATGCTGAGTTCCCAAGAACACCCCAATATAAATTGACTCCAGAAACGATTGCAGGCATAAAACCCGTGATCGAGTCCATGATTAAACAGGGAATACTGAAAGAAATCGTGGGTAGTCCATGCAACTCCCCGATTATGGGTCTGCAGAAACCAAATGGGAAATTTCGGATAGTGCAGGACCTTCGAAAGATTAATAACATAGTCGTTTCATGTTGTCCAGTGGTACCGAATCCATCAGTGATACTGTTTCAGATTCCATTCCAAGCTGAGTGGTTCACTGTGATTGATCTTTGTCAGGCTTTCTTTTCGATCCCTCTGGACGAAGAAAGCCATTTTCTTTTCGCATTTAAGCTGGAAAATCGCGTCCTAACATGGTGTCGCATTCCTCAGGGGTATACAGAGAGCCCATCGATCTTTAACCAGCTTTTGAAGAAAAATCTTGAAAGTCTAGTGCTGCCCCAGAAGTCAGTTCTGGTCCAGTACATAGACGACCTCCTTGTGGCGTCAGAAACAGAAGAAGCTTGCAGGGAGGACTCCATTGCTTTGTTAAATCACCTAGCTGCCAATGGGCACAAGGTGTCCCCGGGAAAGTTGCAGTACTGCCTGACAGAAGTGCAGTACTTGGGACACAGAATAGAGAAAGGCAAACGAAAGGTGTCACCAGACAGGATAGAGGCGATCATGAAAATGAATGCGCCTAAGACACAGAGAGAGGTCAGGATGTTCCTAGGGATGGTGGGTTATTGCCGACAGTGGATCGCGAACTTTTCACTGAAGGCAAAGCCCTTGCAAAAACTGACGCATAAGGAGGTGAGCGATCCGGTACCATGGGACAAAGACTGTTTGATGGCATTCCTACAGCTGCGAGAGGACCTGTGTCGTGCCCCGGCATTGGGAATGCCTGATTACAATAAACCATTTTTGCTTTACTGTTGTGAGAGAGAAGGTTGCGCGTTGTCTGTGTTAGTCCAAATCCATGGGAATGCCCGTAGACCAGTTGCTTATTTCTCGGCTACTTTAGACCCAGTAGCCGCAGCGTTGCCCGGATGTCTCAAATCCGTTGCTGCAACGGGTGTCAGCATTGAGAGATGTGAAAATATCGTCATGGGGCACCCGTTAGAGGTGTGCGTGCCCCATTCTGTTGAACTGTTGATGACCAGGACCAAAACACAGCATCTGACCAACAGCAGGCTCACGCGCTATGAGCAAGTTATTCTTGCGGCAGAGAATGTGACCCTCAAGAGATGCTCTGTTTTGAACCCTGCCACCTTGATGCCACTCCCAAATGATATCGAGGATGATGATGAATGTATAGACCATGACTGCCTCGATGTGACTGAACTATGCACCAAACCTAGACCCGACATCGTAGATGAGCCACTGACCGACCCAGATGAAATTTTCTTTGTCGATGGCTCATGTGTAAGAGACGAAGTTGGGCAGTTGAGAGCAGCTTATGCTGTTTGTACAATTACTGGAGTTGTGGAAGCTGGGTGCCTGGAAGGAGTACACTCCGCTCAGGTAGCCGAGATTATTGCCTTGACACGTGCTTGCTTGGCAAGCAATCAAATTCGAGTCACCATATACACCGACAGCCAATATGGTTATGGGGTGGTTCATGATTACGGGCAGTTATGGTCTCAAAGAGGGTTCATGACCTCTTCAGGCTCTCCCATTCGCAATGGAGAGTTTGTGCGCCTGTTGTTAGAGGCGTTGCAATGTCCAGCAGGTATCGCAGTTGTAAAGTGCACCGCACATACCAGAAATGAGGACTTCGTCTCGAAAGGCAATAGATATGCTGATGAAGTTGCGCGGTATTGCGCGGAACAAGGGTACTCTTTCACAGAGGTGGAAGTGGGTGGAATAAATGTAAGGACTGAATTAGCCATGATATTGGAAACTGTTGATACTTGGGACGAATTGGCAAACATGCAAGAAAATGCTCCTGATTTTGAAAAAGAAACATGGGAAAAGGCAGGATGTGTAATGGGTGAGTCCCATTTTTGGGTCTCAGCAGATGGCAGAGCAGTGTTGCCCAATGAGATGGTGAGCCCAATGGCCAGACACATACATGGTCCCGTACACCTAGGGAGAGACGCTATGCTGAGAGTGTTTAGACAGACTTGGTACAATCCTAAGTTTAGAATAGCAGCAGAAGCAGTGTGCCAGCGTTGTGTGACCTGTCAGCAGCTGAACGTAGGGAAAAGAACACCAGTTGCACTGAGTCACATAGGAAGGTCTGGAGGTCCATTCAATCGAATGCAGATAGATTTCATTGAAATGCCGAGATGCAACCGCCTCCGCTATGTCCTGGTGGTTGTTTGTGTGTTCTCCAGATGGGTTGAGGCATACCCTACACGTAGGTGCGACACCCTCACAGTGGCTAAGTTACTGCTTAGGGAACTCATTCCGCGCTTCGGGGTGCCGGCCTCTTTGGAATCAGATAGGGGAACGCATTTCAACAGCGAGCTTGTGAAGATGATTTGTGCAGCTCTAAATATCGATCAAAAGTTGCATTGTAGTTACCGACCAGAAGCCTCAGGAATTGTGGAGCAGATCAATGGCACGATCAAAGCCCGAATTGCCAAAGTGTGCTCCTCAACGACCCTGAGTTGGCCTGACGCCCTGCCATTGGTCCTCATGAGCCTTCGTAGTACCCCAGACAGAAGAACGGGGTTGTCACCACATGAGGTGTTAATGGGGAGAGCAATGAGGCTGCCATCTGTCCCAACTACTGCACTGTTAAATATCACAGATGATATGATCCTGGACTATTGTAAGGGGTTGTCTGACGCCATTCGTTCTGTGTCCCTTCAGGTGCAGGCTGCCGAGGTTCCATCGTGCCAGGGCCCGTGCCATGACCTGTATCCTGGGGACTGGGTCCTGGTGAAAAAACATGTGAGAAGAAGCTGCTTGGATGTTCGTTGGCGTGGGCCCTTCCAGATCATCTTGATTGCGAATACGGCTGTGAAGGTGGGAGGCCTGCCCAATTGGATCCACGCGTCACATACGCGAAGGGTTCCAGCACCTCGGGAAGAAACAGCTCCTCTCTCGGATAGACGTCCAGCAGAGGACCGAGAAGCCATAGAGGGGGCTAGCCAAGCTGAAGAGGTGCCAGCGGAAGCAGGGAACGAGTCTGACCAAGCTGAGGACGGTCAGTACAACAGCGAAACAGACGACGCTACAGAAGGAGAAAGTAGCTGGGAGTACGAGTCAGACACTGACAGGTCTGACAGGGAGCGAGAACAGACAAGAAGGAGAAGGAGTAGAAGGGCACGTGGAGAAGCTAATTGGCCGCAAAGAAGGAGCTCTAGCCTGAGGTCAACTCCAGAGGTAACCCTTCCTCCGATATCAGAAGACTCAGACCCGGAAGAAGGTGCTCAGGGCGCTGAAGCACCGGACCGAAGAAGGTCAAGAAGAGTGCGTGTGCCTAACAGAAGATACTCCACACCTGAGTGGACATATCTGGCGACAAATGTCTTTGAAGCAGGAGACAGGGAGGATTCGAGCGGTGGTGGTGTCCAGTTCTGAGCCCATCGTCACCGTGGAAATACGACTGTTGGTACCCGGAGTCGAACAAGAAGGGTCACTAACATTCATGCTCCCCAGACCTCCCCGCCTCAGCAAGTTAAAACACATGTTTCTTTCAGAATTGCAATTCCCCGACTTTGGTACAACGATAACAGCCCATGAAGAGCACAATCTTCGTTTGGAAATACTGAACTTTGCTATCGAAGCTGCAGGTACAAACTTGATAGTAGATGCTTAAAGGACTTTGTAAATAAAGCAAGCAGAAAAAGAAGATTACCTAGCGCCCAGGAAGCAGAGAATATTAGGGAACTTCCCTTGAGTTGATGGAGAAGGGCTAGGGTTGTCTTTATTGAACTGTTAAAGGACTTTTGCGAAAAAGGTTGTCAGCTTCCAGTTGTGTGGATTCTAAAGACAAAAGGATTAAAAAGAGACTGTAAAGGAACGAGAAGAAAGGAACTTTGTGCCAAGATAAGAGAGAGCCATATTGTCTGACGAAATGGAAGCCGGCACCCAGAACCGCAGAGCTAAATGTATAATAGGTACACTAATAGTAGGAGTGATAATATTAATAGCTTTAGTGGTAACAATTTCTTATGTAAAGGGACATGAGGAAGAGGCGAAGGTAACTGATGTGAAATCTGTAGAAACGCTTACACCCACTGTTGCTGGTGAGAAAAGGGAAAACACTCAAGAGAAGGCGTTATTAGCTGCAGAAGCCCGCAGGTTACACGTAGATGAGTCCCAAGGAGACTTTAGGTCAAATGCTTATGCTAAACTCTTATATGAATACGTGGATGCCATGGAGGTTAAGGACTGTTACGTCTGCATGCAGTTGCCGGCGTCTGTAGATGAAGGCATTAGATATCATCACCTCCCGCTGACATATGGCATTACATGTAGCTTATTGCTTAGTATATTTTATGAGAGAGATAGTTTTGAATACTATTTCTCCAACTATGATTCAGTGTTGCCAGAAGTCCCAAATTATAAGCAGATGAACAAATGGGACTACTGGAAGAGTGAAGACAGATTGGCTAAGTTCTTCATTCCTTGGATTACCTTAGATACTTCACATGCCCGTAGAAATAACCTGACATGCAAGGTGTCAGAAGTCGAGAAGAAGTTCATAGGGCAGGTGGATGATCGTTACAGGAGACAAAAGATTTTGAAAAAATCAGGACAATGGAAAACAGATTGGACCGAGGAAGAGAAGGCACACAAGAGAAAGGGTAGTAGTGGTCCAATAGCTTTAGATAAGACGCAGAGAGGAAAGCTATGTCTTCACCGAGCCAAAACGTATTATGAAAATGTATACGTGGGAGAAGTCGACTGTGAACATGCTTTCAATATAGAGTACTATACTAAAGATTTCCTGAAGGGAATGCAAGTGATTCCAAATGTGTATTTTGTATGTGGAAGAAATGCCTACGTGAGACTACCTGACAACTGGTATGGATCATGTTACCTAGCAATTGTCTTCCCCAAAATATATCATGCACAAGACTTAGTGATCATCGAGGGCAAGAGATCATCGAGGGGAAGGAGAGATATAGGAGATGCAGAAATGGTTGGAGATGTCTTTGGAGCTATGTTCCCTCTTTTGGGTCTAATCCTTAATGATGTTAAAATTAGACGACTGGCAACAGTTGTCGACAGGTTGTCTGCCAGCACTGCTCAGTCCTTAATGCTGGTAGAAGGAGAGATGCAATCGATAAGGGCTATGGTTCTTCAGAACCGTCTTGCGTTAGATGTCCTACTAGCAAAAGAGGGCGGAGTCTGTAAGGCTTTGAAGGTCCAGGAATGTTGTACTTACATTCCAGACAATTCGAAGCCCCTTGAGAAAGTTATTAGGAACATAACTGATATTCACAAGGAGATCGAAGACTTGAGTAGAGAAAATGTCTGGGAAAAGGTGGGCCACGGAATGAGTGAAGTTGGAGGGTGGATTTCCACCTTAGGCAAAAGCTTTGTGTGGTATATACTAAAACCTATCATCATAATATTGATCTGTGGGATTATATTGTGGGGATTGGTGAGGGTATTCAAATGGTACAGAGCAAGAAGGTCAGAAAGGGCCCAAAGAGAGCAGCTGCAGAGATTGGCTGCCATACAAGATAATCAGTACAGGAGTCTGAGGGCTCTGGAAGCGCAGAGACAAGTTATGCCAGCAATAACTGCAGTTTAAATGTTAGTGATGACCCCGAGAGGTCATCAAAGGGGGGAACTGAGAGAGCGCAAACTGACCTAAATGTATGAGTACATCACACTTACCTGTAGTAAGCACAAATCATGAGGAGAAATGCCATGAGTGCTAGTAGTATCTGCAATTATATTCTGAAAGTATAGCTAATGTAGAGATTTAAGTAGAAGTGGAACTAATACAGAAATGTGTGACACTATATGATTTTATTAGATGTGATTATTCCTGAATCCATGTCGTGTAGCTGCTAAAATGTAAGATGGCATGTGGTTAAACGCAGAATGTGGTAGGCCTCAGGGCCAGAGCTAGAAGGGAAGGGGAAGGTGTTTCTTTTCACGACATAGATTGAAATAATGTTTTGGTCATTGCATTAATGGGCCATGATTTATAGATGTGTTTACTGAATAATAGAATAAGAGTATTAACATGCTTTAATTAATGAAGAAGTTGAATGCTATAATCATTATGAGAAATATTGTAGGCCTGAATTGTTTTAACATTGATTTATACGTACATGTCTGGGCCGAGAAATGTTGCAAACCTTTTTGGAAGTCTATGAGAGTTGGGTTCTTGGCTGCAGATGTCTGTCTGCAAGAGAAAGGGAGGATCCGATTATAAATAATATGAATAGAGGTCTGTTCAGTAGACGGCCCAGACATGGAGGAGGGTTCTGGAATGTTTAAGGGGTATCAGCGGGCCGGAGAAGAGTCTGAGAAGCAAGGTCAACTCCAACGTATGAGGCCCGATACAAAGCAGCATGGAAAAAGCCAGAAGCTACACCACGTGAGGGGCGTCTCATGAGGGGCGTCTCAAATGTTGTTGACTGTTTTGTATTAGGGACAGCACCCCTGGGTGGAGTTAGAGCAGATACCTGAGGACCCTTTAGAGAGCGGATGGGTAGGCAGAGAGGGGTCATGACTGGAGAACTATAGGTTTTCACCAAGAGACTTAGAGTGAGTGACTTCCCTTGGGGGTCATTCACTGCTGACACCTTTGTTAGGTTGGGATTTGGTTAAGTAGGGATACCATCTAGAGCAGGGTAGGGACAGCCTAACCTGTGTGTTTTCCTCCAACTTAAATGAAGGAGAGATATGCGTCAATGCTGATAGCTTTATTATTCTTAGAACTTGTGTTAGTAATTTCCGTTGCTCGTCTGAGGGCTTTCAGAGAGCACATGTATGTAGTTGGACCTGTGTATCTCGTGAATCTCATTCTGAGATGCCTGTATTTGCAGCTTATCCTATCCTTACAATAAACTTTTGAAAGCTAGAAGTTGTTTGTGATCTTTTGGAGCGGGGTCCTTTATTGGGTGAACTAACTTGGGGAGAGAGGCACTTTCTTCCTTCAATGACAGGCAACAAAGGTTCAGTCGACCAGATCGGGGTTTAGATCAATAGTGTTAAGGTATCGATCAAAATCTCGCCCTTCCACATGTATTTGACCTACTGAGAAATATTCTTTCTTTTTTACATTTTAAAGACGATATTTTTTTTACAATATTTGTTACCTCATGTACATCTTTCGATGGCTTGTGCTTTGATTCATGGAGTCAAGCATGGGTGCTTCATAAATCTTATAGAAACCCAAAACTATCGAAAAACATCGGTGCCATGTCATACAGTTATTTGTCTAGCCTTTGCGGTGATCCCTATCAACCAAATTAGTTCCAGGTCCGAAGGAAATCCGCCAAGCTTCTTAAAGCGATGTCTGTTTTGCTTAATGTGCATTTAAATATACAGCAAATTATTGTTTTATTCGACATTAGAATATTTTCAAATACATAGTGTTCTTTTAACGAGGCTTGTGTTTTTGTGTACATTCACACTAATGTTTTAATTTGTGAACATTGTCCCCAAACTTTGGCTGCAAAATAGAGGATTTTTATTTGTGTGATGCGTATGATGTCACTTCCGGACACATTGCATTCTGTAACAATATTATGCTTTGTCTATGCTTTTAGTCAAGCCCGTATTTTAGAAAACTTGACTCGCACAGCCCTAGAACCTACCACATTTGTACTGAAATCTTTAGTAAAATGATGACGCAGAGTTGCTAAGAAGGTTTAGTGACAACAAAGTTGAGGGAGAAACTTGCTTAGTCACAGCGAGTCAAAAAGAAGACGTGAGGTATGAAGTACTGGAGAAAAATACAAGTTATTTCCATCTCCCTTGCTGGTGCTGTCCAACATCTGGGCTGACCAGTTTTAATCCACACTAAATGACACGCTATCGACTATCTTCATAGATACCGGTACAGAAAGCGGTTAACATCTCACTTGGCTTTCCAGTGATGTGACAGCAGAGCTTCAACCCAGAGGGTGCCAGAAAGCCCCGAGGCGGGTTTCAAGAAGCAGATAAGCTGTTAATGAGTGAAAAGAACGTCCCTGCAGTGAACCGAAAGAAAACAAGAAAAGTCGCTTCCACGCACAAAGTTAACTCAAACCTCGCAAAGGAATAGCGCACACGTTCAACAAGGAGCAAAGCATAACCAGCAATCTGCACTTTTCAAGCACTCGTGCTTGTGGCGGCATCCACCTTGCCGGAGCGAGCAGCAGCACCAGGCCATCTGTTTGTAATTAACGTGTCCGTGCCGCTGCTCGCTCCCGCAAATTGGATGCGCCACAAGCACGAGTGCTTAAAAAGTGAAGATCGATTTCAAAAGGTCACTCCTAAGCAGCACTTGCACGCTGATTAGGCTCGACCTAAAAAGATTAAAAACTGACTTAGAGCCTGCCCATACTTACAGTTACTTATCATTGGCTCCCACATCACTCTCATTTTGTTGCTTCTCATTGGTCACGGTCTCGTGCTGCTTCCACTTTCTCTTTGGTTTTGCCTGTTGTTTACTCGTCCATGGAGCTTGGACCTAGAACAATTTCCTGTCTCTGCAGCCAGCGTCTACAGGATGCCGCCTGTAGAGGTACTTTTTTTCATTTTAATCTAGCACTCCTCAAGAGTGCATATGCTTGCAGGCCCGCTCTAACCCTCTCACACCCTCTACTGTCCTTGGTTGCCCTGTCCCTCCCACCTCCTCCCGCTTTGTTGTGCTTTGCTTTTGTTTATTTGCATTTTTTTAATATAGTGTGAACTTGACCCAAAGGTACTAGAGCACTTTACTTGAGCATAACCTACATTACTCCAGGACACATTCATTTTTTTGTAGGGATGGGGAAATTTTATGATTTGCACAGAATCACCAGGCTGTTGAACAGATGCCAAGAAAAACCTGGTTCCCCAGCTCCAAAGGTGGCAACTATGGTCATTAGCGAGCACGCCTTCACAGTTTTAAAATATTTGAGTACAGCATTCATGGAGTACACCGGTGTGCATCTCAACACTATTGATGTACATTGAATGTTTTTTCCGTCCAACATGCATTTCCTGGTTTCCACCATTGATGTCTCTTTGGGACAACAAAGGGAAGAAATGCCCAGGTACACTGTTCAAGTTCTTGTAGCCCAATCACAATCACCATCACCATCAAGGAAGAGGAAAGCCTTGTGGATCCATCACGCGTGTAATTTCTCGATACTGTGAAGGAAACGGAGAGGAAAAACAAAGAAGGGACATCCTACAAGCATCAATTCGGACCTCTGCAATCTGTCCATCAGAACACATGTTCACAACTGATTTTCTGGACCAAGGTTCTGCAGCTGTCAATTAAGGGCCTATTCACAAAGAAAGAATAAGCAGAAAAGATCAGATGCCCCTGACGAAGGGATTTTCTTCCCTAAATGCATTGGGTTGTGTGCAATAAAATCATGACATGTGGAACCTATTTCTGCTCCTGAGCTTGTGTGAACTTCGTCGTAAAGCATTGATATGAATAAAAAGATTTGAATGAACAGTCAAGAAAGAAGGATGAAAAGTATTGGAGGAAAAATATGGATAAAAAAGAAGCATAAAGATTTGAATTTAATTCATTGGATTCATTCAGTCTTGCGGCTGTGCAACTTGGTGGAATCACAGATGGTTCCCTTGTGGTTTGTTATTTTGCAGCGCAATGGGGCATAGCACGGCGCAAGTATGCACGCCAATATAGTTTAAATTGGTTTAAACGTGATTAGAAGGTGTGCATCTCACCACCTCTTCAGCTCACTATGGTCGGTGTGCCACATCAACTCCCTTTTTTGTCTATGCATTAATGACTGTGCAACGAAGGGTGGCTGTACTTAGAATTCAGTTAGAGTGATTGTAGTGATACTGGAGAAGCATTTTCGTTGCATTATTCTATGTTTAGCCCTTTTTATAGTTCACCTTTGCAGTTTTGTTTTCTATTTGGCAGTAAACTTTCATTTACTTGTACCCAGCAGAGGCTGGCACCGATTGTGAGTGGCGGGGCAGGCAGTAGAGCGGGTTGGGAGGAGTGTGGGGGGATAGGTATGTAAAAATACATTTTAAAAAGTAAAAAAATCTTACCTTCTCGCCGCTCTCCTGCACCACACCTAGTCTCTTCTCTCCGGGGCTGGAACAGAAAGCAGTCAGTCTCCCTCCCCTAAGCAAACACAACGCTGCAATGCAGCGTTGTGATTGGTCTGAACACCATGGATTGGCGCTCGGCTAGGGAATGGGGGCCTGGGTATGTTCTCCAAGCAGGCAGTAATGCAGCCTGCATGGAGAACATGCGAAGTGCACATGACTGTTTTGGATGGCCCCAGAGGGCCGGCCAAACAGGCACTGTGCGCATAGAGTGGGCAAACCACTCCTCCCCTGCTCTGAGAACAGAGCAGCTCCGCCCGCCTGCAAAGCTGCGCAGCAGGAACAAATGCAATGATGATAAC
Organism: Lissotriton helveticus; assembly: GCF_964261635.1. Classification (NCBI taxonomy): domain Eukaryota; kingdom Metazoa; phylum Chordata; class Amphibia; order Caudata; family Salamandridae; genus Lissotriton; species Lissotriton helveticus. Next base: position 1,425,898,160 of record NC_136068.1, on the reverse strand, counting down.
CTCGAGTTATTATCATTTTCTTTCTTCCTTCTTTCGCTGCTTTGCATTAGTGGGGCATCACTCCTCCACCTTAGTGTAGGAGCCGCCACTGCTTCTACCAGTGCATCAATGTAAAGTAAAGGGAGCATTCGCCTAACGGTTCAACGCGCCAATGCTCCAACAGAAGGCATCTATCTGTGTTTTACACTTTGATCATAGATTTGAGTACTTAGGGGTCCACTCAGGGTTTATTCCTCCTGACCGCGATTAAAAGAGAGACGTCGTGTGGGTACAAATAAACATTTGTTTTAGAGTGCAAAGTAACATCTGGAGTCGAATGTTCGCTTTACAAATTAACGTCAAGTTACATCAGCTATGGCGCGGTACAGATTCACTTCGCTTGGTGGCAATGCATATATGTACCTTTCCAGTGGGCTTTTAATATTACTTGCATATATCAAATTCCACTCAGTAGAAAAGTTTGGACGGCCGAGGAAACAGCTAACCGTTCTTCCTAAATGTTTGTATTTGTCATGTATCATCTTCCTCCAGAATAATAACAGTTATAAAATCCGTTTTCCGGATGCATATCTGCCCCAGAGACAACTCCTGTTTCTCTGTTCTCCGCGTGGGCGTTGCCGCTGTTGGTGATGCACTTGGTGCCTCTGTGACGGGCATGGACTGCACTGCAAGCATTGGTGCAGGTACAAGAACCTATATGTTGTTGATGAAAGTAGTGCCAGGGTGAACACTAGCGCCATTGCTAATAGAAGTGTTTGCGCTGCAAGACCTATGGCGCATGAAAGTATTTTTGTCCGCATGCATTAGGTGTCGAATAGAATCTCTCGTGTTGATTCCCCCCTCGCCCCCCCCCCCCAAAAAAAACTTGGTGGAATCTGGAAGGAACATATGAAGAGGAACTCACCTGCAGTGGATCATGTTCCGTCTAGAAGACGCTCACTCCATATTTAGGCACCTACCTTTTAAGGGCATTGATATAGTTTGATTGTGAAATGTTAGACTATCTTTTATATGCCGCTACAAACCGACATCCCGAACCATAACTGATTACAGAATGCCGTACACATTCTGGCTCATTCCCAAATATAGTTTCGCGTTACAACCCCTCTATGGGATCCCCCCTTCCCTCCCGTCCCAGTATCCGGGCCTCTCTGTCCCACCTTGCGTCCCTGACGTCGTATCTCTCTGACCTCTTGTCTGTGTGTCTCTCGCCCTTTGCTCAGTGCTCGGTTTGCTTGGTGCTCGTGTGCTGGTGGCTTGGTGTATGTCCAATATGTTCCCGCCTTATGTAAGTGCGCGTGCAAAAACAAGGCAAGACGTACACTATGTAATGCTTTCAAACGGTCATGATAACACACAATCACTTAATTTACGTTGGCTAATGAAAAGCATTAATATTAGGAATCCCTGCTCACAAAAATATTTACTATTGATGTTTTCTTCAGGCTGAAAACATGTTCCTGCGGCCTAGAACTGCGATTGTGAGCAAGACACCAACAAAAACGAAAAATAATTTACCATTTTGAAATAGTCCACGGACGCCCTTTCTCGTGTATGTCGTCTAGGTAGAGACAGGCTAAGCATCGCAGCCTCCCGCCTACGGAAGTGCTTTTCTTAATGTGTACCCAAGGTGTGCACACCATAGAGGTGCGAGAGGCTTCCAGCCAGAGCGGTCACTGGCAAAAATCCATACTTGCCAATTCCAGGCCTAGAAGAGCTTCCCTATCACATGAGTGGTATGGAAATAATTCAGTAGAAAGCAAACAAAACATACAATCATCGAGGCCAAATGCCGACAACATGCACCCGATGACTCACGCGCTGACATAATGCTTTGGAGCGCAGCACCAGCGAGTACTTTGCAAAACACCGCCAAAAACGGGACTAGGGCCAGGACATTTTTTTTTTAAATCCCTTGTTTTTAGTTTTTCATTAAACGCGGATTGAAAAAGATGTCTGGATCAGCCAGTGTTTTTCATTTGTGGTCTGACAGCAGCTCAGAGCAATTGCTGAGCGGCTTTTAGCAGAACCTGTCTCAACTTCGAATAGTTCTCCTTGGAAGGTGGTGACCAGGAGTTGTTCATGCTCAGCACAAGACCCTACTTCACAGTGGAATGAAGGGGCTCCTACTGCAACCGAGGACACTTATACGCTCATGGAATCCTTCTTTACATGGAAAAAATACGTGCAGGTACTCATTAAATTGAGTTAGGGGCATGGCTAGTGGGCATGTTAGAGGGGGGGGTGAGACATGATAGTAAACACTTCTATTGAGTATTCACTTTGTCCTTGCATTGACAGTTGTCTCAAGCTTTCCATATGTGCAGATTAAGAGGTGCGTACATATGCTAATAAAGGGTGGTGTGAAGTACTTCTGGGAACAATGCAAGGAGCTACTAAACCCTGAATGCAGCCACGCCATCAATAGTACTATTAGCACTTTCAGATTAAGACTCAATGTGCACCAGGTCGAGAGACTGGCACAACATCATTAATAACCAGCATTCGGGGCAAATACCTCCTGGGTTTCCCGATTGTCTTCCTCTCCGATTTAGTTTCTCTGTCACACACAAATAAACACACAACCAGGCAACGCACACAAACAAGCAGACAAATACTCTTAATCTCTCGATCCGTCCCCCACTCACTTCTCTCCCATTTGTATCCATTTCTCTCGCTGCCCCACTCTTTTTACCCCAAAGGTATCATATAATCCTCTACTATCACTCTTTCTATTTCTAATCTGCCATCTCCGTGCATCTCTTCCTCTTTCCATAGCTGTCTCGATCACTTCCCCATGTCTGTCTGTTCTTACCCCTCTTGTCTCTATTTCCCCCTTTTAAACTCTCCTCTGCTCCTTCTATCTCTGCCCCCTCACTCCGCCTTCTTTCACCCCATTCTCCTTCCTCTTCCCTCGGCAGAAGGCCCCACGGCCGGAGAGCTTGCAGTGGCAGACAGTGAGCACTGCAGGGCCATGAGCGTGCCCAGAGTCCACCAGGGCACAGGTCGGGAAGAATACTGGCCTCTGAGGGGCAGGTCAGTGGACCTCCCACCTCACCTGGGCTCTAAGCAGGCCACGGAGGCCATCTCCACCACCTTATCCCAGCCAAAGTCCCAGCAGGTGGAGGGGGTGGGGGTGGATTTGCAGGAGCAAGTGAGTCAGGCCTCAGTGGGAGGTCAAGCGGTTAAAATAGCATGGTTAAAATGGCACAGTCACTTATGCAGGGTTCTCCGCCCTCACACCCATTCAGGCTACATCACTGTGCCCTTGGCAGCCAATGTCCAATACACTGACATGATGACCCAGCTTGGAGGCACGGCAGGGGGTGGTTGAGGACAATGAGAGCTTCCATCTAGGAGCAGAGGTCCACTAGCCCCTGCCCAGCAGGCCTCCACCATCCTCCAGCAGGCTGTTCAGCTGAATGATACAGACAGACACCAAAACGGGCAACATGCTGGCAAATAAACGGGGCACAACTGGTCCTCAGGCATCCGCCCAGTGCCCACCTTATGAATCCGAGTACCGGTACTCTCCTTGGCACAGGAGAAGTGCTGGTAGTCAGCTTTGTAAAAACAAGAAGTGCCGGTACCTGTGAGTACCGGCCAATTTAAAGCACTGATAAGTGAAAAAGCTTAGTTAAGTGAAATCTTAGATTCACTCAACTAGCTTACCTAGCGTTGCGGCCTCTCTACACGCATGAAAAATTATCTTTCCAGGCCTGCGCTTTCACGTGGTCACCTAGTGCATTCTGGGTGTTGTGGCCTCGATTTTCCCCTATTAAATTAATTTGGAAAACACGCTAAGTAACAATGAGTTGCATGTTGAAAACCCCGCGCTGGAAACAATATTATGAAGGGGTTGCTGTGGTCACCCCCCAAAAGGATGGAACTGCAGGATTGGGACAAAAATCAATCTGCTGCTTATGAAGCAAACCATACAAACCTTTACTTAACATTGGTTGCTCCCACACTAAGGATTTGAGGTAAATATCAATGCTGATGAACTTTTATATAAAGTATCATGTACCTTAACTATATTTGGTAAAGAATTTGTGCGAGTTGGCCTTTGTTTTCAAACGTCAGGTTTTCCATGGAAGTACAAATGAACACCTCTATGAAACCTGAATTTTAATCTACACAGATTAACTATGAAGTAAAGGCTTCTCAAACATATGCAAACCAACTTCAAATCCTTTCAAGATGTGTCACTATGCGTACATAGGAAATGCAAACACTTAACTTTTCTTGCGATTGAAATTGCGCCAAGAAAAGAAATAGAGGACATTGCACATTAAGGCAAACATCAAATTAGGAGTAAATTATATATCAATCACTGTGTCTTCTCCTTTTTAAAGCATGTATTAAAGAATCCTCTCCTTGTGCCTAATTCACCAAAAAGTTCTAACATGGGCGCTGTTGATTCAAGCCTTTGTTTTGAGTATATTTTGTACTTTTCAGAGAGCCACAAAAATCCTTGATCTGTGCATGGAAATCTTCAAGAGCTGTAGTTTTCAATGTGCACTTCAATTACACAAACTACGTCATGCCTAGCCCATCAGGTGGTCATCCTCCACAGCATGAGGCAATCCACACGACTGCACGTGACATACATGTTCTGGGGATTTTCATGCAGGGAAACAATTTTCCCTGCATGAAATCCCCATATGGCCTAATTTCTTTCATTCTCTGGAGTACATGTATGTGCATTACCAGGTTGCCCAAAGCCAGTGTATTGCTACAAATGTACACATTTATGTGGTATCCAAGCATTTTTCATTGTCATTCATCCAGTAAGACCATCCCATAATGTTCTTCTCCCAGAAGAAAGTAACATGCAAAATCCCCCAACAATACCAATTTCCTCCATACCTAGACCATGTTTACAAGGGATCTGTGTGTCTCAAGAAAGCTGGTAACAGGAGTTACCAGCTGCATTTAGAATACAGCCAATGAATGGGAAATTCAAGTCAAATTGGGGACTCCAAGTCCTGTAGGCATGGTTTGCAAGTTTTTTTATTATTAGCGTGTGGTGATACTTCTGAGAGGATACCGGCGTGGGATTAATAGACGATATTACAAGTGAACTTGAAGTTGGCCAAAATACATCGGGACAAAGAACGATAATATTGAATACTCCCTTAGAAACTTTACCCACGTTGGAGGATCTTGTGGGTCGGAAGTATCACCACACGCCAATAAGCACTAAAAAGAAGCCTAGAAAAAGTCGTATGTACTAAAATACAGAGACAAAGAAACACACGTTGCATTTGGGCTTTGGAACAGTAACACAATCTAACATTAAAGAAGGATAAAGACAAAGGACTAAAAAGACTGAAGACTTACATTTATTGTACATCAAGATTTTTTATTTTCACAATAACTTGCTGTACTACTGTCATATTATATAATTGTCTTGTGCTAGGGATTTTGTTGTATGTTCTATGGGGTTATTTGAAGTTGAGCTGGACTGGGGCACATCTAAAATTCAGGCCGACTGCAATGGAGAGCAGGCTGGCTACAGGACTCATGCAGGTCCCGCTGAGAAAATACCTTGGATGGAGCAAAGCGTCAACGTTGAAGATTCGATGCGGGGAGCCAATGAGGTGCTGCGTCCTCGTCGATCCCATAGATGGAGGCGAAGCGTCGACCCGCGCAATCGATGAAGGCTTCAACGACTAACTCTTTTACGATGTAGGCTTCGTCATCATCAAGCCGTGCTGTCCATCATCCTCGTGCCACGCAGTCTTGTCGAGGCAATGCGGTCACTTGGCTCTGTGTCAGGATCAAAAGTTCGTCCATTCTAAATGGTGCAAAGGAGTCATTCCGTCAATTGTGATGGCTCTGGACAGCAGAAATCACCTTTCAAGGTCTCAGGACTGGATAGGCACCACTTGGCATGACAGTACTCACAGATGGCAAAGTCCAGGTGCTGTTGCAAGTAGCCTGTGATGGCCCTGAGACTTCAGAAAAGGGGGCAATCCAGCAAGCCCTTGGAGTCACTCTGAGTGAGATGGGTCAAGTCCTTGTTTTCGCCAGTGCAGAGATCAGCAGACCGCAAGAAGCAGACTGCAGGGAAGCTCAGCAAAGCAGATCCTCCAATGCAGCAGTCAGGCAAAGTGGCACAACAGTCTTTATTTCTGGCAGAGTTCATCACAAGTCCAGTTGTGTCCTGTTTTGGTAGGGTCAGAGCCCCAGTATTTATACTCAAAAGTCAAAAAGTCAAAGAGAAATCCCTGGGGTGTGTTAGTTAGCCCGTGGTATCTATACCCGTACGGTTCCTCCACAGCACCTAGATAACCGGTTGCTATAGATCACCGTTAGAAGGGAAAAGGTTTATATAATGATTCCCACAAAGAAAAATATTTGTTAACAATCTAGATTTTTATTAAAATAAAGCAATAGTTTACAATAAAAATACACACATTTAAAATTTCAAAGGAACTTTCCCTGAAAAATAAAAGTTAATCAGCAAAATATCAGTGGACAATATAAAACTATACAGTATATAAGTACATTCATATTACATTGCACATTGCACATCATAGACACAAAGATTTTGTTACTCAAGACAACACATGTAAATAAAGAAAAAAAGGAGAAAAAAGAGAAAAAGGACCCCTTTAAAACGGTGGCACTTTGATGTTTTTACCACTATTGATTTCTAGATCCACTAGCTAGAAATGACATGTACATTATAACACACATGCAACAGTAATACATGTACATCCAGTGTGTTTGAGCTAGAAATGGATTCTTCTATATAGAAATGCGTCGACGCGTTTCGGTGCTTAGCACTTGTTAATGTGGCACCTTCCTCAGGACTTCTTAGTAGGGGTTTTCCGTACAAGAAAGACTTCACTTTTCCTGTATAAGGGGCAAAATAATATCGTATCAGAACCTTTTTTCCTTGGGTACATATTCATGTGTTCTATAGTCATTATCTCTTATGTCTTGCTGACACTCATGATATTTTCATAGTTACTAACCCCGATAACCGGTTCTCTGAGCATCTCCAATTTTACTCTAGATATGAGTGCTATCTGCAGTTGCCCTTGAAGTTGGGAGCTCGTCAATTCATTAATATAACAGTGATGTACAATTGACAATTCCATTAATCTTATTTTGCCTCTAGAAATTCTATGTAACATTTCGTGTCCTTCAAACATCGTTCATATGTGGAAATCATTATTTGAAGGGACTCTGGAATAGAGAGTTGGGAGTAACGGATATATACAAATAATAAACAGTACCAACAATCTCACCTAAACATAGGCGAAAGGATTTCACTCAGTTTCTTAAAAGGTGGGTATTGGGCGCCAATTGCGTCCTTCCTGGACAATCACTATGAGGTCACTGGCTGTTTTCGCCTAAAGAAAAATATATGCATGGCAGATACTTAAACGTGGGCTTAATGGTTGTTCTACACTTTAGGCTATAAGTTTATGCTCACTCATTACCTCTATGTTTTCTTTAAGGCTTCTAGTGGTGATATTCCTTAGTCTTCCGATTAGTCTGGTCTTTTTCTTACGTTCAGTTTATTTTAGAACACGATATCTAATTGGAAAGAAGTTGTATGTTTCTATTCCTTTCTATTGCAAGTATTTTTAACAACTTTGTATGGTTAGTTTGCATTCGTTCTTACCTGCAACGCTATTAAAACTCGCTTCAAACGGGCATATATTAGGGGCCTCGCCGGAACTGGATATGTTCTGGTGGGGTCAAAAAAAGAGCATACAATTGGTGGTTTGACCAAGTCTCTATCACTAGATTCGTTATTTATTTATTTAAACCTTTCAAGGTTCTAGACCGTAGTTTTATGTAATAGCGGGGTTTACTGCTTGTACCTTTTAGTACATACCCTCCTTTAGCTTATGTGGGTTGGTGCTCAAAGATTATTCTAAGGCGCATCTGAGCCATGGACATCTTCAACTAGCCCCGGTGCACCCTTATCTTTATCACCCGGGAGGAAAGGCACCCCTCCTGCTTACATTTTGCCATAGTTTAATAAGTTATATTAACACCCTTGGTCTGCTGCCTGTGAACGTACTATTTTTGCTAAGATTAAATGGGTGCTATGCCTCTCAATTTAATATCTAGGAAGTGCCCTTTGCACGCGCTGCTGGAATCCCTTCTGCCCCCTTAACAATCAAAGTTCCTACGGGTCCCTCGTTCTTACCTTTGAAATCGTGGCGCCGCGCTTCTGCCTCGTTTGGTTCTGCACTCTGGCGTGTGTGTTACGCGCACGGCTATTTATGCTCAGCTGATGTCGGTAAATGGCTTACAGCTGATCGTTTTGCTCATAAGGGGGCGTGGTCTATGTGTGCGGATTCGCCATCTTAGAGTGGTGGATATTATCGCTCCGTACCTAATGTGTTGAGTGTTTTGTATCTCTACATTCATGGGATTGATATACTGAATTCCTATATTTTAATCTGCATCTTATTTTAATATATCGAATTCAGGACTCTCTTTGTTTTGACGAGATTTTTTATGTATTTCCCTTTCCGGACTCTCGTTTTTATTGTGCTGGATTACGCTGTCCTTATTTTAATTACTGCTATCCTAGGTGATATATATAAAGCGATTTATATTGAGTACTTTAACTATTTGTTTATTTACCTGTTTGTTTATTTAAGCCGGGCGTTCACTCTTCTACAGATAGCACTTGTCATTGTCCCTAATTGGATGTTGACCAGTGATTTGGTGGATACGTGGTACACAATATTAATTGGCCATGCCGTGGGATTTGTTATTGTGGCACACCGCGTGATGGTTTATTCTCATCGCCACCGGATTACTCCAGTTGCCAGATGCATATTGGAGGCTCACTAAGGTGTCTCACACAGAGTTTTATCTTTATATATATTTATGAGACACTGTGTTTTGGGTTGTTTGGTCGCAGCCGGGGTTACTGCAATTGCCTAGTGACTAGTGGCAGGTAGCCAGACTATCTACGCGATGTTTTTCTTAATCTGTGCCCTGTCTTTGCTATTCTATTAGTCTAGTTTCATCTCGGTCTTATGTGGAAGAGATCTCATTATTCACTTCAGATAAGGGCTTCCCATTCTTCCCTCGAATTGAGGCCTTTTTTAATGGTATTAAACTTTATCATGTACCACTGTTCTTGCTGTTTACGTCTAGTGGTACTATCACCTAACCTGGTTAGTTCCTTTATCCGTTCTATAATGATCCACCTGAGATCTTTTTCATTGTGGCCTTTTTCTTTCCAGTGCATTACAAGGGGGGCATTTTCTTTATTATTTCTGATCGCAGATTTATGTTCACCGATCCTTACTCTTACCTCCCTGCCTGTTTCCCCAATATAGGCTTGTTCACATGGGCATAGGATCATGTATATTGCGTTTTTTGTTCGGCAGTTGTTTAGTGTGGTTATATCATGAGTTGCGCCGTTGTGTTCCACTTTCTTTGTGATTACACAGTGGTCACATATGCTGCACTTGCCACATTTGTTGTTTCCCACTGCTCTGGTGCCGGTGAGCGTTGTCTGACTTTCTACCACATCGTCCCTGTACGTATGTACTAGGTTAGATCGTAGGTTTTTATTTTTTCTATACGCAAACAACGGGCGTTCTAAGACACTGATGTCAGGTCCGTTGTTGAGAATCTTCCAGTTGTGATTGATTATATTTTTTACTTGATTGGTTATAGAGGAATGTTGACTAACCATCACTATTTTGTCTTGTACGTTCTTTTTCTCTTTTTTGGTTAGTAGACTTTCCCTGTTATAGTAGCGAGCCCGCTTAAAAGAATGTTCAACTAGTTTCCTGGGATATCCACGTTCCCTGAACTTCTTTTTCATATCTCCAGCGTGCTTATGAAAGTCTGCCAGATCTGTGCAATTTCTTCTCAGGCGAAGAAATTCGCCAAACGGTATTGAGTCTTTTTGGCTTTTGGGGTGGTAACTACGGTAATGTAAGATGGTGTTACGGTCTGATTCCTTTTTATAGAGCTCTACTTTAAGTTGTTTGTCCTCACTTTTAATGCAAATATCCAGGAAATTTACCTTTGTTTTACTATATGCGGCTGTAAATTTGAGGTTTGGATCTCCCAAATTCAGCCATGCCAGGAATTCTTCTAGTGACTCTATATTACCCAGCCAGATAAAAAATATGTCATCAATGAAGCGAGCCCAGTTTCGGATATTCTCAAAAAATGGGCTCACTTCATTGTATATATGCTTGTTTTCAAACAAGCTGACATATATGCAGGCTAAGCTCGGCGCGCAGGTAGCGCCCATACTGGTCCCTTTCTTCTGAATATACAAGTCTTTTTTAAAGAGGAAAATGTTGTTGAGGAGTACCATGGAAACACACTCAACAATAAATTGTTTGTTTCCTCCTATGATTTCCGTATCTTCTAAAAGACTGCCAACTGCTGTAATTGTGTCTTGTTGGGGTATATTAGTATATAGTGACTCTACGTCGAGAGTCACCATATATTCATTTTCTTCATCGAATTGAGTCCCTTCAATCTTGGATATCATATCCGCAGTGTCGCGGATGTAGGACTTCTGTTTTTCAACTAGAGGTTTTAAGAATCTGTCCGCATACTGACTCAGTGGTTCCAGTAGCGAGTCTATTGAAGCTACTATTGGTCTTAGCGGTGGATCGTTGAGACTCTTATGGACTTTTGGTAGTCCATACATAGCGGGGGTTTTTGGATTAGGATTGTTTAAAAATTTCCATTCGTCCTCAGTGATACCACCTTCTTCTAAAGTGGTTTGGAGCAGAGTTTCCACATCTTTTTTAAGTTTGTATAATCTCGATTGATGGACCCTGTTGTAGTGTTCTTCGTTTGCTAGAAGGCACCCTACTCTGCGTTCATAGTCACTAGTGTCGAACACCACGACTCCTCCCCCCTTGTCCGCAGGCTTTATTGTGATACTCGTGTCAGCGGACAAGGAGTTGATGGCTTCCCTTTGTTCCTTGTTAACATTCTGCTCTTGGTAGTGTTTCTTTTCCAGTAAAATGCCTACCTCTAGTTTTACCATGGATTCGAAGATTTCAAGATTTTTATCCACCATACCTAGGCTGGGGGTGAATGTTGACTTGGCTCGCAAACCCGAGTCAGTTGGTGTCTCTCTAATAGGTCTATTTTCAAAGAATCTGCGCAATCTAATTTTCCGAAAGAACGCTCTGAGGTCCTTCTCTAATTGGAACCTATTTATACCTGCCGTTGGGACAAAGTTAAAACCCATACCCAACACCTGTTTTTCTATATTGGTGAGGGTTCTCTGGGATAGATTAATTATGGGTGTTGTTTCTATCTCCAGTATATTTTGTTCCTGGTCCGCTTGTATTCCTGAGGGGCCGGGTTCTGTTGGTAGTCTTGCTCCTGTTCTCTCTGAACAGGTCTCTTGGAGTATTGTCCCCTCCCTCTGCCACGGGAGTTCCCCCGACCTCTCTGTGGGCGTTGGTCTAAAAAAGGAGTTTCATAATCTCTATTGGGACCTGCATATTCCTCATCTTCTCTGCAGTGTTCCTCCTCCTCTAGACTGCTTTCAGATGTACCTGAAAAGTGTACGTGTCTAGGTCTTCTGGGTTGGAATCTAGTTTGGAATCTGGGTTTGGTGTTTTCATTCCTGAAATTATCAGGTTTTTCAGTGTAATAGTCTTTCTGTAGAAAGGGATAGACTACTTCTTGGCTAAATTTAGCAATGTCTTTCCTCAATTTTTGCGTTTTACGGTTGGTTAAGTATTCGCAATATCCTCTCATATCCTTATTTATTTCCTCAAGTCTCTTCTTAACGTCCTCGACTACATTGTTCTCCAAGAGTGCTTTTTCTAATTCCTCCATTTCTTTTATTTCTATTAGGACAGTGGCCTGTGCAGTTTCGATGATGAGTAGCATGAGATCTCTGCTACATCGGTTACAAATAAATGTCCACGTTTCCAGAAATTTTTGATTATCTACAAACAGGCCGGGTTCATTCCGGATTTGCAACCCTATTGGTATTTTACCTGCTCTAACATACTGAGTCATAAAGTCAGCATGTAACTCAGTTCTGATGATTTTCTTTTTTAGGTTGATGAGCTGGTTCCACTTTTCCCCCCCATTAGGAATAACTGTGATGTTGTTACCGCCTCTATTGGAGCTTAATATTTTATTTAATTGTTCTTCACTAAAGCCGAAGGTCTTTAGTGTATCCATTTTATGATTGGATAGAGACTATTGGGTTTTATTTGGATAGGAAAAACTGAAATAGTCACCATGAAAAACCTAAACTCTCCAGCACAAGGCCGTACTTAGCAGATTTCAAAAGAGAGGTTACCCCACTGTCACCAGGGATCAGGGCACAAAGGACAAAAAGTCAAAGAGAAATCCCTGGGGTGTGTTAGTTAGCCCGTGGTATCTATACCCGTACGGTTCCTCCACAGCACCTAGATAACCGGTTGCTATAGATCACCGTTAGAAGGGAAAAGGTTTATATAATGATTTCCACAAAGAAAAATATTTGTTAACAATCTAGATTTTTATTAAAATAAAGCAATAGTTTACAATAAAAATACACACATTTAAAATTTCAAAGGAACTTTCCCTGAAAAATAAAAGTTAATCAGCAAAATATCAGTGGACAATATAAAACTATACAGTATATAAGTACATTCATATTACATTGCACATTGCACATCATAGACACAAAGATTTTGTTACTCAAGACAACACATGTAAATAAAGAAAAAAAGGAGAAAAAAGAGAAAAAGGACCCCTTTAAAACGGTGGCACTTTGATGTTTTTACCACTATTGATTTCTAGATCCACTAGCTAGAAATGACATGTACATTATAACACACATGCAACAGTAATACATGTACATCCAGTGTGTTTGAGCTAGAAATGGATTCTTCTATATAGAAATGCGTCGACGCGTTTCGGTGCTTTGCACTTGTTAATGTGGCACCTTCCTCAGGACTTCTTAGTAGGGGTTTTCCGTACAAGAAAGACTTCACTTTCCCTGTATAAGGGGCAAAATAATATCGTATCAGAACCTTTTTTCCTTGGGTACATATTCATGTGTTCTATAGTCATTATCTCTTATGTCTTGCTGACACTCATGATATTTTCATAGTTACTAACCCCGATAACCGGTTCTCTGAGCATCTCCAATTTTACTCTAGATATGAGTGCTATCTGCAGTTGCCCTTGAAGTTGGGAGCTCGTCAATTCATTAATATAACAGTGATGTACAATTGACAATTCCATTAATCTTATTTTGCCTCTAGAAATTCTATGTAACATTTCGTGTCCTTCAAACATCGTTCATATGTGGAAATCATTATTTGAAGGGACTCTGGAATAGAGAGTTGGGAGTAACGGATATATACAAATAATAAACAGTACCAACAATCTCACCTAAACATAGGCGAAAGGATTTCACTCAGTTTCTTAAAAGGTGGGTATTGGGCGCCAATTGCGTATGTACTAAAAGGTACAAGCAGTAAACCCCGCTATTACATAAAACTACGGTCTAGAACCTTGAAAGGTTTAAATAAATAAATAACGAATCTAGTGATAGAGACTTGGTCAAACCACCAATTGTATGCTCTTTTTTTGACCCCACCAGAACATATCCAGTTCCGGCGAGGCCCCTAATATATGCCCGTTTGAAGCGAGTTTTAATAGCGTTGCAGGTAAGAACGAATGCAAACTAACCATACAAAGTTGTTAAAAATACTTGCAATAGAAAGGAATAGAAACATACAACTTCTTTCCAATTAGATATCGTGTTCTAAAATAAACTGAACGTAAGAAAAAGACCAGACTAATCGGAAGACTAAGGAATATCACCACTAGAAGCCTTAAAGAAAACATAGAGGTAATGAGTGAGCATAAACTTATAGCCTAAAGTGTAGAACAACCATTAAGCCCACGTTTAAGTATCTGCCATGCATATATTTTTCTTTAGGCGAAAACAGCCAGTGACCTCATAGTGATTGTCCAGGAAGGACGCAATTGGCGCCCAATACCCACCTTTTAAGAAACTGAGTGAAATCCTTTCGCCTATGTTTAGGTGAGATTGTTGGTACTGTTTATTATTTGTATATATCCGTTACTCCCAACTCTCTATTCCAGAGTCCCTTCAAATAATGATTTCCACATATGAACGATGTTTGAAGGACACGAAATGTTACATAGAATTTCTAGAGGCAAAATAAGATTAATGGAATTGTCAATTGTACATCACTGTTATATTAATGAATTGACGAGCTCCCAACTTCAAGGGCAACTGCAGATAGCACTCATATCTAGAGTAAAATTGGAGATGCTCAGAGAACCGGTTATCGGGGTTAGTAACTATGAAAATATCATGAGTGTCAGCAAGACATAAGAGATAATGACTATAGAACACATGAATATGTACCCAAGGAAAAAAGGTTCTGATACGATATTATTTTGCCCCTTATACAGGGAAAGTGAAGTCTTTCTTGTACGGAAAACCCCTACTAAGAAGTCCTGAGGAAGGTGCCACATTAACAAGTGCAAAGCACCGAAACGCGTCGACGCATTTCTATATAGAAGAATCCATTTCTAGCTCAAACACACTGGATGTACATGTATTACTGTTGCATGTGTGTTATAATGTACATGTCATTTCTAGCTAGTGGATCTAGAAATCAATAGTGGTAAAAACATCAAAGTGCCACCGTTTTAAAGGGGTCCTTTTTCTCTTTTTTCTCCTTTTTTTCTTTATTTACATGTGTTGTCTTGAGTAACAAAATCTTTGTGTCTATGATGTGCAATGTGCAATGTAATATGAATGTACTTATATACTGTATAGTTTTATATTGTCCACTGATATTTTGCTGATTAACTTTTATTTTTCAGGGAAAGTTCCTTTGAAATTTTAAATGTGTGTATTTTTATTGTAAACTATTGCTTTATTTTAATAAAAATCTAGATTGTTAACAAATATTTTTCTTTGTGGGAATCATTATATAAACCTTTTCCCTTCTAACGGTGATCTATAGCAACCGGTTATCTAGGTGCTGTGGAGGAACCGTACGGGTATAGATACCACGGGCTAACTAACACACCCCAGGGATTTCTCTTTGACTTTTTGTCCTTTGTGCCCTGATCCCTGGTGACAGTGGGGTAACCTCTCTTTTGAAATCTGCTAAGTAGGGCCTTGTGCTGGAGAGTTTAGGTTTTTCATGGTGACTATTTCAGTTTTTCCTATCCAAATAAAACCCAATAGTCTCTATCCAATCATAAAATGGATACACTAAAGACCTTCGGCTTTAGTGAAGAACAATTAAATAAAATATTAAGCTCCAATAGAGGCGGTAACAACATCACAGTTATTCCTAATGGGGGGGAAAAGTGGAACCAGCTCATCAACCTAAAAAAGAAAATCATCAGAACTGAGTTACATGCTGACTTTATGACTCAGTATGTTAGAGCAGGTAAAATACCAATAGGGTTGCAAATCCGGAATGAACCCGGCCTGTTTGTAGATAATCAAAAATTTCTGGAAACGTGGACATTTATTTGTAACCGATGTAGCAGAGATCTCATGCTACTCATCATCGAAACTGCACAGGCCACTGTCCTAATAGAAATAAAAGAAATGGAGGAATTAGAAAAAGCACTCTTGGAGAACAATGTAGTCGAGGACGTTAAGAAGAGACTTGAGGAAATAAATAAGGATATGAGAGGATATTGCGAATACTTAACCAACCGTAAAACGCAAAAATTGAGGAAAGACATTGCTAAATTTAGCCAAGAAGTAGTCTATCCCTTTCTACAGAAAGACTATTACACTGAAAAACCTGATAATTTCAGGAATGAAAACACCAAACCCAGATTCCAAACTAGATTCCAACCCAGAAGACCTAGACACGTACACTTTTCAGGTACATCTGAAAGCAGTCTAGAGGAGGAGGAACACTGCAGAGAAGATGAGGAATATGCAGGTCCCAATAGAGATTATGAAACTCCTTTTTTAGACCAACGCCCACAGAGAGGTCGGGGGAACTCCCGTGGCAGAGGGAGGGGACAATACTCCAAGAGACCTGTTCAGAGAGAACAGGAGCAAGACTACCAACAGAACCCGGCCCCTCAGGAATACAAGCGGACCAGGAACAAAATATACTGGAGATAGAAACAACACCCATAATTAATCTATCCCAGAGAACCCTCACCAATATAGAAAAACAGGTGTTGGGTATGGGTTTTAACTTTGTCCCAACGGCAGGTATAAATAGGTTCCAATTAGAGAAGGACCTCAGAGCGTTCTTTCGGAAAATTAGATTGCGCAGATTCTTTGAAAATAGACCTATTAGAGAGACACCAACTGACTCGGGTTTGCGAGCCAAGTCAACATTCACCCCCAGCCTAGGTATGGTGGATAAAAATCTTGAAATCTTCGAATCCATGGTAAAACTAGAGGTAGGCATTTTACTGGAAAAGAAACACTACCAAGAGCAGAATGTTAACAAGGAACAAAGGGAAGCCATCAACTCCTTGTCCGCTGACACGAGTATCACAATAAAGCCTGCGGACAAGGGGGGAGGAGTCGTGGTGTTCGACACTAGTGACTATGAACGCAGAGTAGGGTGCCTTCTAGCAAACGAAGAACACTACAACAGGGTCCATCAATCGAGATTATACAAACTTAAAAAAGATGTGGAAACTCTGCTCCAAACCACTTTAGAAGAAGGTGGTATCACTGAGGACGAATGGAAATTTTTAAACAATCCTAATCCAAAAACCCCCGCTATGTATGGACTACCAAAAGTCCATAAGAGTCTCAACGATCCACCGCTAAGACCAATAGTAGCTTCAATAGACTCGCTACTGGAACCACTGAGTCAGTATGCGGACAGATTCTTAAAACCTCTAGTTGAAAAACAGAAGTCCTACATCCGCGACACTGCGGATATGATATCCAAGATTGAAGGGACTCAATTCGATGAAGAAAATGAATATATGGTGACTCTCGACGTAGAGTCACTATATACTAATATACCCCAACAAGACACAATTACAGCAGTTGGCAGTCTTTTAGAAGATACGGAAATCATAGGAGGAAACAAACAATTTATTGTTGAGTGTGTTTCCATGGTACTCCTCAACAACATTTTCCTCTTTAAAAAAGACTTGTATATTCAGAAGAAAGGGACCAGTATGGGCGCTACCTGCGCGCCGAGCTTAGCCTGCATATATGTCAGCTTGTTTGAAAACAAGCATATATACAATGAAGTGAGCCAATTTTTTGAGAATATCCGAAACTGGGCTCGCTTCATTGATGACATATTTTTTATCTGGCTGGGTAATATAGAGTCACTAGAAGAATTCCTGGCATGGCTGAATTTGGGAGATCCAAACCTCAAATTTACAGCCGCATATAGTAAAACAAAGGTAAATTTCCTGGATATTTGCATTAAAAGTGAGGACAAACAACTTAAAGTAGAGCTCTATAAAAAGGAATCAGACCGTAACACCATCTTACATTACCGTAGTTACCACCCCAAAAGCCAAAAAGACTCAATACCGTTTGGCGAATTTCTTCGCCTGAGAAGAAATTGCACAGATCTGGCAGACTTTCATAAGCACGCTGGAGATATGAAAAAGAAGTTCAGGGAACGTGGATATCCCAGGAAACTAGTTGAACATTCTTTTAAGCGGGCTCGCTACTATAACAGGGAAAGTCTACTAACCAAAAAAGAGAAAAAGAACGTACAAGACAAAATAGTGATGGTTAGTCAACATTCCTCTATAACCAATCAAGTAAAAAATATAATCAATCACAACTGGAAGATTCTCAACAACGGACCTGACATCAGTGTCTTAGAACGCCCGTTGTTTGCGTATAGAAAAAATAAAAACCTACGATCTAACCTAGTACATACGTACAGGGACGATGTGGTAGAAAATCAGACAACGCTCACCGGCACCAGAGCAGTGGGAAACAACAAATGTGGCAAGTGCAGCATATGTGACCACTGTGTAATCACAAAGAAAGTGGAACACAACGGCGCAACTCATGATATAACCACACTAAACAACTGCCGAACAAAAAACGCAATATACATGATCCTATGCCCATGTGAACAAGCCTATATTGGGGAAACAGGCAGGGAGGTAAGAGTAAGGATCGGTGAACATAAATCTGCGATCAGAAATAATAAAGAAAATGCCCCCCTTGTAATGCACTGGAAAGAAAAAGGCCACAATGAAAAAGATCTCAGGTGGATCATTATAGAACGGATAAAGGAACTAACCAGGTTAGGTGATAGTACCACTAGACGTAAACAGCAAGAACAGTGGTACATGATAAAGTTTAATACCATTAAAAAAGGCCTCAATTCGAGGGAAGAATGGGAAGCCCTTATCTGAAGTGAATAATGAGATCTCTTCCACATAAGACCGAGATGAAACTAGACTAATAGAATAGCAAAGACAGGGCACAGATTAAGAAAAACATCGCGTAGATAGTCTGGCTACCTGCCACTAGTCACTAGGCAATTGCAGTAACCCCGGCTGCGACCAAACAACCCAAAACACAGTGTCTCATAAATATATATAAAGATAAAACTCTGTGTGAGACACCTTAGTGAGCCTCCAATATGCATCTGGCAACTGGAGTAATCCGGTGGCGATGAGAATAAACCATCACGCGGTGTGCCACAATAACAAATCCCACGGCATGGCCAATTAATATTGTGTACCACGTATCCACCAAATCACTGGTCAACATCCAATTAGGGACAATGACAAGTGCTATCTGTAGAAGAGTGAACGCCCGGCTTAAATAAACAAACAGGTAAATAAACAAATAGTTAAAGTACTCAATATAAATCGCTTTATATATATCACCTAGGATAGCAGTAATTAAAATAAGGACAGCGTAATCCAGCACAATAAAAACGAGAGTCCGGAAAGGGAAATACATAAAAAATCTCGTCAAAACAAAGAGAGTCCTGAATTCGATATATTAAAATAAGATGCAGATTAAAATATAGGAATTCAGTATATCAATCCCATGAATGTAGAGATACAAAACACTCAACACATTAGGTACGGAGCGATAATATCCACCACTCTAAGATGGCGAATCCGCACACATAGACCACGCCCCCTTACGAGCAAAACGTTCAGCTGTAAGCCATTTACCGACATCAGCTGAGCATAAATAGCCGTGCGCGTAACACACACGCCAGAGTGCAGAACCAAACGAGGCAGAAGCGCGGCGCCACGATTTCAAAGGTAAGAACGAGGGACCCGTAGGAACTTTGATTGTTAAGGGGGCAGAAGGGATTCCAGCAGCGCGTGCAAAGGGCACTTCCTAGATATTAAATTGAGAGGCATAGCACCCATTTAATCTTAGCAAAAATAGTACGTTCACAGGCAGCAGACCAAGGGTGTTAATATAACTTATTAAACTATGGCAAAATGTAAGCAGGAGGGGTGCCTTTCCTCCCGGGTGATAAAGATAAGGGTGCACCGGGGCTAGTTGAAGATGTCCATGGCTCAGATGCGCCTTAGAATAATCTTTGAGCACCAACCCACATAAGCTAAAGGAGGGTATGTACTAAAAGGTACAAGCAGTAAACCCCGCTATTACATAAAACTACGGTCTAGAACCTTGAAAGGTTTAAATAAATAAATAACGAATCTAGTGATAGAGACTTGGTCAAACCACCAATTGTATGCTCTTTTTTTGACCCCACCAGAACATATCCAGTTCCGGCGAGGCCCCTAATATATGCCCGTTTGAAGCGAGTTTTAATAGCGTTGCAGGTAAGAACGAATGCAAACTAACCATACAAAGTTGTTAAAAATACTTGCAATAGAAAGGAATAGAAACATACAACTTCTTTCCAATTAGATATCGTGTTCTAAAATAAACTGAACGTAAGAAAAAGACCAGACTAATCGGAAGACTAAGGAATATCACCACTAGAAGCCTTAAAGAAAACATAGAGGTAATGAGTGAGCATAAACTTATAGCCTAAAGTGTAGAACAACCATTAAGCCCACGTTTAAGTATCTGCCATGCATATATTTTTCTTTAGGCGAAAACAGCCAGTGACCTCATAGTGATTGTCCAGGAAGGACGCAATTGGCGCCCAATACCCACCTTTTAAGAAACTGAGTGAAATCCTTTCGCCTATGTTTAGGTGAGATTGTTGGTACTGTTTATTATTTGTATATATCCGTTACTCCCAACTCTCTATTCCAGAGTCCCTTCAAATAATGATTTCCACATATGAACGATGTTTGAAGGACACGAAATGTTACATAGAATTTCTAGAGGCAAAATAAGATTAATGGAATTGTCAATTGTACATCACTGTTATATTAATGAATTGACGAGCTCCCAACTTCAAGGGCAACTGCAGATAGCACTCATATCTAGAGTAAAATTGGAGATGCTCAGAGAACCGGTTATCGGGGTTAGTAACTATGAAAATATCATGAGTGTCAGCAAGACATAAGAGATAATGACTATAGAACACATGAATATGTACCCAAGGAAAAAAGGTTCTGATACGATATTATTTTGCCCCTTATACAGGGAAAGTGAAGTCTTTCTTGTACGGAAAACCCCTACTAAGAAGTCCTGAGGAAGGTGCCACATTAACAAGTGCAAAGCACCGAAACGCGTCGACGCATTTCTATATAGAAGAATCCATTTCTAGCTCAAACACACTGGATGTACATGTATTACTGTTGCATGTGTGTTATAATGTACATGTCATTTCTAGCTAGTGGATCTAGAAATCAATAGTGGTAAAAACATCAAAGTGCCACCGTTTTAAAGGGGTCCTTTTTCTCTTTTTTCTCCTTTTTTTCTTTATTTACATGTGTTGTCTTGAGTAACAAAATCTTTGTGTCTATGATGTGCAATGTGCAATGTAATATGAATGTACTTATATACTGTATAGTTTTATATTGTCCACTGATATTTTGCTGATTAACTTTTATTTTTCAGGGAAAGTTCCTTTGAAATTTTAAATGTGTGTATTTTTATTGTAAACTATTGCTTTATTTTAATAAAAATCTAGATTGTTAACAAATATTTTTCTTTGTGGGAATCATTATATAAACCTTTTCCCTTCTAACGGTGATCTATAGCAACCGGTTATCTAGGTGCTGTGGAGGAACCGTACGGGTATAGATACCACGGGCTAACTAACACACCCCAGGGATTTCTCTTTGACTTTTTGTCCTTTGTGCCCTGATCCCTGGTGACAGTGGGGTAACCTCTCTTTTGAAATCTTTATACTCAAAAGTGCCTTTGAAGTGGGGGGGGGGGGTGACTTTGAAGAAAGCCCTTGAAGTGCACAGGTTCCCCTTTCATCCCAGTCCTCGCTCAAGGCTATCAGTAGGGGGTAATCAGGCCTTTGTGTGTGAAACAGGACACTTCCTATTTGGTGTGTCAGCTGACCCTCTCTCTTCCTGCCCAGTAAGAGCTATCAGAAGACAGATTCATTCTCTGTCACACCCACCCTTCCTGTGTTTGTGGCTGTCTAGAGGGAATGCAGACAGTATATCTGTCACCCACCCCAGACGTGTATTTGGAGGCAGTCTGCAAAGCACACATAGCAGTAAGAGCCGAGAAATGTCCACTTTCTAAAAGTGGCATTTCTAAAAACAGTAATGTTAAATCCAACTTTTTCAGTAAACAGTATTTATCATTACCAGTCCAAAAATATGAAACATGAAGCAGGTAACTCCTGTCTAATCAGGAATTACAATGTTAAAGTGTATTAAGGAATTTCCAATGCTAGCCTATGATAGGAATATGCCTCACACTGGTGGAAAAACCAATGTAGCTGTTTGTCACTACCAGGACATGTAAAACCTAAAAGTACATGCCCTACCATTTACTTACGCAGCATCCTACACTTAGGGCTATCTAGGGCCTACTTTAGTAGTACATTGTCTAATAAATTGGGAGTTTAAGACTTGGCAAATGGTTTTAAATGAGTTTAAGGCTTGTCAGGTGGTTTTAAATGTCAAGTCTAACTGCACACACAGACCTTACAATGGCAGGCTTGAGACAGGGTTGAAAGGGTACTTCTGTGGGTGCCACAACCACTGGTAGCATTTACATTGCAAGCCCTGTGTATATGGTATACAACTTTATAAGGAATTATAAGTAAACTAAATATGCCTATTATGCACACACCAATGTCACCATGTTTAAGGGAGAAACATGTGCACTTTAGCACTGCTTAGCAGTGGTAAAGTACTCAGAGTCCTAAGGTCAACTAAAAGATACAGAAAAAAGAGGAAGTAAGCAGGCAAAACGATTTGGGGAAGACCACCATGAGGATAATAGGTCTAACAATAGCAGTAGTCAAGCATTTTGCGATATGGCATACCAGGAGTCTGATTCTAATTACAATTAATTATTATTTATAAGTTCCAAAATTAATAAGATTAATGAATAAATCATGGATGGTCAGGTATCTTACATATAGTTTTCTTCCTTTGCTCTTGATTTTTTTTATATGTTTTTGAAAGTATGGATGTGGATGGATGGGTGGCTTTTAAACTTTGGAAATGTATCCAGGTGTGTTGCCTTGGAGAGCCTTCTGATGTAGGCACCAAGTTGTACTGTCTCTATTTTAGCAAACACCTGAGTAAGACTTTCCGAATGGATTAGATGTTGTGATTATCTTCAGGACAGTATGACTTTGGGTTTTTGAGATTTCCAAGAGATCCTCTTTTGAATGCCATGGGCAATACATGAAATCCAGCAGTAAAGTGATTACACCAAGCACAAGGCAGGTTAATGGAAGTTGAATGATTAGATCAGCTTAGCAAAGCTGGAGATGCTGAGGAAATGCTTCTTGGTCACTATTCATATGTGGGGTGTGCAGCAGTGGTCACTGTTGAACAGCAGGCAAGACTGGGTTTTGAGGTTCCGTCAGGAAAACAATCAAAACTTAAGATTGTGTCCAAGGACTTCTCAAAAAGTTTTTAGGCTCATTAAGAAATTAGCATGAAAAAAGGCAGCACAGGCTAACATGTTTCACAACACATGTCGCTTCATCAGGGCCAATGTTAACAATATCGAAATGTGCAAACGTTGGAATGATAGTCAAAGATGATACAGGGTACCAAGAGTTTTACACATGGATAATGAAACACATACAGACTTGTTAAAGTACAGAAGTTTGTGTAGCCAACTAACAATCAGAACTTGCAGATGTCCCTAAAATGTATTGATCCATTCGACACGGCATGATAACTGCTGGGTTCTGAAGACGGAAACTGATTATTCCCTATTGCCTTTAGAACTCCGCAGTTATGCTGTGTCTCATCTTTGGATATCATTCCAATGTTTGCGCAATATTTTCAGCTAGCAATTGGTGAAATTTTAGATCCAAGTCTTACAGAGCTCTGCCTTTTTCACAAGGGGTTTACTTCTTTCTGGAACTTTCATCTGCCTTTTGGCACCTTATCAACACTGTGCTGCCTTTTTGTGAATCCATACCCTGGAAATACTGCATGAACATCCATGGTAAGATCCAGAAGCTACTCTTCTCTTTAATGACTTTAAAGTGCTGCTTAATCCCTGGAAGATCTGACTTGTCCTTCGGGGTTCCGGGCTATTCGATCCTCAGCCCTCCTCTTTTCAACCTGTAGATGTAGCCCATTCATTTGGTTTCAGAATATATAGTGGTCTCCATAAATCAGCATGCAGAAAAGGCATGGCTGAGCCAAGGACCAAAGATGGCCACCCGGCTCTGAAGCTCCGGGGAGCTCGGCACTATCCTGCAGTCTGCCACAGTCTAGCAGCGCCCAGACAATGTGGCGACAGGGAGATGAAGACACCCTGGTTGCGGCGTACCTCTGGACTGGCCAGCTCTCACCTTGGCGACTGTTGAGATCCACACTGGGTCTGACGCGGCCCTCCGAGGTCTGTGACGACAGGGGTCGTGGTGGAGCCAGAGGACTGGGCCGTGCTTGCATCTGGTGACCAAGCATAAATCAACGCTGGGCCCTCCTGCCTCACTTCTCTCCTGCTGGGATCTCCACCAAGGTCCTGGTGCTGCTAGAGGGATGGTGCTATGCTCAGGTCCTGTGCAGGCAGCCATGGTGAGTGGGCCATACCCCTGAGGCCCTTTATCCACCACCTCCCTTAGGCCTATTTACAGGAGGCAGAGGGCCTCTCTTTCGGGCTTACCATGCGGCTCGCTGAGCTGCATTGATTCGGGCGCAGTTCTGGACCACATGCGACCCTTGACTTTTCTGTTCCCCCGGCCTCGATAAGGTTGCCACTTACCGCATCCAAGCTTGATATATATGGTGATGGACCCATGGGCTGCTGTGTCAAAGGCTTAGCGCTCACTGGCCCGACCTACCTCTACTCAGTGAGTGAAGCCGTGGCTGCATGGTAGCTTCTTGTGTTACCTCTTCGTGCCACTACCTGGAGTTTGTAGTACCCGCCTAAGTGAGCACACTGGGCTGTCCTGCATTTACTTTTCGGATCAGCGGGCCCTACCACCACCTTGCTCCTAGCTCCTAGATGTGTCACTGGTGGAGTTCCACTTGCTTGGAGTGGTTCACCCTCTCCCCTTAACAGTGGCCATCTATTGATTGGATTGTACCTGTTGCATAATGGGGCGCAATGACCCTAAACAACAAATCTCCTTTGACCCTGCTAGAAAGAACTCCCCGGTGGGGAGGGACCAAGGAGCCTCCAAAGGGCGGCTCTGAACTGTACACGACTGAGGCACAGAAGTGATCATGGCTGAGCTGAAGGCTGGGTTCAAATCTATTGACTCATGCTTTTACGTTCTCTCTGCCTGCTTTGATGACATGCATGAGTGCATTCACAGGCACAAGGCACGGTCAGACACCACGGAGCGTTGCATATCTGACATTGAATATTCTTTCTAGCACAACAACATACAACATATAAGCACCTCATGAAGGTGGAGAGGTTTCTCAAAATGATGGCCACCAACACCGAGGACTTAGAGGTGCTCCATCGTCAGAATAATATCCGCATTGCTGGAGTAGTGGAGTCCACCAACACCAGACGCAAGGACACTTTTGTTAATAACCTGCTACTGGAGCTGTTCAGTAAGGAGACATTTTCAACTACATTTACAGTGGAGAGGGCTCAGAGGACCCCTGGCCCAAGATGCGTGCCTGGCAATGATAAGTTGACGCTGCAGGCCAGACTCCTCAACTATTGCGACCAAGACACTGCACTTCGCCTTGCCCACAAGAAGCGGCAGCTGCAATACCAGGGCCTGGCTATGTCCCTTTTCCCTGTTTTCACACCACTTGTGCAAGAGGCACACCAGACATTTTCTGATGTGATGTGCACACTTCAGAAAGCTATTATGCACTATGCCATGTTGTACCCAGCCCGCTTGCATGTCCAAATGGATGGTAAACATCCTATTTTTGATTCTCCTGCAGATGTCGCTACTTGCTGCAAGCCACGTTTTATTAGGACCGGAACACCTGGTGACAAGCCGTCCACTTTGTAGCCCTCCCGTGTTTCTAAGGATCCGTAGACTTCCCCCTCATCAACACAATACTGGGCCTGGGTCTGGACATATTGACCGCCGGCCCGAAGCAACTCCAATACCTGGCCGTCTATTATTGGGATGCTGTTGTACTTTTACTATCGCTCCTATAGCTTGGAAGACCGTTATATGTTGTGCTATGATTATGGTTCATAGGCAATCTCCTTAGAGTGTTCCACCCCCCAGGTGTACTCCATTGATTGCTTTTGTTTCTTCTTGTTCTTGGGATAACTATGGGTTTCACCCGATACTACTTGTTTGCTATTTGGTGTGGGAGAGGGGTATGGCTTTTTTCTACACTATTCTTCCGTTTCTCCTACAAGGGATGTAGCATATTACAGGCCATGCACTGTTTTATCACTGCTACTTTCTCTACCTTAACTCGCATAGGCCCACGAGATAGATGGGCTGGGTCGCTGGCCCAAGATATATAACTAACCCACACAAGGGAGACAGGTGTTGTCTTACCTGTCTAGACACGATATTCAACTGGCCTTTCTACAAGAGACCCACGGTGCACCACACTCTTCCTAACACTATGCATCAACCTGGGGTTGTGACAGCTTCTTTGCTAGCTAGAGCACCTACTCTAGGGGTGTCTACATTCTAATCCACAAAAAAGTCCCTTTTGTCCCACAGGAGGTGATAGCAGATCCAGACGGCCACTACCTATTGGTCTCCAGCACTTTTGCTACTGAATCTTTACTACTGGTTAATGTTTAGTCCCCAAATGTGGACACACCGACTTCTACACACATTACTGGTCAGCACTCTGAATGCATACTTATGGGTGATAACTTCAACCTAACCCTTTGCCCCTCCCTGAACTCCACTGGTGCAGGCCATTGCAAGCGCTTTCCACCATCTTGAGATCTTTCCACCTTGCTGCCTGGCGCTCCAGAAATTCGCTCTGTTGGGGATATATTTTTTATTCCGCCCCTCACGGTACATGGTCGCATATTGACCATTGGTATCTTACCCCTGACCTGTTGCTCATGGTTACCAATGTTGATAATTTCCCTCGCACAGTATCAGATCATTCACTGGTCTTGCTGACTTTACAAATCCCCAACTTTGCACCACCCCTGATGACCTGGCAATTTCCAACTAATGCATTGCAAGATGAGGTGTATCAGGTATAGGTCTGAAACGCCACTGTAGAGTACTTTACATTGAATGCTGGATCTGTCTTGCAGCACCTACATCGGAGGGGTCTGTATTGCTAACATGCGAGAGTGCTCCGCTCCATCAGGGTGTACTAGAGGATATTGAGCAAAGACTGGGAGATCTTGATCTGCAGGCGATGCGACCTGCATCTACTCCGGTGTTACATCAGCATGCCACACTGCTACATGAATTCCGTGACCGGGTGGCTCACGAGGTAATGTACTTAAGCAAATATGCAATGGCGTGGGTTTACGGGGAGGGAGAGAGGCCCGGGCGTATGTTGGCTAAACATCTCTGCCCGGGTTATCAGGCCTCTTATATCACAGCATTACAGGTTGATGACGGCTCCTTAATAACAGATAGTACTGACCTCTTGGCTACCTTCCTCTCGTACTACACTCGCTTATACACATCCCGATGTATGGCTACGGACGAGGTGCTTGCCAACTGTTGAAGTATGAAAGTTCACATAAGGCCATGTTGTAATTTCAAGGAGTAACTTTATTAAGATTCAAGTTATCCAGCAGAGGTGGCAATGGTGCGGCTTGATGAGGGACACCAGCAGTTTCTAGCCTCACTCATTTCTTGTGAGGAGATTTCACAGGCCATAGGCATCTTAAGTGGCACTTGTGCCCCGGGGATTGATATTTACAACAAGGGGTGGTGATGGACAGAGTCTCTGAATTAAGCAGAGTACTCTCACCCAGTCAAGAGATCAGGGCTAGATCCAACACCGTTTTTTAGCTCATTGCACCATCCCAGTTTCAGAACCCGGCTGTATGCAAATTAGTCTGTCCCTGGCCCAGTGCATCATGGGAACAGGGCAGACCAGACTACAAAAGCCAATTCTTACACTGGGAAGGAAACAAGCTTCCGGGGACCGGTTTCTGGCATTACAGCCGTCTTCGGCCCGGCTTGCTTGAATCCTGATGGTGCAATGAGCAAGGGACTCACATCTGAGTATACCCTTCCACGCTTAGGGTGGACAAAAATATTTACAACAAGGGGTGGTGATGGACAGAGTCTCTGAATTAAGCAGAGTACTCTCACCCAGTCAAGAGATCAGGGCTAGATCCAACACCGTTTTTTAGCTCATTGCACCATCCCAGTTTCAGAACCCGGCTGTATGCAAATTAGTCTGTCCCTGGCCCAGTGCATCATGGGAACAGGGCAGACCAGACTACAAAAGCCAATTCTTACACTGGGAAGGAAACAAGCTTCCGGGGACCGGTTTCTGGCATTACAGCCGTCTTCGGCCCGGCTTGCTTGAATCCTGATGGTGCAATGAGCAAGGGACTCACATCTGAGTATACCCTTCCACGCTTAGGGTGGACAAAAATATTTACAACAAGGGGTGGTGATGGACAGAGTCTCTGAATTAAGCAGAGTACTCTCACCCAGTCAAGAGATCAGGGCTAGATCCAACACCGTTTTTTAGCTCATTGCACCATCCCAGTTTCAGAACCCGGCTGTATGCAAATTAGTCTGTCCCTGGCCCAGTGCATCATGGGAACAGGGCAGACCAGACTACAAAAGCCAATTCTTACACTGGGAAGGAAACAAGCTTCCGGGGACCGGTTTCTGGCATTACAGCCGTCTTCGGCCCGGCTTGCTTGAATCCTGATGGTGCAATGAGCAAGGGACTCACATCTGAGTATACCCTTCCACGCTTAGGGTGGACAAAAATATTTACAACAAGGGGTGGTGATGGACAGAGTCTCTGAATTAAGCAGAGTACTCTCACCCAGTCAAGAGATCAGGGCTAGATCCAACACCGTTTTTTAGCTCATTGCACCATCCCAGTTTCAGAACCCGGCTGTATGCAAATTAGTCTGTCCCTGGCCCAGTGCATCATGGGAACAGGGCAGACCAGACTACAAAAGCCAATTCTTACACTGGGAAGGAAACAAGCTTCCGGGGACCGGTTTCTGGCATTACAGCCGTCTTCGGCCCGGCTTGCTTGAATCCTGATGGTGCAATGAGCAAGGGACTCACATCTGAGTATACCCTTCCACGCTTAGGGTGGACAAAAATATTTACAACAAGGGGTGGTGATGGACAGAGTCTCTGAATTAAGCAGAGTACTCTCACCCAGTCAAGAGATCAGGGCTAGATCCAACACCGTTTTTTAGCTCATTGCACCATCCCAGTTTCAGAACCCGGCTGTATGCAAATTAGTCTGTCCCTGGCCCAGTGCATCATGGGAACAGGGCAGACCAGACTACAAAAGCCAATTCTTACACTGGGAAGGAAACAAGCTTCCGGGGACCGGTTTCTGGCATTACAGCCGTCTTCGGCCCGGCTTGCTTGAATCCTGATGGTGCAATGAGCAAGGGACTCACATCTGAGTATACCCTTCCACGCTTAGGGTGGACAAAAATATTTACAACAAGGGGTGGTGATGGACAGAGTCTCTGAATTAAGCAGAGTACTCTCACCCAGTCAAGAGATCAGGGCTAGATCCAACACCGTTTTTTAGCTCATTGCACCATCCCAGTTTCAGAACCCGGCTGTATGCAAATTAGTCTGTCCCTGGCCCAGTGCATCATGGGAACAGGGCAGACCAGACTACAAAAGCCAATTCTTACACTGGGAAGGAAACAAGCTTCCGGGGACCGGTTTCTGGCATTACAGGCTTCACAGGTGATTTTTATAAGGCCTACAAGCCACTGTTGGTTCCTCATCTACTGGAAGTCTATGCAGAATCTTTGGCATGGGGAACACTCCCCTCACACTGCCAGAGGCAGTGGTAACTCTCTTACTTACGCCAGGCACATCTCCACAATTCTGCACTTCCTACAGGCCCCTGTCACTTTGGAGCCATGACAATAAAATTCTGGCTAAGGTCCTCGTCATGCATCTTTCCCTACTCATGGACAGTATAATATCTCCATTGAAATCTGCGTTCCTTCCGAACCGCTCTACCTTTGTGAATCTTCACACACTGTTTACTGTCATTAACCAGATTGCTCCTGACCTCTCTGCTGCTGCTGTGCTACTGGACACCGAGAAGCCGTTCGACTATCTTGAATGGTTTGTTTTGCATGCCACATTGCCAAGTTAGGAGTTCCTAATGGCTTCCGGGACCTAGTCCGGTTGAGCGACATGGCTCTGTTGGCCCGCCTTAGATTGAATGGTACTTTTACAGATCAGTTAACACTGACACGTGGGCCCCAGGCAGGAGTGCCCGTTTTGCCCCTGTTATTTATTATTGCAATTGACCCTTTGGTTTGCCATTTTCAGAAGAACCACCTAGTTCATGAAGTGTGGTTTCAGCAGGGCTCCCTTCTACCCTCTCTATATCCTGACAATATCATGTTCTTTGTCAGGGACTCTGAGACTAATCTTTCCCCACTTCTCTGGGAGATCATCGGGTTCGGGGGGTTTTCTGGACTTACTATTAATTGGGGTAAATCTTTTTCCATTAACAGATGACACAGTTCCCTGTCCTATCGAGTTCCCCCTGCAGTGGTGCAATGAATACCCAAAATATCTGAACATTTACCTCCACAGGAGGTGGCACAGAGGTCATTTGCCTCAACTATGGTCCTGCAATTGATAGGCTGTCCTCCAAGATTGATTGCTGGATTAAGCTCCCTCTGCCCATGGCTGGTGGAATTGCTATTAAAATGGCAGAGCTACGCAGATTCCTCTATTTATTTCTCTATATTCTTGTAGTCCTGACTAGCAGCTTCCTTGACACTTTGCATGGCATGCTCACACGACTAACTTGGGCAGGCAAACATCCTGGAATTAGCTGGCAAACGTGGATTTTACCCTATGCTTGTGAAGGTTTCGGGGTCCCTGATTTATATCTTTATTATCTGATAGCACAGGTGCACTTCTCATATTATTGGTACCAACCTGTTGCACGTTTACAATTTTTCAAGCCGGAGTGGACTCTGGCACGCCCACTTTCTTTCTCGACTATCATACCACACGGCCTACCCAGGACTTTCACAGAAATACAGATGCTTCCTACCACATTTTGGGCCTGGACCCGACTTCAGAGCTATTTGGGCTTTGAAGTTTTATACTCCCTCCATGTCCCCCTTCCCAACAATCCTTGGCTATCAGTGACTGGGGGAAACATTAACAAAGAAGGCATTGGCTGCATGTCAGTGCCATTTGCTGGGAGACCTCTTTGCTGTCACAACACTACAGTCTGTGTCCTCGCTGGCTGGGAGACAGACTGTGTCTTACATGGACAGGTTTAATTTACATTGGCTACATAGCACCATTTGCACTGCAATTCCTTCCTTCTCCACAGAGCCTGCAGACTTTGCACCACTCATTATGGTAATCATGACCTCAGACAATACACATCTGGTTCCCCGGCTAGACCACACTTCTATCGTACTGAGGCCTATCGGGGTGGAGAGGGATTTGGGGAGCCGCTTACCATAACTGACGTGGTATTATTGTTGCAAATAGACACAGTTGGTTTGAAATAGCCATCAACCTAAATTGCTACATTTTAAATACTTACACCGGGCTTATACCACCCTGCAACTCATGGCTAAGGCCGACCCCACTAGGTCACATTGCTGCCCCAGATGTGCGTCGGAACATGCTGATTTCACTCATTTGGCATGGAACTGTGCACCGATGCTCTCTTACTGGGAAGCAGCTTTTTCCTATTTATCACACATGATGGACCTTCCACTTACCCGACCCCGTTGATAGCCCTGCTGGGTTATGTTAAGCTACTACCAGCAGTGATGCAGTGCTTTACGGCTCTTGCGTTGGGATTGGCGAAACACCAGGTGTCCCCACACTGGTGTGGCACTACGGGCCCGCTAGTTGAGGCTTGGGTTCGAGACTTGATAAACAGTGATACGAGTGAAATATATGCATCACTACAGCCGCCAGCATCTAGAGCAAAGAATATTAGGCAGCCATTGAGAGGCTATTTATTGCTTTCTACTACTGGCATGGATGGCGCCGAAGTGGGTTGACTTGCACTTTTGAGACCTAGGTCTAATGTATAAATGCAGATATGAGCCTACTTTGTGGCTTATACACACGTACCTTTTATTTCTGACTTGCACACTTACCTCTCCCTCTATCTTTCCCTTCTTGACTTCTCTTTTGGAAATCTCAGTTTTGTGCAATTGTATGTGCGATATGCACTGGCGTGTATTACATTGTATTCTTTTCAATATCTTTGACATTCCTTATATGTGTCTTTCAGTTATTTCTTGATATGCTCTCAATGATTCAATCTACTGTAAATAAAGATTTTAAAAAATCAACATGCAGATGGCACACATTTATCCAAAAACCTCAAGCTTTAGGGCCATCCATACTCTTTGCTCATGTCTATGAAGTAGTCCACTACTGAATGTCTGAAAATCTCTTCATCTTCAACTCACAAATTGAATTCTTACTCATCTCATCTCAATAAAGGACAAAATAGACCTTTCTCTGTTATACATCTTAGCTATGTAAAGTAGCTTACCAATCCTCTCTTAAAATCTATGGACTTTCCTTTAGAATCTACAATTACTTTCATTCAACAAAAACATTAAATAACTCGGTGTGCCAACTACTTTTTTGGCACTTTGACCTCTGCTATGAACTTCCTCCTTCTTTATATTAGAACCAAATCCACGATTCACCCATTGAGGAAAAACCTGACCTAAACTACACCTCCTTTGCCTCTACAGCAACTAATTACCTCTAATTTACAGTAATCTAATTAACACATTTACTTCCCAATCCTGCTAAGTTTCCTTACTGTTTCCTAACGTTCTAGTGCCTTTGTAACTGCTGTTAAATCAAAATGAGAGGCAAATAAAGTAGACTAGGATTTCAAAATTTGGGTTTACAATCTGAAAGGTTTTATCGACCGCAAGTTATTTTCATCGAGCTACTTTCAGAATTTGAGTCCCAGATCTTACTGGAAATGTGGGAATTCAGAAAACTAAATAGATAAAAACTGCCTAACCCGAAAATATCCCAAACTAGAAAACAGAATACCTTACACTGGATTGTTCGCCTCACAGGCAACTAGTGGCTAATGTCATGCTGGGGATCCAAGGTCTAATGCTAATGGTAAAAACCCACACCCAAGTCTCATTGCCTTTTTTTTTTTTTAAATCCATTGCTCTTTCCAGCCAGAGAACACTGAAGCCCTAAGTCAAGGGCATTACCATAGTCAAGACATGAAATTACTGGCACGCCAATGACTGTGGCATATTTCTTTGGAGGCATGAAAGGGTGGATCTTCTTTACAATGTATAGCTGTAGAAGGCAGGGAGAACCTACTTTATTAACTTCGGTCATAAGAGAACAAGAATGAGACACCCAGGTTTTTTACCCTAGGGTGGCAAATGCAAGTGGTCAGAGAACATCTGGTCAGAGACTGTTAGGCCACTCAAAGAGATCACCTCTGCAATCCAAAATGTTTTTTGCCATTCGGTTTCAGGAAGTTCATAGCCATCCAAGCATCGATGGCGGTGAAGTACAGTCCGAGCCAACAAATCAATTTCAAAGAGTGACAACCACATTTCATCATCAGTTTAATATTTTCATCACATGAGAGTATTTTGACCCCAGAGGAGTGTACTAACTCCCACAATGCTTGGACTTAAAGGTTTTCGGGAGGGCCCAGACCTGAGGAGCACCAGATGTGATCAGTAACATGGATAAATGCAAAGAGGGAATCTGACTGTATGGGTCCGCCCACTGAGGCAACATCTAAAGCATCCTAAGCCAGGGACTACCAACCCAGACACACCTAAATGGCAGATGAAGATGCTTAACTAACCGTTGCCAAATACAGGGGGGAGTTCAAAAGCAGGAGTGTTGCCGGTTCAATTCCATTAACTTGAGGATATTATCTTGTTCTTAGCAGGAACCAATACTTACTCATTACCATACTCGGATGAACATGGCTTGGAATCAATAAAGAGAAGTACATTTACCCATAATTTTTCATTATCTTGACAATGGTTTTTATGAGACAGCCAGCACTTAACAGTAAATAGTAATTAATCATGTGCTTTCATTCAGCAAGTTTGCTCTTACTTCAACTTTACTGTCTTGTATAGTAAATGTGTTGTTCCATAGAGCTTCATTCCACAATTTTGTTGTATCGAAGCACTGTACATAACAGACGTTTGTACACATCTGATTTAGAAGTAGGCTTAATTCTACAAATAAATAGGTGAGTTTTCGCTGAGCCTAGATCATCATCACAAAAGCCACTCATATGCATCCTGGGAGGAATTCTCAGGCACAAGCGACTCAATATGTAAGGGGAATGTAGACAAACTATTATCTACTGTCTTAGCCTGTATCAAGCTCTCTAAAGATGGAGTGGGGACTTATTGTACTCTTGTGCAACACTTCAAACTACACTCTCTGTCTTTCACGTTTCAAGAACACGTAACATACACACAAGCAGCCAAGGAGAGAATTGTGAAGTATGCAGTACACAAAATTAAAAGTGGCATTTAGCGTTTTGGTATAAGCACTCCCAAACCATGGCCTCCAAACAGTGTACTGCTCCACCGATGCAATGTCTTATTACCCTTGCATATGTATATGTATGCTGTTGACTTAATCATTTGTAGCCATGCAAATTGTGACTAATAAACGTTCCTTATTGTATGGTTTACATACTCCCGGGACCATCTGTGGTTTATTATTTACTCTACTATGTGAAACTGTGGAATGTAGGCCTCACTTCTGCACTTCAGGGTAACACTCTGTCCAACATTAAATGTATCTAGATTCCTTTCATCCCCAAGATTCTGGCAGACCACAACATCTGCTACCCGCTTTCTTATGGCCCATATATACTCGCTGTACAGCCTTAATGAAAATGATGTTGACTGTGTCCCTAATAACCAAAATGGGTGGTAAAAATATACATGGATAAAAATGCACAAAATAACCTGAAAACGTATTTCTGGAAGATCTACGGACATCCAATCACAGAAAAAAGCCCTCTGACCGTGACATACTTTTCAACCTTCTTGGAATCGTGCCAGCTTCACAAACTGCACCTAAAACGGACTTTGATACCAATGGTTTGAGTTCCGGTTTTGTAGTCATAAAAAGTGAATTTACATTTGCAAGAGACTTTACTTGCACACAATATAACATCAATATAGGGCAATATGTGAGTCGATGGCTCACAGGTGCATTGAGTTGACATTCCAGGGTGAAATATACTCTGGAAAGTAGGTGAATACCCATCACCGTAAGAGGTTGTTGATATTCACAAGACTTTGCAAGGCACATCCCCACCGTGGACGCCGTCGGAGATTTACTCCCATCAAAGGTCTGATTCACTCTACATCCTTTAAGGAAATGAGGACTAAACACCCCCAAAATTGGTGGGTTTTAAGTGAAAGATTTCTCCACGATTAAAAATATTTGTAAATGTGTTCTTTTCATATTGGAAGAAAATACAATTCAAAAGATAATCCCAGTATAACTCCAGGGATACTGAGACTGTTCAGGGGAGCTACTGGAATCCTCTGTAAATGCCACATAATCAGAAATGTATCCCAAGCTTTGAAGTAAATATAGAAGACCACATATCTGACTTCTTGGGACAATGAGCCCATTGTGTTGGGTACCACATGGGTCTTATGTGGTTAGGTCTTCTATCGGTGGGTGGCCTGGTTTCATGTGGCGCAGAGCATCTGAGGACACTGCACAATCAAAACACAACACCCGGCTCCCTTTGCCAGCTACATACAGATGGCTTTTACTGCATCGTAAAGAATGCACCTCATGTTATGTTGTATAATGAAAGGCAAAACAAGTGAAGTGCTAGGAAAAACACCCCCGAAGAGGGAAGACTGGAATATTTTGAGCAGAGCCTTAAACCAGAAAATAAAAGGAAGGGCAAGAACTGCCGAGGCAGTCAGACATAAAAGAGGACCGCCAGGAGGAGGGGATAAATTGGGAAGATCTTCAGAACAATGCATTATTCATAGTGGCTGTTGTTGGAGCCGTTCTTGTAATGATGTGTGGGATTATAGATGGATAAGCAAATGTTACTACTGTCAATAAGACGTTTGGGAGAGCTCCCTGCATTATGTCCTTATTTGAAACATGCATTTAATATATGCTTAGTTCATCAGCCTCAGCACATATTTCACAAGCACACGGAGCCTTCGGTTCTGCTTTTTTTTTTTTTTTTTTACATCAAAACGCATCTGAGCAATTTGAGATTCAGCGAGAATCCTGCAGCCAGAAGGCAAATGTTGTTCCCAGTGTTTGTTTACAAGAGCATCGGTTACCGCCGCCGCTTAATGGAAGCTGCTCAAGTTTACCACACGGGCAGCAGTTAAGGGCTCTTTCGGATAATCTGCATTCGTCGATTTGGTTGGCATGGAGGGCAGGCCATCTGTGGCCCTGTAGTAACTTGCTAAGTCCCCCCATCCCAGTGCAACATGCTCACAACATTCAGTGTTAAACTGTGTGCAAAGAAAGCAGATCATTTAAGGGATGTGTGCCTACTGGACACAATTTATCACTTGAGGGTAATGAAAGTGAATGAAGGATTGACTTGAAAGAGAAAGACCCTTTACAACTCGGTCTTTTCCATGCATCCTTCACCACGCCAATCCACTTACTGAGCGTGATAAGTATAGGTAAGTAGGTAAGGTAAGTATATACATTGTTTCAAATAATTTGTAAAGGGGGGACTTTTTAGGGTTCAAGGTGGATAGTGGTAAATGGAGGTAAGGATAATTTTAGTCTACAGGGGTGAACAGAGATAAAGAGAGTTAAGGCTAATTTTAGGGTTCAGGGTTGGGCAGTGTTAAAGGAAGGTAAAAGTCAATTTTAGTATTTAGGGGTGTTTAGTGGTATAGGGAGGTTCAGATTAAATAAAAAACAGAAGGGGCTTGGAGGATTTCCTCACTAACAAGAAAAAAAAGAAAATTCATATACTTACCATGCATGGTTAAGGCATCTCAGGGTGGTGTGAGTGTGTGTTAAAGGCTGCGTGTAAAAGCCATACATGGCTAAGGCATCCATATGACTTGAAAGGATACAGATATTTATAGATCACTTGTGCTGGAATCAGTGACCCAATCAACTCCATAAGGAATTTTACTTGCGACTAAATGGGTGATTAGCACTTAATATCCAGCATTGTAACAGCTCCATTCACTCCTGTAATATATGTGTACACGCTTGATAGCGTCCTGCAAGGTGGGTCAGCAAGTTAAGCATTTGCTGATGGACAATAGAAATATTTGGTATGTGCAGATCTTATAAGGAGGGGAATTACATCTCTTCCCTGAATACAGCTGTAATACCATTCGCTGGCACTGCACAAGTTGGTGCCATCAACGTAAAGCAAGCTTCTTCAACGAGTAGCTTGTGAGTTACTGGTAGCTCTCTAACTACCTGTAAAGTAAGTGTACTCTCCAATGTACAGCCCAACTAAGAAATTACAGGATTTTGCTAGGTAAATTAATACATAAATAGCAAAATTGTAAAGACAAGACGAGAAAACGCATGTATTTTCGGGGCTCATAAACTGATATTTGGAGACAAAAGTTTGCAGTTCCAGAATATATTTAAAGCTGTTATTTCAGAAATATAAAATAACCATGAGACAATGGGTAGACATATTTCTATTATTATTAACTTGGTGCCAGGATCATAGTAGTTATGGTTGTTATACATTACCCATGAAGAGGCATTCCACATTGGCAAATCATTTTTTACTGCTGGCAACCTTGCCTGATGCAATGAGGTGAACACTGCTGGTAATCATACATATGATGGCTACTAATGTAATCTTTGCAACTTGGACACTATTACAACTCTAATATCAATCAGTACCTTGGGATGATCTTAAATCAACCCAAGTAGCTCCTTTACGGAAGATGTTGGTGCCCCCCGATGTAAAGGGTCTATGCTAGCACACAGGAGAGTGTGTCTGATACCACATGTCTACCTCTGTAGCCTGACAGTAAGTCTTCCTCATCCTATCCGTTTCATAGATTGTGATTGAAACTTCAAATGATGGTTAGAAAACAAATTTATAATTTCATTAATTTCCACTGAAGAACATATTCACTTAATATTATGCATCTTAAAACAGTTATTACTGAAACACATGGATACCTTTAATAACACTATTACTGAGGAAATATTAAACCTTTTGTTTATGACTAAATTGTAGTTAAGTGATGATTCCTTACTGTTGGTTAATGTCTTGGTACTGCAGACCATCGGCCCCATTCACAAACTGCATTGTGCAGTAAGTGAAGTTCTACTGTCATGTATTCCTATAGGTTCTGAATCGATCCCCCTATTCCTGACCCTATTCTGGTTAAACTAACTATCAAGTTAACTAACAGTCAGCCCATGAGGCAAGAAAAGCCCCCATGATGCAGATACCGTTATCTGACGCAGTCACACTACGGCACAGGAACGTGTTATCTGATTAGGTCATAACGCTTGAGATCTAATTAGACAAGCGACATTCCTCCAGCCCCTGATAAGGCATACGACGTTCTCATAACAAATCAAACCTATGACAACCTGGAAAATCCGTGCGGCCATTGTTTTGATTTCACAGAGAACTTTAGTAAAGAATGTGCTAACGAGCAAGTCGTATGACATCTTTATTGACGTATCTATGTCCATCCTTACGTCAATCTCGGCACCTTTAAGGTATAAATATTGCCGATCTTGCCCTATGCAAACACACGCGTGGTGACGAGACGGAGCAGCCATACTTGCCGAAGCCGAGAGCAGAAGCAGACCCCGCTAGCAGCAGCCCCGCCTTCCTGACGCGCTGAGAGACGCGCTGCTA
Organism: Lissotriton helveticus; assembly: GCF_964261635.1. Classification (NCBI taxonomy): domain Eukaryota; kingdom Metazoa; phylum Chordata; class Amphibia; order Caudata; family Salamandridae; genus Lissotriton; species Lissotriton helveticus. The sequence continues at coordinate 1,425,859,670 of NC_136068.1, read as the reverse complement.
TCTCAAGCCGAGAGACCCAGCACCGGCGCTTCTGGGCAGCCCTCGCAGGCAGCCTGGAATATCGAGAGCAGAGAAAGAGATACCATTCCTCATTCATCCTAAATTCCAGGTACAGAACTGAATAACCCCTCACAGAGAATTCTTTAGTTATTCACTTGGCAAAAACAAACTTAACTTAAACTGTAACTTTCTATTCCCGCCCACGCATTAGACTTAGGTCAGGTACACGGGGTAGGCGTATTTAGAAACACCAGTTGAGTACGTTTAGTCAAATGTATATGTGTATGTAAATATATTTTAATCATTTTAAACATCATATGGCTCAGAAACCATATCAATGTTTTTACAGTATTATTTTATACTATTGCTTTTAATGTATGCACTTTACTTAACTATAAGTATTGCAATAATATCGATCCATTTCTCTTGTACGAGAAAAGAGACTGATCAATAAATAACACCTTTTTATTGAACACGCCCGTCTCTTCCTTTTCTCTACAATCTGATGAGACTAAGAATGCACGTACTGACTGAGTAAAATAATTGCCTTGTGCTCACACGACTCTCGAGATTGACTCTTGATTAGGGGAGAGCAAAGTTGTCATGTTCTATGGTTGTCAGAAACTAAATCCCTTCTTGTCTAATCAGGGGAGTTAATTCTTTCCTGAACATTCGAGAAAGTTTCTAGCGAACTCTGAGCTACGCTGGCAAACCCAAAACTTAAGTCTAGTATCGACAGTAGTAGACCTAGTTAACGTCTGGCCTAGGCCTTTACTGCTGTAGGTATTATTCCAATGTGCAGAGCCTATTGGGAAAATAGGAGCTACACTACATGGCGCCCAACGCGTTTGGAAAGGGCGATAAAACTAACGTAAGACATTTAGAGTAACTTAGTCGTGCTTTCTCACTCAGACCCCTTTTCCCAAATACTCCGAAGACGTCTGGAGTGGGTGAAAGGTAATATCCTCCAAAACCTCGCAGGAGGGAACTCCTATGTATGGTTCTTGGTATAGTCAACGTTGAAGGATACACTGTTCCAAAATATTGTGCATCTAATCTCTGTTTCCATAAGAAACCTGATCTGCAAACAAAAAGAATAACCTTTCTAACAGTAAAATGTCAGGAAGTGATGACGAAAGAGAGGCAGTTAGATTAGCAACTGAACTCGCAGATGCTGATGCTACCATGCAAGCAGCAGACGCGGATATAATACTCATTCCGGTCATCAAAAGAAGATCTATAACTCTAAAACTTATAGAAAATGGACTGACACCTAGAGGTGGCACAGTCATATTCGTAATTGAGGCACACGAATATCGGCAGACAGAGGTATACTATTCATGGATACATTTTCCAGCAGCAAATGCTGTAACAAATTACTTCCACTATTACAAAATAGAGGAACCTCCTAATGAGTACACTCCTTTCGAGGAGGTGGAAGTACCACTCAAATTCCAAGAGCATTTGCTCTTATTTGATGGCGCCCTAAAACATAACAATCACATTACAAGGCTCGGTCCTTTAGGTAGACCAGGAGCAACGTGGCCGGTCTTAGCCGGATACACACCACACCCAGACATCGAAGGAATGTCTACAGGAGAGCTGTTAATACAGCTAAAACAATTACTAAAAATTCATAGACAATTAGTTCAGTATGTAATGCGGACTTCAACAATTCAGCCAGCGATTAAACTACCACAGCTGACCCCTCACCAGGGGAACACAAATAAAATCACACCACAGAACATCCAATCCTGCCTAGGTAAAGTTCCGGCTAAACGGGAACAGATACCATTCTGGTTGGCACAGAAAATCACCCAAATAGAGGCGGTGTTTCCTGACACCACCCCGCTAGAAAAACACAGGATTCTGACTATATGTCTCCCAATGGGAATCGCACCACACATAGAGGACTGTGACACTTGGGGTACAGTCTTTGCTTCCATCTACACAAAAACGCACGGTGTTCCATCCATTTCGGTGATACCAGATGTGCTAAAACAAATTCAAGATGAATACGGTCCAGAACCAGCTTTAACTCTTGGTATGAAATTACTGAAAGACTTCAAGCAGGTCTCGGCTATATTACTAGCCAACATAAAAGGTGAAGCAGCAAACGTGGCGATCCGCCAGAGGTTAAAAGAGACAGATATAGCAGACCAACCAGCTGAAATTGCCAGAATCATAGAAAAATCCTATGAGGAACTAGGTAGAGATAGTTTAGGTGGAATACCAGTAAAACCGCAACGGACTGAAAGTCCAGAAAAAATATTTTTTAATAATAATTCACCAAAAAAGAACTGGGATGGAAACAAACAATCCAATCCTAAAGAAAAGAAATTCCAGTCCAGAGGAAGGTCTCCTAGGCGAAGAGAAAAATCTCCAAACCGAAGACAGAGGTCACCGCAGAGTGACCCCTCTGGGAATAGATATAACCTTAGAAATAGGGATAATATTAAAAAACCTGATAGATATCAAGACATTGATACACGTCCCTCTCAATCTTTTCAGACTTCCTCGCTGAAATCGGAAAGAAGAGGACGATCAGAACAAAGAGAAGAGCACGCCAAGTCCAAAGACAAGGAACCTGCTCAGCTAAAAAAGAAATTACAATTTCCAAAAAAGAAGGTAGCCAGTATCAAGGTAGTTAACAATGCCGAGAATACTGAGGACACAACTGAAAAACGGAGAGTGGGCTCAGACAATGCTAGACAGCGCAGCAGAGGTGAGCATAGCTCGCAAAGTCCTTATGAATCATCTGGAGACAGTGGACACGAATGAATATCTTCAAGTGGAAACTGCAGACACCAGAGTTAGCAAACCCCACAAGATATACGAGATAACATTACGTATAGAGGGAGATAAGACTAGGAAAATAAGGGGACTATTTTGGGATAATCTCTCCAAGGGCTATGATATCCTTCTAGCTGAAAAAGACTGGCCACCAGAGTTTGTCAGGGAGTGCCCTCATGGCGAAGAAGTAATTATGCCTGCCTTCTCGAATCAAATCCCGATTCATAAAAAATACACACTTGCTAGAAAGTGGGCAGTGGCCTTAGCACCTGCTTTATATAAAAATCATGTAGGATGGGATGAGGATTCTCCTCCTCACAAAATCCAGTTAAAATCACAACCTACTGCACAAAGGCAGTACCCAATTAAGCAAGAAGCTAAAAAACAGGTAAATGAAATACTAGATCAGCTAGAATACCAGGGGGTGATTGAAACTTGCACCTCACAAATGAACAATCCTTTGTTTCCGGTCTCCAAACCAGACAACTCATATCGTCTAGTTTTGGATTACCGACACCTTAACACATGTTGCAAAACCTTTGCAGTGCAAAACTCACACAGTGCTGCACTAATGAATAACATAGTGCGCAAAAAATACAAAACAACCTTGGACATCTCCAATGGATTCTTTTGTCAAAACATAGCACCTGAGAGCAGATATTTAACTGCATTCTCAGTAAATGGCACTCAAAAGCAATTCTGTCGGTTAGCCCAGGGGTACAAGAACAGCCCGGGGATATTCTCAGCGAGAGTAACAGAATTACTACAACTATATGATGATGAAGCATTATCTTATGTCGATGACATTTACTTAACAGATGATGACTTGGATACTCACTTGAAAAGAGTGAACACCATAATACTTGGGTTCGCAGCAGAGGGTTACAAATTCAACTTTAAAAAATCCAGAATTGCCCATTTAACGGTCTTATACGTAGGATATGAATTATCAAGTATAGCCTGGTTGACAATTTTCTAAAGAACTAGAAGAATTAAAAAATCTAAAATATGAAAAGACGTATCCTCTGCCAATCGACATTCTGCCTCTAAGACATTACGCCTGTGTAATCTATACAGACGGACATGCTCAACCCTCCGTTTGGGGAGAACAAGCATACAACCCCACATGTGAGATTACAAAAGAAGTGTGGCGCGGAGGTATATTAAAACCTCTATTAACAAAATCACACTCAGTAGAAACTAATTCAGAACAACTAACTGAAATAATAGCATTGAAAATGGCGCTAGATAATGCGGATCGCGAATTCCCGACACTTATAGTGTCAGATTCATATTACTGCGTCAAATCATATAACAACGATTTGCAGACATGGATTCAAAACGGTTACAAAGATGACACAGATGCACCAATAAAGCAGAAACTGCTCTGGGAACAAATAGCTCTTTTACAAAAAGAACTACCAATGACTCACGTGACTCACTCACTGAGTCATCAGCGTGATGGCGTTCACGTTGTAGGGAATTCATTGGCTGAAACAGCCGCAGCGGCAGCCACTAAATCGGCTCCCGTAGTTCGAAAAAAGCGTACATTAAAATACATTGACGGTGAAACAATGCTGGCGGTGAAAACGTCATCAAAAGGCGACTGCTCAGCGTTACCGATCAACTATCCACTCAATTATACATACATAATCGATGCAAACTCCGTCCCTTTTGCTCGAATCCCTGGAGTGGGGGATAGAGTGATTCCAAACATGGACAGGAGAAACTTGTTAATCGCAGACGCACACATGGGCGAGGGCCCCAGACACCTTAAACTGAAAGATTCTCTGGAAGAATTACAATCACGGTACTGGTGGCCAGGCATGAGCCTGCATTACACCATGTTTGTAAAAAACTGCCCAAACTGCAACAGAGATCGCAGTGGGGAGAGAAACAGTTTAATACCTCGTCGTATCAAGGCAGATAATATGACCAATAAAAAGCAGGGCTTGCGATTAACATATACAGGCTAGTTTCCACTTATAATGTAGATCACCAGCACTCGGCTGACGTCCGGACTATTATACAAAGATTTGCGAGTCTAAATGGCATATACGCTAAGAGCATGCTACTTTCGACCATTGTTTTCACTCAAGCCCACCAGCCTGGGGGGAAACATGGCCGAATGAGCACAGTCCAGCGGGAATCTTCTCACTTCCTTCCTGAGGGTACGGGATGGTGTAAAGAAAAAACCAAGGCAGAAAGCAATCTATAATGGAAAGGATATTAGGTTCGGGAGCTGGGTGGGTCAAACATCTAATAAGTGTCCAACGTAGTCTAAATAACTTGCCAAGAAATTCTCTGAAGGGATTCAGTCCGTACGAATTATTATTTGGAACTAGAATGATTATCTCTGACCTCGACAGTCAGACTTCAGTGGTTAAAGAAAAAAGCTTTGATGTCAAAGACCGTTTGGCTATTTTGCAGGACTTAAACAAAACAAGAAAAGACCTGAGCAACATACAGTTGAAACAACAGCCAACAACCACTGAAGAATCACCACCTGTCCCAGCAAGACCTGTCTGGATTCCAAAAGTCGGGGATCTAGTCAGGGAAAAGATCGCGGTAAAGAAGGAATTTGGGCCTTCTTACAGAAAAGCAGTTCCTGTCTTGTCTGTCAACGGGACAAGATCAGTTGTACTACCGCCACTTGCTGGTAAAAAGGAGAACCGAGTTGTATCCATCGACCTGGTAAAACCACAACATGTGGCCGATAACAAACAGTAGGCCAAGTGGACTCCCAATAAGTAGCAGAACACCAAGGTTTGCTACCAGTACAGAGGTCCTAACAAAGAGGCTCATCACATTCGAAACGCCTACAGAAGAACAACAAGGACTATGCAACAATGCAATAGAACTCAGACCTCTGACAACCCAAATAAAAACATTTAGCAGAGACACACCAATCTACAATGAAGTACCAAGTGACAATGCAAGAAACAAAAATCCTGAACCAATTGGAACAATTGACAGAACTGCATCCGGCTACTTCATCAACTTCGATGATTCCTCTGAAAGCCTCAGTGAATCAAAGACACAGCCATCATCAAAATCCTTTAAAGACAAAGCTAAGGAACTTTTGAACCAACTGAAAGAAACATATCTGATTTCTCCATGGATTGAATTTTGGGTGGGTTTTGGTGCATTTATCCTCATACTTTGGCTCATCATGGTATTTACTTTGGGACGCTTCATTGAGGGAAAATATGCTAAAATGGACACAGCAAGTCAGAACATCAACTTGGTCCTCAAACCACACACATCTTCACACGTCGAGAAAAGAGAACTTTCTTCAGCCAACTTCACAGCCAATCCGATACCTGGTGGGGTAGCCTGGGACAACACTGACTATGAAATTTATGGTCCGGTCGAGATCCTGAAATATCCACACCAAATCAAGATCTCCTTGAGTGACTTTGCAAAACCAAACTCATTTGCTGATGATTGGGACTTCGAAAACATTAATAACATGATGTCTGACTTAGTAATGTCTGCTAAATTTACAAAACATGATTATTTGCAAGGTTCTACAAATTATGATAGTATGTATTGCTATAACCACTATGGTAACCACTTTTTACATAAATCTGCACAACCTAGAAATGTTTTAAATTATAATCAATGGGAACATTGTGCTACACCTCCAAAAGGGAGCTCAAGAACCGTTTATGACAAATATTCATATTTTTCAGGTTTTAACACAAGTAATGCTGAAACATTTTATTTTAAAATGTCAGACAAGACAGGGATGAAAATCATGATAACCAACACAAAATTGATATATTCAGATTCATTCTTCGAAAAAATGAATACTTTTGGATTTGATTATTGGGACAAAAATGTTGATTTGAAAAGTGTTTGGGGTACAAAAGATTGGCAAGTACAGGGTTTAGAAGCTTTGTTTAGAGCCTGCATGATCCCAGAACAAATGATATTTTTAAATGACACTGTTCAACAAACCACCTGTCTTGGCTTAGCCAAAATCAAAGATTTAAATAAACCGTCTATTCCAAAGCCAATAATGTTTAGCAACAACTCTGATACAGATGAAGAGATAGACGTAAACCATATATTAAACCAAAACAGAACACATCCTGATTGGAAACAATGGTTGATCTGGCCCACAGATACAAATAACTGTCAAGATAGATTCCTGAATAAAACACAGGGTTTCAAAATGACCAGGCCAGACCCTAGATATCCCCAAAGACATCACCCAGGGATAATAACAACCTACAGTGTGGGCAAATTATGCCTTCAGTGGCTACAAACTTCCACACTGCCTGAAATTAAGCAACACCTAACTTTACTTACTGATGGTGCTGACTTGCGTGATTTCATACTGGGACCACGCAAACAGCGTCAAAAGCGTTTCATAGCAGCCTCTGTATATGCAGCATACAATGAGGCCTGGGAGGTTACTCAAATTGAGAGAGCAGAGAGAATACGGGAAATTGACCGTATTAATTTGGAAAAATCACTTTCTGTAGTGGACAATGGGTTAATGACTCTGTCCTCCAGAATTTTTTCTTTGGACAGCATTGTGTCTTCAGCAATCGACATATTATCGCAAGACTTACTGTTATTACAACATGGTCAGTCACAATTGCGTTCTATTGTACAGCTTGGCTGGACGTTACAAAATCTGCGTTCAGGCTATGTGCCTTGGCGTTTAAACAACACAACGTCACTGTTCCAAATCTTTAACCTTACTGATAGACAAATCGGTATGGCGCAAAAGGGTGCTGATTATACAATCTTGAGCATTGAAAAACTAGAAAGATTACCAATGACAATGTCAGAACGACCTGTCAGTGAATGGATAATCCACGGAATCATAAATATTCCAATCTCAACCTTCAGGTTTCAATACTGCCAAAAATATATACAGGCTGGCATGTACGAGAAATTGGGAAAGGGGTACCTTAAAACAACTTGGAACCTGCCCTATTCACATGCATGTGTCAGTAATAAAGGACAGAAAGTGTTTCTTAGTGGCAACAATTGTGCTATGTCACTAAGCGGCACGCTTCTGTGTAACGGAATTAGTTTGCATGGAGCCTGTGAAGGGAATTCATACAACCTTTCATGTCACCAGCAAGGCGCACCTGCAACTGAAATAGAACCATTCTTTCAAAGACTCTATAATGGGAGTTACATTCTTATTGTAGACCGCAAATGTTGTAGTCTTATGCCCGGGACTCCTTATCTAGTCACTACGACTGCGAAGGTCAAGTGCTGTGGACGTTCTTTGTTCCCCAGCTCCTTTCCAGACAGGGAGGCAAGGGCATGGCCCAATTTGAAAATTACTTCTATTCGAATAGATACTTTAAGCAGAATGAAAACAGTGCTTCTTCAGACGCCTACAAGGCTCACGTCATCAAAAGAAACGTATGATCTACAAGTCGCAAGGACGACTGCAGAGATACATACATTATTATCGACTAATTCCCCCGTACATTTCGCTGAAATCCTGAGCGAAATCTTAAATATTTCTGATACCACTGGGGTCTCAAAGGTATTTAAGACAGTATTTTCGATGGCATTAACACCATTCAAAGCCATACTGGGTATTTTTCCAGATTTCGTCCATTCGATTTTTGGCGGACTTCCCCTGATCCTGGGACTAATTGCAGGAATCCTATTCTTAGTCCTTATTTTTCGTTATGGCAACCCATGTCACAGATCAAACTCTCGCGACAATGGAAGATACGATCCTAGCCATTGGATACCGGGACCGGATATCAAAAATCCTGGGACTCTCCCGGCTTAGAGACCTAAACATGACTTGGTTTCTATCATTTCGACCAATGTGGCAAAGGTGTGTTTTACCTGTACTAAGGTGTCTGCTATGCGGAGAAGAATGCGTGTTAGACACCTGTCTGACGCTACAATCGGATGCGCCAGTGGATGCAGATACATTGTTGGTTCCTACCAAGGTTCACGCTTTGTGCTGCCCTCAAGGGCTGCCAATCCTGATGACGGCATTCGTGGAATCTTCACCACTACGATTGAAGAGTAGTGAAGTTCAAGATGAAAGCAGCATCGAACAGGTACGACCTTCTGTCAGCAATGTGAATCAGAATGTCAATGCAGACAATCATGCGCACGAATGCATGGTTACACCTATTTCCGACTTAGTGGAACTTTCCCATGAAGCTGTTGACAGTTTTTTCGAAAGCCTTAATGATATGATGTTCTCTCCAGAACAGAAATAAAGACTTTTGAGCAAGCTCGCACACGGCGTTCCCTGAATTCGGCCTTCAACTTTAAAAATAAAGTCACATGAACAATTTTTCCCAACAGTTCACGGACAGCAATTTTTTAGCAGCCCAAATTATTTTTTACAAAATTTTCGGGACACTTATCTTCTGCTTAAAGTAAGAAACTATTCCTAGAGAACTAAGATTTCTATTTTTAGATACTTTATAAACTTTAGTTGCCCGCTGGGATGTTCACGAATATTTTATTATGTGATGAAATGGTCTCGCACTTCCTTTCTGTATAGCTATATTAAGAGCCATTTCATGTGTATTTCTCATATACCAAATAAGCAATAATGCATACAAATGCGTGTTTACTTTAGCGTTTAATTCATAGCTTAAGTGCATACAATATATATGACTGCAATTTTTCAGTCTATTTGAAAATTTCAAAATGCGTTAATGTATTTTGGGGTGGTAAGGTATACACTATACTCTATAGTATGTTGTACTATGTTATACTATGCATAGATTAGTAAATATGACCATAGTTAGCGTGGAGTGGGTGTCATGTATTCCTATAGGTTCTGAATCGATCCCCCTATTCCTGACCCTATTCTGGTTAAACTAACTATCAAGTTAACTAACAGTCAGCCCATGAGGCAAGAAAAGCCCCCATGATGCAGATACCGTTATCTGACGCAGTCACACTACGGCACAGGAACGTGTTATCTGATTAGGTCATAACGCTTGAGATCTAATTAGACAAGCGACATTCCTCCAGCCCCTGATAAGGCATACGACGTTCTCATAACAAATCAAACCTATGACAACCTGGAAAATCCGTGCGGCCATTGTTTTGATTTCACAGAGAACTTTAGTAAAGAATGTGCTAACGAGCAAGTCGTATGACATCTTTATTGACGTATCTATGTCCATCCTTACGTCAATCTCGGCACCTTTAAGGTATAAATATTGCCGATCTTGCCCTATGCAAACACACGCGTGGTGACGAGACGGAGCAGCCATACTTGCCGAAGCCGAGAGCAGAAGCAGACCCCGCTAGCAGCAGCCCCGCCTTCCTGACGCGCTGAGAGACGCGCTGCTATCTCAAGCCGAGAGACCCAGCACCGGCGCTTCTGGGCAGCCCTCGCAGGCAGCCTGGAATATCGAGAGCAGAGAAAGAGATACCATTCCTCATTCATCCTAAATTCCAGGTACAGAACTGAATAACCCCTCACAGAGAATTCTTTAGTTATTCACTTGGCAAAAACAAACTTAACTTAAACTGTAACTTTCTATTCCCGCCCACGCATTAGACTTAGGTCAGGTACACGGGGTAGGCGTATTTAGAAACACCAGTTGAGTACGTTTAGTCAAATGTATATGTGTATGTAAATATATTTTAATCATTTTAAACATCATATGGCTCAGAAACCATATCAATGTTTTTACAGTATTATTTTATACTATTGCTTTTAATGTATGCACTTTACTTAACTATAAGTATTGCAATAATATCGATCCATTTCTCTTGTACGAGAAAAGAGACTGATCAATAAATAACACCTTTTTATTGAACACGCCCGTCTCTTCCTTTTCTCTACAATCTGATGAGACTAAGAATGCACGTACTGACTGAGTAAAATAATTGCCTTGTGCTCACACCACTCTCGAGATTGACTCTTGATTAGGGGAGAGCAAAGTTGTCATGTTCTATGGTTGTCAGAAACTAAATCCCTTCTTGTCTAATCAGGGGAGTTAATTCTTTCCTGAACATTCGAGAAAGTTTCTAGCGAACTCTGAGCTACGCTGGCAAACCCAAAACTTAAGTCTAGTATCGACAGTAGTAGACCTAGTTAACGTCTGGCCTAGGCCTTTACTGCTGTAGGTATTATTCCAATGCGCAGAGCCTATTGGGAAAATAGGAGCTACACTACACTACTAGGTATGCAATACAAAGTACTATTTAGTAACCTTCGTCACTCCCACCTTTTCTGGAGATCTCAAAGTGGGTAGAGATATCTGCCCATATAGGTAAACTCATTTTTTTCTTTATTTGGCAAATGCTGCCATAAAAGTTCACATAAATACAATGGACATAACAAAAACTTTAAAAACAGTAAAACCTGTACAATTAAAAATAAAATAAAAGCTATCATAAGGCCATTTTGAACAGTGTTTAATCAATAGACAATGCTTGTCCTAGGATTTCATTAAACATGTTCAAGCCATATGCCTTATACTTCTGAATTCTAGTGGAGAATTAGTACCTCATTAAGGAGGGCCATTAGGTTTGAAATTGCAACTAGAGCATTTATCTAGGTCGCATTGCTAGCAGCAGCGGTGGACAGTGAAATACAGTATTCAGGCCCGTACACTGCCCTGTCTATACTTCCATTAAGAAGCGAGACAGAGCAAACACAATCAGGGGTGATGAATTTGATCTGAGGATTCTGGAGACAGCCCTAAAATACCCAATCCCTATGCTCTGACCAAGGGTTAAAATCCACTTCTTCCTATGATCATGATAGCGTTTGCAAGAGAACAATATGTGATTAATACATTCCTTGATCTAAGGGCAAAAAGGGCAGCACAGGGCTAGGTTAGTATCATGTTGCCCCCATTTAGCAGTAAAGGGGCGCAACGTTAGGGTCCCAAAGCGAAATGTAATGTACAAAGGTTTTTGCCAAAGGGGGTTCCATGGAATCCATACTTTGTTTCGATAAGGTAAGAATCTTTTAATTCCAGGAAATCTAGTGTCAAGGTACCCAAGCTCCTATTCCTGTGCAATTCTCCATCTATGTAACTCTAGTAAATCCACTTGAGTGCTTTGTTAGTCACACCGGAAATGGTTCCTGGGTTAGTCCACAAATGTTTGCATTACAATTTTGCCAAGTAAGTCTTAATGTGCACTAAACAGGGAATCTTAGAAACTCCAAGCTTCCTGAGCAGCACCTCCAAACCCACCTGATACAGTATGAGGTTGCTGAAGCCCAGAGCCATCTCTAATAATGCATAGGTCTAAGGGCTGCTTTATGAGTGATGGACCTGTGGCCTTGATCCAACCACAAAGGCAGGAATGGGAAACTATTTGGAAAGTTCACCAAATATTGCAAAAATAGGTTCTTGCTCACCTCCAATGTAGTACGCCTCTTATGTCCCCATAGTTCTTCCCCATACAAAGCCTCACCTGTAGCTTGAAGATATGGATGGCAGGAGATGCTGGTCAGAAGCTAGAACCCCTAGAACTTCTCAGGACGCCCCCTGCAAAATGTTCAAGCATCAACTTGCTCTTATGGATCTGGGCAGACCAGCCGAAATTCTCCATCAAAGTGAGGCCCAAGTGCTCAAATGTACAGACACTTTCAAGGGGAACACAATTCATAGGTATACGTTTGGTAGTAAATATAGGCGGGACCAGGATGAGTGACTGGAATATGGAGAATACTTACACTGAAATTGAGTGGAGATAGGCAGGTTTAGATGGGGTTCAGGAAAGGACATGAACATAAAAATGTCCACCACAACAAAAGTAAGCAAAGGTTCGAAACAGTAGTAAAAGTAATCCAGCTCAGCTGGAGTATGTCAAGCACCACACACGGCTACAAAGAGATAGACAAACTCAGTCTCATAGAAAACAATGGAGATAGGGACTTAATATACCATCCCATAGAAAATGGTATTAAATATATTAGATTATATTGACTTTTCATATTTTGATCGTTGTCTAAATACAAACGATCATTTGTATTTATGAACTGTAACATACGACTGATTAACTATTTTACTGTGTGTCTGTACTTAATAACCTGGAACTTTGGATGATGTGATTGGGAATGTTATTACTTGTATTTTTATATTGGTAGGAGTCTTTTTTATTGATCTACTTTTATGGTGGTTTTACTCTCAACCGAAAAAAGTTTATGAATCAAACAGACTTTTAAATTCAATATATATAGAATTGTTTTTAGCAATAAAAAGTTTGATGACAAAAATAAAATACTGAATAATTTAAAAAACAGAAAAAAAATAATTCATTCAAATCTTTAAACTTTTAATAAAAATGTAAAACTATGTTAGATACAAAAGTAACTTAACCGCGGCGTGAATTCTGCCGCAGTGCGGCGGTTTTAATGAGTGGGCGGGGCCGCATCGGCCAACGGACATGCGCAGCACTACAGAGGTAGTGCTCGCGACGGCCGTTGGCTGACGGGAGCATTTAAGGGGCTACATGTACTAAATATCAATCAAGTAATTAAATGCAAGTGCGGATTTTTTTAGTTTCAATTTAAAAATAAGATATATATATTGAATTTGTATATTCTAACCATTTAATTATTTAATAAAAATTTAATCTGATGAGTTTTTTTTTTTTTAGAACAATTCAATCTATAAAAGCATGGGAGAAACTGATGACTAGAGTGACGAATAATGAATTTCCAGTAATTGAATTACCAGTAATTTGGATATTACCTTCACGCCCCATTGGTCATTTCAGTCACGCTTGGGAGAATATCAAAGCCAAAAAAGCTTTGATGAACTGTATTGTAAGCATGGGCGTAAAATCCGTTACGCTCGCGGATTTTTCGTATTTTCGGTAAATCCGCAATCCGCGAACTCTCGCGGATGTGGCGAAAATACGCAAATCCGTGCGAAGCGGATTTTTTGCTTGTGTTCGCACTGCTCGCGGGCCGCGGCGCGGGCAGCAACAATCTCGCACTCGCAAAAGTACAAAAATTACAAGCGGGCGGAAACGGAAATACGTCACGCAAACAAAATGGCGGCGCCCATACTCAACCTTGGGGTAACTCGCACGAGTTCGCGGCTTCCACGGTCGAGTTCGCACGACGCCGCGCCTCGCGAATAGGGCGAAATTACCTAAAAACGAGTTTTGCAAAAGCAAAACCAACGAGCAGGTGCAAAAGTTCGAGCTCATCATTTGTAACCATTTACCTGTAGTGCTTCCTGAAGGGGCCCTCCAGAATCCGGTTGCCTACTTGCAACTATTGTGTGACCCTGCTCTGACAGTCACAGAATAGTTACAAGTATGCCATTGCATCCTGTTATTGCAACAAAAAGGAAAGGGAGCAGACAAGCAGGTGCCAGCCTTCATTAATGTCAGTTGGGGCAGGGCAGGTGGTGTTGTTTGCAAAACTTAGTGCAGGTGTGCTTGGCTTTGCCACAATAATGTACACTCACTAGTCAATCAGAGGGTGCGAGATTTCGCGGATTTTGCGTATTTTCGCAATCCGCAAATACGCAAATCCGCAAATTCGCGGATTGCGAATCCGCAAAATCCGCCCATGCTTACTGTATTGTCATAGAATAAAATATACTGAGACAAAAAAAATCTGCAAAGCTCCCAATGTATTCTACTCCGAAATCTCCACTATATTTCATCAAAATTGATAATTCTTAAACCTCAACTGGGCGGGGAACCTTCAGAATTTTGTAGGTCTTTTGAAAGGCAAGTGCTTACCCATCTATTAGGAGCTAATTTAAAACACCTCCTATAGTTACTTCTGGAGTGTCAAGAGTCCATATAAACCTAATGATTCAACTTGTTTAGAGCATAGCGTTGCGCTCTCCATATTTTAAAAAAGGAGCTGCAAAGTGCAAGTAAACGTTGTTCTAGCCCATCTAGCACAGAAGTACCAATTTATTTCCTTTCTGAGTCACGCCAGAGGTTACCTATCAGCTATTTAGAGTGAGCTGATCGAAGGCAACATTGTTCAGTGTAAACATACTTATCGGTAATAATACATAAGGGCTTGTTGTGGCGCATGTGAGCTTGTTATACATAGGCTGCTTGAGTTCTTGTCTTTACATACCGGTCAAATGCGTTGCCTCCTACGGTCGGAAAAGATCGTGTGTAGAGGTAAGTAGGACAGAGATGAGAGGGAGTGAGGGAAAAGACGGACACAGGCGCAATGAATAGAGGCTGTATGGCCAGCGCGATTTTGCAGACGGGTTGCGCCGTGCTGGAGGGGTAGAGGGGGGGGAGTGGCGGGAGTCTGTGTAGGGCCGCATTCACTGCAGTTTTTGTGAGGCAAGGTATTTGTCCAGGGAGAGCCAAATCTCATTGCTGCGTCCAACTTGTGGTGTTTGGTTTTTCGTTATGTTGTCTGCTCCCCTTAGGAAGGTGACCCAGTTGAACCATACTTTGAAAGTGGCCCTCCCTGTATCTTTCCAGTTAGACAGTATTGTCTTGGTTGCCGCCGTGAGGAGCAGGTCAATGAGGCTCCTGTCATTGGCAGATTGGATCTGCGGTGCCGTGAATGCGTGCACTATGCTGAGGAGATCTATTTTTGGAGTGTACCCAGTTACATTGTGGATGAACTCTGTTACTTTCCCCCAGAAGTTTTTGACTTTAGGGCAGTGGACTATTATGTGTTCTAGGTCCCCTCTCTGTTTCTGACAGTTCCAGCATAAGTCGTTGTCAGTTAGACCGACCGCTGCTAGGCGCGCCGGTGTCCAGTGCGCCCTGTGTAGGAGCCAGAATTTCGTTTGCGCTAGTGTTGAGGTGACTTTGTGCCTGCTTGCCGAGACCCAGAGGAGGGCCTTTTCTTTCTCGCTAAACCGCCCCTCGTTTAGTGTCTCCCAGTGATCCATGACTTTCTTGTTCAAAGTTGTTGTTTTTGCCCTAAGTAGTTTGTAGAGGTGTGATGTTTGGTGTCCGAGTTTATTGAGATTTGACATGTATTGGTGTATTGTTGGCACCTCTTTGCTTAGTTTTGCTCTGGTGATGGCCGCTTTGATTTTGAGGAAGGAAGTTATATAGTTCTATGTCCGGGGGGTCGTGCCCCTTTTGTAGGTTGGAGAAGGTGGCAGTAGACCCTCGTTCCTCTAGTTGGGATGGGGTGTGGATAGCACGCCGGAGCCAGGGGGTTATGTTAAGTACGCTGTTCTTGTATTTAATTTTTGTGTTGAACCAAATGGATTCGTATTTTGTGTTTTTTATACTTTTCTCCATTCTTTTGTCTACTTACAGGAGGGCCTTTTTGGTGTTTCTGAGGATTATGTTAGTGGCTGCCGGATGTTTGTTAGCCGTGAGGAGGGCCGCCGGGTTTATGCCTCCCATTAGAGCTATCTCTAGTTCCAGCAGGCTGGTGTGTAACCATGTTCCTGCGTGAGCCAGTATATGCCTTGCCTGGCCAGGGAGGCTGTTTGGAAAGTCTTAAAGTTTGTGACATTAAGCCCCCCTAGGTCTTTGCTGAGCCTGAGTTTCTGGAAAAATGGAAATGGAAATGGAAATGGAAAGGGTCTTATAATGCGCAACTAAGCCCGGAGGCATCAAGGCGCCTAGGAAAACGATCAGCAAATGCCAGATAACAAGCATTACAGGTATGCCTTGGAGAATAACCATGTTTTCAGGGCTTTCCGAAAGGTCAGGACTGACGGCTGGGTTTTAATTCCAAGCGGCAGGCTATTCCAAAGTTTGGGGCTACTGCTGAAAACGCTCTCCCACTCCATTTGGTTCTGTGGACACGGGGTCCGGGGTTCTGCTGAGTTTCTGGAGGCTAATCCTTGCTTTTTTACCCCTCCAGAGGAACGAGTTTATCATTGTGTTCAGTTTTTTGTGGAATTCTTCCGTGACTATAAGTGGCATCATACTCAGCAGCAGCAGGTAGCCTGAGTTTCTGGAAAAATGGAAATGGAAATGGAAATGGAAAGGGTCTTATAATGTGCAACTAAGCCCGGAGGCATCAAGGCGCCTAGGAAAACGATCAGCAAATGCCAGATAACAAGCATTACAGGTATGCCTTGGAGAATAACCATGTTTTCAGGGCTTTCCGAAAGGTCAGGACTGACGGCTGGGTTTTAATTCCAAGCGGCAGGCTATTCCAAAGTTTGGGGCTACTGCTGAAAACGCCCTCCCACTCCATTTGGTTCTGCTGAGTTTCTGGAGGCTAATCCTTGCTTTTTTACCCCTCCAGAGGAACGAGTTTATCATTGTGTTCAGTTTTTTGTGGAATTCTTCCATGACTATCAGTGGCATCATACTCAGCAGGTAGTTGACCATCGGAGTTAGCATCATTTTAATGGTTTCTACTCTGCCCCACCAACTAACGTACTTGGGGGACTACGTGTCAAGTCTGTCCTTTATTTTGTTTAGTAATGATTTTTTGTTATGCTCTAGTGTTGACCTGAGGTCCCTGTCAAAGTTGATACCTAGGTATTTAAGTGCCTTCTTCTGCTATAGTAGGCCGGAGTTTCCTAACACCTCCCTGGTGGTGTGAACGTTGAGGCTTGCATTCAGACTTGCTTCTGTTAAGCTTGTACCCTGCTACATTGGCATACACTTCGATGGTGTTCATTAGTGTTTCTATTGAGGGTTCGGGGTTCTCTGTCACAATGAGTATGTCATCGGCATATGCTGCTAGTTTGACCGTGTTCCCGTTGACCTCCACCCCCTTGATTTCGGTATTGTTCCTGATCATGGTCAGAAGGGGTTCTAAGGTCAGTAGGAACGGAGCTGGCGATAGTGGGCAACCTTGTCTGGTTCCTCTTTCCAGGGATAGGGCCTCTGATGTGCCACCGCTAACCACGCCTCGGGCTTTGGGTGCCTTGTACAGGGCCATGACCATTGACCTATACTTCTCGCCTAGGCCGAACTTCTGCATACACTGGTCAAGGAAGGGCCAAGAAACTCTGTCAAAGGCCTTTTCTGCGTCTAGCGCGATCATCACAGCTGGTTTGGTGTTTGAGGAGGCAAAGTTAATTACGTGGCAGAGGAGTCTAGTGTTGTCCTGGGATAGTCTGTTTTTAAGGTAGCCCACTTGCGTTTTGTGTATGAGGTTTGGGAGTTGGGAGTTGAACGTTGAGTCTGCCCGCTAGTATTTTTGCGTATATTTTGCAGTCTACGTTAATTAGAGAGATGGGTCTATAGTTCCGCGGAAATTGCGTGTCTTTGCCTTCTTTGGGGATGACTATGATATTGGCTTCTGCCATTGAGTTTGTCATCTTCCCTGCTTTGATGCAGTGTGCGAAAACCTCTTTCAGTGTGTTTCTAATATGGGGGAGGAAGTGTTTGTAGAATTTGTCTGTGTATCCGTCCGGACCCGGTGCCTTATTTTCTTTTAGGGCAGCTACTGCCAGATCTATATCTGCTCCTGTTATTTCAGATTCTAGTGATGCACATTGTGCCTCTGTTAGTTTGTGTAGACTAAGTTCGCCTAGGAGGGTTGCCCCCCCCCCCCCGTCGGGGTTGAGGTTTTTGTCCTCCTTGTATAATACCTCATAGAATTCTTTGAACACTCTGAGAATTTCTTTGTTGGATGTCTGAGATTTCTTGTTGGTGTCGGTCATCGCTGCTATGGCGTGTTGTCAATGCTTGCTTTTAAAGGTAGGAGGCAAGGGCCTTCCCTGCTTTGTTTGCTGAACAGAGATTTATGGCTTTGTACTTGTTGATCCATGTGCACGCTCTCTCGTCCTCCGTGTTAGGGCCATAGATTTTGGCAATGTGTATCGTTTCTTCCCCCCGCTTCAGGCTAGTGATTAGCAGGCGTCCATCTTCGTCCCCCTGGTGTTCGAGTAAGGTCAGTCTGGCTTTCTTATTTATTATCGTTACTACTCCTCTTTTTTGTGTATGGCTGGTGAGCACAGGGTTAGTCCAACCCAGCTTGCCTTCAGGCGCTGTGCATCCTCTTCAGAAAGTTTTGTTTCCTGCAGGACATATACATCGCTATTTAGTTTGGTTAGATAGTTCATTATCTTCTTCCTTTTTATCGGGTGGTTGAGCCCTTTGACGTTAAGTGAGGTTATCTTCAGGTCAGATAGTAGTTGGGGGTCGTTGTGCGTTGCCATCGTGAATGTAGGTTATCGCCCATGCTTTGTGTTGTATGGTTGGCTCCTATGCAATTTGCCCTATCCGCCCCCCTCCTGGTACCTCCCCGCGCGCCCCGTCTGGACTGTCTGCAATGCGTGATAGCTGTGTATGTGTGTCCGTTGAGAATGAAAGAAGTAGAAAAAGAAAGAAAAAAGGAATAAATAGTCTGTACTGGTCTACCCCCCCTACCCCCTCAACCCCCAGCCCCCCTCTCTCCCTCCGCATTTCGATAGATGGGCGTGCAACAGCAAAGTTCCTTCCCCCCACTCCTCCCCCCCGAGGGTTACAGTTGTCTGCGATATTTGCGCCATGCACGAACCCCTGAATATCAGAAAAGGATTTACAATTGGTCCACACAGGAGTTGATGCCATGTTGACTTTCCACTAGTCCCAGGGTGTTGAGGTAGTGTCAGTTTGCAGATACGGTGACAGTGTCCACCCTGGGGAACGGGAGCGTCTTATCGTGCGGACCCGATCTAGATACTGGATATACCATGAAGTAGAATGTTAGTTGAGGTAGAAGCGTTGAACGTGTCCTGGTGCTCTTTTGTGTGCCTGGATTATTGTCCGTTACCGGCCTGGTCGCTTGCACTCGTGTTGTGCGAAGATGCTCTTCTCTTCGCCGTCTCTGTGCGTTACGAGGTCCCCCGGTGGAGGACTTGGAGTCGCAAGTGTCTTCTCAGTTCTCCCGGGTCGTCGAAGATTAGTGGGTGCCCCTTGTCCACGATTCTCAGCCTTGCCGGGCCTGCAAAGCTGAAGGTGATATTGTCTTTCCTCATTTTGTCCCGCAGAGCTAGGAAGCCTTTCCTTGTTTCGACAGTTTGGCGTGAGAAGTCTTGGGTGATTATTATTTTGGTGTCTTTCCACTTTAGTGTTTGGTTCTTCCTGGCCACTGCAAATATTGCCTCGGTCTGTTGCGATCTAAGGGGTCTGCAGATAATCAGGCGTGGGCCACGTGCGCTTTGGAGTTTCATCGCTGGTACTCGATAGGCCTTGCCTAGTTCGAAATGTTTGTCAAAGCTGAGACCAGTAATATGAGGGATGAGCTCCTCTGGGAGGGCTGCGCAGGATCCGGGTGTGTCCTCTTCCCCTTCTGGTACGCCAAGAAGTCTTATGTTGCCTCTTCTTGTGCGATCGTCTTGTTCGGCCAGCTGTTTCTGTAGGCGGCTTTGGAGATTGACTGCAGGGCCCTGCTCGATTTCGTGTTGGCATCTTCGATCTCACTTCCGCCGAGTCAATCCTAGTGTTTGTGTTGTGTTGGTCTGCTCTAATGGCTGCCAGCTCTAGTTGCATGTTGTCGATAGTTTGTTTGGTGGATCTGGCAACCTCGTTGCCTTCATTGACTTTCTTGAGGATAATGTCCAGCATTGTGTCGGTTTTGAGCTCAAGGGCGAGTCAGGATTGTTTTTGTATTTCTTTATTTCGTTGGCTACCTTCCCTTCTTGGTTGGACATCTCACTAAGGCGCCTTCTGGCTAGGTAGCTGTCCAATCTGTCTCCCTTGCGTTGTGTGGCTGAGCTGGATTGCTCTCCTCCTGGACCCGGTGTGGCTTTGCTGGTGTGCTGGCGGTCTAGTCTGTACCTGCTCGGTTCTCGGATGGCCCTTGTTCTTGTTTTAGCTTGCGCCAGTTCCGCTTGATGGTGCTGGATGAGGTGATCGGTTCTTAGCGTGGATCCTTGCTGTTTTGGTCTGCGTATTTCCGTGTTGTTCCCCCTGGGACAGTCTGTTAGCTGCTCTCCCTCTTTGTGAGACGCTCATTTTGCCTTCCGTTTGGTCGCCGAGCTTGGCGTGTTAAGTACGTGTGTGCTGGCTTAGATGGCTGCTGCCAGTGTGCACCTTCGTACGTCACGAGGCGCTATTGCTTACTTTTCCGTCTTTCCCTTACTTTGCGCCCCCTGGGTCCGCCTGTTTAGCTGCTTCCCCCTTTTGTGCAGGCGCTCTTTTTGCTTTCTGCTTGTTCACCGGGCTTGTCGTGTTGAGTACGTGTGTGCTGGCCAAGATGGCTGCTACCAGTGTACATCTTTAGTTTTGTATGCCCCGTGGTGCTGTTGCTATAATCGCCGTCTTTTTCTTACTTTGCGCCCCCTGGGTCGGCCTGTTAGCTGTTTCCCCCTCTGTGGTGGCGCTCGTTTTGCCTTCTGCTTGTTCGCCGAGCTTGTAGCATTAGGTACGTGTGTGCTGGCCAAGATGGCTGCTGCCAGTGTACACCTTCAGTTTCGTATGCCCCGTGGTGCTGCTGCTATAATCGCCGTCTTTTTCTTGCTTTGCGTCCCCTGGGTCGGCCTGTTAGCTGCTTCTCCCTCTGTGCAGGCGTTCGTTTTGCCATCTGCTTGTTCGCCGAGCTTGTAGCGGCCAAGATGGCTGCTGCCAGTGTGCACTTTCAGTTTCCTATTTCTCGTGAGGTCTTCGCTGTGCTCGCCGTTTTCCCCTTAATCTGCGCCCTGGGTCGGACAGTTAGCCTTCTATTCTTGTTAGCTTACTTTACCGCACTGGGTAGGGCCGTGTGGGCATGGGAGGTTAATTATGCGGCCACTTCCAGCTTCGTGTGGCCGTTTGCCTTGATCTTGGTTACGCCGGTTGCTAGTAGTCTGCACCTTTAATTTCGTATTCACCGTTGTCTTTGATTTGTTGTGTTTGACAGCACTCGCTGGTTCACCAGCGCGCCATCGACCAGGGATGTTCTTATGTTTGGTGGGTACCAAAGATAGCCGCTTCCAGTGTGTACTTTCAGTTTCATATACTCCGTTGGCTAGTTGCCTTTCGATATGTATTGCTTGTTCGCACTCTCAGGTACGTGGGCTCACCGGCTCCTTGGGCTGTGCTCAAGGATGTTCCTCTGGTGTAGCAGGCACGCCTGTGAGGTTTTTTTTTTCTACGCGTTCTCGCCTACTTATTGCGTCCTGCGGTTGTGTGCTGGCCAAGATGGCCACTGCCAGTGTGCACCTTCAGTTTCGTTTTTGCCCGATTATTTATTAGTCCCTTTTTAGCGGATTCACGGTTTAGTGCTCTCTTTTGCCCAAACTCTTAGCACTGACCTGGCTTGGTAGTTCAGGTGGTTGCTCCGTTTCGGACCCTTTCACTCTCCTTTCTCTCGGGGCTAGATCTTCTTATGCCCTGGTTAGCACCGGTGCAGTGACGCCATTTCTGCTCCTCTTCGCGTCTGTCTTGGTCTTGTGTTGAGGACCGATTCTTGGCTTTGCGGTTTTCTATGGCTGTGGTGGGGGACTTCAGTATGTGCGCTTGACATTCAGACGTCTGTGCTTGTAGTTTTTGCTGTTTCGCTCGCTAAATCGCTGTTATTTCCTCGGTTTGGTGGAGGTAAAGGACTCAGGCGCCCGTCCTCATTGCTGTCCAAGCCACGCCCCCTGAGCAACATGTTTAATGGTTTTTTTAGATTCTGTTAACTGAGGGTCCCATCTGCCTTTGTTTTTTTATTTTTTCATTTGCTTTCCACTTTGTAATAGTCTAATATTTAAATTACTAAAAGAATAAACCTTTCTAATTGATTATTTGCACAAGGCTTAGCTAAAAGCAATGAGGAACCTTTATCCCAAAACCCAAACATAACCTCCTACTGCGGTCTGATATAATAGGGAACTGAAGTAACAGCACATCTCAATGTACTTTTCCGCTCTAAAATCCGATTCCATTTTTAGTCATACCTTGATTCTACTTTCCTGTTTTAAAGGCTAAACCTATTAAAAAATGCTTCAAATGGGACTTGCAAATTATTGGTGACTGCCGAAAAAGTATTGGTGACTGCTGTTAATCAATTTCATGAGCTTTGCATGGATCGAAGGTTATGAAGACTGAGAAGTTAGATATCTTGGACTCACCAGTGAAAAACAAATCTGGGCAAAGCATGCAGAAGAAAAAGAAAAGCATTGCAATTACAGAAGAAGCTTGTGGTAAATGAAAACAAAGAAAGGCTACAGGAAAACTGCCAAAAAAGAAAAAGGCAGTACAGGAATAACGTGATGGGTACTATCACACGAGTAAAAGAACCTGAGTGGAAGAGGAATAGAAAGGTTCGAAGAGGGGCTTGGGTCAGATGTGTGTGTGTGGGGGGGGGGACATTATGAGTAATTAAATGAACAGGGTCCTGCGAGCTAAAAGGGTTCTCTCCCACATAGACATGAGAAACCTAAAAGGGTTCTCTCTCTCACATAGACATGAGAAACCAAAGCATAATTGTGATGATGGCATGCTCGAGATTATGAGGTTTGTGACTGAGGAAAAGCGATGATCAGGGCCGGCTTTAGGGCCGTGTGACTGGTGCAGCCGCACTGGGCGTTGACCTGTGGAGGGGGCACTGTGACCACAGGGGGAGGGGGGCGCTGTGTTTAGCAATATCTACTCATCTAACAAAACAAAAAGCTCCATTCTTGGGTGTTTTTGTTCAACACCTATTGCATTCGGAGAGATGCATTTTTTAAATACCAAATAACTGCGGTTTGTAAAATCAAAATATAACATTAGCCTATTGTGTGTCTGATGGCTTTCAGACAACAGCAATGCCCATATCAGATAGCTGCATTTCTTGGGATAAAATATTGGATTACATTAATTTAGATCACAGCCCTCCGGGCAAATAAGCTAGGATGGTGGTGTAGAACACAGGGAGTTGGCTTCCGCTTAAATTTATGGTGTAATCCGTTTGGTGGACAAAGAAGAGCAGCATTTGCTTGGTGGCATAGTTTCTCAGAGCACTGTTATTGTGAGGCACAGGCTCTATGAATGAAGAAATGTCTGTGCCTAAAATGGCTTGTAAAATGTGGCATTTAAAGAATATTATGCAAAGGTACCCTATATTATATATAATATTATATTATATTGATGTAATTAGGACCGTGAGCTTCTGGAATAGGAAACTTCATGCAACATGGTTTCAAGAATCCTAATTCGGAACAAGAGTAGCAATCTCCAGGGTTGGACTGGGGCAGAAAATAGGCCGGGCCTCAACTTAAAAATTGGCCCTTGTTTTTAAAACGTGGCAGTTTTGAACCTGCAAAAACAGCTGTAAATGTGTTTTGTAAGGTATAAGAAACAACCTGCTGCAGGAAAGTTTGTGATACGTTTGGGGAAATCAACAGTAAAAACCTGCCCAGCAGACCATAAAACTAGACTACAAACCGGCAAAAAAAGGGGCCCACACACTGACCTGACAAGCCTGACTGCCTATGTAATAATATAATAATAATTCTTTCTTTATTCGGTTAATCACAAAGAAAACCATAAAAGAAGCAGTCAGCAATTTCATTGGTGTACATAAGAAAAAGAAACATTTCAGAAAACGTTTAAAATTTTAGGGAAAACAAACATATGTTTAAAAAAGAGGGAATATTTGCTTTAAAAGTTATTGTTTTGGCATGTTACTAAAGGTTTTTTCTGTGATTCATAATACATTTTAAAAAGTTTAGAACTAAGTAACAAACTTCTTCAGACTCTAGGGATTGCAATCGGTAAAAGGCCGGTCGACACTGTCTGAGGCCCCACCGCCTGCATATCGGGAGGATCCAACGTTTTCTGTGGGGATGGTAAAAATTTACAAAACAAGAAAGCGTGGATGTTCGATTGAATTGATTTCCCGTCGCAAGGGCATGGGGGCATGTTTTGTTCCCAGGCCTTATTTATGGGAAAGGCTACCAGTCTGAAAAAAAGGTTCAGTCTGAGCCTGGTTAACAACATCCTCTCGTATGTTTTGCTCTGTAAAGTAAGATAGGGTTGAATGCCGAA
The DNA here is from genome assembly GCF_964261635.1 of Lissotriton helveticus. Taxonomy (NCBI): domain Eukaryota; kingdom Metazoa; phylum Chordata; class Amphibia; order Caudata; family Salamandridae; genus Lissotriton; species Lissotriton helveticus. Next base: position 1,425,835,103 of record NC_136068.1, on the reverse strand, counting down.
GGTTTGCTGGACTATGTTCGCGTGAATCACTGAAGGTTTTGCAGCGTCAGTTGACAATCTTAGTGTTTCCAAGTGTCGCAAGGCAAGTTCCTTGAGCTCCTTTTTTGGGAGGGAAACAATCGACTCAGGTTGGAAGTAATAATTTTCGAGCCCGAGGTCGGTAAAAAAGTTTTTGATATAACGGAGCCACTTCAGTCTGGAAGAGTGGTCGAGTGACATTGTGTCGGCCACTATCGACTGAGATAGTGTATTCATGTCCGATACCCAGATACGCCTCCACAGGAGCAAAGGCTGGATTTTGATAAGATCCTGAAGATAGGGAATTCCCAGTTCCATGTGGGAGGCGTAGGTTGATGAACCTTTCGGAGTCACGAGAAGAAATCTTATGAACTCGTTTTCGATTTTCTGTAAGGGTCCGACGTATGTGTGACCCCAGACTCCTGCTCCGTAAAGAGCAATAGCCTGGCACTTGGCTTTATGGATTCTCAGCAATTCTACTGGACCTCTCCTTCCCAATTTTCGTGAAAAAGACTGCAGGGCCGCTGTCGAACGTTTAAAGAGATGGCATCTGGTGTCCACAGCTGGTTTCCATGTTAGTTTGTCATCTATCATCACCCCAAGATATGGGTATTGTGTTGTGGTCTCAAGTGGTTGGTTATCAAGGAGGATGTTTTTTGTGCCTTTCTTCACCCCCCCCGTGATCATAACAAACGTTTTTTTTACGTTGACCTTAAGGTCCAAAGAATTCATGAAGGAGGTGTATCTATTGAGTGAGAGCTGAAGTTCACGGGGAGTTCGGGCCAGGATGACAGCGTCATCCGCGTAGAGGAGTGCTGGGATCGGTCTCTGTTTCAGTTTTGGGAGGTCCTGAGCCCCCCTCAACATCTCTTCCTCCAGGCCGTTGGTGTAAAGCGAGAAGAGAAAGGGGGCCAGAACACAACCCTGCCTGACTCCCCGCTCCACGCCGAACGACGCTGTCAACTCGCCGTTCTTTCCAAAGCGGACTCTCGCCGAGGCCCCGGAATAGAGCTCTCTCAGGAGATCCAACAGGGAGGGGTCTATGTCCATTTTTCTTAGGACTGTCCATAATTTGGAGTGTGAGACACAGTCAAAAGCGGCAGACAGGTACACATAGACCATGTATACCGTGGTTTTCTTGGCATGCATGTATTTGGCCATTATGAGACTGAGGTTAAGTGCCTGCTCTACTGTCCCGAGACCTGCTCTGAAACCAAATTGGAGATCTGAGATGATTGCTTTTTCCTCGCACCACAGTTGGAGTCTCTCCAAAATGACCCTCCCCACCACTTTGCCGAGGGAGTCCAGGAGAGAAATAGGACGATAGCATTTCACGTCCTGGCGGTCCCCTTTCTTAAAAATGGGGACCATAATTGATCTGGTCCAGGAGTCTAGAATTCCTTCACTGGCTGCAGCTGCACAAACTCTTGTTAGGATGGGTGCCCAGAGGTCCTGATTAAATTTAAAAAGGTCGACAGGGACACCATCGGGACCCGGGGCTTTTCCTGTCTTACTTCTTTCCAGAGCCACCAAGATTTCCGAAATGTCAAAGGATATTGGAATAGGGTATTGTACCACATAGACATGAGAAACCTAAAAGGGTTCTCTCTCTCACATAGACATGAGAAACCGAAGCATAATTGTGATGATGGCATGCTCGAGATTATGAGGTTTGTGACTGAGGAAAAGCGATGATCAGGGCCGGCTTTAGGGCCGTGTGACTAGTGCAGCCGCACTGGGCGTTGACCTGTGGAGTTGGCGCTGTGACCACAGGGGGAGGGGGGCGCTGTGTTTAGCAATATCTACTCATCTAACAAAACAAAAAGCTCCATTCTTGGGTGTTTTTGTTCAAAACCTATTGCATTCGGAGAGATGCATTTTTTAAATACCAAATAACTGCGGTTTGTAAAATCAAAATATAACATTAGCCTATTGTGTGTCTGATGGCTTTCAGACAACAGCAATGCCCATATCAGATAGCTGCATTTCTTGGGATAAAATATTGGATTACATTAATTTAGACCACAGCCCTCCGGGCAAATAAGCTAGGATGGTGGTGTAGAACACAGGGAGTTGGCTTCCGCTTAAATTTATGGTGTAATCCGTTTGGTGGACAAAGAAGAGCAGCATTTGCTTGGTGGCATAGTTTCTCAGAGCACTGTTATTGTGAGGCACAGGCTCTATGAATGAAGAAATGTCTGTGCCTAAAATGGCTTGTAAAATGTGGCATTTAAAGAATATTATGCAAAGGTACCCTATATTATATATAATATTATATTATATAGATGTAATTAGGACCGTGAGCTTCTGGAATAGGAAACTTCATGCAACATGGTTTCAAGAATCCTAATTCGGAACAAGAGTAGCAATCTCCAGGGTTGGACTGGGGCAGAAAATAGGCCGGGCCTCAACTTAAAAATTGGCCCTTGTTTTTAAAACGTGGCAGTTTTGAACCTGCAAAAACAGCTGTAAATGTGTTTTGTAAGGTATAAGAAACAACCTGCTGCAGGAAAGTTTGTGATACGTTTGGGGAAATCAACAGTAAAAACCTGCCCAGCAGACCATAAAACTAGACTACAAACCGGCAAAAAAAGGGGCCCACACACTGACCTGACAAGCCTGACTGCCTATGTGCCCTAAAGGTCCGTCCGATTCTGGCATTCCCCAATACAAATAATTTTTCTTTGAACAGGGCTATAGTAGTGTTGATCCGTGTGTGGATAGAAAGGCAAGATTTACTGGATTTGTTCAGGGTAAATGAAAGAAGAGAATGTGTGGCTCGTTTGTGTACTTTCCACAATTCTCACAGAAACTCAAAAAATGCAAAAGGTTCAGGACTACGGTGGGAGAAAATTCTAAGCACTAACAAACTAGCCAAATAACATCGTCATCTTCAGAACAAAATCAGTATATTTTGCCTAACTTAGTTGACAATGTCCAACTTCTATGCCAGTAGGATTCCTTCAGCATGCTACTCAAGTTCCATGGCTTTTTAGGTACAGGCATAAACGGGAGGAGGTTCTTCAGTTTAAGTGCACTTTGCATAGCCATGGTTCATACAATGGATACTACTCCTCCTAGATGTCTTCCTATCATATATGAACTGCTGCTTGCTATTCTGAATGATTTGCACATTGGTGATAAGTGTCAATGATGCCTGGCCTGTAATTAGATATCAGTTCAGCATAAAATAGGAATATTGAAAGGGCCTTCACAGACTCATGGACCATGATCATCCAACATCCTCCTATTTGGTAGTGAGTTGTTGGGGTAGGGCAAAGAGTCTGGCTTCTTTTCTGTTCCTCCCTCAGTGCCTTCAGTGACAGCGGCTAGTGAACAGAAGCAGCGGTAGTGGTATGGGGGGAGCAAAACATTAAAGATTACTTCCCTGCCCGCTGCTGCCTCTCCTCCATCCTCTTCTGTTCCTTACTCCCAGCAGCACACAGGTACCCAGACTGCCTTAAGCCAATCAGAACGCTGTTCTTTATGCTGGTATTAGTATTACCGAGCGTTACAAAAGGGGATGATGGACGGAGCGTTTGAGCAAATCAGTCACTCACCCCCAGACAACTGATCTGGGTTTAATCCATCACCATTCTTTAGCTCACTCAGCCACCCCAGTTCAGACATGGCCATATGCAAATCAGTCTGACCCTGTGCCTCATGGGAACAGTCCAGCCCGAACTGCCAAGCCATGTCTTCCCTGGACCGGAAACAAGCATCCTGGGACCGGCTTCGGATTCATAATCCTCATGGGCCAGGCTATTTTGAATCCAGTGGCCAAGTGAGCAAGGGACTCACATCTGAGCATACCCTGCCACACTTAGGGCGAACAAAGCAATACAAAAGGGGATGATGGACAGAGCGTTTGAGCAAATCAAACACTCACCGCCAGTCAACTGATCTGGGTTTAATCCATCATCATTCTTTAGCTCACTCAGCCACCTCAGTTCAGACATGGCCATATGCAAATCAGTCTGACCCTGTGCCTCATGGGAACAGTCCAGCCCGAACTGCCAAGCCATGTCTTCCCTGGACCGGAAACAAGCATCCTGGGACCGGTTTCGGATTCATAATCCTCATGGGCCAGGTTATCTTGAATCCAGCCTGGGACTGTTCTCAAAAACAAAATTATAACACTATTCCTTTTTGCACTGCTCAAAGAGCAGTGGGGCGGTGCTCCTCTGCCTTAATGGAGGAGATGCCGCTGTATGCCTTCATGATCAGTGAAAACAGGGTTTGCAATGGTAGAGCCAAGGGTACCAAATCACAAGCCAGTGATAGCAATTGCTTTCCTTTAATACTCTTGATTGATGCCCATAGTCCCATGGCGATCCATTGTATCTTGATTCCATTCCGTGGTCACAGAGGCTCTAGTGTATTGGTAAGTGCTTGTGACTAAAACTATACCTTAAAGCTACTGATTTTAACCCCTGCAACTGTTGATTGTGCCTTCCCAGAAACTCTGATGAATCTCATTAGGCACAGCCTTGCCTCTTTAAGTTTACTTAAACACTCTCTAGATTTCAATAGTTTTGGTACACTGAGCCGGATACCTACTAGAAACCTATTTGTGGTTTCATTAGCAAGCTCAAGAGACTATTTATAACAAAGACTGGGATTCTGCACAGTGATTCTATCGTCCATCACTAGAACTGATGAGTTCCTGAGGTGCTAATGAGCTAAGCAAACAAGCATAGTTGATATCATATATTCCGGGCACATGTAATTACGTGATTCTGCGTCTGCAGTGTTTACTGCATAATTGTGGCATTCTGGCACTTGCCACATAATCTACCAATAGATACACCATACGCCAATTTCAACAAAAATACATTTTTACTAAATAAAATGCCATTTGTGGTTGGTAGCATCAAAGCCTTTGCAAGACGTACATGTGTAACGTTTGGTTGTTGATTGTTGTTTTTATGCACAGGTAATATGAGGTGAAACATGCCTAGGCAGCATTAACAGCTGCAGATTGTTTTGCATTATACTGCATAACTTACCTTTTCTTACAACACAATTTAGTCAACACTGCAGCATAACAGATCCTCCATTGCCGGATTTACCAAGGTAGCCCTGCAGACCAAAGTCCCTGCAACTTCTTGCATCTTCACTAGGTATCTTGCGGGTTTCTAAAAAAAGAACTCTATGTTGAATGTTCTTGGTCATGAAACAGGTTATTTCTGCTTGTTTGTTCAGCATCACCTGTTGCTAGGGCGATGCATCAAAAACAAATGGGGAGTTGGCTGACCTCAAAGTCGAACAAAACTCGCATACTATGGACTGATGCTCTGCAGCTATATATACGGATCTATATTAATAAACATTACACAAGAGAATACGGACATCCATAAATGCAGATCATGAAATACAGTCCCTTCAGGTATGCTTCGCAGCTGGTTTTTACTAATCCACATTAGCCATGCCTTTAGGCGTGACAGACACTTCAAATTAACAACCTGACACTAGAATCGCCACTTTCAGGGTTTAAGGGTTAGCATTCCGAAGATTCCTTTCAGCCGAACGTCAAGCAGGTCCGGCCAGTCCTGGAAACAGACAAGACACGCCTTGGTTGTTGCAGACTTGACTCACGTACGCAAAAAAGCATTTATGGATCGCAACGTGCTCTTCTCTGGTAAGAACAATTTTGTACTTACTGCAACTTCTACAAACACATCTCCGTAAAGGTCGCCGCATGACAAATGTTATTCTTCTTTCCATATGAAAAAACTCTTAATTTCTATATTTTGAATTCTCACATTCCAACACTCTGGGAAGATTTCGTAAAAATAATCTTCATAATCCAAATATTGAAACTACAATGTCCCCTGTGCTGACAGAGAGAGTGACAGTCTTTCACTGTCACTCTGCACAGCTTCCATTGTTACTGCTCTGAGCCCGAAGCTGTTCCTCGTTTTATGTTTCTTGATGAGCCTTTATCAGCTGTAAAGTTTCAAACAAAGACAAATAGACCTGCAGTGATCTGGTTCCAGCTCATATCCAGATACGTGGTCAGTCCTTCTCATGGCAAATGATTACACTATCTGTGTGTAGCCTTTAACATTAGATGTGTCATTGTACATGGGTTATATGCTCGAAAACGTGCATTGCAAGAATAGTAAGGGGTTGAATTCATATTTCAGGTAAATAAAGAAAAAATCCTGAAGCACTGCATCAGCTCTGATCAAAATTTCAAGCACCGAGTGTCCGAACAAAAAAAGAATCCACTCTTCATTCATACATTATATTTGCCTCCCTGGTTTGCCAAGTCAGAACAAAAGCACTATCTGGGGATTTTTTTTTTACTGTTCCCTGCTGTGCAAGACTGTTTATTGATGCATTAATTTCCATTGCCCTGGTCAAACGTGCTGGTTCTTCAAGACTGACCCAGAGTGCGGAAAGGTGATGGTACCTGAACATTGGAAAGGCTTGCTGACACTCTTCACTATGTGAAACTCAAGGTGCTCCTGCTTTTTGGAAACAGCAAATAAGTGGAGGTAAATCTCCCAACAGGCGTGGTACAACCTTGACCCTAGCACAAAGGTCTGCATGACCACCTTTCAGTGTTACTTTTGGCTATGGTCACTAAAGTCACCAGCAAACGAACTTGAATTTATCTGCAGTAGGGTACAGATAGGAAGCAGTTTTAAAACTTGGAAAAGTATGCTTGCTCAGTAAGTACCATCACAAAAGCGTTCTGTGGATGAGAGCCTTCTGACTCTAGTACATATGGCACAGTCATTTTCTCACGACAAGTCTATGTAGAGCAATTCACAATCAAATGCAAACTCCTTTGTAAAACTCTAGAGAGAAATAGATATAGATTAATAGATGGGTAAGTGTGAATTACGGGGATGTTTTTCGCTGAGGGGTTTAGAGTCACATCAAATAGAAATTAAAGTGAAGCTCGTGTTGCCTATAATGTCACTCAGAACCACGTTATGAATAACATTCTCATAATTCAATATGGAACGTGTAGAGTCGTTGCTCCCTATTGACCACGCGGACAACTGCTTTTGTAGGGAGCTTCTTTATTCATGTCTTACAGGCGTGGTGGTCAGCAGTGAACTGCCCTTTCGTCCCCCAGCTCCTCCCTTTCCTCCCGCCCTCGGCCTTCCCTCGGGCTGGTCCTAGTGCCTGACCAGTGTGGTCACTGGGCACTGTCCATTGGCTACATTACACCTCCCCCCTCGGTGGAAGATGACACAATGACATGTCCCTGTTCGAGTCACAAGTTCGTTTCTTTAGGGTTCTTCGATCAGACGCGATGGTTTCTTAATCACACGTTTGGGGCGTGCTTGAGGGTGCCAGTGGTGGAATGAGGCGTGTTTCGATAGGCTCGCAGCACCTCATCAAGTGCTGTCTGCGGGCGCTTTCCGGTGAGTTCTGCTTGCTGGAAGGTCCTCTTGATGGTGGCCATGAAACGTTCAATCATTCCGTTGGCCTGTGGCCATAGTGGCGTGATCTTGCGGTGTGCGAAGTTGAGGTGCTGGGCGAACTCAGCAAAGTCGTGGCTGTTGAATGGTGGCCCATTGTCCGACTTCACCACTAGGGGAATTCCCCAGGCGGCAAAGACCTCGTCTAGGATCGGTATAGCACTTGATGCCTTCGTGGAGGCACACAGCTGGGCGATGGGGAATCTGGAGTATTCGTCCATGATGACCAGGACATATTGGCCCGATTTGATTGGCCCGAAGAAATCAATGGCAATGTGTTGCCAGACGCCCTCCGGTAGGGGGGACATTTGTAGCGGTGCAGGGGGGTCTGGACGACTTACGAGTTGACATTGCGAACAGTCCTTCAATGTCGCCTCCAGCATCTGATCTAGTGTTGGGAACCAGACCCGTTCGCGGAGTGCTCTTTTTGTAGCTACCACACCCCGATGTCCCTCATGCGCTAAGTTGACGACCCCTTGTCTGAGTTGTCTTGGTATTACTATCCTCGTGTCTCGTAAGATGAGTCAATTGGCGGCTATCGACAGTTCTTCATGGACATGTTTGAATGCCGCCATGTCAGTGTTGTTTTGTCCGTATCTTGATTTATGTCTCCAGCCGTTGGTTTGGATCATGTTTTTCACTTCTTGCAAGGTGGCATCCATTTGTGTTGCTTCACAGATGGCATCCAGTGGGATAGCCGGAGGCCTCGCTTGATTCACTACGAAGTGAATGTATTCATCCGCTATCGATTGGTCTGGTTTGTTGTCTTTGATGGGGTGTCGTGACATGTAGTCTGCCGGGTTTGCATCCTTGCCTGGCTTGTGGATGATGGTGTATGTGTACTCTTGCAGTCTTAAGCCCCACCGCTCTATTCTTGGCGGCATTTTTGCTTTCGGGTTTCCGAAGATTGTGATCAGGGCCTGGTGGTCAGTTATGAGTGTGAAGTGTTTTCCAAAGATGAAGATGTAGAACTGTCTATGATTTTGTTATGCATGGCCTCAAACATCAACTACTCCTTCTTACAACTGATATGTAGAGGCAGAGGAATAATGAGAGAGCCATGCACAACACCCATCCCCACTAGTCTCTAGGACTTCCCTCCCCTTCCCTTCCCTCTAGGAACTCTTCTCCTTGCTTTCAATCACTGCTCGGACAGGCTTCTAGGAAGCCTGGCCAGACCAGCCTGAAACTCCATTACCTTCTTGTCTGTCTTCCTGGATGCAGTCCCTAGGCATGAGATTCTTCTTTCTGGCAGAACCAATTTCCTAGATGAAACTAAAATGTTCCCCCAAGAGAGCTCCCATTACCCAGGAGCCACCAGAAAAGAAAGAAACTAACAAAGTACTTTCTGCTTTTTAGGGCTCGGACTCCTCCCCAGTGAAACTGGGAGGAGTTTCGAGAACTAATGTTAAAGGAGAAAAAAAAGAAGTATCTCCTAGGGCCTTGGTGAGAGGAATTCCACACATTCCTTAGCGTTTTCTGTCATCTGGTCAGTGATTCGTCTTCCTTGTGTTTTCGTTTTAATAGGCTTGAAGTGATAGGGTAAATGTAGTTTTGTTCCGCCATTTTGGGCATATTTCGTTCGTGCTCGCGCAAAGAAGTACATAAATTATAATTAGGAGCTGTCAGGGTGCCTCCGTTAGTGAATCCAGATGGCCGGGCGCGTTCACAATTCTGCAGCGCTCAGCGCGCAGCTTCCTTGTTTTTTTTTGGGAGCGGGCTTTTTTTTGCTTTCAGTGCAGCACCAGCACATGGATCTGTCATGCGGTTTCTTAGCTCACGCTGCTGTCGGTCCCCAGGATGCCGTATGGGGAGGATTGCAGCAACGTGTTTCTTGGTTTCTACCTTGCTATGTCTGCGGTGCACTGTCCATGCTCTTCTCTCGCAGCTGCATTAGACACTTTAGGTCACGGACTTAGCGTCTCATTTTGAGAAGCATCTTCAACGCTGTACCGCTTATTCCTGCCCACCCCCCCGGCTTAGCTGGCTGCTGCAGCCGCCGACGCCTAGCCGAGGTAAATATGCCGATGTTTCTGTAGCATCTACCCCTTAGAGAACCCAGGAAGGCCGGAACTCGGGCTCTGCACTGCAGAGCCTCTCCCTCCGGTGACCGGCTTGTTTTCATTCCACTTGATTCAAATACGCCTGGGAAGTGCCGGCTGGGTTTAGTGTGCGCATGCGTACTGACTTCCAAAGGACAGCTTCAATCCATGGATCGCCTATTGTAAGGCAGGTTGGTGGATATTCAGGTGGCAACATCGCTCTTCCTGGTGCGTTTCCTGGATTTCGATAGGTTTTATATTACGCAGTTCTTTCTAAAAGAACCAGCAAGTCTTCTATGACGAAAGGCTCCATAATAACCGGCAATGTGAGTTCCGTTCATAGGTTTACATTGGACGTATTTGATAACACATGACGAATCATAACAAGTTCAGGATTTCCCGATTACCGTCTCTTAGTTGGCGCTTGCGCAGGGTCCCATCTTTTCAGGGGCCCTGATAGATCCGACCCTGTTCTGCAATCTTGCCCTGACGACCTTGTAATCCTTAAACAGATAGTTTTCCGTTGATGCACTTTTAATGTGGGCGATGTGTGAGAGTCTATTACAGACAAATGTTTTTCATCCAACATACATAAAAAGTCTTTTGGATCCCCAAAACACCTCACATATGAGAAGTCAGAGGGTGTCACAGAGAATATTTTCAGTAATATGTGTGAGCTCCTGCTGTCTTAAAATATTGAAAACGTACCTCACTATCCATGAATATTAAATAAAAACGCCGTTAGAATTTGGACAATTGTGCCTTTGCACTGTCTGTGATAAGGCCATGAAAGAGCTGGAATTGGGTCCTATATTATTAGTTGTTCCGAATACCCCCGAATAATACTTTGAGCCCCCAACACCCATAACATGTTCCTGTTCCCATGTAGGCCCCCACTGTGAACAGTGCAGCTCTCTTTACGTCTGTCTGAAAACAAGTTCATACAGTTTACACCGGATTATCCAGAAGCAGAGTTATAATTTGTTCTGATTTAAGATTAAATCTGTTCCCTCAAAACTGCCTTTTGAATAGACATCTGGTGACATGGCTCTGCAGAGCCCTGGCTACAATGGTGCATAGCCCACTAGTAGTCCTGCGGGGCAGATGGGAGAGATTGCTGTAGTGAGTGCAGAGTGAGTGCAAGTGCAGAGTGAGTGCAGAGTGTGAGTGAGTGCAGAGTGTGAGTGAGTGCAGAGAGTGAGTGCAGTGTGAGTGAGTGCAGAATGAGTGAGTGCGTGCAGAGTGAGTGATTGCAGAGTCAGTGCAGAGCGAGTAGAAGTGCAGAGTGAGTGCAGAGTGTGAGTGAGTGCAGAGTGTGAGTGAGTGCAGAGTGTGAGTGAGTGCAGAGTGTGAGTGAGAGCAGAGTGAGTGCAGAGTGAGTGCAGAGCGAGTGTGAGTGCAGAGCGAGTGTGAGTGCAGATGCAGAGTGAGTGTAGAGTGAGTGCAGGTGCAGAGTGAGTGCAGAGTGACTGCGAGGGTATTGAGTGTGACTGCAGAGTGACAGTGACTGCAGAGTGACAGTGACTGCAGTGTGGGAGTGTGCAGGGTGAACAGTGTGAGTGTGCAGGGTGAACAGTGTGTGAGTGTGCAGGTTGAACAGTGTGAGTGTGCAGGGTGGTGAGTGTGCAGGGTGAGCAGTGTGTGAGTGTGTAGGGGCAGTGTGTAAGTGTGCAGGATACGAACACTCAAACTAAGTCCACCACACACACATATATAAGACCACACACATAAGACCACACACACACACCACACTCTCACCACCACACACTCACCACCACTCACCACCACACACACAACCACACACCACCAGCCGTCAGTGCACGCTTTCACCAGGCACAAACACCAACAGCCATCAGTGCACGCTTTCACCGGGCACAAACACCACCAGGCGTCAGTGCAGGCTTCCACCAGGCACACAACACCAAACGTCAGTGCACGCTTTCACCAAACACACACACACACACACACCACCAGCCATCAGTGCACACTTTCACCAGGCACACAAACACCAGCCGTCAGTGCACGCTTTTACCAGGCGCACTCACCACCAGCCGTCAGTGCACGCTTTTACTAGGCGCACTCACCACCAGCCATCAGTGCACGCTTTCACCAGGCACACACACCACCAGCCATCTGTACACACGTTTACCAGGCACACACACCACCAGCCGTCAGTGCACGCTTCCACCAGGCACACACACCTCCAGCCAGCAGTGCACGCTTCCACCAAGCACACACACCACCATCCATCAGTGAACAATTTCTACAGGCACACACACCAACAGCCATCAGTGCACACATCAATTGTTAACGCATCCACAATAAACTATTGTAGCAATCGCAGTATGGTGCACTTCACTTTTAAACAAATTCATCTAAAGCGCAGCATGCCACCATTGATACAATTCCAATCCAACCCACATATTTCTACTACACACCACATGCATACACTCCATAACACATGGATAAAAGACATTGCCATTTACAATGCCATTACCTCTAACTCAAATAAATCCGAGACCTATTGCATTTCTAATGCTTGTTTCTTTCTGGGATGGACCCTAGGCTGAAGCTCCATTATTTGTTGGGTAAGTAATACTCTCCGTGTCTTACTTAGAATATATAATTTCTGTTGGTTTGCCATTACTGGCATTCCTTTGGTTGCATTTCATTGTACCCTTTGCTCAGCTTTAGTGAGCAAGGCTTTTGTATGTTGCACACACACGAGAGTCAGCGTAGCTTATTTCGACTCTCCGCCTGCTGTGTTCTGCTTTGGCGGACGGGGCGGCGGGGACCGCGGGCTCCAGCATGTACTGTATTTTGGAGTTTACAGCCAGGGTTGCTCTGCTTTAGCGGGCTCGGCCGGGGCACCCCAGTGTTAGGTTAGATTGCTGGTGGCGCTCTGCTATAGCAGGTGGGCTTGGGTATTTCCAGGTTTGTTTGCCCTGCTATAGTAGGCATTTTTGGTTTTCCCTCATACCGGGAATTGCAGAGCGGTCCTTTTGGCAGGCAAAATGTATCATTTTGGCTAGTTTCCTTTTCGCCACGAAGCGTATTTGGATTTTATATGGCTGGCCCCTCCCCCCCAGCTGTCCTCTCTGGGCAAAGTCATGTGACCTGGTTTCCTTGGTCACCAGTATAAAACAGGAAGAAGCTTGTGGCTTCCTCATGTTACGACATTCAGGGAGGGTGGTTTAGTTGGTATTTGGAGTTTGGGGATTATGGAGCCTGTTGAGGAAAGCTGGTCCTTTGGTGCAGCCCTCCTTACAGTTGCTGCAAGACTTGATTGAGGCTGTGGTTGAGGCCGCTTTTAAGGTCCAGTAAGGGCAGCCTCCACCTAAGTTCCCAGGCAAGAGGTGGAGGAGCCTGAGAGTGATCCTGAGAAAAAGAATTGGAGAGGGCGATATGTTCAAGATTCTGAGCTGCCAGATCTCTTGAAGCATGTAAGGGAGAACTCGAGTCTCCTCGCAGCTTGTGCATCAGCTAATGAGGATGATTTCTTGGCAAATTATCAGCAGGCGGATTCTGAGACTGTGCCCTTACATAATGCAATTTGGCGGGTGCTGTCACTTGAGTGGAAAGAAGTAGACAAATCTGCCTTCCCTAGATTTCTGTCAAAGCGTTATCCAGCTGTCAAGTTTGCAGAGGAATTACGTCTGTGGTCAAGGTGAATAATCTGAAGGCTGGCATGTCCACTGAAGGAAATGTGGTTTCTGAGGGTATCACTTGGAGTTTGCGGAGAGCCCAGGATCATTCTTCAGGTAGACTCCTCTTCCACAGGATCTGGTCTATTGCCTTACCCTTTTCAGCAGGGGTCCAGCTGGACAAAGGGGCAGTTGTTCAAGTTCCTCGGATGGAACACAGGTGGGGTTTTACTCCATTCTCTTTTTAGGGCGAAAGCTTTGGGGGGCTACCACCCTGTGTTGGATATAAAGGCATTGAATCTCTTCCTGGTCACAAAACTTTCAAAATGGTCACCCTACAAAGCATCTTTTCCTCGTTGACAAGAGGCCTGTTCCTCGCGTCTTTGATTATGCTGGACACATTGCAGATTGTTCATCTTCATCAACAATACCTAAGGCTTTCAGTGGTTAGCCATTACAAGTTTCAATCTCTCCCCTTCCATCTCGCATTGTATCCCAGTGTTTTCACCAAGCTTCTGTCTCCACTGGTGGGTATGTTGCACTTTCGAGGTATTCAGGTGTTGCTTTACCTCAACAATTGGATAATTTCTAAGGCTTGCCAAAACATTAAAGAAGTGCATTCATGGATTTCTGCTCAACACAACAAAGTCCCCCCTTCAACCATCCATCCCGGTCACTGCAGTTTATAGGGCCCTCTTCTGGATGGACTTAGGGGAGGTTTTTCTGGCTCCAGCTAGAAGAAACAAACTGATGTTGCACCTGTCAACCCTTTTGTCTCTCCCAGAATGTGGCTGAGGAGTCAGGTAGATGCTGCTGTTGCAACCAAAGTCACATGTAATTTTTAAGGCCAGTTTTAACAGCAGACAACACTGAATCATGTTCTCCCATACTCAGAAACATCGGGTGTAGAAAATCTAACTACGTGGAGGAAATTCCAATATGTAATTATGCTAAGTCTGGCTTGTAGTCAAGCCCGAAGTTCTCTGTTTGCATTTTGGAATGGTTAATTTTCTTCCAACATAGAAGAAATAACTTTAATAACTACTGCTCCTAATTCTGGACAAGCAAGGATTTTCAAAACTCGATATTATCAAAATCCTGAAGCATTGTAATGCAAAATTAAAAAAAAGTTTTTTTGCCTCGCTTACTATTTTTGGTATTTGGCATGGGTAAATATCTTCAATGGCCTGAAAAGAAGCGATGTAACATTGCTGAAAGATAATTATGAATATATAATGAACAAAATATTTTGACATCTATTTTATTTCACATTAGCTTGCCACTATTGATCAACCCAGAACAAAAAATAGCAAAGTAACAAAAAATGTAATTAATGGTAACTATAAATCTTGCGCTTAGCTTTTACTTAATATTGACCTTTACCCGAATAGTAACTCTTTCCCTAACTTTTATTACAATAATTACCAATTTCTCAATTAAGATGTAATTGCTGTTTTAGATCATTTTTAAAATACACATGGCTGCAATGTTCTTTGCTTTTTTTCATTACATCCTTAAATTTTTTCAAAATCTCATTTTTTTACTACGGTTTTATTTCTCATATATTTGCAATTCCTAATGCTTGATTCATGCACAAACAAACATCAGTTTGGGTGATTTTCCCACTAACTTCAGTTTCTAATATAATCTATGCTCCCATTCTCTGCTCTTATAATCTAGCGTTTTCAAACAATCTACTACACACCCTTAAGAAAGCCCCCAGTTTTTCAGGGGTTGGAACCCCCATTGCAGGCCAAGGGCAATGAACATTTGTGAAATATGGGTGGCTGATGGGCCCCTAATCACAATCTGTGGCTGACCCACATCACTTCGCATTGCACTTCCGACCGCTGTAAATAAACTACTAATATTCACATGTCACTTTAATTATGTACAGGTTAGGAAACCACTGGTAGTGCCTCCATGCATTCTTTTCCTGCTACAAAATCATTCAAAGGCGTATGCACAGGGGCATTTAGTCAATAAAACTGAGATTGTCTCGGTTCATGGTTTCAATAGCATTGTGAGCAGGCCCTGAACCTCTGCTAGTCGTCACGTCCCAAATGTGCTGTGTAAAATGTCATTTACCACACTCTCCATGTTGCCATTCATATTCTAAGACTGACCTTACATAAAAACAGGTCAATTGTTTGACACTTGCAGGTGTACATTAATAACTGGGATAATGTAAGGTAACTGAATGAGTAGTGTACCCTGTTTAGTTATAAGAATACTTTATTTGATTGTGAATGCTGCTGCTCACATTCAAAGAACATTCATTTCCCCACAGATGCATCCTAATTCCAGAAAACTTCAGTCTCTGTGGGGAACCCCCAAAGTGTCCTCCTGTTTGACACTAATACCAAGGTATAATCGGTATTTGGAATACCCCCAAAATTACATGAACTAAAATCAAGAAATTCTGACATCTAGTGCAACAATAGCTTCGCTACTGCTTCAAACTGGCTATCTGCCTAGCCACTCAGCATTCTTCAGAATGAGTTTCTGCTAATCTCTGTAGGCCAGCAATAGCAACATGTGCAAAAATGATTCTTGATGTACAGCATTGATCTATTTGCCTCAAAACAGGTCTATTGTGTCATTCCCTAGGATCCACAACACTACCATTCCCCCATTCAAATCAGAGATTAAAAAAACAAAGACTAAAGCATCAGGCACCAATTCCGTATATTTTGCAAAGTAAAAGCGTTTCCCTTCCGGACCGGCATATAAAGTCCTAGTCCTATCTCACTTCAACAGAGGTAACTAACCGTTTGCCATAAGTCTAGATTAAATCCATCATCGATTAAACAATGAATTTTGCTTCTATCTTAATCGATCAACGGTCTCAGGATGACTAAAAGCATGAATGCCCACCATGTTCTCCTTCGCAGCAAAATCTAAATAGAAAGCCTAAATTCATAACTAAACCTAACTGGCAGGAACACTGGTGATATTTTAGTGTATAGGTATCTTTGCGATCAATAAACAAATCAAAAAAGAGTTTTTTCTGGTTTACATTGAGAGATATGGGTGTTGAATCTTTCATATTTTTCTCAGCTATAGACGAGTTACTGCAATAAGTTCACCTTGCTGTTTTGTTTGCTTTTTTTTTCTCATAAAACCAATAAAGATGATTTATATATATATTTTAAATAAAAACGTAATCTACCTGGCATGAAGTAAGTCTTATTAGCATATGCTTATAGCCCCATTGAAAGCTCTGCCAGGAAAAAAGTTAAAATATGTTCCTAGACAATGGGGTAAAAAAGGGAGAACTGCTGTTAGCTATAGCGTGCTATAGCAAAGCTTCTGTTGATGGGCCTTTTGTACAGTTTCTATCGCAATGAAAGTACTCTCAGCCAGGCAATGCCTGTAAGCACTCCTGCTTGGTTGCTGTTCCTCAGAATGTTTGGAATTTGACAAAAAGGAATATTTCCCTGACTGCTGCAGACAATTCTTGTCCCACAGTGGAGAAACACTGGAAAACCAGTTCCTACCTCTAGTTTGGATGGAATGTCTAAAGATAAAGTCCAGAACTGGAAAGGTCAGTTTCCCGATTTGACATTCATGGATAGTGAGGCTTGATTGACTCTGCTATGGACAGCCTAGTTTATGCCTGTTCCTAAATGGTATTTGCCTAAAGAAATGCCTATATATCCAGAATAAGCTTTTAGCAGCCTGTAAAAAGTTCTCATGCATATTGGAATACTGGGAATACTGAAAAGATAAGAAGAGGTGGTCTCTTGTGAACCAACTAGCACCACTGTGGAGCACATTTTCGAAACTCATCACTGCTTGGAAATACAGCAGAGGACTTATTTTGCCACTGGGGTGATTCCCAGTTAACTGCTGTATGGTGAGGCATTTGAAGTTGATTCAGCAAAGGTATCCACTAGTATTTTTATTCTAGAGAGCGGAGATCACTGGCCTTTAAGATCTCTACAGAACAAGACACCTGGGAATATTTGTTTTTCATTTAAAATCTTTGGCCTGATTTAGAGTTTGGCAGACGGGATATTAAAAGTGTCAAAGCGTATAATCCAATTGCAATATGGTAGACCGGATACCTGCCATGTTTGTTTCGGAGTAGTACATCTGCCAAACTCTACATCTGGCCCTTAGTTTTGTAATATGGTTTTCTGCGTGACAATAAAAGCCCTTAATGTGCAGGTCATGGTGTGAACAGTGCATACAGATACAACGAATGTCAACGATACAATTTCTATGAATGGTCACCTAGCCTTGTACCGATTTGCCTATTTTAATAACGTACAAAAATGTTAATTGAGGTCTCCCACAAAATCACTCTAACCTTGTGGAGTCTGGCACTACTTCTGATTTTGTCTGTGGTCTCCGGAGCTTTTAAACATTTTAAAGTCCCAATTTCGAAGATGAGTCTTTATATTCAAAGCTAAACAAGTTTTCACTATAGGCTCACACAAAGTCAGTCTGACCTCATGTCTCTTTAGTTGACTGGATATGACAAAATCTAAGTTTCCATCTGTGAAGCTCAGTTCGAGACAAGTTAGTTTTTTCAGACCTTACACATGAGCCTGCAGGTCAACCTTGCTTGCCACCTCGTCCATCAGACAGCACTCGATACTGATGAGGCAGAATGATTGAAATCATTTTTCACAGAGCAAATAAACACGAATTTGGAATTTTACATGCTGCACACTGAGTGCATTTCATTCAAAAAGGTGTTTAGTGTAGCGGAAGCATCGCAAAAGAATGCTTTTATAAAATGAAGTGAAGTATACATGAAAAATGATACACATACGTATAAAATGCAGCAAGAAAACATATATGACCTGGAGGCATAATGTGCTATGAGAAAATAACATGGGTGAAGAAAATGTTGTGGTATGGATACTAAAAACATGTTAGAAGCTTGAAATTTTAAGTTGAGATACTAGAAGTGATATAGATTACAAAAAAACGAAAAGATATTGAAATTCTAAAAGAAAAATAACATGAAGATTTAAGAGACAAACATTTTGCAGTAATAGGGTATAGCATGTAGTAACGAAATCTTTGTGAATTACCACTTTTCCATAAAAGTAATTTGATTTTCAAATCAATTGACTGTATGAAATAATGTGATTTTGAAAATTGTGCAAGGCTTCATAACCGACTAAGTAGTTTAATCTTGTTCAGAGCTAAACAATGGCCTACTGAAATTAGACATTGTTTTATTTTCCCATGCTTGCAAAGTGAATATTCCAAATGACATTATGTGATTTGGTTCTCATTTGAATACGAATACCTTGGAAGCTGCTATTATTTTTCTTTTCAGAATTTGACATGGACGTGTACTTTTCTGTTCTCATGGAGAGCATGAGAATATTCGTTGGTGTGTCTGCTTTCTAAATGAGTTAACTCTACATCCTGCACTGGCGATGTCTTACGATGGTGGCATGACACCACCTGACATGAATTTTGCAAGTAATATTATGTAGGATGACACACCGCGTGAGGGTCAACGCATTCAACTCTATTCCCTCAAGGGATTCACTTTGGCTTTTGATGCTGATTGACGTTTGAAGATCTCAAATTTCTTTTTGGATTTATGGCTCTATGCTACATTCAATAGCAGATGGACTGAGCTTTGCCAAACGAAAATGTGACCTTAAGATAGACTCTCTCTTTAGCTTAATGGGCAATGCCTGTAGAGACATCAATTTTCCAATCCCTGGAGTAGTGTAGTACTTTGTTAGATCTGGAGAATATTAGATCTGGAGAATATTCGTTTACCTATCGGTAGATGGATTTGACTTTCTCGCACACATGCTGAAAGCTTTGATTAAAACAATTGTACTTCTAACTACAGCTTTGAAGGGATTTCTGATAATCGATTTTGGATCTTTAATTCAATACCTTAACTAAAATCTGTTCTGTGGCTTATTTGGTGTTAATGTTATTTCATTGAAATGTGCAAGTTACTCGAAAGTAAGAGAAAGGGTTCTAATTGAGTAATTGGGAATTCACCCCTTCTATTATCTTAGAAAGGTCCAATAGAGGAGGGTAGACTAAATGGCAGAGTAAGTAAATGTCTAAGCAAGATACTCTCTCTGTAGGTGGGCCCAGTGCGGTCAGAGTAGAGGACAAAAGAAAAAAAATATTACGCTTCTGCACATAGATATGAAAATATTTAAATAAGAAAGTTCTCGAACAATACCAAATAAAAAGCCTCTGACCAAAGAGCTTGAGCAACATATGTGCCTCCCCCTCTGTCCTTACAATGAGCATAGTTTATATACAGCCTTTAGGGTAGCATGCTGAAATGTTTTCTAAAACCTAAACTTTGACACAGTCGGACTACATAGTGCTGCCAAGGAGCAACCGCAGTTTCAGACCATCCATGAACATCCGCCGGCCAGTATTTCTTTGTGATCTTACTCCACTCTTAACATTTGATATCCCTTGTCTGGACTGAGTACTCCTGCAAGAAACAAGTAACCTCCTGGATCCCTGTCCAGGTTCACCACTCTGGTCCTGCCACAAGAGTTGCACAGGAAAACACTTGAAATTATCTACAATCATTTACACAGTTTTCTTGTTTCCATCCTTTTTGTAAGGTAATAATAGTTCCACTGATATTTATTGGCGAAGTTAACCTTTAACCTTTTGACTCCTATTCCTTTCCTTCGGTTTTATGCCATTTGTAACATTTCACTTTAAAAATCTATACAAATTTTAAGTCTTTACCCGTTAACTGAATTGTCATGTCTCTAGTTGTTACACAAAACACATTGGCACATTTGTTCTGCAGAATGATTTTCTGCTCTGTTCAAACACTCATAAAGGCCCCAAGTTAAATTTATTTAAATAGGATTCACTCGGAGGATCCCCCTGTGCTGGTGCCTGGTCGCAGCTCACATCAAGACTGTGGCCTGTCCCATTCAAGAGTTCCTACAGGATATCCTTAGTGTTAGGAGGTGTTCTTTGCTTACATAGTGTTGATTGTGCCATACAAACTGTAAGACAACCATACGTAGTCCTAAACCATTGCTACGGAACAACAGTGGCATTTGGATGTGGAAACTCCCATGCCCACAGACTTGGAGCTAAAAGGCCATTGTTGATAGAAGTCAATTATGGTTTTCTGTGGGTTTTTCACGGGAATAAGGCTGGTTTGGCACAAGAGAAAAGAACGCCAACTGACAGACCTGATCCGCAAGTGTTATTACTGAATAATCTTTGTGGGTTCTAAATTGAATGGATTAGGAAGGTAAGTCAGTAGTCAAGTTAGTTCCAATAGAATTTAGTGGGGAGTCCTCTTACTATTTATTCCTCAAGAAAAGGTTTCTCAATAATGTCTTATTAACATACATGCCAACCATCCCGATTCAGGCGGGAGACTAACGCTTTCAAGGCTAGTCTCCCGCCTCCCGATTCCTCTGTGGGCTTCAGATGGCAGAGGCGGGTCTTGTGTAACTCGGATTCTGCACTGCCAGTAACCTGCTCCTGCAGGCAAGTGCACAACATTTTTGTCACACACTCTGCCTTTATCATAAAAAGGGAGAGGGACCCTTGGTTACCCAAAGGACTAGGGTTCATACAGGAACTATATCAAAAATGTCCTCAGAGTACAATTCAGTTCCTCAACACTCATTCACCTAGTTGTATGACACATTCACTAATCACCTCCTCCCAGTGGCGCTCAACGGTATCCCAAGTATTCGCACTAAATATCTAGAAATGTATAAAAATATAAAATGTATTATGACAAACAATATATTATAAAAACATTCTATGAATTTCAAACATCATAGTTACTTTTGCATCTTAAAAACACATCACTTTGGCATATTAAAAACACATCGCAATCTCAGGCAGTAACACAAAATTACATTTGGACATAAATAAAATGTCTACGAGAGTTTATCCAGACAATACGCTTTGTCATTAGATGCCACAATTAGACGCTGCTGTACAATTTTATAACCTATACACCCCACTAGTTAACACATATTAGTGACCATCTAAGGTGACAGTGCAGCAATTAAATTTGTGGCCCAATTAGTTGCGTCAATGCGTTTCGAAGGTTTTATCCTTATGGCACCTTCTTTTTCAAGGCTGTGATTTTTACTCTCGTCTTTGTACAATTTTAATTATTCTCTGTGTGGCCCCCTCTGCCCCACTTATTTCAAGGTGGTTCTTCTCAAGATAATTCTGTTTAAATTCAATAGCGGCGTGTGTCCCTGGTTCAGGAAAACATGTTCATCTAGTGCGGCACTCGTGTCTATTGGGAAGCTGTCTTTATTCGCTTCATTAAAAAAACAGCTCGGATGTTCAAATTTGGTCCGTGACTGTTTCGTAGTCAAAATTTAAACACTCTGCCTGCCATAGCGATTTCTTTGCGCTTCTGACAGGTTTGGGAAAAAACATGTATTTTAATTTCTGATAGCCGACCCTGGAGCAGCACACTTGCAAGTCCCAGACACACCGATAGAAATGATACAGGCCGCAATAGAAATCAATGGGAGAAATTCATTCTCCCTTTTTTTTTTTTAAAAAAACCTCCCACTTTCCTCTTTCCAAATGTTTGCATGTATGTACTCAAATTCCATCCGCTGGACCAGGGGGTACCCCAGGGATCCTCGCTGAGCCCCACGTTATTCAATCTGTACGTGAGGCCGCTGGCGGATGTCGTCAGACAGTGGGGCCTGACTATGGTCTCATATGCTGACGACACTCAGCTGGCGGTCACGCTCAGCGGGGACTCTGACTTGGATGCCCCTAGGTTCCAGAATGGGCTGAGGGCGCTTGCCAGCTGGATGAATTCCAACCATCTCCAGTTGAACGCAAAAAAAACGGAGATTATGGTCATCGGCAAGAAATCGGAACTATGGGGTGACATTTGGTGGCCTCCGGAATTGGGACCTACCCCGACTCCGGCAATGGAGACAAAAAATCTTGGAGTGTGGCTAAATCCCGCCCATAGCTTTGTCTCCCATACCAAGAGAACGGCCACCAGTTGTTTTGGCATTTTGCGAGGACTAAGACCAGCCTTGAAGTTTTTTGATGCCGCAACCAGGCAACTGGTGTTGCAGGCGACGGTGATCTCTCGGCTGGATTATGCCAGTTCTCTTTTGGTAGGGGTGAACCAAGCTGAAATTATACGTCTGCAACGGGTGCAGAACGCGGCAGCCAGAGCTGTGGTTGGTCTGCCCAGGTTTTGCTCCGCTGCCAATACTCTGAAGTCTCTGCATTGGCTCCCAGTCAAGCAGAGGATTCAGTTTAAAGTGCTCTGTTTGTCCTATAAAACCTTTAAGGGCTCGTCGGCTCAGATTCTTACGAATCTCTTGACGCCTTATGTCCCTGCCCGCGCCCTGAGATCCTTAGGCCAGGATCTCGCAGTTGTCCCTCGGTTCAAGCTTAGCCGAGCTGGAGGCCGCTCATTTCGAGTTCGGGCTGCGGCCCTTTGGAATTCTCTTCCTTTAAAGATACATGCGTCTGATAATCTCTTTTTATTTCGTAGGGCCATCAAGACTTTTTTATTTTCTTAAGCCTGTTCCTTTCTAGTCTGCTGTCTTTTTAGTTGTGTTGTGTTGGTTACCTTGTCAGGCGCCAGGACGCCCCTTTGCTGGGGAAGCTGTGCGCCGAATAAATGTCCATAACATAACATAACATAACATATACATAGCACATCAGGCACCTGGGAAACACATGGCGAAATCACATTGTTCAATTTTAGGGGTCTGGCCATTGGTATAATCATTTTCAAAGCTGTTGGAAAAATTTCTCTTCTTCGTTAAAGAGTGGTACTTAAGCAAAATCCTTCCTCTTAAAAATCGGCTGCATCGGAGGGAGATGCTATTTACTCAGCCCCAACGCACATGTAACGTTCAATGCTGAATACCGAATGTCTGCTCTGTGATATATGATGTCTTTTCAGTATTTTAATTGTCTGTTCTAGTTCATTCATGCATGTTCTCTGCTGGTGTTATATGCTTAAGGTTGGAGGAGCACTTACTTATCTTGACTGTGCAGCTTGACAGCACTGTAGCGAACCTGATAAAGAAAACAACCAGGGCTAAACACAGCAGAAATGAGGCTTAGTGCTCACAAATTTCCGCCTTTCTTCACAGTTTAATAAAAATGCAAAAAACACCAAAACCCCTAATTACTTTCTATAGTATCCATTACTTGTGTAATCACCTCATGGCAGCATGCTTGCGGCATTTACAGCACTTTTGAAGACGACATAAAGAAAACAAAAATACGATACTGAGCATCATTTAAAATGTAAAAAAATACAACAAAAAACTTTAGCACATTTTCAGTTCTAGTATTTAAATACAATTTAAGTTGAGTCTTATTGGGGCTTAGGTATTCAGAATGTTCTGCTTCTGCGTGATTAGGAACTGAATACAGAGAGCTAGAAAATAAAAGAGTGGAAATAGACATCCACCACAACACCCACAGACAGCACCATCCAGGTGCAAATGGAAGTGCCAGGTGCAAGCATTTCAGAATAAAGGACGAAGACGCTATCATTTTCAGAACTAACAACAATGTTGATTGCACTGAATTTCTCATATTGAAGGTAGCTGTGTTTTTAGCTTGAATCCTACCAAACAGTGCTGCTGTCTGGTTGCAAAAACACTTCTTGGGGACATTCAACAAGCTTCCCTGGAATACATGCTGCCCATTGCTTGCCATTGGCTTTGTAGTTAGTAACTAACATTTGCTTGCTTTCTATTTGCTATGTTTACTTTTTATAAGCTGTCCAGCATGTTTTTGTCCCTCCCATGGAGAATAGCATGTTTACAAGTGCTCCTTATATTTTTCCACAAGTGCTCACTTACTGTACTTACTTTAAACAGGCCTTTAATTTTTGTTTTTATCATATTTGCTATGCATTCAAGAACATAGGTCAATTGTCAAGTTCTGTCTGAGGGTGTGTGATGTTTACTTTTCTCTCCCTGACTCCAAAGTGAGAGGAGTTATGCAACAATCTTTCTGGATACTGTGGGCGGGAAAGGAAATATTTAATTCTAGCTCACAACAAAATGTACATGTCTATAAATGAACTGTGCAAATATTTTAGAATGTCAGAATTAGAAAAGCATGAGTGAACTTATTTGTAATTCTTAAGTGTGGCGCAAACAAAATATTTAATACAAATAAAATAAATCAACACACTAGGTGGTCATTTCCATACATTATCACGTGTCCGCTGTATAGTTTTTTCAGTAATACTAGGTCTCTGCAAGTGGATTGTAATGGTGTTATCTGTAATGGAAGTACGCTATCATACCATGCATATTTCAACTTTCGCCACACTACACCACTCTACCCCAATCCACTTTACGGCCCTCCACTCTACACTACACCATTCTACCCCAATCCACTCTATGGCCTTCCACTCTACACTACACCATTCTACCCCAATCCACTCTACGGCACTCCACTCCACTCTACACTACACCATTCTACGGCACTCCACTCCACTCTACACTACACCATTCTACGGCACTCCACTCCACTCGGCACTACACCATTCTACGGCACTCCACTCCACTCGGCACTCCACTCTACACTACACCATTCTACGGCACTCCACTCCACTCGGCACTCCACTCTACGGCACTCCACTCTACTCTACACTACACCATTCTACGGCACTCCACTCTACGGCACTCCACTCTACTCTACACTACACCATTCTACGGCACTCCACTCTACGGCACTCCACTCTACTCTACACTACACCATTCTACGGCACTCCACTCTACGGCACTCCACTCTACTCTACACTACACCATTCTACGGCACTCCACTCTACGGCACTCCACTCTACTCTACACTACACCATTCTACGGCACTCCACTCTACGGCACTCCACTCTACTCTACACTACACCATTCTACGGCACTCCACTCTACGGCACTCCACTCTACGGCACTCCACTCTACGGCACTCCACTCTACACTACACCATTCTACGGCACTCTACGGCACTCCACTCTACTCTACACTACACTACACCATTCTACGGCACGGCACTCTACTCTACACGACACCATTCTACGGCACTCCACTCTACTCTACACGACACCATTCTACGGCACTCCACTCTACTCTACACTACGGCACTCTACGGCACTCCACTCTACGGCACTCCACTCTACTCTACACTACGGCACTCTACGGCACTCCACTCTACGGCACTCCACTCTACTCTACACTACGGCACTCTACGGCACTCCACTCTACGGCACTCCACTCTACTCTACACTACGGCACTCTACGGCACTCCACTCTACTCTACACTACACCATTCTACGGCACTCCACTCTACTCTACACTACACCATTCTACGGCACTCTACGGCACTCCACTCTACGGCACTCCACTCTACTCTACACTACGGCACTCCACTCTACGGCACTCCACTCTACTCTACACTACTCCACTCTACGGCACTCCACTCTACTCTACACTACACCACTCTACGGCACTCCACTCTACTCTACACTACACCACTCTACGGCACTCCACTCTACTCTACACTACACCACTCTACGGCACTCCACTCTACGGCACTCCACTCTACGGCACTCCACTCTACTCTACACTACACCACTCTACGGCACTCCACTCTACTCTACACTACACCACTCTACGGCACTCCACTCTACTCTACACTACACCACTCTACGGCACTCCACTCTACTCTACACTACACCACTCTACGGCACTCCACTCCACTCTACGGCACTCCACTCCACTCTACGGCACTCCACTCCACTCTACGGCACTCCACTCCACTCCACGGCACTCCACTCCACTCTACGGCACTCCACTCCACTCTACTCTACACTACGGCACTCTACGGCACTCCACTCTACGGCACTCCACTCCACTCTACTCTACACTACGGCACTCTACGGCACTCCACTCTACGGCACTCCACTCTACTCTACACTACGGCACTCTACGGCACTCCACTCTACGGCACTCCACTCTACTCTACACTACGGCACTCTACGGCACTCCACTCTACTCTACACTACACCATTCTACGGCACTCCACTCTACTCTACACTACACCATTCTACGGCACTCTACGGCACTCCACTCTACGGCACTCCACTCTACTCTACACTACGGCACTCCACTCTACGGCACTCCACTCTACTCTACACTACTCCACTCTACGGCACTCCACTCTACTCTACACTACACCACTCTACGGCACTCCACTCTACTCTACACTACACCACTCTACGGCACTCCACTCTACTCTACACTACACCACTCTACGGCACTCCACTCTACTCTACACTACACCACTCTACGGCACTCCACTCTACGGCACTCCACTCTACGGCACTCCACTCTACTCTACACTACACCACTCTACGGCACTCCACTCTACTCTACACTACACCACTCTACGGCACTCCACTCTACTCTACACTACACCACTCTACGGCACTCCACTCTACTCTACACTACACCACTCTACGGCACTCCACTCCACTCTACGGCACTCCACTCCACTCTACGGCACTCCACTCTACTCTACACTACACCACTCTACGGCACTCCACTCCACTCTACGGCACTCCACTCCACTCTACGGCACTCCACTCCACTCTACGGCACTCCACTCCACTCCACGGCACTCCACTCCACTCTACGGCACTCCACTCCACTCTACGGCACTCCACTCCACTCTACGGCACTCCACTCCACTCTACGGCACTCCACTCCACTCTACGGCACTCCACTCCACTCTACGGCACTCCACTCCACTCTACGGCACTCCACTCCACTCTACGGCACTCCACTCCACTCTACGGCACTCCACTCCACTCTACGGCACTCCCCTCCACTCGACGGCACTCCCCTCCACTCGACGGCCCTCCCCTCCACTCGAAGGCCCTCCCCTCCACTCGAAGGCCCTCCCCTCCACTCCACGGCCCTCCACTCCACTCCACGGCCCTCCACTCCACGGCCCTCCACTCCACGGCCCTCCACTCCACGGCCCTCCACTCCACGGCCCTCCACTCCACGGCCCTCCACTCCACGGCCCTCCACTCCACGGCCCCCAACTCCGTGACACTCAAAACCCTTCACTCCATGCCACTCTAAGCAACTCTACGCCCTTCCACTACGACAATCCACTCTACTCTAAACCCCTCCATGACACACTATGCCACTTTACCCCTCCACTCTACAGCACTCCACTCTATGCCACTGTATCATGCTCTGTGATACTGTCCTCCACTGGGCTCTATGATGCTCTACTCCACTCTATGCCACTCTAAGACACCCTACTCCACTTTACATACTTCCCTCTAAGCCACTCCAACTTCACTTTACTCTAACCTCCTCCACTCTACTACACAAAACTCCACTCTAATCCACTCCACTTTCCTCTATGCCACTAACTTGTAGCCATGCTAAACAGCAGCTACTCTGGTGTACAAAATGGTTAAAACACATTGGCAAAGCCACTTCTCTTGCATAGGCGAGTCCCATTGGCTTTGCTAGTGCTCGTTTCAGACTGTATTCTGCTTCTCAGGGGCATTCTTTTCATTATGGAATATATGAGGGCCTGGATTTGTAACAAATGTGAAGTTGACATTAAAAATGCATTCCACGTTCTTCTACAGTTTTCTTACAGCTACCACAGAGTCCATTTGGCTACAGTCTATACACTTTTCATGGGCCATGCCTGCAACCTCGGCATCATACTCCACTCCACCCTCACCATAAATCCACAGATCAACGCTATATCCTCTGCATGCTTCAACACCGTCTGCATACTCCAAATGGATCCCCCAAATCCAGAAAGGCAGTCACCCACGCACTCATCACCAGCAGGCTGGACCACGGGAATGCCCCATACGCCCAAATCAACAAATCTCTACTTCACAAACTCCAGATCGTCCAGAACGCCGCACTAAGACTCGTCCTCAGCATCCCACGACAAGACCACATCACCAAACACCTTTGAGTCCTCCACTGGCTCCCTGTCCAAAAGAGAGTGACCTTTACGCTGCTCACACACGTCTAGAAAGCCCTCCACAACACCAGACCCCAATACCACAACAAAAGAATCTCCTTCTACACTCCCAGAAACCTCCGATCGCTGACCAGGCCTTGGCTGAAAACTCCTGCATCCACAGAGCCAGGAAAGGAGGCAGGTCTTTCTCCCATATCGGGGCCAAGGCCTGGACTGAACTCCCCCTCTGCATCGGACGTACACTCACACTGCAAGCATTCAGGAAGAGCATCAAGACCTGGTTTTTCGGATGACCTGGCTGTCGGATGCCTGGAGCTGCCGTCATCCCCAGTGCCTTGAGACCCTCACGGGTGAGTAGTGCGCTCTACAAATCAGTGATTGATTCATGGAGACAAATAGAAATAGCTACTATTGGGAGTAAAACACGAATAAAAACATGTTGTAAATTATATTTTTCTTGTGTTAGCTAAATTGTTCAACAGGGCATTTTGATATAGATTTATATTATCGGACTTGCAATTTTAAAGTCATCTGGGAGTATTAGCTCATTGTTACAGTACATAGGTCGGGGAATTAAATCCTAGTAAATCACAGCATCAAGGGAAACAATAATGTACATATTTAGTAATAAATTTAAAGGACTCGAGTTTCAGGAAAAGACATTTGGGCAGAGTATCTGCCAAGTCGTTCATTCAGGTATTCCAGCAATGTGAATAACTATGTCGCTCTATTTCCGTTGTATTCCGAAACAAACCCAGAGCCGTTAGGAATGCCAGGATGGCACTGGTGGTTTCCTCTGACTGCGTTCTTTTACATTCATTGACAGACCTGTGTTAACCGAGGGTCATCTATTGGACACCACAGGTTGACCGTGAGATGACCGTGGTTTTGAATGTGGCACCTAAAGCCACAATACTAGAGAGTAGAGGCGCACACCTGAAGTTATCTATTTTTAAATTGGATATATTCACTTGACAATTTAATCTGATTGGGGTGCTACATTACGTACGAGTGTTGGCTAACACCGTGTCTTAAAGAAACTAGAGGATGCAGAGGAGTCTTCAAGTAATGTGCACTATTCCCTTGGAAAGAAAATTATTTACACAATTTTTATGTGATTTTTAAAGTTTTAACGTATTGTTAACATTTATTCTGACTTTACATCAATCACATATATATAACATAATTCCATATTCCATTCATATTTCATTATGTATCAACATGCCATTTAACATTTTCTTTTTTTTTTCTCAATGGCATGTTGATGCATAAAGAAATATGAATGAAATATGGAAACTAGACGAGTTTCAGGCCAACTAGAAAATGCACCCTATTGTCACAGAGGTTTGACCAAGTAAATAACTTTTTGGGAAGTGGTGTACTTGTGGTGATATACTGGTGGAGGGTTTTTAAAGATTCCAAATTTCGTCTCCTCCTGTTTTCACTCCATGCTTGGTTGCACTGCTCAGCTCCCCAGGCGCTGATTTTAATAGGAAAGTGTTTGACCTAGCAAAATCTGCACGGTCACCCCCACGATTAGCACCTTCTGGAAAATCAAAGATGCTCTACACAAATGGCCCCTTAGTTAATTCCGAATTTTCTCTTCTTTTCAAAATGTTTCACTTACCAGGTTAACACCTCTCCCTTTCACAGGCTGAGGTAAAAGGCACAAACTCAGGAAATACTGACCACCACATGGAAATTGACAAAAACTGTGCTAAAGAAATTGATTTTCTTTTTCAACAATGTAACTTTTTCAACAATGTCTCTGGGAGCCTGTGGCTCCCAGGGACTATCTTATCCTTGCACCTGTGTTTGGTACTCTTTTGTAACATGCACACGCCACCTTTCTCTTGTAACACACTGTTTGCTACCTCTCACATTTTGTTTGCTTTTGATACTTGCACAAGTGCCACCATTGCCTACGTTACGTTTGTTCTTGTGCCTGAGTGTCTAGCATATATTGCAGTATTATACCACTAATTGTACTTTGTTTTCTCTTGTAACCTGCACACTTGTCACTTTTTCCTCCTGTAATGCACTGTTTGCTACCTCATGTATTTTGTTTGCTCATCAACTGATTCTGAATCCCTCCAAAACTGAATTCCTCCTCCTCTCCTCCTCACTCTCTCCTCCCCCGGTTTAATCATGGATGGATCAGATGAATCTACTTAACAATAACCCCACCATTGTCGACAGCGCAAAATCCGTTGGTGTCATACTAGACAAAAAACTCAATCTAATCTCCCACATCAATTCCATTGCTAAGTCTGCTCGATACCAACTGCGCCTTCTTTGGGGAATTCGTCGCTTCTTCCCGGACCAGGACCTTAAAACCCTGGTGCAATCGCTGGTCCTCTCCAGACTGGACTACTGCAATTCTCTTCTTACTGGCTTCCCCAAATCCCACTTGTCCCCCCCTAAATCTGTTGTCCAGTCAGCAGCTCGTTTCATTTATGGGGCCAAAAGAAGCGACCACATCACACCGATGTTATCCACCCTCCGCTGGCTTCCCATCGAGGCTAGAGCTATCTACAAGACTACCTGTATCAACCACAAAGCCTTGCACTCCTCCTCTCCTCGCTACCTGGCGAATAAACTGAAACTCTCTGGAGGCTCTAGACCATCACGTAATGCGGAAAATCTACTGCTTGAACCTCCCACTTTCAAGAAGGAATGATCGATGGCCCAATCCTTTTCAGGCAACACGGTGAGAATCTGGAACTCCCTTCCGCCTCAGCTCCGGACCACCACCTCCTCCCAGGCCTTCAAAACGGACCTCAAAGTTTTCCTCCTCCAAAGACACCTCCAAAAGTAATTCACGCCCTCTCTATTATCTGAAGGAAGACCTCTCATTACTGAAAATGCTATTCTCCATGACTATGGAAGTGCCTTCCCAGTGTGTTCTGGTGGTAGGAGTGTTTGCCATTTATTGCAGTATTATCCTTGTACCTGTGTTTGGTACTCTTTTGTAACATGCACACACCACTTTTCTCTTGTAACACACTGTTTGCTACCTCTCACATTTTGTTTGCTTTTGATACTTGCACAAGTGCCACCATTGCCTACGTAACGTTTGTTCTTGTGCCTGAGTGTCTAGCATATATTGCAGTATTAGACCCCTAATTGTACTTTGTTTTCTCTTGTAACCTGTACACTTGTCACTTTTTCCTCCTGTAATGCATTGTTTGCTACCTCATGTATTTTGTTTGCTCACAATTGTCACTTTTACCTCATGTAACTCAACGTCTGCTTTTGTAATTTGTTCACTTGTAATTTTCTCCTCATGAATCATTACTGTTCCTATTGTGAAGTGCTCTGACGCCTTCGGGTAAAGTCCGCGCTAAATAAAAACGCATAAATAAATAAAATAAATTGCACACTTCTAAGTGCCCACCACTCCTGCCGGCCACGCCCCTCCCTACACGCATGCCTAAACCAGTCATAGAAAAATAAAATGATATTGTTTTATTATCAATTTATCTTTCAGTGACTGACTGGTGGGTGGGGCGACGTACCTCCTCCATTACGGTAGAGCCACCCCCAGGCACTTTCTCCAAAAAATGTGCACATGTTTTTTCATGGGGCCCTGAATTTGATAGGATAGGCACCTGTGCAAATAATGTGACTTGTAGCAGCATGTATGAGATAATGCATTAAAAAATACAATGAGAAAAATAGATGACACTAATGGTCTTCGGACCTCTCCAAGAAGAAATAACATCATGCAATATCTACGAGATTCTGCTGCGCAAGTATTAGTGCTCCAGGAGACACATTTGGCAGAAAACGAAATGCAAAATCTGTTGGGTAAGAATAGATGGATAGAATTCGGGGTTGTCTCATCACAAACTTCACATATTAGGGGGGTGGCCATTTTTTTAAAAAAAAATCTATCGGGGCAAGGCTAGTCTCTAAACAGGTAGACCCGTATGGCCGATGGGCAATAGCTTCAGTTATTATTCTGGGTTCACCATTTACGATAGTAGGATACTATGGCCCAAACCAGGATGATCCATCAGTCCTGGCCACACTTTTTTCACAATTATATCTATTCCCAGAGCCGGTTATCCTAGCAGGCGATTATAACATAGTCTTGGATCCTATATTGGACAAGTCATCTTCCAATAGGGCTATAATTTTATCCAAGACTAGGATGTTTCTGTTAAATAACATGAAAGCATTGAACTATAATGATATCTGGAGGACACTTCATGGGTCTCAAAGGGGGGTCACATTTAAGAACTATAAATTTCACCACCAGTCTCGGATTGACTTCATTTTGATTAGCCATATCTTGGTCAAACAGGTAAAATCAGTCACTCATTTACCTTTTCATCTCTCTAACCATACAGCTACTCTTCTTGAGCTTGAGGTAGCATCCAGGCCCTCTCTAAGAAACTGGTCTTTTGACAGATCTATACTCGTCTCTCCCGATATTATAGAGGCATTAAATCACGAAGTTAAGTCCTTTTGGGAGATTAATCAGGGGTCGGCTCCACCTGGGACTACCTGGGACGCATTCAAAGCTACAGTAAGGGGTTATCTAACCAATATATCGGCATACAAAAACAAGACCTACAGGGATGCAGTAGCTTCTCTTGAATTGGAGATAGCAGGACTCCAAGAAGAGATTGACTCGAACCCATTACCATCAGGGTCCCCATCAGTGGAGTTGCAAGACAGATTAACGGTCTTAAAAGGAGATCTCTCCTCAGTTCTGAGTGCACGGGTTTTAGAGAGATGGGAAGCTAGCAAGTTGGCCCACTTTGAATATGGGGAAGGTGCCAGCAAGCTCCTTGCCTGGAAGTCAAAGACAGATAGGGTCCGAAATAATATTAGTTCAATCAGCAAGGATGGAGTATTATACTCTTCAGATGACGGAATCAGTGGAGCTTTTAGAAGCTTCTTCAGTGAAATATATCAAGAGGATAAGAATGTACAACCCAGCCAAGCAAGGGATTGGTTATCTCGGATTGCCCTTTTGGCTTTAAACTTAGAACAAAGGAATGCCTTAGAGAGCCCTATTACTTTGGAGGAAGTAAGATCTGCCATCTTTAAAAGTAAAAAAGGTAAGGCTGCAGGACCCGATGGGTTACCCTCCGAAATATATAAAGTAATTTGTCCAACAACTATTCCTTACTTAACAGACTTGTTTAATAGTATTCTATTAGATGGTGCCTTACCTCCCGCCTCTTGGGACAGGGCCTCTATAACTTTGATTTTAAAACCGGGCAAACCTGCAACTAATTGTGGGTCATATAGGCCAATCTCAATTCTCAGCACAGATTATAAAATCTTTGCATCCGTGCTTGCAAATAGGTTGGGTGGTGTAGCAAATAACATTCTGCATTTGGACCAGAACGGTTTCATAAAGGAAAGGCAACTCTATGAACTGACTTACGACCTTATTGGCGCAATAGATATGGCCACATTAGCATCACTTCCCTTAGCAGTTTTTACTCTGGATGCCACAAAAGCTTTTGACAGGGTAAACTGGATGTACTTAGAGGAAGTGTTGAAAAAGATTAATCTAGGAGATAATTTTAGGCGAGCTGTTAAACTACTATACAAAAACCCTTCTGCTTCATTATTGGTCAACGGGGAACTTACTGAGCCATTTAGCATTTCACGAGGAACACGTCAGGGCTGTCCCCTCTCCCCACTTTTGTTTGATTTATATATAGAACCTTTTGCCCAACTAATCTGTGATAATATTAATATAAAACCTTTTATTTTTGAAGGATGGGAGCGGAAGGTCGCATTATATGCGGATGACGTTCTCATTTTTTCATCAGAGTTGAGCTCGGCATTTCCTACTGTTATATCTATAGCAGAAGAGTTTGGTGCAATATCCGGATACGAAGTGAATGCATCCAAAACCGATATTATGGTTTGGAATCATCCCGCACCGCTTGTAGGGGTACAGCCTAGTTCTACCCTCAGGTATCTCGGGTTAAATATCTATACTGATATTAATAAGATCGTCCCTTTAAATTTTGCTCTTGTGGCTAAGGAGGCTCGAAGATCGATGAGAACATGGTCCGCTCTCCCTATCTCCCTGATAGGCAGGTCTAACCTGGTCAAAATGACTATTTTACCCAAGATTATGTTTTTGTTTAATACTATTCCTCTTTTTTTTGACCCATCTTTGACTGCCAAACTCCAAACCGAAATAAATAGATTCATATGGAATAGTCATACGCCTAGGTTATCTTGGAAGAAGATAAGACGTCGTCGTGAAAAAGGGGGCCTTGCAGCACCAGATCTGCAGTTTTATGAATGGGCCTTTCAACTTTCTCACATCAGGATGCTTTTAAAGACCCCTAATAATGTAGGGTGCGGGAAACTATTTTCAGCACTTCTTAAGGGGGAAAAAATCGTGCCGACGAACTTCTTGTTAAAATTTGGCGACCCTAAGTACTTTAAGAAGGTTAAGCTAAAGGTCTTGAGGGATCTGGCCAGAACATGGGCTAATTTAAGACGCACACTCAAACTGGACTACTATCTTAGTAGGGCCCCATTATGGGACTCTCCAGGTGCGCCGTCTTGGCTTTTGGATAGTCTAGCTCTCTCAGTCAGAGAGGCCGGACTTACATCATGGGGGGACCTGTTTGCTGAAGGAGTTTTACTCTCATGGGAGACCCTAAGCTCAAAAATAGGAATACTTTGCTCACGATTTAAATACCTTCAAATCCAGAGTTGGTCTCAGGCTTATAGTCTAGGTAGGGGTAGGTTTAAAATAGGCGCTGATAGTATTCTAGTAACCCATCTCATTGACAAACCACCTTTTAAAAAAGAGATTACATGTTGGTACAACCTTATACTAGACGAGACTGATGGCGAATTCCTGCTCCCCCACTCGCTCTGGGAAACATATATCACTAACACCGATTTGGAGAGTCTGTGGCTAAAATCATTTAAGACTCTGGGGGAGATTGTGAAACCTTCCTGGCTTCGTCGTAACCACTTGTTTACACTGCACAGAGTGTACTACTCTCCACTGCGTTTATCAAAGTTTCCCAATAACGCTCAGGTGGCCTGCCCTAGATGTGGTTTGGTTCAGATGTTCATATGGTTTTTGACTGTTCATTTATAACATCATTTTGGAATGAAATTTGCGTTTCCCTCTCGTCAGCAATAGGTTTGCAAGTCAGCCCTAGCCCCATGTTAGTCTTTTTTGGTATTATACCAGAGCTTGATGGCATAAGTAAAAAGCTGGTCTTCTATAGCTGTTTGTTGGCTAGAAGAGAAATATGCAGACGGTGGAAAGATAAGACACCTCCTCTCTTTACCGATTGGCGTGCAGCTATGTTACAAATGTCCAAATTGGACATGGCTAGAGGGGGTAACGAACACAAGGGGAGATTTTGACTACTGTTGAACTGGTAATCATAGACCAGAACATCATGTTTTTTTTTTTGTTTTTTTTCCATGTCCTATGATTGTGCTGCTTTGAAGGGTCGTCTTACTGGATCCCCTTTTGCTATACATACCCCACATGGGCAACCTTGGTTACGTAATGGGTTGTATATAGCAGTATGCTAGCCCTGTTGGTACCATCTGACGATGATTAAGTGGTAGATGCTTGGCACTGCGGGATACTCCGGTAGGAATCATTAAAATCCCCCCCAGTTAATCTGGGTCAGTGCCCCAGTCATCTCCTCTAATTGTTCGTTACTATATGGTCACCAAGGGCGAATATGAGGCCAAAAAAAAAGAGAAAAATAGATTGAATGTTTTGTCATGCTTCACTTAACATTCGTAGCCCCCTGATTCTTCTACGGCAGCAGCGCGCTGGTTGTGAGGGGTTCAGCCCAAGCCCTAATTAGATGTATTGCGTGTTATTATTATACGGGAATCCAACGTTCCGATTCCCATCACTGGAGCAACAATTATCACTTCACACCGAAAATGGCTGACTTGGTGGCTTATTTTTTTTTCTCGTTTCCCGAAAAGACTATAGTGATTGAGCAAAAGACAGTAGGAAATGCTGACCTTCCAACTCCTTTCCGCCTCTGCAGAGAGGACGAAGTCTCTTTAAACTCACTGGACAATTAAATTCTGGTCAGGGCAGGGAACTGTGCCGCAAAACCACACTATTTAGTGCTGGGGGTGTGAGAGTCTTTGAACTCTCATTCCTTCAGCAGCACAAGCCAGTGACTGGTGCCTCTTCCCTTAGTCTAACAAAGGATGGGTTCTGTCAATTATGCACGGCTGTGATTGCATTTGTTTAATAATGTAAATACATGCTGCTGCAGTGCCTTCCACTATGTCCATGGTATGGTAAATGACCAGGTTACCTGTCGCGAGGCATCAAAAAGGCATCAAGAATTTGGTCTGCCTAATGTTGAGCTTTCGTTTTTGTGTAGGATAAACAGAGCCCTAAACCCCACTTGAAACGGTTTTCTGGATTCAAAGGTGGTAAAACGAGGGAATATTATTAATTAAGCACACACCTTCCAAAATAAACACTCCATAGTTTAGAGTAATTTTGCCAATTTTATATTCATATGAATTATCGCTTTTCAAAGTATTTTTATTCAATTTCCCAAAACACACAATAAACATCTAAAACAAAACAAAAATAACACCACAAAAATTAAAGGTAGTGCCATCATACTAAGGATCACGAGAATAGCTGTCACAGGAGAGACATAAGCAATGCATTTGCAAGCACCTTCACCGGTCTAAAATGCATGGCAGAAGTCCCTGCAGGCATATTGCTCCGATGGAGCTCTCAAGAATGTCACCATTGCTCTGCACTCATTAAATGCACATGAAGGGCCTGAGGACATTATATCTAAGGCATCACTGAAAGCCTCTATATATTCATACTTCATGCAGTGAGTAATCGCCACAAAGCTGACCAATAAACCCTACTCCCAAGCCACTTTCTTTCACCCACATCTTCATGTTCATGTGCCATAAGCCAGTAATGGCATCAGGTTTCCCTTCCAAGTCATTGCATCATGTCACTTGTACAATACCAAGCCCAGGACCACAAAAAACAGGATGGGAACGTGTTTATCACTTGAATGATAGCCGCAGGAGGCATAGCTCTGGATTTTGGAAGTGGAACAAGATCTGCATTTCCTCCAATGTGGCAAAAAAACTGCCTCTGCACCGCACACATTGGTACTGAATAAACGTAAGCTACTGGTATGAAAGGCAAGCAGTGTGTTCTTACAGTGCTCTACACCAGGGTTCTCCAAAGTCTGTCCTGGAGGGCTGGATCCAGAACACATTTTTAGCATATCCACATTTAAATAAATATAGCTTTCTGAAAAATCTGGCATGCATCTAGCCCTCCAGGTCAGACTTTGGAGAACCCTGCTTTACACTACTCCACATCAGACAATTACTTAACAGGGTACCTCTAAATCACAATCTGCAAACCGGAGAATCAGTTAATAAAAAGCCACTTTAATATTCATTTTCTTTCAATGAAAGTTAGTCGGTGCCCTATCCAAGTCCTTTAAAACATTATGTGATAAACGTGGGCATCACTTGAGATAGGGCCACAATGCAGCCCTCATCCTCTTAAACCTCTCTGCAGCCTTCGATACCATCTCGCATCGCACACTAGCCGGCAGGCTCCACAACGCAGGAATACAGGGGCCCGCCCTCGACTGAATCTGATCCTTCCTCTCCGGCAGAACCCAGAGGGCCAGACTTACCCCCTTCCTCTCCGACCCCACTGACATAATCTGCGGAGTACCCCAAGGATCTTAACTAAGCCCAACGCTCTTCAACATCTACATGGCCCCCATCGCCGCCATCGTCAGACAGCATGGGCTCAGCATCATATTCTACGCTGACGACACCAAACTCATCCTCTCCCTCACCAAGAACCCAGAAAGCACCACACTCAGCTTCCAGGAAGGAATAAGAAACGTGGCAGCCTGGATGAAGGACAGCTGCCTAAAGCTCAACTCCGAGAAGACCGAGGTCCTCATCCTCGGACCCTGCTCCTCCGCCTGGGACAACACCTGGTGGCCCTCCCCCTCGGGAGCCCATCCACCCCGACAGACCACGCTCGGAACCTCTGCATAATCCTGGATTCCTCCCTCTCCATGAACCGCCAAATCAATGCTGTCTCCTTCGCCAGCTTCAACTGCCTCCGCCTCCTCCGTAAGACCATCAAATGAACCCCTCAGACTGCAGAAAGACCGTCACCCACGCACTCATCACCAGCAGACTTGACTACGGCAACACCCTCTATGCCGGTATCAACAAAACTCTTCTACGCAAGCTCCAAACCATCCAAAACGCTGCCGCCAGGCTCGTCCTAGGGACACCGCGCCACAACCATATGACCCAACACCTGCAAGAACTACACTGGCTCCCCATCGAGAAGAGGGTCACCTACAAACTCCTCACCCACGCCTACAAATCACTCAACAACATTGGACCCAAATACCTCAACAACCAAGTATGTTTCCACGCACCCAAGAGGCCTGGCAGAGGTCCCCCGCATCCACAGAAGCCAAACGGGCGGGAGGACTTTCTCCTACATTGCCGCCAAAACCTGGAACACACTCCCTGTAAGCATCAGACGCTCTCCAACCTTGCACATGATCAGGAAAGACCTCAAGACCTGGCTTGTCGACTGACCGGAGCAGTCCCTCCCCCACCCCGCGACTTTAAACCCTTGCGGGTGAGTAGAGTGCTCTACAAACCACTGATTGATAGTGCGAGAAGAATCGTCTTAGTTATCTTATTAAAGACTTCGGCCCCTGCAGCAAAACATGCCCTAAAATTGTAAGCCAGGTGTTTGGCTACCAGTAGAATTATCAACAGACATAAGAGAAACCTCAGGGAAGGGCTGCAGCATTTTCGATCACAGGCCAAATCATCTTTATGTGAGCAAGCTGTTAAACAGACCTACAACAAAGCAATCCATTTCAAGTATGTGGATCAAAGCCATAATCAGAAATACTTTTTAGATACCTCCATGCCAGTACTTGATGAGGTATGACTATCCCGATTGGCAGTAATAGTATAATCAGAGTTACTATAATTAGGCATCCCAACAGCAGGAGCAACCACCTAAGATTTAACATCCTACTCTTGGTTGGAACAAAGGAAGTGTAACCAGTGTGAGCAAGGTCAAGCAGCACGAGGACATTCCTGCCTAATCCAATGTTGGAACTGGTATCCTTGGTGTTGTTTCCCCAATTTGCCCTCTGACCTCCTGTTCTGCTGACTTCATTTTTGCTGGCTTTAGGATTCTGGGAACATTATCTCTGTTAACC
The DNA here is from genome assembly GCF_964261635.1 of Lissotriton helveticus. Classification (NCBI taxonomy): domain Eukaryota; kingdom Metazoa; phylum Chordata; class Amphibia; order Caudata; family Salamandridae; genus Lissotriton; species Lissotriton helveticus. Next base: position 1,425,795,711 of record NC_136068.1, on the reverse strand, counting down.
ATGGCTAAAGTACATTTGCGCTGTACTCCAAATTTGGTAAAACTAGCTTATCAACAATTGGCATATTTAATTTACTTATAAGTCCCTAATAAAGTGCACTATATGTGTGCAGGGCCTGTAAATTAAATGTTACTAGTGGGCCTACAGCACTGATTGTGCCACCCACTCAATAGCCTTTTAAACATGGCTCAGACCTGCCATTGCGCTGCCTGTGTGTGCAGTTTTAAATTGCAATTTCTATCTGGCAAGGTCACCTACTGGCCAGGCCCAAACCTTCTTTTTCATTTAATTTAGGCCACCCCTAATATAGGCCCTCAGTAGCCCCATGGGTAAGGCGGGTGTAGTGTATTTAAAAAGTAGGACATGTACTTTTAAGTTTATCTTGTCCGGGTAGTGAAATATTCTTAAATACGATTATCACTACTGCAAGGCCTCTCTCTCCCCATAGGTTAACATTGTTATTGCCCTAAACACCTTTTAAGTGTAATTTCCAAATGAGAGCAAAAATAAATTTGGAGTTCGGTGTAACCTACTCACAATTTAAAATCACAAATTATGGTTAAGTTGGATTTGAAATTGTAAGTCTGAAAATGCCACTTTAAGTTGGCATTTTTATACTTTAACCATTCTATGTCTCTGCCTGTCTCTGAATACAAGTCTGAGTTGGGTGACAGCTGGGCTTTATGCATTCCCTCTAGGCAGTCACACAAAGGGAGTTGGGGGGTGATATTTGCATACGGATAGCCCATCACCAGACTGATGGGTCCTACTGAGGTAGATTGGGAGGGAGGAGCGGACACATGCACCTGAATAGGGCAGTGCCTGTTCCCACACAAAGAGCTGCATACCCTCCTGTAGTACATCAGGAGTCACAGCAGGAAAGGCAGGGACCTTGTGATCTTCAACAACCTGTTTGATGTCTCCCCCACTTCAAAGGCGCATTAGGGTATAAGTACTGGACAGCTAACACCACCAAATCAAAACTCTAATGGAACCAAGTACCTTCTGCCAGGAAGAAAAGTTGCTGTGCTGCAGGAGGAACTGCCACTTTGATAACTGCAATGCTGTGCTGGCCTGTTGCCTACCGATTGCTGTGCTGTAGGAGGGACTGCCAGTTTGCTACCTGCTCTGCTGTGTTGGCCTGCTGCCTCTAGCCTGTGCAGCTGTTCTCTACATCCTTGAATCCAAGTTTCTCCAAGGTCTTTTTGGCGGTTCCTTTAAGTGTCTGTCAGGGTCATAAAATACTTCTTGCAACTCTGCTTGACACTGCCATCTAACTTCTCTCACTCAGTCCTGCTCAGGGGTGTCTCCTGCACCATCACAACCCACATTTGCCTCTGAATAACACAACTTTATCCTGCTGCATGAAGCTATCCGTTGCATCCATTTAATATTCCAATATACAACAGATATTATTGAACTTGCTACTTCTCAGTTCAAAATAGATCCAACAAAGGAAATATAAAAGGTAATAGTGACACAACAACAACCAACATGAACAGAGCACCTTCCCCTTCTAAAATGCTGCCTCCAATTATGACAGAAAAACAAGCCTGTACCACACACTTAAAAGTATTTGGATATTAGCCTTGCACTGTTCTTGAAAAGAATTCAGCACTGGGAAAACTGTGCCCAGCCACAAGAATGCAATTACCAATACAGGAAACTTCACTCACAATGAGTTCATTGTTATCAGCATTCCAGGATTTTACTGATGGGACATCCCAGGCAGGTTTCGAGGCTCACCCTTTAATTGGTTTTTGCTCTAGTTCTCCATTTTCAATTTCTGATGAAAGCCAGTGCTTCTTTAAGGTTAAACTGTACAAGTAATGTCTGTTGAATAGATTTGAGATGTACTATAAAAAAATGAAGGTTTCCTTTTAACTAACATTATATGATAGTGATAAAGTTTCAATTTAAGTGTCAAAATATTCTATGTGTACCGGATTTGTTTCATTGCTCTCTGGCATGCTTGGTAAATGCCATTCCCTTCATGACTTTCGATTGCACTACGACCCGGTACAGTACTTACACAGTCATTGTGATTATGTTGGTATATATTGTAAATTAAACACTAAAAGAGAAAAAATGATATGGTCCCATTTTGCTGAGTTTTTTACAAGTTTTTCGCGATGTATTTCCACATCTGATATTCGTGGTCTTGTGATGTGTTAGGTTTCCAATCTGATCCATTGTGACAATGAACATGGTGTTTTAGTTTCATTTAATGGAACAGTAGATCAGTCTCATCTACATCTATGCATTCCTCTTCTATGACCAAACATCTGAAATAGATTACATCTTGGCTGACCACCAAATGGCTCTCCCTGAGCACCTAGAAGCAACGTGCAGCTGGTTAGCCCTATGTGAAAATCCGACATCCTCCAGCGGAGTTCCATTCAAAAGACAACGGGCTATGTATTCAAAGGAGCCTGTGTAAACAGCATGAATATACCATATCTTCTCTTTCTTTAAAAAAAAAAACCCCATCCAATGCCACACGTCATTTTGTCTTCATCTCAGACAATTTAAAAAGAGCTGCTTATAAGTGGTCATTACTCCAGGATATATGTGTGCGGTCTTGTGTCACAGCTACAGATGATTTCAGATGTCTTCGCTCTACTTATGGTCCCTGCACCTGGGTCAGAAGGAATATCTAACACAGCCTCCACATGTCTGCATGATTTCTACAGATTCCTGTTCTTAACACTGCCTCCAAGCTTCTCCATGATACCCGCAGAATCCTGTTCTTAACCCAGCCTCCAAACTTCTCCTACAGAATCCTGTTCTTAACATGGCCTCCACACGTCTCCATGATTTCAGCAGATTCCTGTTCTTAATACTGCTTCCACACTTGTCCATTATTCCTACAGAACCCTATTCTTAACACTGTCTCCACACTTCTCCATGTTTCCTACTGAATCCTCTTCCTAATGCCTTCGGGCTTCTCTGTGAGGCTACAGATGCCAGGCCCTTCCCTCTTTCATCTACCTCAAAATTCTATAAGGTTTTGCTATTGGTGCAGGGCAAATTTGCCCACCCTTTACACATCACAAATACATTCTAATTACATATAAGATATATGAAATGAATGTGTACCTGTTTCTTATTGTGATGCATAACATATTATTTTCCAATTTCTGCTAACATGACACTTCTTGCTGGTATTTACACACATTGTTAGTTTGAGAATAGATAAAATACTGTACTAGTGATAGAAGGAGAAAGCCTGAGTAGACCTTGACGAAAGAACATGGAGAGTCAGAGCGTTAAATGAAAGGCCTATTCAGAAGGCTGCAACCTAGCCTGCGTGTGAGAAGATGATGTCGTTCCTATGTCTAATGTGAGATATTTTGCAAATGTTTCAGTCTGCCACTTGAGAGTAGAAGAGGACTATGCACTTGTGATGATGCATACAGAGGGGTATGAGACTCTTGTATGTTATAACTTAGTGTTCACTCCATCTGGGATCAGATATCTTTTCAGAATGGCCCCAGAATGCTTTCAGAACTTGTCCTGACCTTTAACTGCATTTTCCTATGGACTCTGAGAGGATTAGACCTATATGCTTGCTTGTGATTCTTTGCGGAGTGTGGTTAAGTCTAACATAATCCTCTGACCCTAGAATAATCTTGACGGAGCTTCTGAAATGCTGATACCTTCCTACTTAATCTGCCCTTACCACGTTCAAATTTCCTTTACTGAATTTCCCTGATTTTTTAAAAATTCTCTAGGTTTCTAAGAACCATCCTCTTAGCTTGCACTCTGATTTAGGAGATTTAGATTTACTAATGTATAGATGAGAAAACCTGAGATTCTTTTCTGAACATCAAATCCTTGTATTATTCTTTTGTATTGATGTTACTGAACTTCTTGTTTGGAAGAAATTAGCAGCAAACCAATATCAGGCAGAGGTTGGGCTTTCCCATTGGTATTCTGTATCTCTATCGATTAGTACTAAAAATCCTATATTTGAACTTGACTGTTAACTTATAATAAACCTTCTTAACTATAGTTACCAATTCCTGGTCCTTATTGTGTAGCCAAATGGGTTACACTGTTAATTGATATTGAATGGTGAAACGCTAACTCGCCTCACCTTTGGTGCGGATAAGAACAGTCTGTTGGCGGAAGATAAATGGTAAGAAGGTAGGCCCAATATGCTGAAGTATTATTAGCAAGTGAAGCTACCCAGGATTTCACCCGAACTCTGATTCCAAAGGCTGCCTTTCACTTTCAATTAAAGTTTAATTATATAAAATTCTATCTTTGTTATAACACATGTAACCACCATACAAAATTGCTGTAAGGAGTTTGACTTTCAACTTATAATATTAATATTCATAATAATATATTTTTTAAACAGTTCTGCATACCTTAGTTTTTGTCATTTCTAAACACTGTAATTAACAGGGGTGTGTTTAACCCAATTTAATGGTTTTAAGTATTATTAGATTTCACTCCTATTCACATCTTTTTTTTAAAGCAGTTGAAGGCCGCCATATAGACCTGTTGTTAATATTGATGTCGATATTATGGAATGTGTATGGTCAAAAACGAGTTCGAATCACTCTTGCCAAAATCTTCCAAGATGAGCTCCCCAGCAAACCAAAGTAAGAAATAAGTGGTCAGGCAGGCCCTGCAACCTAAACCGGAGGCTACTGATTGATAGATCACAGGTAGGGTGGCGCGGAGCCAGCCAGACAAACACACGAACAGGAAACACACAGATTAGTTCCACAAATAGGCAGCAGCACCACCACAAGGGCCAAAGAAGATTGGCCCCAATAAAGCACATATGGAGGGGGGTGCATGCATTACCAAAAAACCATAAAGTCAGCCCCCACATTAAGTTAGGAACACTCAACCAATCAGAACACAGCACACACACTCCATGCACAGATCACGCGCTCCTCATGCCCAACTATCTGGACACTTTGCCCACTGGCCTTCTTTGTGTCCACGCAAGGTCACAACAAACCTGCATTTGCTATCAGGTGGCCTGATTTATGGCTCCATGAGTAGGCCTGCAATCCTTTTTCTAAAATAGGATGTAAATTGTTTTATGGTGCTCCAAAGACTGTATGTAATGGCACTCAGAACTAATGTATGGCGAGACAGTCCTCAGACAGCTTCTGTGACTGTTTCTTGGATTCTCAGCTGCCCTGTTCAGTTAAACCAACTATTCCTGTTTTGCCAAACCCCTCGTCTTTTATTTTTTCAAGGTAAATTCACATTCCAGCAACACTGTTTGAATATTGGACAAATGTTTCAATTTAAGGGATACATTGAGCACAAACAACTGGCGTATATATTACAATTTCAGCGATAAACGAGCATAAACAAAGCCTGGCTGGCTTTGTTTTACACACTTTTAGAAACTTGATTTTAATCATTTTGATGGTGTGGTCACACACACAAGCACTAACCATAAACTAAAAATTGTATTTTAGTTATTCAGACCCATGGAATGTAAACAGTTCTCTATTTGTATCACGTAACACAAATTCAAGGTTTTATTAAAGGCCTAATATAGCTACAAACCCTAAACTGTAAACACTGCACCATGCAGCACTGTACAGTATTATGGCTTTAGTGTAAGCGGTTAAACACAAAGAATGCTACAAACGAGGATTTCCTATATTGTGAAATACGGTCTCTCGGAATATAGTGTTTTTTAGGGAGCCCATCGCTGTTGACAGAACTAATGATTATTCTAGAGAGGAAACTGGCAAAGCCAATAGGTCTCACCTTTTATTTTTGTGAGGGCTTTTTGCCGATCCAGTTCTGCTTTCAGCAAAAAGAATAAAATGGCTAATGCCAATGAAAAACAGCACCTGTAAAAAAATGTTTTTTAAAAAATGACCCAGAACAATGATGCACGTATGTGTAATATCCCTACGGCAGTCCAAAAGTATTGTCATATACACATGAATATGTCAGCCTACATGCTCAAGCATACATCATGATGTGGCGGTCATTTTTGTTTTTTCATTCGCTGTTACAATATCGTGAACACCCTGGAAGAGGTAAATTTAACAAAAAAGGGGTGTCCAGGAAAACAATGTCAGCCATCAAGCCCTTCCAAGGGCTATTATACCCTTCAATAAACATGAAATAAATATATTAGACTATGCATGGGACTGGGGGAGGCGGTGGTGGGGCAAAGTAAGCAAGACAATACCACAGAGGAGCCATGGAGTGTGTTTAATAAAACACTGAATGGGATGGTGAAGAGAGTGGGGAAGCAGTAGAACAGGTGTCTCCAGCCTTTTCATTAATAAGAGCTACTTATGTTCAATGAAAATCATCCAAAGCTACTATTATTTGTGATGTACACATCAGGCAATATTATATTAGCGCCCACCCTATGGAAGATTACCAGCCGTGATCATCTCAGAGCAGGATTGCCAACAGTAATGTAAAGAGGCTTTGTCAATTTGGAATGCTTCTACAAGGTGTAGTGTTGTGTGAGTTAGTAATGACAGAACCCTTTTAGCTCCTGATGGACTCCGTATAACTGTGACTTAAGTGTTAGTGCGTAGCAAAGTGATGCTTCTGTCCTAGTCATTAGCAGGTACACAGTCTGGGGAGGATGCTACAGCTGACGCATAGATAGGGGAAAAATACCCCGCAGATGGACAGTGCTCTCCCAGAGAGTTTGCTGTGGTACAGAAAACTGCTCGTGCATGCCGCATGTGTCTCCATCGAACTGCAGAATCGAAGTTTGGCATATATAGAGTCAAAGTGAAAATCCAGCCATTGTAAAGAAGTTGAAGATAACAAACCCTTCACTGAGAAGTCTACACATCGTTGGCCAAGTACCCATTGGGAAGGCCATAAAATTAGGTACCCCGCTACTAAGCAACCTAAAGCTACACATCATATGGAGGTAGAACGTTAAAGGCGAATACAACCAGATCTTGAAAGAACAGCAGATTGCAAGATAATGCTGCGATCAGAAGTGCTGCAAGGCAGAGATCAACCAGGTACAGACAGTACAAAAAGACGCCTAAAGGCAAAGCAATGCAAATAGAAGAATCGCTCATCTGCTCATCAGAACTGAGTAAAGGAAGTCATCATACTACAGTGTTGGAGGAAGTGACACTAAAAGAAGTGCCTTGGGTTGCTTTTTTTGGAGCCATCTATACCTGAAGCGGCACACCACGAAAGCTGCAGAGTGGGGCTCAGAACAACTCCAGAGGTCTTCGAAGATCAGAAAGCGGAGAGCAGCTATCAGAATAGTGAAAGTTGTTTTCCCAATGGAGACTAAGAAAGACGTCACATTTCCTGTAATTATCAAAGATGATCCAGAGGCCAGCACGTTTCAAGGCCTCAGAGATGGTTTAAATAAACAAGATCACCAAGCAGCGTCGGAAAGAACACTACTTTCCATATCAGTAAGTGCCACCAATGGTTATAATCCCGCTGCATTCCTGAAGCCAGCACCAGCATTCAATACCGCCAAAAGTAGAATATTGGCGATAGATGGACTTCTTGGATAGAGATATTTAATGGTTTCATTGATGTCTTAGAAGAAGCAGAGAGCAAGAAGAAATCAAATACCTTAAGAATCTTGATGGTGAAGGTGAAAAAAGAAATCAAAGAAAATGCTGCAAGATGGAATTTCACCCTGTCCAATCAATCCCATGCCAAATGTAGATTACAAAGGTACATTTTCAGTAAAATATTACAGAAAGTTGGTGAAACCATTGACAAATTTGTTGAGACTATATACGCTTAAACATTGTAAGTTCAATCAATTTAATGATGAGGAAGCAATACGTCTCAGAGTTATTGGCCAGATGCCCGTCAGATTCATTCAGATAAGGAATGCTGGGAGAAACTTAGTATGGAGTGAGTTCTCATGGCTATCAGAGCTCAAGAGTGTCCTGATCGGCAAGCTGCTAACAAGGAGGCCAGAGGTGCCCAGAGTGAGTCAGTCATGAACATGAAAAGTAAGCAAAAGTACAAAGCAGAAGGACACAGAGTGATGTCTCCATGGAAAAAGAAGTTGTGCTTCAGGTGTGGATTTTCGTTTCCACACGAAGGTAAATATCCCACCATTAGACAGATCTGCAAAGGCTGTGGGAAGGAGATCCATTTTATAATGGTTTGTACGGTGAAGGGAAAAAGTAGTCATGGCACGAGTACAATATGGTTGCCTGACTATTCCAGGAGCAATGTTTGATGCACCCCTATAGGGCCAAGCCACCATACCAGCTGAGGCAAGTTGACACCAAAAGAAGTCGATCGTCATAAAAATCATTGCCAAACAGTTCTTCAGCATCAATATCAAGTGAAAGTAAAAAAGATGGTTGTGCAATGTCTATGATTACCTCAGCAAAACGTCCACATGTTGGATTGGCTGAATGTGAAGAAAGATACAGGTCAAAGAGAAATGGACATGAAAAAGCATCATAGTCAATCAAATACTGTCTAAAGATGACACTAAAAGTAAACGGTTGCTCAATACCTCTTATTATCTAAAGTGGTGCATCTATAAACATTATGTCAGAAGAAATACAGTGAACTATCTCCATTGCCATGACTTAGGCCATCGAAAACCAAAGTGTATACATGGGCTGCATTGATGCCATCAAAAAGTCAAGGTTCATTTGTAGCAACGATGACACACAAGAAAACAAAAGTAGCACAGCATCCAAGTGCCTGTCTACTCTGCTTTAGAACAGCTGGTGATATAGGATGGATATCGGTGAACTAGAACATGAATGCTCATCACCCTTCATTGTTTCATGGGTTGAGAACACTCAAGACTATAAAAGTACAACTACACATTAATGAGAATGTCCGTCTTGTTGCTCAAAGACACAGAAAAATGTAATTTCATTAACAGGATGCTGTTGAAAAAGAACTTGATTCATTACTCAAATAGGATATCATTGAGTGTTCCACTAGCCCAACGTCATGGGTTTCTTCCACAGTGGTAGCACCCAGTCTGGAAAGTGAAGGAGCTGTTCGCATCTGCATTGATATGCATCAAGCAAATAAGGCAACTGAAAGAGAATGACATCATGGTGTGCACACTGCTGACATGATAACACAATTGAATGGTGCAATGGTCTTTTCTCCTGCTTGATTTGTATAAAGGATATCATTAGTTGGAACTCGAGAAGAACTGCAGATACATCGCAACCTTTTTACACATAGGAGTCTGTTCCCTTATAAAAAACTACGTTTTGGTGAGTCATCAGCTGCAGAGCTTATCCAAAATGTCATTTGACGTGTCATACAGCCTGTCATGAATGCTTTCAATAATAGTGATCAAATATTAGTTTTCAGAGTTTCACAGAAGGAGCATGATAAAGCTCACACAAGTGTGTTTGCCTGCTGATGTAGGTTTAACGTTGAATGCTGAGAAATAGGAGTTCCATAAGACAAAGCTAAAATTCTTTGGCCATATTTTTTCTGATGGGGATATGACACCCAATCCAGCTAAAGTGCAAGCATTGTCAACTGCCAGTCCCCACAACAAGTTTCCATGTTAAGTTCATTCCTTGGCCTGGCCGGCTACTGTTCTAGATATATATATGAGATCTTGCCACTGTAAGTGCTCTGTTAAGAGACTTGACAAAAAAGAATGTTCCATTTCATTGGTCACCTGAATGCAAGCAAAGCTTCAAGAAAATCAAACAAGCTATTTAGAACGCTACTGAAATGACATACTTTGATCCAAAGCTTCATGCCGAGCTTGTTGTTGACCTTAGCCCCGTCAGGTTAGGCGCCATTCTTGCACAACACAGTGGACAACCAAATGCTAAAAGACATATTGTGCTATATGCAAACAGATGTGTATCCCAAACTGAACATGCTGATTCACAACTTGAGAAAGAAAGTTAAGCAGTGGTGTAGGAATGTGAACATTTCCATGTATTCTTATATGGAGAGTCTTTCACACTTCTGACAGATCATCAAGCATGTTGACCTTTTTTGGCAATCCAAATCAAAGATGCCTCCTCGCAGTGAGCATTGGTGTCTATGATTACAACTACACAATCATGCATCGTTGAGGGAAAGATTAAAACCCTGCTGACTACTTTTCACGAGTGCCTCTACTGTGCCATGGTACTCCTCCCAAACCTACATAAATTTCATTGTGAAATAAAACACACCAGCTGCCATTTCACGTGAAAGATTGTCACTGCCACGAGTCAAGATGGTGACATGCAACAACTAAAAAAAAACATTTTTACACATCAGTTTTGGAACCAGCACACTCAAATTCTTACCAGTGAAAGTGAGTCCCAGAAGTTACAAAATGTCAAAGATGAACTGCCCTTCAGTCAAGAAGGCTTTATCCTGAGATATTCGAGAATACTTATTCCGGAGAGTCTGGAGAATTCAAAAAAGCATAACCCAATTTAGCAAGCTGGGCTGCACACAGGAGAGCTACTTGCGAGTAGCTGAAGATGTACTTGTTGGAGAAGCCTGCAATAGAAGAGTTGGGGGTTGAAGAATATCATCTAGAGTGCAGGGGCAGGGTTGTCATGGGGAAAGAAGCATGTGGGGAGAGTGAGCATGAAATCGCATGCACACAGATGAAATGCTAAAAACAAGAGGCAAAAATAGTTCCCTAAATATGAAGAGTGAAAGGATGCAAATAAGCAAATCAAAAGTATCGCTAAAAATCTATAGCATATGAGATCAACTAGAATGCCAATCAATGATAAGCAATGGGCTGTCCTTCTAGTTTTGCTACTAGCAACAATAGGTCATTCAACAGATAAAGCCGTCTGCTGAGGAGTCGAAATTGGCAATGCGTTTTGCAGTGCGGAAAGAGGTTATCTTTACAGAATGTCGATGCAGTAGTAACTACTATGGTCGCCCCTTTTGAAGAAAGACTTGCCCCTTTTTGTAGTTGAAAATTTGTAATTTCACTGTTTGCCTCTTAAAGTAGGCACTAAAGATATCCTGAAGTACTGACAAATTGTCTGTAAAGTGTAAGGGGGTTAAATACAAAAATCTATGTCAAATTCTCATGGTGTAGGAAAGCAAGAACATGATTCTGTTATTTTTTTGCTCTGTGTTTAGTCGTTTCTGTTAAGTGGTTAGCCAACAAATATCAGAGAAAGCAAAAATAATGCAAGCTCTTAGCTACTACTCTCGATAGCATTCAGTACACTAGTGACGATAACATAAGCATTAGAAAAAGTTAAACAACGTTTTGATCATCTTATAAAAATGTTTAAACAAAACTTTTGGCATTTTAAAAACAAGCTTATTGTGTATAGTTCCCAGGAAAATACCCGACAATTTTCGAAGTAACTCTGATTTAGTGTTACTGTAATTTCTAAAACATTAGGCACAATTTAGCAGGCTTAAAAGTAGATTTAGGATTAAACATTTTACCTTAGAAAATGTGTGAAAAACAGGACTAATTGCATTTAGTATTTGCATTTCATTTTATTGCTCCTAATTTATTTTATGTTGAAACAATTTGTGCGTAGTTTAAAGTTAAAGTTGTTTTTTATACTTGTAACATGGTTATTTTTGTTGCATTATCAATGAAAATATTTCCAAAAATGTCTTTGAACAACTGAATAAAAATAACTTTAAAATCACCAAAGCCAATTAAATCTAAACAAAAAAGGTTCATAACTTTACAACATATGTCTGAATTGTTGAGTAGACGGGCATGGCTTCGTGAACACATTTACTCAGAATTATGTGATGTAATGAAGGTGACTGCTTTGCCATGGTGGGCAGCCGCCTGTGGCTTCTCACAGCCCTGAAAGCCTTTGGAAATGGGGATGGGTATAATCTCCCAAAGCAACGAGAGAAAGAAAGATCCATCACCTTGATACTTGAAGCACATTCAGAATGTCTGCTAGCTTGCCTGCATGACCACTCTGAGAAAATCCTGGAGGACTGCAGCATAACAACTGGCTTTGTGAACTAAAAGGAAGACTGTAAGCCCTGGAGTTTAGTCTAAGGGTTAAATTTTAAAGGAGGCGCAAAATTAATGATACTGAAGTGATGGCACATTTCACATTCTACCAAACTCCTGAGCAATTAACGATTCTCACTAGTACTGCGTTGCGTTAATTGCATGGGTCTCTCATATGCCAGCACCTTGAGACCCTCATTGGTGAGTAGGGCGCTTTAAAAGTGCTTGATTGATATGACTTTTGAAAATAACTCTCACTGTATGTCAGTTATCGACAAATAGGCAGGAATCGCTTCTCCGCAAAAAGTTTTGACATACATCCGAGAATGTTTTGCCAAATTTCACGAAATGTCACTCCCCTGTAATCATCTAATAATCCACAAGTAATTTGGGTCATATAAACAACTGCAGTGCCATTTAAAAAAAAACAAAATTAAGAAAAGTGGGGGAATATAATGTGCATTTCTGGCAAATTAAAAACGCTTTGGAGACTAACAGAAACACAAAGCAATTATTTCCTGATCATGCACATTTGATGTATTTGGAGGCGGCTGATTCTGCATAGCCCAGCTATTTGTGGCAAACCAGCAGAAAAACAAGTGACTGCCTTTCTAAATGAATCTATTCCAGGTAAACCACAGCCAGCTTTCACAACAGGAAATCTTTTCATGCATTTACGGGGAAACCACCACTGCTTAACCAACGCACAGATTTCTCGACTTCCCAAAATTGTGTTCATAATAAGGTTCAAACATGCTGAGTGGTGGTGGTGGTCAGAATGCTAGGAACAAAATACACTGCTGGATTTTAAGGTTTGGTATAAAGTACCCCTTCCCGTACACCACATACCGGAAAAGAGGTAAAATCTTTATGGTCAAACACATTATCCATTTAAAATACCAATGGGATCATTCAAAGCTATGTGGGTCGGCCTCCAAGCTGTTGGCGTGAAAGAAGCCCACCTTTGCCTGACCAGCCCAGACAAATGTTTGCTAGGGGGTCACAATAAATGATTCCGCAAGTAGGACGCGTTTGTGGCACTTTTAAGCCAGCGTCCTTTGGTGGATGTGCTACTGGCAAAGGAATTCAGGTGGCAAACCCTAGTTCTGTAAACCAAATGGTTTCTCTGCCTTTCAAATTAAAAGCATAATAGCTGTTAGAATGTAGCATAACAAGCGAATAACGATGTAATAAGTTGGCTGTTTTTGTAGAACTGTGTTCTTTGTATCAATTGTTTGTTAATCCAATAGGTTTTTTGACATATGGACGTTCTTCTGCTTCGAAGGATCATGTCTCCAGAATAGAACAGTGTACGCCGCGCGCAGGCAGGAACACGACCATAGGAATTCACTGCTACCTACATCGTTACAAATACGTTGTCTGAATGCTTCAGTTGACACTCCTAAAACTCTCAACACGTGGTCCGATATAAACAAACGCGATAGGACCGCTGATCACTAAACCCTAAGCGTGGAAGGGTATACTCAGACATGAGTGCCTTGCTCATTGCACCATCAGGATTCAAGCAAGCCGGGCCGAAGACGGCTGTAATGCCAGAAACCGGTCCCCGGAAGCTTGTTTCCTTCCCAGTGTAAGAATTGGCTTTTGTAGTTTGGTTTGCCCTGTTCCCATCATGCACTGGGACAGGAACAGACTAATTTGCATACAGCCAGGTTCTGAAACTGGGATGGTGCAGTGAGCTAAAAAACGGTGTTGGATCTAGCCCTGATCTCTTGACAGGGTGAGAGTATTCTGCTTAATTCAGAGACTCTGTCCCTCACCACCCCTTGTTGTAAATATGATCACTAAACCCAAGCAGGACCCGTGGGTAGAGTTAAATTAGGGGTATCGGTGTTATATTAACGTAAGCCTTCTCGTCAACCCGTGGAAAGATCCAAGACTGCTCTGCTTCTACAAAGTCTCAAGAGTAAAACAAAAATATATGCACTCTCAGGCGCAAATCACAAAACAATGGAAGAGGTCGGATTTATAGTCCTACTCCTACAATGCTTATGCGGTTCAAGGAGTACGATCTGAAAGCCACGAAAATAAGATTTGCAGACTTGCCCATCCCAAAACGAGAGCACAACAGGAAAAAATAGGAAATCAAGAGGTATCTAGTTGCTTCCGTCTAATCTCTTGGAATATAGCGGGGCTTGGCCATAGACTGGAGGATCCGGTATGGTTAGACTATATTGACTCTTTTGACATAGCCTGTTTACAGGAGACATGGAGCACTGTAGATCAGAGTCTGGATGGGTATCAAATGTTTAATGTCCCTGCAATACCATCGCAATCAGGAAGAGCAAAGGGAGGGTAAATGACAGCGATCTCTGTAAGGCATAAATCAATATATGTGAATAGAGTGTTGGAATCACCTTGGTACCAATTGCTTATGATTAAGGATTTATTCCCGGAAAATCTTTTACTCATAAATTGGTACTACAACATATTTGATCCCCATGAAACTGCAATTATTGATAATCTACAGGAAGAGATTGCTAAGGTGACAAATAGTGTTTTCCCTCTCTCCATTATATGGTTAGGCGATTTGAACTGCGAGCTATGTAAGTTTAGTGGGTCTAGGGTGTGTGGTCTGTTGGATCTAACTGACCAACCTATGGCCCATTTTTCCCATTCTAAACAAGGTGAAGCTTTAAATAGTATCATCATGAATAATGACCTATGCATCTTGGATATGTCCAGTTTTTCAGGTTCATCGAAAATACCTACCTTCCAAGGCACAGGGGGTAGAATGAGTACAATTGATTTTGCTATGGTGTCTAGGGTTTTTTTTCACTTCTTGAAGGATTTTAAAATTGAGGCAAACCCAGCTAGTGACCATAACCCCCTAATCCTAAATTTTAATCTGGCTCTCGAAAAAAGACCGTGCCCGGAACAACCGATAGTATATAGTCAAAACAAGGGTATTACCTTAAGGTGGGACAAAGTAAATGTAAGGCAACTGGAAACAGACATTTTTAAGGAAAATGCGGATCAAATAGAATCTTGTTTGACATCTATATCTGATCCAAATTATGTAATTAAAAGCTTCGAAACATTATTGAGAGATGTCGCTTCACGCCTTGTAAAGAAAGGGGAGAGTAATCAACATCAAGGTCCTAAATGGTTTGATGCTGAATGCTCATCTGCCCAAACATACCTAACAAAGGCCTTACGACGAGACCCACGTGACAGAGATATGATTAGACTGGCCAGGAGAAGATATAGTGAGGCAATTAGAAAGAGGAAAAATGATTTGAGGACTAAAGCACGGGAAGACCTGGATAAAGCGGTCGATTTAAGGGATAATAGGCTTTTTTGGGAGACAATAAATAGGCCTTTTTTTAAAACAGGGGAAGATAACACAATCCGAGTACATATTCCTGAAGATTCCTGGGTAGCTCATTATAGTAAAGTCTTTAACCCTAATGAAATACCTCGAATTGCTACCATGGGAGAGGGTGAATATGGTGATGTTAGTACGGAATCAGCAAAGCTACTCAGCGATTCACTAACGCTCACGGAAGTGGAGTTAGCTTTGACCAAGGGGGCGGCTTTAAAGGCCCCTGGCCCCGATGCAATTCCCTTAGACCTATTTAAATATAACTTGAAGGTCTGGTCCCCATTACTTTTGAATGTTTTTAAGGCAGTAGTGCTGGGGCAGATTCCGGCCTCATGGAAAGAGGCGGTTGTGGTGCCTATTTTTAAAAAAGGGGACAAGTGGGACCCATGTTGTTATAGGCCAATATCATTAATAGACGCTTCTTGTAAATTAATGGGTAGGGTGATATTGGCTCGTCTGGAAACCTGGGCCGAGTCAACTGGGATTATTGTAGAATCACAGTATGGGTTTAGAAGAGGGAAAGGAACCACGGAACAATGTTTGAATTTAGCACTGATCATGGGCAAGTACATGGGTGCCAAGAATAATTCTATTTGCTTGGCATTCATGGACTTGTCCAGTGCCTTTGATACGGTATGCAGGGGCAAATTGTGGCGCATGATGGAGTCTATGGGGTTTGAGGAGCCTTTGGTTACTCTGCTCCGCAGGTTACACACCGCCACAACAGTTAGGATTAGATACGGTCCGGGAGGGGAAAAAACTAGACATATATTATCCACTGAAGGTGTCCGCCAGGGATGTATTTTAGCTCCTTTTTTATTTCTGGTTTATACAAATGGTTTAGAAGCTTTTCTGATGGAAACTGGTGCTGATTTTCCCAAGATTAATGGCAAAAGAATTCCAATGTTGTCATATGCAGATGACACTGTCCTAATGACCCTTACCCCCAATAGCATGCAAATTTGCTTGAACGCTTTTGATATGTTTATGGGAGATTTAGATCTTGGGGTCAATTTTACTAAATCTTTTGCCATGACTTGCGGTTTATAAAGTGCCAAAATCCGCAAATTCACGGTGAGGGATTTTAACATAGAGAAAGTTGATAACTTCAACTATCTGGGAAACCTTTTCAATAAAAAACTGAACTGGGAACCTTTGTTGTTAGCCCGAGTTCAAAAGGTTTCACAGTCAGTTGAAGCTCTCTTTCGCTTTGCTAGTAAATTAGGACAACGACGTATAGCTGAAATAACATCTTTGTATAAAGCCAAATGTGTTTCTGCTATGACCTATGGAGCTGGTGTTTGGGGGTCACATAATTGTGAAAGGATACAGATTATGGAGAATAAGTTTCTAAAACGTTTATTATCTGTCCCATCGGGCACATCAAATATATTTTGCCATGGTGAGGTTGGAATTGAGTTCGTACGTGATACTATTCACGTTGCACCTTTAGTATTATGGTCTAAAGTTTGGCAATCTGATGATTTGAAATTGACAAAAGATATTCTTCAAGATTGTCTTAAACTTGAGCATTATAGGGAAATCCCATGGCTTCGATATGTCAGGGATACTTTTTATAAAATTGGACTAGATACTATGTTTAGAAATCCTGAAATGCTTAATAAGGATACTAAGGAAATTATAAAAAAAGCATATAGTCTTAACTTGGGTTCCTTAAAGATGAATGAACATGTATTACGTGTCCAGGGAAAACTAGTGCGACCCTTTTATTTGACATACATTTTGAACACGCAATGGCGTTTCTATCTCACAAGGTTTCGCCTCGGTACCTTACACTTCCTTTTTGCTTTTCCAAAGCAGGGGGGTTGGAGGGAGAAGTTACCTTGTTGCCCTTGTAATAATAAGGTTTCGCAAAATACCCTGCACCTAATCCTTTTTTGTACTTTGTATAAGGACCCAAGAAATTCCTTCATCAGACCATTATTACTATCCCTTGGAACGTGCTATTATAAAGAAGCTTATGAATTTTTGTTATCACTGTCAACTGTAAATATCTGTAATGCTGTATTGAATTTTATTAGATCAGCTCTTGCAATCAGAAACCGCTATTGAATATATTTGTGAAAATCAGATTTATGTAATTATGTATTATGGTCGTATTATAGAACCACGTAGAAATGTATTGTGACTTTATTGTAGTTTAAGTTTTTTTTTAAATTGATGTATACTTTTATGATTTCCTTGAGAAATCGAAATAAAGTTATTTGAATTGAATTGACTTACACAAATTGCACAGACGTCCCGCAGATTGTCTGCATAAGGACAATATTTTCTTTTGGGTTACAACCAATGTGCATTTACAACTATATTTTTCTGTTTTTGTCATCACCTGGAAAACTCTTCATTGTGGAACGATCCCTGTGTCTCCCCCTTGTAAAAATAGGTGCATATGTGGCACGTTCACTAGCTAAATTCTTTTGTGTTTTTTCGGAGTAACTTTACCTATGCATTCAGGGTGAGAAAATACACTGAGTCTTTCAGAATAACCACATAGGGATGACATTTTGGGTGCATGTTACTAAATGACACCTGCCCAATTGGGGCTGTAATACCAAAGGTATACACCGTCCCTTCAAGTTAGTGTGCTTGAAGCAAACATCGCCAGTGTGCCTGCCCTATTGCTGATAATGTGCTGTGCTACAGCAGATCAGTACTCACAGCTGCCCTGGGGGCAGCACATCAGTGCTCAAAGCTGTTATTCCATGTTTCACTGTGTGGGCGGCACCCACATGCACTTCAGAATCAGAGGATACATGCATCCTCCTGCAAGGGAGCTGCAAGTGGGACCCGCCTGGATGAACACCACCTTTTTGTGGTGCACAATCAGTGCACTTCCTGACTGTCTCTTTGCCTCTAAGCCCTTAACATGCATAGCGCACCGAGCCATAGTGTTTTGCTCATTCCCGTTACCCCATGCAAATGAGAACATTCCTTCTCAGGAAAAAGTCTGCACTATATGTTCATAGAAGTGGTTGCACAAGCATCTGTGCCCCTTCTGTAATATAACAGGTCCCCGGGGGGCACCGAAAAAGAGTGCACATGCATGGGGCACTATCTGTAGTGCACCTTCTGCTGCGCATCGTAGGTAAAGTGCAAAGAACCAGTTCCCTTGAAAACAAACAAATGAGAGACTCCCTCTAGTTACACACCAAGTGAGTAAAACTCGAAAAATACTAACATCTGTGTGGGGGCATGGACGATCTACCTACCACACTAATCTTTACCCTGAGGTCCGCGACGCCTACTGAGGGGCTCTACAAATGTTTAAAAACATAAATATTAGCAGATTAAGGAATTATATATACAAAGTAAAGCAATACTGAAAATGTTAAAACATTTGTGAAGGAATTTGAAATCAGAGGATCAAAATTAAGTTATAATCCCTATATACATTTGTGGGAGCAGCACAAGTACAGCAAAAGGAATCTTGTATGGACGAGTGGTAGCCGCAATTGAAACAATGGAAAATGCTGATAAAAAGAGCATGCATTAGGAGCAAAAAAGACAAAATGATATGCTGGATTCCAGCATATCACTCAATTTTTTAGAAATAAAACAACTTTTTGAAACACTCCAACGTTCCGATTAAAATCAAATTTTAAATTTTTTCAGGTTTTAGTTTGTGAATGATAAATTTCATGATTGTATATTTGAATTACACTTGTTTCTGTTTTTGTATTTATTGTTGCGAGGTTGCGATCACAAAAATTATGTAGGTGGAGGTCCCTGGCTTCCATTAGTGAATTAGTGGGTGTCCATAGAAGTCAAAAGCTTAAGAAGAGCTGCCCTACAATACAAGCACTTGCAATCGGTCCTGCATTTACGAGAGTTTAAGCTAATGTCATTTACAGCAATAGCTCAAACTCTTGTAAATGCGAGACCTGTTTCACTTCAAAGAAGCGGCTGCCATTGTCCAGGGCTGCTTGAAAGTGAAAGTGTGCACGGCAGGAAAGCACGTAGTGCCTGCAGTAGGAGAAACTCATTAAAGAAAATAGTGCTTACCGACTAAATAAGACATACCGTGTCGCAACAGAAGTAAAAGGGCCAGTCGCCATGGGAGGTTTCAAATGCAGACAAGGTGGGACCAAGGAGGGACTAACAAGCCGAATAACGACTTGGAAGCTTGTGTTTACAAAGGACAATGACACAAGCCAATGAAAAATATGGGCAGAGAGTGGGCGGAGCTTCAACGCCATACTCCCCTACTGCATGTCTCCCAGCAGTGCATGCGTTGCCCAGGCTCGACCTAATCAAAAAGAGCAATGGCTACGCCTATTTACACACAACGTGAGTAAAACAAAACATACAAATATAGGTGCGGGAGAAGGGGCCATGTTTAGCACAGCTGTGGTGAGGTTCTCTGCAGTATGTAGAAGGTCACCACATTCTCTCGCCCCTGCAGATGTTTTCTTTCATCTACGGAGTGCAGTAAGAGGGAAGAGACAGCACGTGCCTTTTGAGTCTCATAAGATCTAGGGCTGAGGTGATAATCCGACATGACAAGGAGCGTCGGCTCTTCTGTCAGCTGACACTGCCCTCTCCCATGATCTGAGCAGCCAAGTGGCAGCAGCCGATTGCTGTGATAAATAACAAAGAGCCCTGTGAAAGCTCTGACGGGGCCTAACAATGCAGCCTGGCGATGTGTCATCAGAGCAGGTAACACCTGCCTCTGGACATCTGAGCTCCAGATGTATCACGTGCAGTGGGAAGATCATTCATGTTTAGAGAGAAACTGGCAGGCAACGAGTCTCTCTGAACACAGGGTTCACATGCTGAGACTCCAGCACTTACTGGCCCAAGGAAGACACAGCTGGGTTCAAGTACCACCTACAATCAATCAAGGCAGGCACTCAAGCACAATCAGCCACTCGCCTTTTAAAGTAAATAGTAACATGGCTCCTTTCAGTTAGGATCATTCACTTTAACGTGGCCATCCTGCCTTCGGATTTGTGAGTGTTAAGTGAAGGAATTAAAGAGTATTGAGCGTGAAAAGGGGGAGGAGTGAGAGCAGATACGTTGAGGAGGGATGGAGAGAGGGAGTAAGAAACGGAGGCCTGAGTTAGGCAGCGGAGTCGTGACTGGAGAGGTACGTGAGTACCTGAGCTGGTGTCAGAGTGAGGCAGGGCAGGGCCGAGGGAAAAGAGAAACGAGAGTGATGCTGAAAGTGCGGGGGTATAGGGAAGGGAAGGTGCTTGAACGGAAGGCACAAGTTGAGTGAGGCAGGGGTGGACATAGGAAGAGGTGGAGGGATGGACAATACAATAAAAACACATTAAGTGGCATCAGGAGTGTGTCTTACGGAGGGGAGGTGTCTGGGGTGCAACACCCTGAATACATTAACAGTCTGGTCACATATCTGCTTTGCTCGTTCCTGTTGGGTCCGCTTTTTAAGTTAGACCTCGAATTCTTTTGTGTGAAAGGTACATCTTCATCCAGTCTAAAATGTGCAATAAGTGCCTAGAGATCCGGAATGGGAATATGACTTAAAACGTTTAGCTAGTTGGGCTATATCATTTACAGTTACCACTCTGACCCCATTGACCTCACAGAAGGTAGACACTGGAGTAGGACAACAAAGTGTCTTAGTGGAGCTGCTCTTTGCTATGAGCATAGTTTTTAGCAAAACCGAGTCCAAGCAGTTGGGTCACCGAGCCCCCAGAACAGCATCACTTACGGCTTCTTCAGCCTGTCATAGTCACACTCTTCCGATACAGCATTTGTTGTTCAGGGAGTGCGCTACAGGAACTGATGCTCCTAGTGCTTAATATTTTAAGCACAAGGTTCCTTCCAGCCCACAGAGACAGGCACTACTCTAACCAGGAGCATATGTCATTTCCATATTTGGTCTAGGAGATCCACACCTCAGTGTGATGCAAACACTGTAGCTAATGGTTGTTTCCCTGCACTACTCTGTAACTCAAGTGGTTAATGCAATTGCTGAAGACATTGTGTGTTTAATGTCAGGTCTCCTGTTTCGAATCTATATAAAATGCCTCACTATTCATGTCTCACTGTGTGTTTAGTTGTCTGTGTTTCATTCTGGTCAAAATAGAAAGGAATAGATGGTAGTCAGTCGTCATGATCTATTTTTGTGTGTGTGTCTTCATATTACCAAAGCTGCGGGGATCTCAGGTGACTTTGGGGGACCAGCCTCACACATGATGCACTAGTGATGGCCCCATCTCACCAAGCTGGAATACAAAACCCGTTTCACTTTAGTGCTGAGGTATTTTCATTGGACTTCTCAGATTTCCGGGACCAGCACACCACTCCACCTGGGAAAATTGGTCCATATAGCATCTGCTCTGCCTGGGGCCACCCAAGATCCAGCAAGCAAGTCCGATGTGAAGCCTTAAGCCAGTCCTCTGGGGTGGGGAGGGTTGGGGTCTAGCCAGTGTTTGCATATTTCCCTTCTGGCAACAAGCACTAAATAAAACAGCAAACACCTCTGGAATCTCCCCAATAGGCAAAATGATGTAGTGTCTATTCCCAACAGCACCAATACTGGGCTCAGCTTGATTTTAACTTCAAGAATTCCGCTATGATTTTACTCACAATATCCCAATAACCTCTGATCAAAGTGCAGGGGGAAAACATATGCTCAACGATTGCTTTGAAGTGGCCACATCGTCTAAATCTTGGTGTCAAGTTCTGTACAAATCTTGCCATCCTCTTGGTAGTCCAATACATTTTATTGAGGTTGAAATAATGGTTCCTCTTTAAGGTAGCTGGCTTAACCATGAAGTACAGTAATCTCAAGGATACTTGCCACAGGTAGGGGAGCTCACACTCTGGGATCATCCCCTCACAAACCACATAGGGTGCCTCCAGGGCTGTGTTGTAGGCATCCAAGAGCTTCCACTACCTTTTAGAGACCTCTTTGCTGATAGGCTGCATGTCTTGCAGGAGTGATTCAACTTCCAAGGTACTGCCAATATCCTGATTGCCACTTACGTACCAAGAGAAGAGCTGCAAATAATTAAATCTAGATAGGGAGCCTACACTCCTTGAATTAAGTGTTTCCCAAGGTACTAGCCCTGCGAACAAGTCCCCTCAGGTTGTTATCTGGACCTTCTTCAGGAGAGGAATCAACCCATCCGACAAAGACTCTGTAATACATGGGGGAATCCCAAACTGGGAAAAATCTAAATAGTACCTAATAACCAGAATCTTCCTAACTCTGTACCAAAAGCAGTTTTCAAAAATTGTAATCACAATTTTTTTAAAAACTTTGGAGCCCCAAACTTGTATAGGAAACTTGTTGGTCCTAACTCCCTAGTCATTTCTACTAAAATCTCACCCCAGGTTGAACTAACCGGTGTCCCAAGAAGCATCCTACAGTTCTTAAATTGGAAAGCCATACAATAAAGATGTAGGCCCCCTTTCTCCAACCTTCACCTTATTTTTTTCAGAGGAGTCTGGCTCCACATTAGCCCAAATTAAACTTGTTATTTTCCCCTTTAGTTTTTTCTATGGCCTTTTTAGTAAATGTGAGAGATATACAGTGGAGGAGATATGTCAATTTAGGGAATATCAACATTTTATTCAGGTTTACCCAACTACAGATAGTCAGTGGCAAACTCCTCTACTTCGTAAGAAGCAGATCGATCTCCTTTATCACTCTCCCTAGATTATGTGCCAGGACCACCTCCAGTGAATGAACTTTGGAGATGCCCAAATATTTCATCTCAGTCTTCACCGCCCTATCCCAATTGGCAATATTACAAACACATAACTTCCAATTTAGCAGTATTGATGCAGTATCCAGACAGCGCCCCAAACTCCTCCGATTGCTTTTCTACCCTGGGGATAGTCTGGTCAGGGTCAGATGTGCATAATAGAAGATGATCAGCATAAAGTGAAACATTCTTCCTAAATTACTGTGAGGAACAAGGGATTACCTGATGATCCCTTCTAAGTAACTGAGCAAATGGCCCAATGTAAATATCAAATTGAAGGCGAGAAAGAGGGCATCTCTGCCTTGTGCCTTTAGTGATGCCGAAACACTCAGCTAGGGCTTCATTGAATAAAATTCAAGCAGACGAGTTTTTATATAATCTCCTGGTGGTCGAAATGAAGGACAGGCTGAAACCTAGTACTGCCAAGACCTCCCATAGGTATGCCCAGTAAACATGGCCAAAAGTCTTGTCTGCGTCTATTATAGCGATGGCCAAATTAATAGAACAGGCATTAGCAACTAATTTGCTGCATTGATTTAGCGGAGTGAGCTCATGAATCTGGAGCTTAGGGACAAAACCCTATTGGTGAGGGTGGATTAATTGAGGGGCTAGCTTGGCCAACATTACGGCCAGGAAGCTAGAAAAAACCTTATAGTCCGCGTTTAGTAGGAAGATTGGCTGATATGAATCCACCTTTTTAGGATCTTTGGCGGGTTTCAATATCGACACTAAAGTGCCCTCCTCCATGACTCTGAGATCTGAGCATCCTCCAAATAAATGGAATTGAACAATTTCCCCCAAATTGGTTTTTCCACTTCAGTAGCCTATGAAGCTCTGAGGGCATGGCTGCCGGGCCCGCCGCCTTCCCGTTCTTAACATGTTCCAAGACCTCCCAGATTTCAGCCTCAGTGATTTGCTCCTCAAGGGACTCCTTTCCAATCTACGTGAGCCCAGTAAGGTCCCTGTCCTGCAACCATTACCAAAGCCTGTCCAGGTCAGGATAGATCTCCTCTGAGTATAGTGAAGAGAAAAGGGAGACCAGATGTTCCTGCATTTCCCCTGTCTGTTTACAGCTGTCCCCGAGAATTAATGATCAAGTCCTTGATGTTGTTTCGAGACCTCTTTATTGATAAAGTTTTATATAGCGCGAACATGACCCAAGAGGGTATCAGAGTGCTTTACATTTAGGATTGTTGCATTACAAGTTACATCAGATACAAGAGCATAGTAAGATGCACATAAACAATGTTTCAATAATTCGTAGGAGGGAGGGGAGGAAGGAGTAATAGCGGGGAGACGAGGAGGAACTATGCCCAATGTCCGGCTGGGTAGGTGACGGTCAAGGGGGAAACCAGGGCCAATCTCCTAATTATCTGTCAAGCAGCTCCACCGGTCATCAGCCATGTTGCTCAGGTCTCAGAGTTCAGGAAAAAACAGATTTTAGTTTATTTGATTTGCAACGGTTATATAGCGCTATCTAGACCCAGAGGTATCAGAGCGCTTAACCTGGGGAACGTTGCATTGGAAGGTACATCAAAACAATTATAAGGGACTGGCTAGACCCGTAGATATCAGAGCGCTATAACAGAGAAACATTGCGTTACAAATTACATCAGTTGCAATAACGTAGTAATGTACAGTAAACAAACAACGAGGTTGAGAATTTTTATTGGGAAGGAGGGGAGGAAGGAGCCATAGCAAGGAGACGAGGAAGAACTGTGTCCAATGTCCGGCTGGGTAGGTGACGGTCGAGGGGGAAACCAGGGCCAATCTCCTCATTAGTTGTCTTGCAACTCCATCGGGCACCAGCCATGTTGCTCAGGTCACAACATTCGGGAAAAACGGTTTAGAATAGATGTATAGGCTAAGAGGATAGAAGACAAAGAATAAGGGCATAGAAACAAGCCAGAGAGGGAGCTGAAGACACAGCGGGGAGACAAGGTGAACTATGCCCAATGTCCGGCTGGGTAGGTGATGGTCAAGCTGGGGCCAATCTCCTCTACAGCTATCTAACAGCTCCACCGGGCATCAGCCATGTTGCTCAGGTCTCAGCGGTCGGGAAAAACAAGAACAATCAATTTAGAGTAGGTATATTTGCTACAGTTGCATAGTCCAACATAGAATACCAAGTACCCAATAGATGAGGAGAGGCCACCCTGCTGGGACTCCACGCTCAGGGAAACATCCCCGCTGGATGGCGTTGCTGCTGAAATCCACATGTAGACGATGTCACAACACCCAGGAAGGAGCTTTGATCCGGTTCTGCAATGTCTCATGTTGGCAAGTCGAATGGGCTCATAATATGATGTGTGAACCACCAGGGTAAGTTTAAGTGCAACTTCTGCCCGCGAGGGATAGATTGCGGGTGCCTCAAGATTCAACACACCTCATACCGCAGGACATAAAATTGCCCAGGCACAGCTCACAGCAGTTCCGTGTCTTTCAATTGGAGGACGGGGGACAGTGCAAATGTCCCTGGGCATATCATACCGATAGAATCTCTGGGGCGCCCCACATGTTGAATTATTGCTACCAGGTGATCTCGTCTTCCACACCAGAAGTGATCCTGATCTCTCCCTGTACTCAAAAAGGTTCAGACACTTGGCCTGTCACTTTTCCCTGCACCTCGTATTTAGGATAATTTTAAAATTTAGCTGAGCATCTTCCAACCTAGTCTGTGCTCGATCCCTGTACAGGGGAGAATTTTGTGAGTGCAAGATGGCCTCCAGCCTCCCTATTTTATACCTGAGGCTATACACTTCGCCTTCTCTGGTCTATTCTGAAAGGAAGCTTGGCTTTGCAAGCCTCCACGTATGAAAGCCATAAATGTATCCTAGAATATAGTGGGGGTGGATCCTATATTATCAGTGAAGAAATCACAGCTGGCTTTTTTCAAAGCCAAACTGACCCCTGCGTACAGAAGGAGGGCCCAGTAGACCATCCACCTAGAACTCTGCCTGCAACCAAGACACTGAAAAAGCATAGTCACGGCTGAGTGATCAGAGATATGACCTAGCAGGTGATTGTTCTCTTTAACCATGTCCAATATGGTGCAATCTACAAAGAAATAATAAAGTCTAGAAAAATTGCCTTATTTCCTACTGTGAAAAATATACCCCCTTGTCAGGCCCATTTGGTGGCACCACAAACCCCCTGGTCCTGTAACATGCATCTTAGATGGATACAGTGACTCCTAGTAGATCTATTGAGGCTAATGTCCGAGAGATTGTTAAAATTGCCCCTCAAGACCACCAGCAATAAAGCTTCAGCCAGGTTCTATTTCAAGGTTGAAAGATAGAAAGGATCATCAGAACCCAGGCCATAACAACCACCCAGATTAATTCATAGCTGGAGCAGCTCATACCTGCCAAAACCAATCTACCTGAACTGTCAGTTTTAGAAGACAATATTTCCACCGCTGCTCCTTTCCTCAAGAGAACCACAACCCCTTTGCAATACTTCACCTGATCAGAGGTAACATAGTTCTCAACCCACCTAAACTTAGAATAGAGAGCTCCACTCTCAATTGCTGTTAAGTGGGTTTCCTGTAAGATCATTAGATGGGCCCTACTCTCCTTTAAGTACGGGAGCACCAATCTTTGCCTTGACACACTCACGGGTAAGTAGCCAGCTTTATAAAGCTCCTGATTGATTGATTGATCTTTGCCTCCCCTTTGACCTAAGGCCATTGGCATTCCAACCTAAACAAGCATTAGCATAGCCAATAGGTCTCGTGTCTGGGACCTTATAAGTGTTTAGCAACGCAACAGTTGATGTTGTTGCACCAGGGACATTGTGCTGCATAACTAAATACTTATAAGGTCCCAAATGCGAGACCTATTGGCCATGCCAATGCTTGTTCCTCTTGGCTTTTATATGGACACTGGATTTGTTTGCACAATTTATTGTAAAGCTAAAGCTGGTGCGTATGACTAGCTCGCACACAAAGTGTAAATAACCTGAGTGTATTTCACACGTTGATTTATTTCGAATTTATTGAAGACTAAGAAAAAAGCTGACGCTCATCTATCAAGCACTGGCGTTGCCAATAGGTCTCGCAGTAGGAAAGTTGGAGCTATTACAATTGCAAATAACAATGCCTTTTATTTTTGTTTTCATTTTAAAAACATAAAGGGCTTTGTCATTTACAAAACCAATAGCTCCAACTTTCCTACTGCGAGACCTATTGTGCACTGCACAGTGTGGGTGAAAGTGGCACTGCGTGGGTGAGTGGCGTTGCGTGTGTGAGTGGCGTTGCGTGTGTGAGTGGCGTTGCGCGTGTGAGTGGCGTTGCGCGTGTGAGTGGCGTTGCGCGTGTGAGTGGCATTGCGCGTGTGAGTGGCATTGCGCGTGAGTGGCATTGCGCGTGTGAGTGGTGTTGCGCGTGAGAGTGGCGTTGCGCGTGAGAGTGGCGTTGCGCGTGTGAGTGGCATTGCGCGTGTGAGTGGCGTTGCGCGTGTGAGTGGCGTTGCGCATGTGAGTGGCGTTGCGTGTGTGAGTGGCGTTGCGTGTGTGAGTGGCGTTGCGTGTGTGAGTGGCGTTGCGTGTGTGAGTGGCGTTGCGTGTGTGAGTGGCATTGCGTGTGTGAGTGGCGTTGCGTGGATGAGTGGCGTTGCATCGATGAGTGGGGTTGCGTCGATGAGTGGGGTTGCGTGGATGAGTGGGGTTGCGTGGATGAGTTGCGTTGCGTGTGTGAGTGGTGTTGTTTGGGGGAGTGGCATTGCTGGGTGAGTGTGGTGTTGCGTGGATGATAGCGGGCTTGCGTGGGTGTGGGTGGCGTTGCGTGTCTGTAAGTGTTGTTGTGTGGGTGAAAGTGGCACAGAGCCTTTGATGTGGCCACTTACTGATTAGCATTATTAAAATCTGCATGAAAATGTATTTTATTATTACTATTTATTCTTTGCCAAGCACTCATCACTGATCTGGGCAGCAGTCAAAGTGCATAAATAAAAGTAAGTGAACTCTGATCCTGGGGAATTTTGGTAGATGTTTACGTACAGACATACACAATACAACGCACATACCTTAAATGGAAAATATAAATGCAACTTACTTTTATCTGTCGGGAAAAAAAATTGGGTAGGAAAACTAGTTTGGTTAATGCAATCACTTTAGGCCCCTGCATGCTACAAGCGGGGACGCATTTTTAGTTTGAAGAATGTGATAAGCTGAAGGAGGAGGGGGTGCGAGGGATGAGGGAACACGGCCTGGGGGAAGCTGGCTGGGGAGGGGGGAGGAGAAATGCAAGGAAGTTAGGGGAGGAGAAGCCGAGAAGCCGCAGAGCGCACGCTGGGCGAAGCCCTTTGATGTGCTGTGCGGCAAATGGAGGGAGGCTGATGCGCGTTCATGTTTGAACACGTGGTTCACATGAACTGCATGAAAACGCCAGCAAAAAGCTGGTGGTTTCATGAGCATTTTGAGCACTTGAATTCTCGTTCCTCAATGCGCTTGCGCGCATTTAAGGTCACGAGAACTAAAAATATCCCTTTGCCTTCCCCCCATTCAATTTCTAAGAATCTCCACCCCCATTCTTCCCGCAATGTAGTTTATATTGATGTAAGAAGTAAATACAATTTTTTTTTAAAAACGCTGTTTGGTGATCTTGAGGGCTTATATTTTTTCTCCCCACCCAGTGTCCCTTCCGAAAGCACCTGGGGAACCTTACTTCTACTTGTTGGCATTTTAAATGCCCAACTGCTTCCCTCAGGAGGGAGAAATGTGAACAGAAAATATATGCAAGACTGCAGTGTGCCCCCCTCGCCACTCCCAAACCCAGCAAGTGCCCCCCCCCCCCCTGGACAAAGATAGAACCTCAGTCCTCTATGTCCTTCTTTATGGAATTAATCATAGCCTCCAAATATTTCAGGGTGTGGTTATTATATATCTGGTTATTCCACATAATGTATACCTTGCCAGAAATTGTAATTGCGCCTTGGTCACCAACTTATGGAGCTCTTCTATTTTCCTGCCAAGTTACCACTGACGCTGGTCTTGGACCTTGCAAGCATCAAACCTATTAGTAAAAGAATAACCTTCGGCAGTGAAGGTCCCACTCTGCAAGCCAACATCTAAGATGGCTCCTTTCATTACTCAGAAGACAAAATGTTTCAGGATCTTTCTCGGTTTCTGGCTCTTTGGGTTCCTTTTGAATGGGTCCCTGTGAGCTCTCTGGATCTTGTGTTCAAAACTAATGTCAGGCCTATCTTCGAGAACTGTGTCCTGTAATAAAGCTATAATAAAGGACTTCATGTCACCACCTTCCTCTGCCTCTGGGATATTTAGGATCCGAAAGTTGTTCCTCCTAAAGTGATTCTCAATCCTTTCTAAATCATCCCTCAGCCCTTGGTTTCGTTTGGTCAGCAGGCTGATTCCAGTCCGTGTGGCCACCTCATCCAGTTTCTGGGTTAAGGCTAGGCAGGAGGCTTGGATGCCAGATTTGTTAGTCTCTGAAACCTCAAACCTATTTTTGTTCTCTGCCTTTAGGCCCAACAGAATAGCTCTCAGAGACTCCTTCATGTTTACCCCTGCCATCTCAGCCACATCAGATCCAGCAGCCCTCCCCCACCCCGAGAGGACATTGCTCTCCTGCTGACCTTCATGGGATTGCTCGCCCACCTGCTCAGACCTCGGGGGTAGTAAGTGCCTCAAACCTAATCCTGGTGGCCATCTGTGAGACATGCTGGATAGCAGCACGAGTGCCTGCACTGGTTGCCTCGATAAGTGTATCCATGCTATTTGCACTAGTCACACCAGGAAAGGGGGAGAGAGATTCCATGACCTGGATGTGTTCCCATAGCCCCCTCAGGGGCCCTTTCCGCACTTTGATGAGGAACAGATGTGGTCATGATCTTAACAAAGAAGTTGAGGGACGGGGTCACTTTAATCTCAGAGGTAGGTATTTTCCTACCCCTAGCACTTATTTTCTTTTTAGACTGCTGTGCAGTCTTCCCAGTCTTTAAGTTTAGACCCCCCAGTCCCCAGACAGCAATTCTGCGTTGAGGTTTTACAATAACTTCAGGGAACGCCAGGGAGAAATCTCCTTCATGACTTACCCCAGAGATATGGGAGGGCGGTGAGTGCAAAGTGCATACCTTGATATTCTGCCCTGACACCAACCTGTCTTATCCATAGACACAAGGTGCTGGTCTCTCCCAAACTCATTCACTGACTCCCCCTCCTCGCCTCTGCTTTGCTGTACCCGGGAGCTGGGGGCTGTTGCACTTCGCAGTTCCTACCAGAGTACTCCTCCCAAGCCTTCCACAGCTTCTCGGCTCCCAACCCACACCCACTCCCCAGGACTTGTGCCGAGTCTTCCTCACGGGACCCAAGCGAGAGCTCCCATGCAGCTTCTTCCCATTGGGAGATTCTAGCGCCGGTCGCAGATATGGGAAAGTAAGGCACCTTTTAACAGGTACCTTATGAGGTGGCAGTATTGGTGTAATTAAATATTTGCATATAACAGCCATGCATAGTAAAAAACAAATGCAATAATAGTACATAATATAGTGAGCTTTTGCCTGGATTAGTCCATAGAAATCCCACACACCTTTCTGGTTCCATTTGAAGAAAGGTGTTGATGTCCTCATCTGCAGTTAGATATGTAATGACAACATTCCAGATCTCACTTTCACTGCTGGACCACTTTGCAAATATTTTAATTTTTTTGCACAGTACAGTTCCTTGTTTATAGTGTTTACAACTGGCAGGCTCTAAAATCCCAGAGCCCACCCAAGTGGAGGCTCCGATGTGCTGCCAGGGAGATTTAGATTCTATACACCTCACCCTGGTTTCATGAGAACCACAAATATGCTGGTAGCTTAAGGGTGACTGCCTGGGTGTGGCAGTGTGGCTTGATAATTGAGAGTTTTTGTGCATGTAGGAGTGAGAACTATTAATCCATCTGTATAAAATCTAGGTGAGAATGGATAGGAAGGAGGGACAGAAAAGAAAGACTGGAAAGAGATAACGGGGGAAAGTATCTATGTTAATGTGCTTGTGTTTTTTTAAGTAGAAAAACTTGAGATCCCTTCTAACAGCAACAGACACTTTTAGTTGTATACTCTCAATGCAATTTTAAAGGTGTACCTGTGTTATAGTTTCTCTTCAAGGGGAATTAGCCTTGCATGTGACCCTCTGAATGAAGTGTGTCAACTAAGGGATGTGCAGGGAAATTACCTTTTTGCATAACAAGCTACTTTTGAATTAAGCGCAACTTCTGATTGCAGCTGCGCTCGACCTAGAGGATGACTTGCAGACTTGGGCTGCCCTCAAAATGTAAAACTGTTTGTGGTCCGCCTACCTCCATCTGGAACACAGGTCTGCCCAAGTGGACGTGCTCCTGAAGAGCTATCTCAAATTACAGCATCCCTATATGATCTACAAATGAAGACTACAGGAACACAATAGGAGCCAGCTGTGCTCTGGAACTTCAGACACTACCTGGATAAAGAAAACTGATTGTGTGGAGTGGATACTGTGGTCCAATGGAGCATGACAACAATTATTTATAAAAGTGCAAATGGTGAGCTTTGTAGTATTGACTATCTGGTAAGATTGGGGCCCCTGTACCAAACAATCCAGCCAAGGAGACTACCATCGGAGGGATTTCAATCTTTTGCTACAGTCTTCCCGCCTGCTTTCTTCCTGCTGGGTCGACAACAACCACATGGTGGACTTTGATGGTGTCTGGAGATATCTGGAATTTTATAAAGATTAGCCAAGTGTTAAAAGTTCAGTGCTGGTGAAATCCTGCCAACTAAGTTAGAGTTGTCCTATTCCCTTCTGCTGTGTCTATGTTCTCCAGCTTTGGAATCCACCAAATCTATCCAGGAAGGTTCCCTGAAACTCCTACAAAATGCTGGCGGAATAATTGCTTGGTCGTGACAACAGGTTTCAGAAAGAAACTCTTTCACAAGGGTCTTTAGACTCCCAGGGCACGAAAATATTTTGACCATGATCTGACATTTTCAAGATGCGGGCGCATGGACATCAGAGTATTCCAATGGCTCATGAAAAGGTCACCTGCTAAAGAACATTGAGTTATTGGCTCTGACATCTCACATATACTTTGCTACATACAATATGTTCAACAGCTCTTGGCGGTAGGTAAATGTTAATGCTATCAAGTATGTTCCTCACTTTTCCAAATAACTCCAAAAGAATACCTTTAACCTTGCCCATTCCAAACGCAGCAAATTACCCTTTCCATCAGCTATCCCAGTCCTTTTTAGTTGGACACACCTTGTTACTTGTTGGGAAACCTCGTGCTCACACCCTCACCGCACCCTAATATTATTGACTAATCTACTCCCTCTGATTGGCATTGTGCATTATCAGTCTAGACGGGCGGTGTGCTCATGATCTAAAAAGTGTAATCATGCAACTGCACTACAATACTCATACATATAAATAGCTATAAACAGGGCTATATGTACAGACGTCACAAAGATCCATGATCCAGAGCATCAGTCACTGTTAATAGTCAATGCATGCCCTGTGCATCATGCCCGATGATTCACTGTGCCGCAATCCAGAGAACATAAGGTGAAGACCACTGATACCTCCATCTGATGCAACACTAATGGAAGCCATTATGGCATCACTTTAATATAAAATCTGAAGGCTTAGCTCACTCTGGTTCTTGAGGAATTTTCCATCTGAAAAACAAACTATTTCAATGGCAGGATTTGAAAGCAAAATAAATTAAATTCTTTAAAATGTTTATTCTAGCTCTTGGTAAATCGAGACATCATGCAAGTCGGAGAAAGCCTGGGGTAATCTTTATTGGCATATAAAATTCACTTTAGAAGTTATTAGTATTATAGTCTGTAAATGGGTGTTGCCCAAACTACACAGTAGTTAAAAAATGCAAAGATTAGTCAAGCAACACATCAAAGTATGGACTGCCATATTCTTAGTGAAATAAAAATATACGATTTGACAGAAAGTAAATATTACTGCAAAATCACATTTGCACCAATGCAAAGTTTAAATAATTTGACGCCTTCTCTCAAACTTTACCCTTCTCCTATTACGGTTGTTTTA
Organism: Lissotriton helveticus; assembly: GCF_964261635.1. Lineage (NCBI taxonomy): Eukaryota > Metazoa > Chordata > Amphibia > Caudata > Salamandridae > Lissotriton > Lissotriton helveticus. The sequence goes on along the minus strand of NC_136068.1, from coordinate 1,425,762,713 downwards.
CATTAATTTATTATATTCTCAAAAGTTTCTTGTGGTTTCTTAGTTTCAAGCAATCCTCACCCTTTTAGTGGTCGTTGTGCTATGTCAATGTTGAGCCTTCCACAAATAACTCTCAAATTGAGTTATGCTTTATGTCATAAGCACTATGTTTACTACTTTAGGGAATCCGAGTGCCCCCTTGTTCCCATCATCATGTTCTTCATCATAAAACTTTGTAATTTATGGATCTCTTCTCGTGTAACACAAAAGCACTCTCCAAGATTCTCTAATCTGTCTTTTATTCTACGATAGCTTATTCTCTGAAATTTTGATTATTCTCTGAAATTTGATATGGGGATCACACTAAAAATGTTTACAGTATATCTTGGCCAATTACTCTTTTTCTAAAATTGAAATGCCATAATGTGTCTTTCATTTAAACTACAGACTGTTCAACATTTTTAGAAACTCATATGTCCAAGAAATCTGTATACATTGAAAAGGTTGACCCAGTCCTAGAAAAAATTAAATGATTCTTGGACAAGCTTCCCAATTGAAGGTTTCCATAGCAGAATGTAGCAAAACAATAACTTTGCAGAGCGGAAAGTCTTAATTTGCAAAAATCTGAATGAAATCTGCCCATCATTTCTGGTATTCAAAATTATGTTCTTGAACCATTCATTTATAAAAGGCAAAACTCAGCATCGTGTAATTTGCAGGTGCTAGCTCTTCGTATGAAAACGGTCTCTTCACTCGGTCTTTTCAGCTGTTTTGAAGTAATCCAAAATGTTAATCTCTTACTTATTTTCTGTTTAACCTGCAGCATGCTCTCTTTCACTGTCACGCTTTTCCTATCATCTTATTGCACATTTCCTATTTTGCGGAATTAGTGCATCACTGTGCATCACTTTTCATTAACTATTTTAAGGAATCAGTATGAGCTGCCATTTCCTGGTAACTATATCAGATTACAATGCTGAGCTCTCATCCTAGGGCTAGTGTTTGTTAGACCTACACTGCATGAACATTTTGTAGGTATTATTTGAAACTAAATAATATAAGTTACAGAAACCACGGCATGCCTGCAGGCAAGTATTGTGACTCATGGAAAGTATTACACTCCATCAGTTAAGTGCTGCTGTTCTCATTTTGAAGAGAAAAGGTAGTCCGACTTAGAATTGAGTTAAAAGCACTCGTTTCAGAGAAGGAAGAATCTTTGTGACATAGCTGGAGAAGAAGGTTCATCAAGGAACATGCCGAATGTGTGTTTTAAGGTGTGCCAATGTCCTAAAGTGCTTCTATTCACCTGGGCTGCAGCCCTCAAAGGTGGGAGGAGTACTTATTTGCAGCTTCATGGGGACTAGTTTTAAAACAAAGGCTCCAAAAGACTAAAATAGATCTACCTCTTCCAAAATGAAATCTTTTATAAATTAATTCATAGGTATCTCTCACATAATTGCCCATTACTTAAAGTCATAAAACTTGTTTTGGAAGCACTCTTCAGCAGGTGTTGAAGGGTACTCACTGGGATATGGCTTTAAATGTAAAGTGGGGAGCATCACTTTCTCTAATATGGAAAGTAAATAGGTAGAAAAACGTTGCCCAACAAACCTTCAACTCAGTCACTTTCCTGCAATAATTAACCTTCCTTAAAAAGGTCAGGACTGAGGTTCTTCTAAGCACATGGAAAACAGAGGCATTTTGAACCAGGTAATTTGCCCTGTAGATATATCACTGAATGAGTAAACTATGGAATAGACTACTATAACCTTTTAAAAGTAATGGAAGATGATGCACGTCATCGATACAAACACACCCTTCAGAACCACCTCACCTAGAATAACCTGGAAAACGAACATTCTTTCCAGAATGGATGCCAAAGACTTTGGCCAACTACTTTGTCTCAATGTTGATCAACATATGGGGTCTCTAGTCACAATTTCGGAAATCCTTCTCTCAACTTTCGTAGGACAAATACTACGTTTTAACAAATTAACTGTGCCACAGCCATGTACCACCAACGCTTTCAAACAGAGTTACCAATTGGCAGGCAATCTATTTATTTAACGTAACTTCTTTAAATGCAACTTTTTGTGGAGGAAACATTAGAAAACATGGATAACACCTAATAATACGTAAAAATCACATAAAATTAGGACCATTGACAAACCGTTCAGTAAAGTAGATTAAGAGCTGAAGATGCGAGAAAAGGTGCTTTGTCCAATTAATCAATTAAAAATCAATTCAGGTGGATGCCCAGAGAGTTAGCAGAATTCAGCTTGCAACTTAGATGCCGGCAAGGAATGGATTATTTTGTTGTCATTCTGTTGACAAAGAAATGCCTCAAAAACATTAAGGCAGAATACATTAAAAGACACCAATAATACCATCACCTTCATACTTTTGTCTGATTAATAATTTGCCTTTGGATTGTGGTTTATCTAAGCAGCATAGTCACTATTTGCATCTTCTGCTAAAGTATCTTTCTCTCTATATTGATTATTTTGCGATACTCCATTGCCATTAGTTGAACTTCTATGCAGCTGCACATCTATACAGACCTCTATAAAATGATTCTTTCCTTGTTTGATGAAGACAAAGATACCAGACAATATTGACACTACATTGTGAATGTGTGTACTGCTAGTAGAATATAGGGTATTAACTACTACATAGGCTTGTCCTGGAACAGATATCAAATTATTAAAAGGTATCAGAAGTTTTGTGCATCTTGTTCCATAAAAGAGGTGATCTAAAAACAGGAAAGCAAGAGAATGAAAGGTAGAGGCATAGGACATTTCAATAATCTGCTATAGTTTGCATTATTCAATGTGATTCCAAACTAGAGATTATGAAACATTTACAGATTGCTGGTAACTGGAGGATCCTTTGGACACTGGGCAAGAAGGAACCAAATCTAAAAATCTATGTCAGTGTGCCAGTGTAATTCTCTCACAGTTTTCTCAGCATTAAGAAGACCAGCCAGCAATTGGCCTATAGAAGTATAACTCACTTGATTTCAAGAGGGAAATGAGAAAGAGACCAAAAAGAATGGTTAGAGTGATTAGGCAATGTGCAAACCCAAGGAAAGACATCCTTCAATATGCCTTCACAGAAATGCGAGGTGGGGCTCATAGTGCAGTTTCTTGATTGTATACCAAAGACAGGAGAAAAGAAGAAAAAAAATGAAGACAAAAAAATGAAGGCCCCTGTCAAATTGTGGGTCTTGCTTCATGATAACACTTAGTAACCAAAAGGTTTACCAGGAAAATGTATATTAAGGATTGAAAATGTTAAAGAAATTCAGACTAAGAATGGCAGAGGATCACCAACTGTCTATTTGATTTCTATCTATTGTGTATTACAGGGGATCGAAGACCCTTCTAGTTTATAGAATCTAATATGTTAATGCTAATCCGTTAAGGATGTTAGGTTTTATTGTTCTGTGTCAGCACTCTGGTATGTCTATTTTTTTCATATGTTTCTTTCTTAAAAGAAACTTCAGTATTCAAGAAGACTATAGATGACCTTACTCATTAAACGTTTACTAATTGACAAAATAGCTATAGTTCTCTCCGACCACACATCTCAGATGGGGAATGAGCTCATTGTTACTCCTATTTATTGTTCCTTTTCCTCCACCACAAACTGCATGAAGATGACCTGCTATTCCAATTTCCAAAGTACAATTCAAACCCATTGACACATCCAGTCTTTTCGGCAAGATGTTCTTCGATTGTTAGTATGCTGTTGTCCTTGCATAGTGCAAAGGTAAATGGCGAACTGAGTAACTTGGGGCCAAACATAAAAAATATCTGGTAGAAAACTGCATCAGCAAGCCTGGGGCCTACAGACGTAGAGCAAAATTACATTTATTGTGAGTCAATGGCAAGCATTTGTGATATTCATTATGTAGAGCAGAGCGTTCAAAATGTTACCTAAAGAAGCAAAAAAAAGACAATGGATCCAAGAAATGGCACCTCGCCCGCTCGGCCGAGAGGCAGAGGGAGCAAGAAGGGCCAAACTGGGGAGAAAGGGTGCAAAACACCAGTGCCAATGAGAGGCCTGGTGTAGATTTGAAATTTACTCCCGAGGTGTTTTTTAAAGGTTTAAAAGGGGCTTCTGTGGCCGGGACCCCCACATTCAGCGGGATGGCCGGGTAGCGAGGAGAAAATAAATTCACCTGTGAGCGAGTCGGAGAGGAGTGGTAGAGCAGATAGCAATCACCAGCGTAGCCCAGGAAGTCGTGTGAAGCCTGCAAGCACCAAGGAGTGCACTGTCTATTGCATGGTACACTGAGGAAAGACACCCACCCATTCCAAGCAGCCAGGAGAAGACCTCCCAGAATCACCGCCACCTGGCGCCTTTCTCTCTTGTTGTTTTATATGTCATACATGTGATGTGTGTATTGCATCTTTATTGAGTATTGTTTTGCATTGTGTTATGTTTTCTTGTAGTTGTACATGATTATGTCTATGATGTATGTGCTTGATTTATTTGCCAATTAGTTAGATGTCCATATAGTGTGTATTTCTCTGGTTTATCATTTTTGTGGGTTGTTTTTTCTGTCTCATGAATATTGATGTAGTATATATATTATTGTTTCTAGGATGTATCTTCATTTTTATTCATTACAAAAAACAAGTTTTTCTACTTTTTCTACAAAAAAAACTAATGATGATATATAAATAAATAATCTGTGAACTGATCTGTAGGTTATCTTTACTTATTCTTAGAGCTACAGCCCAATGTTTGCTAACCTGTGGGGGCATCCTCTCATGTCGTTTATTTGTTTCACCACCACCTGGAACCTCACCTCCGCACCTCGGTCATAAAAATGTCAAAATAATTTATGATAAGCCTGTTGAGAATGATTTATGTCCCCTAATAAAATATATGGAAGGGCAAGTGCTGCAGATCAATGTTTAAATAAACTGCAGGCAATATTTCCAAACTACCAAAAGATCTATGTGCATCACTGTTTGGGAGTAGGCCACAGACAGGGGTGTAGGACGGTGCATGTCCCCACAAAAAGAGCGACATACTCCCCGGTAGGAAGTCTGGAGCCAGGGCAGGTAAGGTGGGGACCTTGGGATCTTCAAAGGCCTCCTTGAAGTCTCTCCACTACAAAGGAGCATTTGAGAATAAGTACTGGGCCCCTGACAGCACCAAATGAGGCCTTTGCTCGAACCAAGGACATTCTGCCAGGAAGAAATGCTGCTGTGCTATAGGAAGGACTGACACTTTGCTAACTGCATTGCTGTGTTGGCCTGCTGTCTGCTGATTGCTGTGCTACAGGAGGGTCTGTCACCTAATATTCCCTGTTTTTCTAAATTGGTGTACTTTCCACATCACTAAAAATGTCATCTTTACTCCTGTGCCATTGTGCCTTGACTACAGTTCAGCTATTCTATTAGCCTCACCAGTAGCGCGTTTGCATTTCTTTGACCCAGCTTTTCTTTTGAATCCATATAGATTTGAAATATCCCTATGGTAGCTCTCCAATTTCCGTACATTGCCTACCCTTTCCCTAAACTACAATTTTGCTCTCCCAGTTAGTTTCTTAAATATAGTCATTGTCCAGCTCTTCATCTCTCGTCCTTGTTATAGCCTCTGTTTTAATGGCTCACTGCTACTTTGATATGTCTTTTCTCCAATATCTCAATTATGGTCTCACTCTCAATGCTAAAAAATGCTGAAACATCCTCCACTATTCTGAGACGCTTCCACCTGGTCATGCTTTCATCTCCATTCAAAGTCAAATCATTCACAGATTTCCCTTCCTGCATGGCTTCTGGTTTAAGCTGTAATTTGTGAGCTCATACTAATGAACTATTCTAGGAGCCTGATTTAGGAGATGGATGTTAATGAAAAAAACTCTCCTATCTCAGAAAATTGTCACTAAATAACCAGGGATAGTATGGTGAACATTCTACATGCGGATTCTCCTCCTTAAATTCATTAGTACAAAACTCCAAATCAGCTTTTAAAGTGGTATCTACAGTGGTTTGACATACAGTATATATAAAAAGATAAAGTTAAAACAAATTAATTATTCTACTGTTTTAATAAAGTCATGGAATTCACAAACATTAACTATGGAATATTATAACAGAAGAGTGTCATTCATTCCCACTGGTACATAACCATTAAAAAATTCCAGGAATTCTTTCAACCCAATGTCAGACATTTTATCTGAAGACATTAACTGGGAGGTATATGCCCCCACTACCTAAAGCACATATTAAAAAATAGATAAGAGGGGCAGCATTTTTAAAAAAGTTCTCACAAAGTAGGATGTACCACAACCATCAAATTGGGTTGTCAATTTTTAAAGTAAGAACAAACAAAGTATTTTAAATCATGCCTTTCCCACTAAATGCATACGCATGGCGAAGAACAAGTTATCTTCTCAGATTTTAGGATAGTTAGTGATTTACAGTTTGCATATAATTATTTCATTTACTAAAGACAATTATGATGGATACATGTACTTAAACAAATTACCTTAGCCATAAAAATGCACACAACTTTGTTGAAATCAAATAAAAGTAAAGTCTGATTTCATGGCCGATGTATTACTAAATACTTCGTCATGATCTAACAATATGTACTGCTCAATATTTTGGTATGATCTAACAGCCACATGATTCCAATCAATCGAGGCACAGATTTAGTTCTGGCTGAAGCTAAGAGACTAAAGCATATACTTTAGTGCACTATGTCATTGAATGCTCTACTTTCAAATCTTTAGAGCAGAGCTGAAGTGCCCACCTTTCAGGAAATAGGAGATACCTGGACTATTTGAACGCTATTTAATTGAGAAAAGTTTATCCCAGACGAATCATATAAATCTATGTAACTGCAAGTTTGGAATTACTGTTCGACAGAGGACATCTTCACAAGGTGTAGCCCTCCCTGATTGGGAACGGCCTGTGACTGTTGTGAACACCAACAAACTTACCACAATAGGATCTAGTTGCAAATGATCACAAACCTTTCCATGGTATATTCCTACCCTGCTCAAGGTCACATATTTCGTTCTGTCAAGTGACAGGAATGTGTGTTTTTACACATGGATAAATGTACACCAGGTAGATTCACCTGTGTGAAAAAGATTTCTATGATCACAAATATAAGTAAATCATAACATAATTCCAAAAGCACTACAGATACCCTGTGATTATCATAGCTTTGGACTCCTTAAATTCCTTAAAAGGCAGAAATTTACCACAAACGTAGGAGGAAAAAAAGAGTAGTACATTTCAGAATTTTGTATGTGTATCAGGCCATCTGTTATTTTCTTTTAACACCACAGTTTATTCTGTATGTATGTATATATGTGCATGAATTTTCAAACACAGCCGCATAGTGCTAGGAAATCACCAGATATTCCAATATTTGGATTTCAGTAAAGTACTATTATACTACAACATCCATTAGTGCCTTTTGTTAGGAGATGTTAATAGAAAGAAAGGCAAAATGGTATAAATAGCACACTATTGCAGTGTTTCCTGCCTGTCACTGCACTGGAAGTTATTTCCTCACCTAAGACACTTGGATGAAAGCTTACACAAATGTGCAATTAGGCTGTCATGCTATTTATGTTTAGCTTTGTATTGTTTCTAGGGCATGTTATAAATACTAAACCAATGAAAGCTAGTTTTTCCCTCAAATTGCTAACGTTCCTAGAGACATCACACTCCTCCTAGGATCGTCCATGCAAGTAAGTGTGTGTCAAGTGAGTTGGTCAGTGCATGATGCTTTACACACTATACGCCCATTGTGGACACCTGTAAATTGGACACAGGTGTAATTATTCATTAAATCTGAATAGGATCCTTTAGAAATGTTTCCAGAATATTGGACATGTTTGTAGCTGTCCATAATCTTGCTGTGTGTTTCATCATTATCCAATATAAAATATGTATGAATATTAAACAAAAAATGAAGTGTGGCGAAGGTCTATTTATTTGCTTAAAAGGATATAGAGAATATGTTTTTTTCAAACAAGGAAGAATTATCATTATTATGAAACTAAAATGTGCATTTGTTGCATTACCACGTGATGTTTCTCTTTTAAGCAGAACTTGTATTGTAATGCTTTATTAGTGTACTTATGCTCTGATGCTAGCACTTCCAGGCTATCTGTGTCCTTGAAAATACAATTAGATTTTTTAATTTATACTGTCCTCTTTCTGGCAAGATGAGAAGTTGTATACTGGTGTAATTCTTTATGCACAAAGGCTATTGACAATTATCATCTCTTAGATATTATCTGCAGGATAGTATCAATCTTTTTCAGAGGAATTCTAGAGGATGGCTCTATCGATCTGCTGCATGGCATGCCAAAAACATGCCATTTAAAAAGGAAAGGGCAGAGATTGGTACTGTTTGTTCAGCAAAGATGTCTCATGTGACCTTATTTATTTATTTATTTATTTTATCAATTTTTAGAGCGCGCAAATACCCGAAGGTGTCTCGGCGCTATTGTTGCAGAACTCCCTGGCGGATAGGTGAAAAATTAGGCTGAGAACAACCAAGTTTTCAGTTTTTTTCTGAAGTTGAGCAGAGTTGGAGCACATTTGATGTGGAGGGGGAGTGTGTTCCATAGTTTGGCTGTGGCAACCGTGAAACGTTTGTCTCCCCAGTTGACCCTCCTTGTACGGGGGACTCTTAGCAGATGAGCCGAGGATGAACGTAATGTCCTTGGGTGTTCGAGCGGGCAGAAGGCTTGTCTTAGGAATAGGGGACCGTGGTTGTGGATGGCTTTGTAAGCTATGCATAAAGCTTTAAATTTGATGAGACTCCTCAACGGCAGCCAGTGTAGCTGTCGGATGTAGGGGGAGACAGATGCAACTTTGGGAATGGATAGCAGGGTCCTAGCTGCTGCATTTTGCACTGTCTGCAATTTGTTAAGGACCTTTTGTTGTGCGTTGAGAAGTAGGGCATTACAATAATCAGTTTTAGAAAAAACTAATGTACTGACTAAGGTTTTGCCTGTAGAAGATGGTAGGTAAGGGATTAGTTTTTTGATCCTTTTTAAAATGTGGAATGAGGATGAAACCACCGAGTTGGCGTGCTGCTGAAATGACATTTTATTATCAAAGACAACCCCCAGATTCCGTACTTTAGATACTGGTTCTGGAGGTTGTCCCATCTGGTGGGGCCACCATTGTGGAGACCAGGTTGGCTGTAGTCTCCCGAATGTCATCACCTCTGTCTTATCAGAATTTAGCTTAAGACAGTTTGATGACATCCGGGAGCTTATCGCCTTCATTCCAGTTTGGAAATTCGCAGCTACAGCTGTGCCATCGTCGTATACGGACAACACCGATTGTGTATCGTCTGCGTATGTAGTGAGGAGGATTCCGTGGGATTTGATGACCCTCGCCAAGTCGGACACGTATATATTAAACAGTGTCGGGCTTAGCGAGGATCCCTGGGGTACACCGCAAGGCAGAGAAAAGGTCTGGGAGGTGTATTGGCCTAGCTTCACCATTTGTGAGCGATTGGACAGAAATGAGGCGAGAAGCTTCTTAGCTTTGCCTTTTATCCCTATGGCCGCGACACGGTCGATCAAGGTGGCATGATCGACCGTGTCGAAGGCTGCGGACAAATCTAAGAGTATCAAGATTGCGGCTCCTCCATTGTCCATAGTGGACCGTATCTCGTCCGCAGCTTTTAGGAGCGCAGTCTCCGTGCCATGTCCCTGACGGAACCCGAACTGGGTGTCATCCAGTAGGTTGTTGTTGTGAATAAAGGTTGACAACTGGAGGTTCATGATTTTTTCAAAAATCTTGGCCGGGAATGGGAGGCATGCAATGGGCCTGTAGCTGGCCGGAAGGGCGGGGTCTAGAGTGGGCTTTTTGAGTAAAGGTTTGATAATGGCTTCCTTCCATACTGAAGGGTAGGTGCCGGATGTGAACATTGCATTGCAAATAATAGTTAGTGGTGGGGCAATAGCTTCTGAAATGAGGTTGAGAACGCCTGGAGGGCACGGATCCAAAGGTGAGCCGGATCTGGTTTGGGCGATCAAGGGTTGGATGACTTCTACCGAGGTGTTTTCAAAGGCTACAAATTGTGGGATTTTATCGGAGGTGGATTGTCCGATAAAAGGTAAAGAAGGGTCAGGCAAAAAGGTGGAAAATATAGCTCTGACCTTATCCTCAAAAAATTTGGCCAGTGCGTCTGAAAGGGCCTGAGATCCCTCTGACCGGGGTAGCAGAGGATTGGACAGATATGTTACCACCTGGAACAATTTCCCTGGAGAATTTTTGGCCTCATTGATTTGGTTGGTGTAGTAGGTGGTTTTTTCAGCTATTAAGAGTTTTTTGTAATTAGAGAGGGCGTTTTTGTAGGTGATCTTATCAGAGATATTGAAGTGGCGACGCCACTGCCTTTCTAAGTTTCTGCAGTATTGACGCTGAAATCTGAGCGATTCAGAGAACCAGGGGGCTGATGGGAGTTTTCTGTTCCGGTGAGAGGTTCTTATGGGTGCTAGCTTGTTACATGCTTCGTTCAGATTATTCAGGTAGGTATCGGAAGCTGCTGTGGGGTCCTGTTTATTTAGTCGAGGGCAGTCATGTATCATCTGGATGAGCTGGTCAAGATTAATATTCTTCCAGTCTCTGAAATTCGTAGACCGAGAATTTGTCGGGGGGGAGGGGGGCCGGAATTAATGGGAACGGAGAAGCAAATTGCAGAGTGATCTGTCCAAATTAAAGGGAAGACCTTAGTGATAGAGATCTCCATGTTGTTCGTGAAGAGACCGTCTAGAGTGTGTCCTGCTGAATGTGTGGGTAGTTTAACAATTTGTAACAGACCAGCTACCTCTAGATCACCGAGTATTGTTACAGTATCGGGGTCTTCAAGAGATTCAAAATGAAAATTGAAATCACCCAAGATGGTAAAGTGTGGGGATCCAATTGACGTCTCAATGACTTTATCTAAGAGTGAGAGAAATTTCGATCTGGATCCTGGGGGGCGGTAAATTAGCATGCCTTTAAAAGTTGTCTTACTGGAGAGGCATATGGCGAAAAGGAGAGCCTCGCATTCAGAGAAAGTGGTCTCTGTTGTAGTTAGTTTAAGGTGGTCTTTATGAATAATCGCTATTCCACCGCCTTTCCTTAATGGTCTATCTAACTTACTTACACAGTAGTTATTAGGCGTAGCGTCTCTGAAGTCAGGGCCAGACGATTCGTCTCCCCATGTCTCGGTGATAAATAGTATGTCTAATTTATGTGAATCTATGAAATCAGCGATTTCAAACTTGTGTTTTGGTAGAGAACGCACATTTATGAGAGCTGCTGACACTGCACGAGGAGGGATTGTGGGATGTACAGGCCGCGTCTCAGTGCAGGTAGGACATTTAAGCGGTCCTATCCAAGGGTTGTGATAGTTGAGGCGGGGTATGGAATGGGCTTTCTCAGCAATAGATTTAATGCTAAGGAGTTCAGCGAAGGAGTAGGATAGTGGCGGTGAGTTGGTGATGGGCCGAGAGCAAGATGGTGCAGGGGGTTGGCCCTAGGCCTGTCCTCGGCGCGGACGAGCGCAGACGAGCTTGCCTTATGCGCGCCTTCGTCGCGCCCGCTGCGCTCGTCCGCTGCACTTCCGGTTCCTGTACATGTAAATAGTGGTGGTATGGGTGGCTGTGGGCGTGATCAGCTTAGGGGGCGTGGCCTGTGGCCGAAGGGCGGCGTTGCTGTGGCAACCCTCTCCGCATCAGCAATCAATCTGCTGGGCGGTGGTCGGGTGCTAGCAGCGACGTGAGTGCCTCAAATTCAATAACACAATTTACAGTTCTAAAAAGTAAGTGCAAGTTTTAAAAATGCAATTCTAAAATTAGGCGAGCGAGCATAAAATCTCCCGGCTTCCGCCTCAGGAGAGAGTCTGAAACAACAGCGCTTGTGATCAGCGCGATCTTATTTGAAGGCTGGCTGTGGGCGTGATCAGCTTAGGGGGCGTGGCCTGTGGCCGAAGGGCGGCGTTGCTGTGGCAACCCTCTCCGCATCAGCAATCAATCTGCTGGGCGGTGGTCGGGTGCTAGCAGCGACGTGAGTGCCTCAAATTCAATAACACAATTTACAGTTCTAAAAAGTAAGTGCAAGTTTTAAAAATGCAATTCTAAAATTAGGCGAGCGAGCATAAAATCTCCCGGCTTCCGCCTCAGGAGAGAGTCTGAAACAACAGCGCTTGTGATCAGCGCGATCTTATTTGAAGGCTGGCTGTGGGCGTGATCAGCTTAGGGGGCGTGGCCTGTGGCCGAAGGGCGGCGTTGCTGTGGCAACCCTCTCCGCATCAGCAATCAATCTGCTGGGCGGTGGTCGGGTGCTAGCAGCGACGTGAGTGCCTCAAATTCAATAACACAATTTACAGTTCTAAAAAGTAAGTGCAAGTTTTAAAAATGCAATTCTAAAATTAGGCGAGCGAGCATAAAATCTCCCGGCTTCCGCCTCAGGAGAGAGTCTGAAACAACAGCGCTTGTGATCAGCGCGATCTTATTTGAAGGCTGGCTGTGGGCGTGATCAGCTTAGGGGGCGTGGCCTGTGGCCGAAGGGCGGCGTTGCTGTGGCAACCCTCTCCGCATCAGCAATCAATCTGCTGGGCGGTGGTCGGGTGCTAGCAGCGACGTGAGTGCCTCAAATTCAATAACACAATTTACAGTTCTAAAAAGTAAGTGCAAGTTTTAAAAATGCAATTCTAAAATTAGGCGAGCGAGCATAAAATCTCCCGGCTTCCGCCTCAGGAGAGCAGGGAGATGTACAAGGGTCCAGGACCTGGAGGACAGCAGTTGGCATCAGGATTGACTCATAGAGAGGCCTGGAGATGGGACCAGGTCATGTCTAGTTGGGAGGGTGTGGTCAGATGGAAAGCAGGAAAGGCCTCTGGAAGCTTGTTTTGTCCCGAAAGCTCAAACAGGACGTCAGCCATCTCACCCTTGTAGTCAGTTTTAGAATCCTGGGATCAAGGCAAGTACGTCCAGTTTTTCTTCTTCAGACAGCAGGTCAGTCCTTCTTAATCTTCTCCAATTCAAGAGTATTCTGAACGGAGGTTCTGGGGATGACACTTTTCTGCCCAGTACCATCTTGTGGGTGGGGGACTCCCTCTTTGTCTAAACATAAACTAGTTCTGGTCAATCCACACTTTCCACCTGGGTTTGGCTCCACTTTGTCTAATGAAACAAAGGGTAGGCTGGCCCAGGTGTGAGCCACATTTCCCAGTTACATGGTAGGCATCTTTTGAAGTCAGAAAGGATCAGAGGACTGCCCTCAGGCTACCCTTAGAAGCTCAGAAAGGGGCTGGGTACAACTCCACAGGCTATCTTGCTCAGGATAGACACGCACTTCCCCACACTGAGCCCTTTCATCGACTGCCTGAAAGGAATATACATAACACCACAGGGGAACCATTAACAGTCATGCGACCCTGGATACTGCCAGGAAGACAGATTTGATTTAGGAAGGAAAATTCCAACTTTTTAATAGCGGCAATTTCAAAATAGTAATTTAAAATCTGCCCTTCAGGTTCAACCATGGTTCTTCTAGCTAGTCCCAAACTGAAGTTATGCATTAGCAGGTGTTACATTGTAACCTAGTGTTTTTTATGCGAGAGCCAGTCTTGCCATAGTGAAAAATGACTTTGGAGATGTGTCACTGCCAAGGCATGTAATGCTTAAGTACATATGACCTACTTTTTAAATACCATACACCCTGACCTCTACACCTACCTTTGGAGTTACTTAAAAGTATTGAAAAGGAAGGTCTAGGCCTGGCAAAAGGTTTATTTTGCCAGGTCGAAATAGTAGTTTGAAAACTGCACACACAGACTGCAATGGTAAGCCTGAGACATGTATTACAGTGCTATTTAGTCGGCGGCACAATGAGTGCTCCAGCGCACTAGTAGCATTTATTTTACTGGCCCTGGGTGCATAGTAGGGACTTATAATTAAATAAATTGTACCAATTGGGCATCTACCGAGTTTTACCATGTTTGGAAAGGAGAGTACAAGCACTTTCCCACTTGTTACAGGAATAAAATGCACAGAGTCGCAACGCTAACAAAAACGGGTAGTGAGGCAGAGATCTAGAGGAATACCACACAATAGATGGTAGATAAGATCTCTTAAATATAATGTTTTTATTATTGGCAGACACTGTTTAATTTGATGAGCATATGTTATATCTATTTTTATTTTATAACAAAGATTAAAACATGTAATAAAGTTTAGAATGGGTTTACAGGAACACAATAGGACTGTATTGTAGCCATTGTAGGATAAGAAAACAAATGTTATAAGATAAAAGGAAAACCACGTCAATGATAGCAAAGTGAATGCGTAGCATGCTTTAAAAAAATGGTTAACATCACAGATATGCAAGTAATTGTTCCATATTTTGTGTAAAACGGACTAATTTTTGACAATTTATATGTACCTTTTCCATAGTCCCCTTAGATGACATATCTGAGAACCATTTCTAATATTTGATTTTGGTTTAGTGTTTCATTTACATAAGAATATTTTTGGTGAGGGTTGGACACTTTTTGGGATCCTTGCTGTCTTTTAGATTTACGTAGTTCTAGGGTTCATTAACCAGCAAGTTGCATATTTTGCTCTGCTCTTTTAAGCAGATTAGAGAATGGTTTAAAATCACCTTCCATGGTGAATTCACTTTTACCACTTGTTTTGTCTTCCAAACAGTGATGAGCAGAGTGTGTCCTACAAAGGCAGAGTCACGTTCATTTGTTTTTAAACTGTCTTCATTGAATACTTAAGTTTACACTTTGACAATAAATTTAGATTGCTTAAGAAACACAATCTACTAGTAAAACATGCAGATGGTAAAGATGCATTTAATTTTCAACAATTTGGAGTCATGAACGGCTTTTACATGGCTGCAATTTATAAAGGAACTGAAGACACAGTACTGTAGAGAACATCACCTAAAGAGTGGAAAGGAACTTCAGCCATAAATACTATGTCTTCCTGCAAATTATCATTAATCATATTAGGCCTACGTCCATTATTAAGCACTCTGATTTTACAAAGCTTTGGCCTCCGCTGTTTTCAAAGCCATGGTTGTCTATGATTGGTTCACAAACAAGCCTCTTACTGCTAATAACTTTTACACCCTTCTTAGGGCCTACACCCCATGATTACTAGCTTTGCCTATAAGTATCATTACATACATACAAAATAAGTTAAATCACAAAGCATGCAAGGGGCAAGATACCGTAGGGATACCATCGGTCACCCCTAGTTGTTGCAATTGATTTGACCCAACTGATTTCCTCCTTTGAACCTAAAATGTTCTCAATTCACTCAGCTTCCCTGCCCCGACTGCATCTCATACTGAAAAACAAAGAAAGGGTTATCAAACCTACTGCATTTGAGTAGGTTAAAAAAAACTATAATTCTTGAAAAATACTTCCTGCAGGAGCAAGTCATGGGCTGAGTCCTAACAAGACACAAATTTAGTATAAGAATGGTGCCTTTAATGCACAGTCCTGATACTCTTCAAATATTTTAATACCTTTCCAATTACACATAATTTTCTCTTCAGCGTAAGAAAGCCCCTTCTATTCCCTAATTCTATACTATCAACGAATGATTCACCCTCTTTCCAGGAGACTATTTTAGAGCTTCAATTGTCCAAGCTGAACTATTATTTTTCCATGCTTAAAAAACAATACTGGCGAAATATTTTGTAAATGTTGTTAAGCACCCTCTTAAATAACTGTAATATAACCAGGTATGCAATAACGCACCTGGCTCGAATTCATTTCTTCAAAACGTAATTATTTGATATTGGATATTAATTTTTATATGTATAAGTTGTTAAGAAAAATGCCCAGTACTTCACGCAGGCTTTGCAGACTAGTGTGCTGCCAAAAGAAACAAACTTTTGCACAACATTTTCTTAGGTTTCATAAAAGGAAAGTTACCAGTTTAATGTATACTCGTTTAAATACAATAATTAGTACCTCACTCAAAAGCCTTATTTCATGCAGCGTTCTTTTTCTGAATTTATAGGAAACTGAAAGAGCCTGGAGCGTATGGTCATACCATGGTGGTGGGCTTTATGTGAGTGGATTTGTAAGATGAAGCCATATTTAACAAAGGACTGGAAGGTCAGCCAGAAGTTGCGAAGAATAGACAAATAACGTCCTATTACTGCCCTCCCACACCCCACTTTGATGACCTTCTGAGACTTGTTATAGTGGGGGCAGTCAGGCTTGCAGAACAGATGAGGAAGACTGGTCAAAGTAATGTCCCTTTAGTTGGGAGCCAGTGCCCATTAGCAGAGAGCTTGGGAGTAACATTGGACAGGAAATACATTTTGAGATTCATTTTTTTCAGTTGTCCAGTTGTCAATTTACATTCATAAGAAATATGATACAATTAAAAATCATTATTAACTCAGATATGAACTATGAGTGAGCAGCTCCCAAAGAAAGCCTGCAAAAAGTGCAAAATATGGCAAGACGGCTGGGCCTATAATTTAAGTAAATATAATTGTATTTCAAAAGGGCTC
Source organism: Lissotriton helveticus (assembly GCF_964261635.1). Lineage (NCBI taxonomy): Eukaryota > Metazoa > Chordata > Amphibia > Caudata > Salamandridae > Lissotriton > Lissotriton helveticus. Next base: position 1,425,746,199 of record NC_136068.1, on the reverse strand, counting down.
AACTCGCTGCACTGGTTACAAGCGAACACGAGATTTAGTATTTCTAACCTGCAAGTGCATCAGTGGACTAACCCCAGCTTATTTGTGAGAAAGTACCGTCTATCACGCGCTGACCCATAGTCTTCATTCAAGCAGTTTAGGCCACCTACGTGTTCATTGAACTAAACTTCAATAAAAGCGAGCCCAAACAATTGCTGTCAGAGCCACGAGGATTTTGTACTCCTTGCATGAATGTCTAAAAGAAAGAAACTGTGCTTCATTTAGGGAAAACCTGAAAAAAACAAAGTCTAAAAACTAATGAACTGCTTTGTTTGCCTAGGATGTCGCTTTCAGTGCCTCTGTTTAGCAGTACTAGATGTAAGCTAATTTATTCTTCTTGATATTTGTGCCTAGAGGCAGTTAATAATCTGGTGTGTGTCACACATATAAAAAAAAAACAATAGCAACCATACCCCTTAGGGCACATTTGCATACAATTGGTGTCTTCTCTGCTTGGCAGCTTAGCCAGACTAGGCAGAAATCTCTAAGTGGCTTGTCAAGTAGGGTAAGAGCAATGTCATCAGCAGTGTTAAAGAGGCATTTGGAGATAAGGAATATGGCACCAATAAGATGAGTCGCCTAATAGATCATTATAATAATTGTCTTACATCATTTTGTGTGTGTATATACATATGTCCATATGTTCCTGCAAAGAGAATTTAGACTCAGAGTACAGCCAGAAGCCTTACAAAGAGCATTTTTGAACAAACTCATGTTGTTGAAAATTGTGATATGTGGTCAACTATGGGAATCCATAAATCTGTTCCTCTAACTGACCATGCATGGTCACTGACATAAAAAGGGAACAGAATGATGTTTCAAGCACAGCAGTGCCAAAGAATTATTAAGCTTGTGCCATTCATTAAGGGTCTGCATGATCATGTTTCTTTATTAATTTGTTTATTTGTTTCTGCCATGTATATGCATTTTGCAGTTTGCCTTTACCTGAAAATAGCGTACTTACTGGGCAAGGGAATTGCTTATCTGTTCTTTTAGAAACAATTTATTACTGAGGCACAGAAAACAATGGTTTCCAAGCATTACATATGGAATCCTTTATTTTTTATTTCCCTTTTAAAAATAATCAATCTTTTTTCTTGTATTTAGTTTGTTCTTAGCCAAGACCTTTTAATTTTACAAGAAAATATATGATTTTCACCCATAACTGCTTTCAGTGAATCCTCTTCATCCATTCACATGTTGTTAGGTCATTCGCATCTTTCTTTCGCTCAACACACTATACAGAATGGGTCAGTGGACCAGCCCTCTTCAGCCATTGGTTTAATTCTATGTGAGTGGCAGCATTCATTTGAAACACATCGTCATCAATCAAAGAGAACCCATTTCCCTACAGAGCCAATAATATGATGGTCACTGCCTGGCTTCTGACATGTTGTTAGGTCATACACATTTTGCTTTCACCCACCAACACCATCAGGATGGGGCAGAGGGTAAGCACTCTTCAACCATTAGTTTCTTTTTGTGTAAGTAAAAGCATCCTTTTGAAGCACTACATCATCACCTACATGTGTCAGTGATTTAAGGGTCAATCAATGCTTTAAAAAAAATTATTGACACTACTTTTTTTGCGAGGACCCACTATTTCCCATCACACTGGTAAAGTGCTCTTGCTACTGCCTGCAGTGCACTGCATCCTGTAGGTGCAGTGTGTGAATCCACCATCTTTCTGGATGGCTTTATATCATTCGAAGATGGTGGCCTTGCATATGCATGAATAGGCAGCCAAATCTGAATGGGATTCCAACCTGTTTCAAGATGTCCTCCCATGTGTCTGCACATGTCGGTGTGTTTTGTAAAGCTTTGATCCATCCGTGCTTGCCCTTAAATGTACAGGCAACCAACTTTTAACATCTCTGGACATTTTACTACAAAACATTCTTGGACAGCTGCCTCTGCACACACTGGCTGACTTATTTTATGTTTTTTTATACCGACTGACAAAACATTACAAAAAACAAGCTTTGGCAAAGCCAATAGTCTGGCAGCCAACTCCAGAACTATTGGATGTGCAAAAGCTTGTCCTTTTCATTCCATGTTAGTACTTGAACAGATACCTTGCTATACAGTATGGCAGTTTAGGTGATCCTCCCTTTAAAAACATACATGCTAGTATCAAAAGGATAGATTCTAATTTGTTGTCATTTTAATGCCATAAACAGAAATAATGGAACATTTTCAACAGGCATCTTGAGCATTTTTGCCCTTTATACTTGCTGTTCCTAAAACAGTATTGGTTACCTAAGCTATCTATATAAAAGCAGACCAGTAGAGAGACAGCGGCTTTCCCTTTTATTGCATGGCAGAATGGAGTGGAATCCTGCTTCTCTTAAATTAATGCAATCTGATAACCACTCACTATTTAACTAATTTAAAAAACTGTTTCAACAAGCATTCAGTTTTCACTCACCACCTCTCTAAACTGATTCACAAAAAGAGCCTTGCACATTTGCTAAGTTCATACAAGTCAAGTCAAAGTAGCTTTATTCGAGATATTCTCATTAAAGTGAGAGACAAGCATCCATAATACATACAGGATTAAAAAAGTTAATTAATTAAAATGTACATGTTTAAGAAGATTAGGTCAAAGAATAAATTCTTAAGCAAATGGAAGAAAAAAAATTCATTTCACTAATTACACTGAGTTAAAATTCGTTACAATAACAATAAAAAGAGATAAAAACAAATGTGAGCTAGTCAATCATACTTGGTCTGACTAAATACGTTAAAATTGCTAGTCACAACAGATTACCCCAAATTTGAGTTCTGCCTTAACACCCACACCCACCCTAAGTATTTGGCTACCGCTATTGAGATAAATGGCAAAGTGCTGGTGTGTATGAGCCTTTCAGCTTCGTCGCTTCTATTTGTACACAGTAATTTGCACTTGCCTAGGGGTTGCATATAGAAGACAGGAGAAGAGCAGATCGGCAAATGTTTCCTTGTGGCTCCCACAAGCCGGGCAGTTGTTTTTACTTGCATCAGATCACCTGGCGGTCAATGACTTCAGGGGTAATGATCCTGCCCTAAGCTGAAAATAAACCTTCCTATCTCTAGGCTTAGTAATAATATCCCATTAGGGTTCTAACCTGGGCGTAAGTTTTGTCCCTAGAAAAATCCCCGTCAAGGTAGATGAATCACGAAGGAACTTATTTTTGGAGCGGGTTAGTGAAACAACTTTCTCAAACCCCCATAATTCCGCGCCATAAAGCGCAGAGCTAACAGCTTTAGATTCATAAACTTGGAGAACAGACAATTGGTTTCGTTAATGACTTTTTGTGCTCCATGCTTAGAGCTCCTGAATACTGCCGATGTTTTAGAGCAGCTATATCTATATGATAATCCCACTTGAGATCCTTTTCTTCTAAGTGAATGCCCAAATAGGTAAAAGCTTTGACCATTTCAAGTGGTTGACCATTCATAAAAACGGTGCCTTTTAAACTTCGATGCAGATTAAAAGCCATAAATTTAGTTTTTGCCACATTAACTTCCAGGCCTCGAGCAGCACAAACTCTTCAAAAATTACTAAAGCACGCTGGAGGCCACTATGAGTTTTGGATATGATTAATGGGTCATCCGCAAACATTAAAATCGGAATTTTACTGCCAGCTAGAGAAGGGGCATCTGTGTTTACTGGCAACAAGCGGTCTACTATTCCATTAATGTACAAAGAAAATAGAGTTGGGGCCATGGCACAACCTTGCTGCACACCACGTTCAACCGGGAATTCGGTGGTGACCCTGCCCTGCCCACCCCATTGGATTTTAGCATAGTTTGCTTCGTGCAACCTCATTACCAAAGTTAAAATCTCATCAGAAAGGCCTAGTTCCCTCAATGTCACCCATAAATGTGTGCGGGGAACAAGGTCAAAAGCTGCACGTAAGTCAACAAAGGCAGCATAAAGGCTGCCTTTGCCCAGTATCACAGTCTTCCAATAAAGAAGGAAAAACGGAAGACTTGATCGATGGTACTAATGTATTTGCAAAACCCCTCTTGGAAGGGGGACAATATACTGCTCTCTTCAATCCAGTCTAAAATTTTATTCAAGGTCATCCTCCCAACTACCTTTTGAATCGTGTCTATCAACCTGATAGGTCTGTACTTTCCCGGTTGAGTTTTATCACCCTTTTTGTACACTAGTATTATCACTGCCCCTTTCCAGGAAACCGGGATCAGGGCACCCTTGGCCGTTGCATTTGTCCTCAACAGAATATATCTGCCTCATCGAGTCTTATCGTGAAGAAAAACATCAGCAGGGACGCCACCTGGTCCCGGCGCTCTTCCTCCAGCCACTGCATTAAGAGCTATTAAAACATAATTTTCGTTAAAAGCCTCATCTTTACAAAAAACAAAACTAGGATCTTCCATTTGATTCTCTGCAGGGTTACGCGCATATTGTGGTCTAAAGTAATTGACCCATCCTTCCTAAGTGACGTGATTTTGGGGCTGATCTGACTGGCCCCCTCTACCCCACTTGACAATGTTCCAGAATAATCTAATATTATTCTTGTCACTCGCTTCTTTAAGGTCCTGCCATCGAAGCTCATCCCATAGGCTCTTGGCTTTGTGGATAGCTCTTTTATATTCCTGTCTAGCTAAGCGGACAGCATCCAATTCCCCGCCCCTAATAGCATTACCAAGAATAGTTCTAGCTCGCTTACAATCGTTATTATACCACCGTAGTGGTTTAGACCCAGCTAGGTTCTTAGTTTTGATAGGCATAACAAAATGGGCACTATTGCGCGTGAAAAGGCTGTCATGTAGCTGAGTTACACGCCTCATATCGTCACCGGAGCTATTTACATGTTCTAGCTCCAGTATAGTTTTATCAACCTCGTCATTTATATTTTCCAAGACCTCCGACTTTGTTACTACATGTGTCAGTTAAGGCGTTGCATATCATTGGTAGGGACAATATTTGGGGCACATAGCACAGCCCCATCTACCCGTGGTTTCTCCGACTTCCACCAGTCATGAACAACACACAGGGGATTATGGTCGCTTTCCATACGATCTTTGACCTTCATATCAATTATCGTATGCCAAAACTTCAAACTACAAAGTATATAATTCATCCTGCTTTTACTACGCCCATTATCAAATGTATTAGCTCCAAGCCTATCCTGCTGTGTCCTGCATTGAGAGCCCTAAGTCCCCTTTCATAGCTGATAGTGTTGCTCTGGATAACGGCCTCTGTTCATTTTTTAACGGGTTGAGTTCCAATTTTGGCACCCCCCACAGGTTATCCTCGTCATCAGTGAATTGCCAATCGGGAGTAGCCAGAGACTCAACAGTTGAATTTAAATCATCCGCAACAATCACACTATTGTCTATCGAGTGAAGCTCGAGGAGGGAATCCAAAGCCGCTATAACTTGAGACTTTCCCCCCCGAATACCCTTGCAAAGACATTATAAATGTCCAGAAGACCTAGAGAGCCCAGATCCAATCTTATGGCCTGGATGACTTTGCTCTTTGAGGACAATTCTTTAATAGTCAAAGCCAGTGCTTGTTGCACCCATATGGTTGGGCCACCCATTGGTCGTCCTTTGGTGCCTTTAGTTGCAGGTACAAAATAATTTAGATAACCCAGGCAGAAGTGTGGGTCGGGCAACCAAGTCTCTTGGAAAACACAGACATCAAATTCATTAATAAATGTCAGCCATTCCGGTGATAGTGTTTTGGCACCCAGGCCTGCTATAATCCATGAAATTAGTGTGCCCCCCATAAGGTCGTGCCCTATGAGTAATGATTAGTTTCCTCCACTTAAAAAATGTGTCTTAAGCTGGCTCTTTAGTCCAGTATTATGGAGATCATTTGCTTGGATTACGTTAGGAGACCTCCCCTGAGTAGGGCCACTAGAGAAGATAGTATTATCTGCCTACGAGCTAACATCGTTAGCAGGGAAGCAGTCAACCAGATTCCTGACCCTTGGAGGTGTTTCTTTTCCGGCGTATTACTGGAAATATCAGCATTACCAGTTTAGGCCTCTGTACTATCACTAGACAGAAGTCTTTTATCAAGAGTATAATTGGTCGCTATGTGTCCCCTACCAAAATCCCTAACACCAGCACTAGGATTACTTAGAGCACGTGCACCAGGGAGTCAATCAATGTTTTCCAACCTAGAACTTCCGGCACTACCCCGTGGCTTCTGCCCCAAGAGGGAATGAACCTGAAGAGAAGGAGGAAACTTCCTTAGTTGGATACACGAATATGCTGGGGGGCCAGGTCTAAACTCGAGAGTAAATACTTTTTCGGACATTGATTCCGACCGTAACGTCAATTCAATACAATCATATTGATCAGAGGGGGAGGATAACCTGCTCGCCTTGGTAATGTCGTCCCTAATTACCGATGGACACCCTTTGACATAACGTAGCCAGTAAATAGCTTTGTTAGTCAAAGAGTCAGCACTCTCATTATTTCTTGCTGCAACTAACTTAGGGACATTAGTCATATAGATTTTATTAGCTCCATGTAATCCACTTATTTTCGCACCCTCCTTTCTAATTCAAAGTTTATCTTCATAAGTCGCCTTTGAGGATATGCCCCACCTAGTGTCAACTGACAAACGCTCTCTCACACCTGTCTTCGACTGGTTAACTAACCTGTTTATGGAAGATGTTAGTGGTTTGTGTTGAGCGTTTGGAGCAGTGGGGGCGTTGGGGCGTTGCCCCACTAGCCTGGACGACCGCCGACACTGCACAATAAAATATGTTTTATTTCCAAGTTCCCCCCAAAAAAAAAATCAGAGCGCCGAGCGCACCAAGGCCCCGGGAGAAGCCCGACAGGATCAGGCATCCATAAGGAAGTGGGCCGGCCTGTGGGGGGTGGGGCTGCAGCAGAGAGTGACAGCCCAGGCTGAGGCAGCGCACAGGCAGAGAGGGTGACTGCGAGTGCGCATGCAAAAGGCCAGAGTTGTCCAGATTTCGACGGGCCAGCGCATGCGCACACTTTAGACCCTCCACCCCACCCCCCCTCTACCACTATCGATATAGGCTTGGACCCGGGGCCCCGGGTCTCTAAATGGGCAGATTTCAGTCTGCTCTTTAGCCAATCCTGGTGCAGTGGCGCTGCTAACCCTGCGCCAGGATTGGCTGCTGCGGCAGGATGGTGCCGCGCACGTTGGTGTTGGCTGCTCTGAGCCATTGTCTTCAGTGATTGGCACTGGTCACTGCGCATGCTGTACTGCGTGTGTGTGTGTGGACTCGGAGTCGGACTGCCTGCTGGCTGGCAGTGGCTGCTACCTGGACGGACGGGCCTGCTTAAGCAGCTTACATCCATCGTTGATCGATTAGCACGACGGGACCACGTCCGGGCGGCACACACGTAAGTTATGTTCTAATATGATCATCAAACTGATCTTTGCTGCTATCGAGGCTGACTAGAACGTCCGTCATCACAAGCGTGGGCCGAGAAAACAGCCTCTGAAGTGCCAAAATAATTATCAAAGGCATCATCTTAAGTCAAGTGGGATGGTGAAATATAGACGGGGGCTGCTGCTAACAGATCCGCAGCTGTCCTTGCACGTGGGTGTCTGCACTTTTAGCAGAAATAGTCACCTCTGGGACGGAAGTCGTGCGATGGTCGTTCAGTGAATCAGTGTTGATCATTCTGATCAGAAAGTTAATCTGAGAGGGCATCTAATGGGCATGTGGCGGCAGTGGTGACTGGTGACTGTAAGTAACATCATGGTGGTGAGTGGCATAAACCACATCATGTGCTGATAGTTTGTCACTGGCATGTCTTGCCTTGTTATGTGCATCTTCAGATTCTTAACACAAGCGCGCAGGCTCTTCAACGCCTCGTCATGGGTAAACGCGATATAATTGCAATTACAATGCAACTGTCCACAGCGTTGCGAAGGTGCAAAAGTGTAAATATGCGCAGCTTACATTAAACAATGTTTGAAAAAGATAATGAAAGAAATAGAGGGGCATAGATACAACCTTATACAGTGGGCTCGGACTCTTTCTATCTTCTTCTCTGAGCAGCAACAGCTCTTGCAGTGAATGGTATGCATGTTCTGTGCAGTGCAGGTAATGAGGCGCCAACTCAGCAAAACTAGTCTCCCGTTTCTAGTCCCTCATTTATTAAAGTTTTCCAAACAGCTGTCAGGAATTCTGATGTTGCTATGGCGTAGAACAAAAAAAATCGTTTCAAGGCACTTGAATAATAGATTGCACAATGACGGAGCTCAATGGAAGTGCTGCTTTTATCCTACTGTGAAGGATTGAAATCTGAGTTGATAGATTTGACCGTGAGATCTCTCAAAAGGATCTTGGAAGCAGGAGCTCAACCCGCGGTACTATCTTCTTAAAAAAAATCGGCAGGGGACAGTGGGGACGGGATACTAAGGTGGAAGAGTGCACACAGGCAGCTGGGAGAAGAAAAATCCTCTTCTGAAAAACACAGAGCTTCTGAACCTTGCTGGGCATTAGTGATGGGTAAAGTTGGTAAATGTCACCTCTTCCTCAAACGAAAACACCCTTTCTTCCTTTTTTATCTGAAAGCCCAATTCAAAGCCTCGTTCCTCCCCGTGACACATCTGCAGAAGCACTCGCATCCAAAATCAGCTCTAGTGCAAATTTAAAAAATATAAAATCTGCTTTTAAATATGCACGAGATTTTTTTTTCGAAAATACAATTCTTTAGAAATAATTGGCACCCAAAAACGTGGCATGCACCTTGCTTACTGAATAAACACTTCAACTTTCACGAGGAAAACATGCCCACTGAGGCGTGTAGGGCTGTCTGCTGCTAGTGGTGATAACGCAGCGCCATCTTTGCGCTGCTCTCAGAGGGGCGTGATTGCAGCTACTCAGACCTAGTAAGTAGCAGTGCTACTCTTATGGACTGTTGTTCAAGCACTGTTATTTAGCAGTGTGACTGCAGGTCTTTTAACAGCAAGTGAGCCTTCAATGCTTCCTAGCGCTTTAATTGTGCACAATATTAGTCACGGACTCACGGTTTAAGAGCTGCAGAATCCAAATTTCAACAAGGATTATTTTGTTTGCAGTGCACACTGGCCATCACTGAATATGGTTCATGACGAAAATGGTCCAAGAATCCCCAGTAAAGCGGCGATCGTCCCTGGGAATGGTGCGGGCAGTTTGGAGTCTGACTGAGTCCTGCCTGCCTGTGGTACGGATGGACCAAGTAACGACGGGGACGGGTGGAACTTTCACTGAGCAGCGCCAGAGGCCCAGAGTGTATTTTGGTGTTTCAGACCCACACACAGTCAGGTGGGGAGAAAACGCGATAGAAATGCAGGTACCATACAGTCAGGGCTTTAAGTGGGATGAAAAAACTGTTGGGGGGGGGGGGTCTCTCTCAAAGGGGCCTGGCCAGTGGCCGTGCCTTACAACTGCTTTAAAACACGTAAGCTAAAAATCGGTGTATAGCATAGTGTGCTGCGCTGCCTGACTTGTATTTTGTTGCTTTTGTCACTGCATCCAGATATATAAAACAAGTAACATTACTCCTACAACAAGCCAGGACTATTGGCTTTGTCAATGGTTGTTAGTTGCATAAAATAAATAAGCAACTACTACTGCTTCGTTGTATATAATATTGAAAGAGCTTCAATTCTGACATGAGACTGTGAAAAAAGTAAAACGAGTCTCTTATAAGTTATATCAAAGCCTGTGAAGGATGGTACTGCTGCAGAGTGAAGATTTTTATTTTCACCCTGAGGGCGAAGGCAAACATTGGAGAGCCTAATAAGGACCCTTCTCCGCACCTGCTTAGCACCGGCAGGACCCGGCCCTGCATACAGTGTATGTTTTTGGAGGGGACGCAAAATTCGTAGACACATGAATAGCTTTAGTTGTATCCAGCGTTTGCAATCACCAATTTGCTGGTTCGTAGCACCATAAAAAGTGCTGCCAAGTATTTCCATGTAACGTCTTATCAGTAAGTCATGACTTTTCAACCAACTGCCTGTTACTTTATGGGACTTTCATTTTTTTCGTAACATTGAAAGTGTAGGTTAAAAAAAAATCCCAGCACGAGTAGTGGTATTGATGTAAAAGCCAGTACTGGCTGAAGGTGTCACACATTACATGAGAAATGGGCGGTTATGACTGAAGTGATTCCTTTTGGATAGGAGCCACATATTTAATATTTTTTCTAGTGCTTCAATCAGGGATAAATAGCATGAAAAGTTGGAAGCCTATACAAACTCAGAATCCTGTTAGTTGTGGCTCAACAAGCGTAAATCAGAAACGTGTTGTGGGGACCTTTTCATTTAGGTAAAATAGCGCAATCACAACAAAAGACAGTCAAATACTGCTCCCCTTACCACCTATAAACAATAACCTCACCAATTCATAGATCAAACTATGCCCAAACCGCCCTACCCCTCTGGGACTCCTAGGCGCAAAACCCTCTGTAGCATTTGTAATTGCATTTCACCTTCTGTCTGTCATCTATCTGAATGCTATCACATGTGCTATGCCACTGTTTAGTAGAAGCATAGTGTACACTCTTTTAACATCAACAAAGTCAGGCAGGGAAAAATGTGGAGACTGACAAAAACGATGTCCTTTTTATACGTATGCAATATTACTTTCTCTTCAATTTTCTTTATTTGCGTTTTTTTTTATTGTGCTTGTGAACTTGGCAACCAAGTACTTCAACAGTATACACTTTAGCTGTCATTATGAGTCCGGATGAATGGTATTTCCGTGAGCAGTTATAGGATACTGCCACAGCCGATTCTGCGGCCACCATGTATGTGTACCTCAAGTGTTAAAATGCAGCCCTTGAAACCACTGTAGTTACGGGACAGTCAGAGGGCACAGATGTGTACAGTCTGTAACTGAGATAGCTCTTGCTTGTACTACTACTACCCCGAACTACTATCTATGACCCATATGTCAGTCATGATGGGGCTCTTCAGTAATGCCTCTCGGGCTCTCATAGTGCCAAAGTTTCCGCTCAAGGCGCTTCCTCCGAAGCAGACAGACGCCCTCATTTGTAAGTGGCAGCACTACCTTTATATGCAACACGTGATGCCACGAAATTAATATTTATACTCGGTATAGTAATAGGTGCATTTTTTACCAGTGCTTAATTTGTACAGCCTGCATACATCTTTGTGAGCCCAGCGATTTCCAGGAGGAAATAATAAAGGCAGGCTCATATGCAGGCCAGGGTGTGTGCACTGTTTAGGCGTGACGTTGTGCTGTAATTGGTGGTGGTGGCGGTGCATCGTGCATGGGAGCAATCTTAGGCTGTGCCAGCAACACTTTTGATCCCCTAAGTTTTCTGTCTCTAGTGCTGCGCAACAGCTCTGATGTTATGTAATTTTTAAGTGCGTTATGCTGCAGGTGTTATTTATTTGTAATGCTATGTTTTGGTCTATTATGTTTTTAAAGGTGGACAGGCCGGGCCTCATGGCACTATGGATACAGTAGTTTTAGAAAACGTATTGTGAAAAATACTAAGCTAATGCTAAAAACTCAGCTGGAATGTTTTATATCAGAAGTTGCAACACTTCTGATTTATGTTTACGAAATATACCTTGAGATACTATTTTATACTAGTATATGTACTCCGCTCAGGAATGTTTTCGCTGATGGCTGCTGTAGGTGAAAATAATGAACAAGCTATGCCATGGCAAAGCCAATTGGTTCGGCCTTTCAAACCATGCAATTTTGATCGATATATTTATTTTTGAAAAAAAATGGAAAACTATAGAGTATATGACATAAAAGACTATCCCAGAAGGGTCGGCATTGAAATGCACTTCTTTTCAGGCGGATGAGCACGTGTTCAGGGCTCAGGCCAAACACGTGCAAAACTGTGCCACCCAGCCAATGGATTGAGTGGGCAGACCCATTGCCCCATGCTATTGTGTGTGGAAACAAAATATGAATAACAGTTGAACAGATAAATAAAGGAAGGGTGCTGGCTGAAGACTCATACAGGTCGCGCCTTTGGGGCCTTATAAATGTTTAGCCATGCAACACTTGCTGTTGCACCAAGGATATTGTTCATGTTTTTCCGAGAGAGAGATCAGAGTTTTGTTTAATGGAAGTTTTGACTCATAGAAAGGTAGCACAGAAGGTTAATGTGCCTGCTGCAAAGAACATGTACCTGATGCAGAGCACAAAATCAGTAAATAGGTCAGTGGGTCACTGCATTTGTCATAGAAATCATTTTGTCACTTGCCCGTAAGTAAAAATCCTAACATACAACAGTGAGCTATTGAAAACTGCAAGGGTAAAAATTGTACAGACGTGCTGAATTTAGATACAAAAAGTAAATATGTTGAATGGTGATAGTTTGTGACATGTTTAGTTGGTTCTTTTGTTGGTTGCTGTTTAAATAAAAAAAGTTGTTTGTTTTGTTGTTTGCAGTTTAAATAAAAACAATCTGTGAGGTTTTCAGCATTGTATCTTGAAGTTTGTTATAAAGCTCTGTAGTTATACTGAATAAGCAGCTACCTATGTTATATGACAGCTCTTTAATAATGTAATACCTGCACTTTCACAATTGCTTTATTAACCTTCCTGCTTTCTCAAATTTGCTTGAAAATGCACAATTTTTCCACTATTTTTTCAAAATTTTCTCGGGGGGAATTCCCCCCGAACCCTCCTTAGGGGGTTCAGGCACGCTCGCTGCGCTCGCTCGCTACGGTGCAGTATGATTATCACTTTACGCCTCACCACTTTCAAATGTCAGCAGCCGCCACTGGTTTGGAGGAGGCGTGGGTTTACTTATCTTAGCCACCTCACTATAAGAAGAGGGGGCTTTACACCCACCACCTGCTGTCTTTCCAATGACCAACGGATTTGACATGCTACTACCAGATTTCAAGGGAAAAGAGTTAAAGTCATTTAAACTAGAGTTTAGCAGAGTACGCGCCCCCCCTCCCCCGTTAGGTACAGGCTCTACCATAGCAGATACATTTACAATCAGAGTCTTCATAGACTCTATCTTATCCCTTAGAAGAGATACTAAATTCATTAGATCTTGAATAGCTTGCAGGTCGTTTCTGCCCTTGCTACTAGACCGAATTTGGGAATCGGGGACATAACTTGGTGGTTGATTTAAGGCCGCATCCACTACTATACCAATAGGTTGCAATGCTTGTGGCATGGAGCTCTCACTATGCACCTTCGCCAAAACAGAAAATCTATTGGTGCAAGGAACTATTGGCACACATGTTAGAGACTGACTACCATTAACTAACAGGCAGTTGTCAGAGCCATTAGTTGTAATACTCTCTTTTATTGGGAGTAGAGCCCCCTTGACATAGGATCACTTCCATTTAAGCCTTTCTGCTTTTGGAGAAACATAGCGGGAATAACAGGGGAAACAGTACCATCATGTTCCAGCCCCACCCCACCTATGTTCTGTTGAGCAGTGGCCCCAACTATGTGTGTGTTATTTTCAATGGTCAAAATTGCCTCACACTCTTCTACAAGACTATCAATGCGATCAAGGACGCAGTTGGAAGCAGCATGCCAAGTCGCCTTTCTTGCCTTCTTTCCTTTTCAAGGCTTAAAAGAGCTCCCAGCCTCACCCCCCCCCACCTCCCCTTCCATTGACTTGCGCTTGCCCCCATCAATGGGCCCCTCTCTTACTAAAACAAAAGGTTTGTTAGAACACAATCAGCACTAATGGTCCGCTAATAGTCCAGGTGAGATAACACAAAGTCCTTCAGACTGGCAAGAGAGAAATAAACAACAGGTAAACAGTACCTTCAGCAGTTCTCAACAGCGGTCCACACTTTATTTTAGAACACCATCAAGCTACCAGATTGTAGGTGTTAGGGGGACGGCCCTGCCCTGGCTCCTTCTGGCGCTGACGGGCGCGGCAGTTCTGTCTCTACTGGAGTGCGTCCCGCACTTTGGGAGGGCCGGGCAGATTAAGAGGGCCTCTGGCGCCCTCCAGCCACGTCACGAGCCTGCGCCTCGCAGGATCTCCTGGGCAACATAGGCAAAGCCGAGCTGTTCCCATCACGGCTGCTCCGGCAGTGTGTCAGGAGTTATTGCTGGCCCACGAGGGATGGAAAGAATGCGGGATAGAGCAAGTGCAGGTAAATGATGGCCGTTCGCCTCACAGCAGTTCTGTCTCTGCTGGAGCGCGTCTAGTTCATACTGTATCCTACAACTGTGCTGGCACAATTTCTTAATCCAAGAGTTACCATTCACAGACATGTACTCCATGTCCAATTTTCTTTGGTGGGCAGCATCCCCGTGCTAAGCTAGGACTGCTTATGAGGAATGGAAGGTGTATATGGTACGGATTCAAGGGTTTCCATCTGCTAAAAAGGTATGCTATGGGAGTAGCACTTGCACCATCTGGCAAGACCAATTTAAACCTTGTGCAGCAACAATAAGCATAAATGCATTCCAACTTGCGTCCACACATCTCATTCTACTCATACACAGTTTCTCTTTGGAAATTTGTGGATTTGACATACGCACATTTTAGTAAATGCTACGGGGCCCCTGCCTAAATGGATAAACCCTAGCAAGGAATAACTAGTTTTTGAAACTGAACACACTGCACCAGGTTTTGTGCATAACAATTATGATCCAACTGGACGTTAATCACTTATAATTATACAATAAAACAAAAAGATGTAGAAAGATATTCTTTTTATTAAGAAATACTCTTTTTTATGGATTTTCTTCCTTTTTTTAAAAATCTTATTTTTTATGCATACATGTCTGTTGTCTTGTTGATAGTCAATCTCATTGATATCTTTTGTTAATTATACTTTTTTTCCACATCACATATATATATATATATATAATTTCATCGCATAAATAAATGAGAATATAAAAATAAAGTTACAGTTGCAATGATGATATACAGAACCAATTAATCCAATCAACATATGCACGTACATTGCAATCCACTTTAAAGTTCATGAAAAAGGTTTTGAATCCCTGCACGCTGTATCTATCCTATACGTTCACCTGTTGCACTCAAAATCTTTACTCTGGGTATGCTGAAGTTGAAGAACTGGTGCCAATTTATGTTTCTCTCAAGGGATCCTGAATCTGAAATAGATCCTCAATTGAGATTCATCATCATCAAATGATAATTGTAATATTAAGTGTTACCTGGAACTAGGGCAAAGCAAATTGAATTTTGCCAAAAGTGAACAGGATATTTTTTCAAAGGGATCCTTAAAAAAAGATTTACCAAATGATTTGAGTCTAAAACTAATAGAATCGTAAAATTAGTTCCTGACAAAACTTGTTTAAGGAAAAACCAAAAATGACAGAAAAACAATGTGCCCTTAAAAAAACCTCAATTTGATAAGTGACTAATACTTTTCCTGCCCATTTTCTGACTTCTAATCGGATTTGTAATTTGAACTTCCTTGTGAAAAGTTTTAAAACGTATTCTTGTCAACGCTGTTCAATCAGCTAGATGTATGACTGCATATATTAATAGTATTCATGTTGCTTTTTTATACACAGAACACCACCATCAACTTCATAAGTATCCAAAGGAAGATGAATGACTGAATAAGCATAAAGATAATTTCAATCCCCTTCCTAAAGAAATCTCTACAAACTATATGCAATTTACTTAGCTATAGTGCTGGTTTAATGAGTAACACCCATCTCCCACAAAGTTATGTAATTGCTTAAGAAGAACATATTAAGTAATTTTGAGGAGTGAAATGGGAGTCTAAAAAAAGATTTTGTAATTATCACCTTTAAACTCTCTGTGAATATTTGAAGGAATCACAACTGTATTTGTTACTAGCAAAATTGAAAGGCTTAGAACTAAAGAGGCTGCAAAAATATATCAAATTATTCATAAAGAGTAGAGAGCTGTTCATTTTTAATTCCAATACACTTTGATCACTGGATCAGCTCATACCGGAGCAATTCCATGAGCCTACAGAATTCAGCACAATTATAAGGCTTCAAGCTCCTCAGCGCCATAATTAAATTATACATTGAGGGATTAAAGGCGGTTTAACACGAATTTTAAGTGACTGGAGGCTTTGATGGAGAAGTGCCATGTGTGCAGAAACTGGGTACACACTATATCTGCCTTTCAATAGTTCTTTGAACTCTTAATAAGAACACAAATATAAAGGAGTGGAAATATCATTACAGAAATGTAATCTAAAAACAAACATTATGTTGTATGCACACATTTTGTGGTGTGGGTCACGCACACCTCTTTGTATCAATCTGTGTAGTTGTGGTGTGCTTCAAGAATATCACCCCCTGACAATGAGGTGTAGTAATCCAATGTGGTCAGTGGTACCTAGGATAAGTACCAACTCCTCGAGCACAACCTTCAAAGAAGAAATTCACTCTTTATGCCAAAAATGTATGAATACGGTGTCCATGTTTAATTCACATGTACTAGTTCATGTCCATTATCCAATCTTCATCAAATGAATGATATATACAATCCACTTATAGTATTTCAGTATTTAAACATTTCCCTCCCGATGCATTTCGGACCTCTGTCCTTCGTCAGGGGATTCCTACAAAGGCAAAGACATAGTCTAAGCATTTCACCCCAAGGTTCAAGAAATCAAATAGCTCTGTAATTACTGCGCGTAGAAAGTAAAAAACGGTGAACTAAAGTGCTCAACCAATACTCGATCATTGCCCAATTGTCGTTGTATTCACGCATGCTATTAACGTAACCGCCGTGTTTGTTCAAAGTGAGTAACAAAATCAAAATCGAGTTTGTAATGTCCTGACCAATTCTGTAACACCCGGTGCTCGGTAAACAGTGCTCATATTAAATACATTCATCAACCATCGTGTGCTCTGTGCCTAAAATTCTATGCAAAATTCCTACAGCGAAAAGTCAAAAATAATAAAGTCAAACTTACAGAAAAGTGGTGTTTGTGAGAGCCTGCGTCCCACTCGTGTGCTAACTGGCGTCTGCCGACTGTGTTTAAGCCTAACCGCGAACATAAATGAGGGGTGTTCAGATGCATGCAAACCTGAAGAGTTGTGGCGGCCATATTGTAGTGGTGAAAAATGATTGCCAACATATATATAAATCAATCCAAAAAGTGCACCATAGTCTTTCTACGTACTCAAATGAACCTGAAAGTATGCACAAACAACATTTATACGAACTGAGGCAATAGTAAATCCAAATAAAAATAAAAATAGAAACTAATATTCAACATAGCAATGACATTCAACATATGATACAAGCAAATATAGGTATCCATCATGGTCTATTACAGGTAACATGTAAACTCCATCCGATCATTGAGACCGGATGGCTTCATAGATTGAAGGAACTTAATCCAGTGATTCTCACGTTGCAGTAAAAAGTCATTGTTGTCTCTGCCTTCCCGTTTCTTCACCACTTCCACAGCAGCGAACATTTAAAATAAAGAATACATGCTGCTAAAAATAAACAGTAATATAAATGCCAGGAATAATTAGATATCTAGTACAGTATAGTTTATAACCCAATTCTACAATGGGGTATTTTGAAACCAATAACAACTAAGCATGACATTACATAATGGAAAGAAAGAGGAGGAAGAGATGGGAAGGTTGAACAGAGTCAGAGTCTTAATGGGCAATCATGATCAACCCTAAAGTTATTTTCTACAGATTGGCGATTAGGCCCACACACAATCTGTACAATGCATGCAAAATCCCACGTAAATGCGGATTATTGTGCTACCCATAGCCACTGTAATTTCCCTTTTCCTTATGCTCAGCTTTCTCTCCTGAGAGACTTGGCTGGAACAGAAATGTTGCAGGATAATGGACAGTCACAAAGAAAAGGTTCGCGAGATAATTTATTCTCACAAACACATGGTGTCAATGGCGATATTACAAAGAAGAGTATTGTGAAGATCCTGATTTTCATACATGCAATCCTAGTTTGTACAGGACAGTTGGAATACATACTTCTCAAAAGAATTAGGCATAACGCAAAAGAAAATACCCACATGACTTTGCACACAGCCTATTATTTGGGATAAGGCCTTCCTTCACAATTTTGTTAGACTTTAAAAGATAAATAGATGTAGAAAATGCCTGCTAAAAATAGGATTATCAGATGCACTACAAAAAAATCACTTTTAGCTAGAAAAGTCTCTTGCAAAGTCCCCGTGGCTGCTCCCCTCTGCTGCCCTAATCATTTCACCTGTTCCCTGGTATCGATTTCTTCTTTTTTGTTTTTTTGCCAATCCTGCCACTTATTCTGCCATATTTTCAGTCACATTGGTGTCTACGTTGCCTGATTTACTGTTTATTCTTGTTTTGCCATGTTGCCTTTTGTTTTGTTCTGCCATGCTTGTTGTTTGTTACTGTTCCCCCATTCTTCCAATCTTCTCCCTCCTGCCTCCCGCCAGCCCTGCTCACCGCCTCCCAGTGACCCTCCCAGGACCAACATAATGGAGGTTTTTTTCTGCTGTGCTTGTGGTTTGTTACTGTGCCCCGTTCTGTCATATTTTCAGTCACATTAGTGTCTGCGTTTACTGATTTACTGTTTATTTGTATTCTGCAATATTACCTTTCGTTGTTCTGTGGTGTTCGTTGTTTGTTGCTAAAGAACATTTTCTCGCAAAAATGTTTTTATGTGAAAAACATGTTCCAGAAATTTGGTGAACTTAATAAACTGCTAATTATGCAAATAGCGTAACGTGTGATGTTTACCAACTTTGATGGTCAAGTATGACTTGACACACACTTATGTGGCACTGAGGGAAGTCCTTAAATGGTTGGTGGATTAAAGTGATGATCCATCATCTGTGTCAGTTTGCAGGCTTCATCGCCACCTTGGAGGTCATGCATAGAAACACCTAGTGCCACATTCAAGTGTTCTTCACTGGGTTTCCACAGAATATGTTTTTGTCAGCAAAGCCGTGAAAAAAACAAGTGATAGGCTAGTGAAAGGAGCCTTTCTACAGAATGGAAACTTCCATGTTGGGCTATCGTCAGTGGCAGCTGGTAGAAAACAGGGTCGGGGAGAGGAGTAGGTATAAAATAAAAAATGAAAGAAAGAAAACGTACCTGCTGATCACGTCGCCAGCTGCTGACTCTCTGCCACCAATCCTTTGTCGCAGGAAGCACCCGGGCTCCCTAAGCCAATGACATTAGTTCCCCTAAGCCAATGACAACGCTGCAATGCAGCATTGTGATAGGTCTGAGGACTGTGGTTCGGCGCTCAGACAGGGACAGGGAGCCTGTGCATGTTCCCACCATGCTGTGTAATGCAGCCTGTTGGGGAGCATGCAAAGTGCGCATGACTTTTTAGCAGGCCCAAGGCGACCAGCTAAACATTTGTGCACTTTGAGTGTGGTCACCACTCCTCCCCCTGCCCAGGCAACCTAGGAACGGGGAAAAAAAATGATAACATTCTGTTATTATTATTTTGGTTTTTCTCTGCGCTGCTCTTAATGCAGGGGGGCAGCGGCTCCTCCGCAAAAGTGGAGAAGCTGCTGCTGCGTTGAAATCGCATTGCTTAATAAAAGACACATGTACCCACAACCACGAGCATTCTGTAATTCAGCTGGGTCCTACTGATTAGACAAGATTGCATACTAATGAATCACATTCTAAAAACGGACTTAAATAAGCATGGCTCTACTGTGTCAGAGGAAACGGGCGCAGGATTGTGTAAAAAAAAAAATCTTTAAATTTCAAAGGATGCTCCAAAACCCCAAAATATTTGCCCACATTCAGTATTGTTTGAGTTTGCACTATAGTCACATGCCTAGACCCCGGATGTATGTAGTTGGGTTATTACCACATTGCAGCATAGAAAGGAAACCGAACGGGAACCGTACATTTACCAAAGTGGATTTAACGACTCAGCCAGTTTTGAAGTGATTGACAAGCTGCCTTACGCAATTCTTGGAAATGTGACACAGACAGGCCTGTTAATGAGGCGAAATACTCCCATACGAAAGCCAGTCAAAGCACCCACTGCCTACGCAGCCGAAATAAAGCTGCGATGTCGTATAATGGTTTCGTGGTGCGCTACGTCACGTGTTTGCACAGTGGAGATTACAGGAGCTCTGCCAAACACATGGTCAAGATCACTCTCGGCATCGGTACGCCCGCTACATGCGCGTGGTATCTGGAACATTCTAGCATGAGAGGAGCTATTTAGACGAGAAATGAAAACATGCTGCCCTGTCAACACAAAATTGCTTGAGAGAGTTCATGGCTGGTATGGAGTCCGCGGGTGCGCGCAGAGGGACAGGCATGGAATACACGCATTATTAGATTACTGTAACCTCTGGAGCAGGACGCCCACTTGCCGCCCAGACACGTCACGCACCAGTGGGAACGACGTGGCTCTGCATTAGGGCAGGAGAGGAAGACCACAGTACACAGGGACTGCTCACTCATGTTGTGCTGCTGGTTAAGCCGGCCATGGTGTAACCATGAGGGAAGGTTGTATGTAAATATTATCTGATATTTGAACAAAGTGAACGTAGCCAGAAGGCAGTCGAGGGGCTGTACAGGGTCAATCACATAGGCATCCAGTGAATGATTGCAGTTTAGCAGGCTTCTGAAGCAGAAGTGCACTGTTTATTGCATCATGATGTAGTAGTGTTCTTTAAGAGATGCGTCTTCAACTCATTCCTAAACTGCAGGGGGGTTGAGGCATGATACGGGCTCGCTGCCATGTTCTAACAGCTAGTGCCTTGATACCTCAGGTCAGCTGCCACAGCATTACAAAGCTATGATATAAGGTTAATATGTCACGTCTATAGAATATCAGCCGGGCTGGCGGCTCTATGAACCAATGCATCCACTCCATGGGGTTGTGGTTGATTCTTCTGTGGCCACAGGTCCGAATTGCAACAGGCCCGCTCAGCCTGCCTTTCATCCTCGCAGGGTCGATAAAACGAGTACCATTGGGCAGGGGAACAATAAAACTATGCCATTTGTAAACAGCCCCTCGGAGGACCTACAGCTCTACGAATGCACCTGCTAAGCTATTTCTGAGATTTGGAAGGCTATGGAATGGTGGCCATGGCGCAGTGTGTGGGCTTGCTGGGCTCCATACATGTCACAAAGCTGCCTTTACAGCCACGAGTGGAAACAGAGAAACCGTCTACAAACAAACAGAAGCAGTACTGACCGCCCCTCTACCCGCGACTGTATCCCAGGATAGCGTCTCCTTACAGCAACACCCGGTGGCGCTATAAGTCGGCCTGTGGAAGGTGGAGCAAGACCCCAAGATGATCTTGAAGGGTTGTACCTAAAGCTAGGGACATAGTAGGCATTTTCATTATTTTCTTACACAACTTTTGGTCTGTTCTTTGGGGATAAAAAGTTAAGTGTATTTAAATTATGAAGAAACTATTTTCTGTACACTTTGTGCTTTTATAAAGCGCATCTATCTTTAAACATGTGTAAAATAGTGAACATTTTACAACAACGTTAATGACTCTTGCTAGGTTTCAGATATTGAAAACAAAATGCGTATGACAACAGTCTATTAAACTTTAAAGTTGTAAAAATAATGCGCTGCCAGCCTTTCTAACATGTTTAAAGGTTTCAAAACATATAAAGATCAAATGAAATGCTACAGGCGCAGATTGCCCCCTAATGCCAGCGTGTGAGAGTAAATACATATTTTGTGTTGACAGAACACGGGGCCTTGAGCCTTTCGTTTTCCCTCACTTCAGGAGATAAGGACTGAAACCCTTCTTTATTTGTTGTTTTTAAGCGTTTCCTTTTTCGGATGACTGCAAACATACTTGCAGATCCACAGCTCAGCGTACTTTATGACACAATATGAAGATCCAATGTTATGGTAGGCTGGTTGCTTTATTTTCAGTTGTGGCATTCAAATGGTTTCTTCTGCAGGTGGGGCCTTCGCATCAACCGTGAACTCTCCAGCAAGCATCATACATTTAAACAGACATCAACTACTATTTGAAAGTACGATCTTCATGGTCCAATGTGGATTACGTACACTTAGAGCCGCGCACCTCCAAATATATTTGCTGCCGTTTTTCAGGAGCTGTGGTTGAGCTATACTCTATGCATGATGAAAAAGAAAGCCCTCCGGGATTCTTGGAGTGACGCGGGGCATGGCTCTAAGAGACTCAGTGAATTTCGGTACTATCCAGCCCAGAGCTACTAGTGGCACTTGGTTTTAGTAAGACTGTAATATTAATCAGTATTTTATTGATCTTAAATTAAACAAGCAGCATCAAAAGGTTATAAAAAAATGTCATAGAATATTCCCGCCTCAATTAAATGCCACCAGGTTACAAGCAGTAGCGGCTGCTACCAACCTTGGTTGGTGAGGCAAGAGGAAGGAGGGGGGAACGAGGGAGGAAGGTATAAAATAAAATACACTTACCTCTCTACCACTGACCGCTGGCCATTGTCTTTTCTTGCTCTGTCCTCCTCTCGGCAGGAAACACCCAGCCTCTCAGAATCCCTGACCAATCACCATGCTGCCTTAGCAGCGTGGTGATCGGTCTGAGCGCCGTGGTTCGGCATTCAGACAGGGGCTGGTAGGCTTTGCATGTTCTCTAGGCAGGCTGTGAGGAGAACATCCAGAGTGCGCATGCCGCTTTGGCTGGCCCAAGATGGCCGATCAAAGCATCATGTGCACTTTAAGTGCTGCCACCACTCCTCCCCCTGTGACGTGGGGAGTCCAGCCCGTCCTCCTGGCTTCAGCTGCAAGCTGAATACAAAACTGTTATTTTATTTTTTGTATTCAGCTTGCAGCTGTAGCAGTGGGTCGATACTCCTCCGCCTTATCAGAGCAGCCGCCGCTAGGTACAAAAGTGGTCTATTTCATGTAGGTCACAAAAAGTTATTTTTCTTATAATTGAAATTGAAAGCGGGTGTAATTCTGAGGCCACATTCTGTGACCAAGAACTGTATGGTTACTGGTAGCTACCTTGTTCCCTTTCCTGTACTTTCAGACTACACTTTCTTGAAGTTAGCCAGAGACCCTGGTCCTTTTCATATACCATACTTTTTCCATACAGATGCCCAGGGCACAAGTCCTAAAAAAAGAAGTGGGGGGACGCTGTCACCGGAAGTGACGTCACGACAGGAAGTGACGTCACGAAAGGTGTTTTGCAAAATTGAGCTAATTGCCTCCCCGTGTGTTTCCAAACCCGATAGAACCACCCCTCCCCACACCGCCCCACCTCACGCCAATTAGCGCAGCCATGCTGTGCCAGTGATCGCATGAACATATGGAGGAGGCGAGATGTCAAATCCCTAACTTAAATGCCCTCCGCCCCTTCCCCAGAACACCTTCGCAGCTTCCTCGCACTGAATAGAACGGGACTCTGCCATTCCCCAGTCTTCTGTTTCTGTCTCCCCTAACCCTAGTTTCCCCCCGTATTTCTCCACCCCCACCTCCCCCCTCCGCTTCTCTCTATTATTCTAACTTCTCCGGTCCTGTATCTGTTGCTCAGCCGGCGGCTTCTTGCGTCCCCCGTCCGCACATCTCCCCCCCCCCCCCTCGATTGTCCACAATGTGCAGTTCTTACACACCCCCTCCTCCTTCAAATCCCATCTGCTCGTGGAATGAGCCCGCCTTACCGCTGCGTCCTCTCTGGGACGAGATCGGAGCTCACGGTGAGCTCCGAGACCAAACAGTGAAGTCCAGCTGTTTAGCAGGGGGGACAACGTCCACCCAGTAAGACCCCTTAAAATAAGTGGGGGGACGCCGTCCACCCGCGTGGTACCCCGACTCGAGCCCTGCAGATGCCTTAATGTTAACAAGTATTTGCAATGCACTAGGTCTAGCATTTGCAAGACAGTGCAATTGCTTTTTCAAATATAAAAGCTGGTGCCGTGCTCAAACAAATCACGGCACCCGTACATACAAAAGTTATGCGCATGGTGGACCTTCAAGCAGCCGCATGTAATTAAAGTAGCAACCAGAAAAATGTTTGTTGGATTTATTTTTTGGGCAAAATATATCCCAGCAGTAAACAAGGAGGAGTGTTGTGAGGGTGCAGTACCACAGGCTGTCACCAGGTGTCCCGTGGGACCTCTTTTGGCAACATATGGTACAGCACCCTACAACATGGCCAAAGAAAGGATATGGAGCAGTGGTAAGAGCTGCCGACTGGACTGGAAAGCTGGGGAACTGTGTTAGAGTCTGGCATCAGCCTGATTGTTTAATTTCCCTCAAGCACATGGATAGATGTGCTATATAAATAAAAGCTAGCAATGTAAAATAACATAAGAATTTAAAGCTCGGGCGGGCAAGCAGTGTTGTGAGCAAAACAGTAGTGGCCTCGAAGGGGTGGTCAGGGCCCGGAGCAGTGTTGTGGGGGGTCAAGGGGAGGTACAGGGAGATCAAGTGGCCACGCAAATGAAGGAACAGGACTGCAAGCGATGTAAGTCGCACAAGTATACAGAACACTTAAGGAGCAAAGTCGCAGCCCAACCAAATAAAGAGCTCTCTCATAGTATCAATAACCTGTATAGTACAAACACATGTAAGAGGACCACTCCTCGTGGAAGGATACAAAATTCCAAAAGGAGGGACTACTAAGTGTATTCACCAATGAAATGGCATCATTTCTAAAGTACAGCAACAGGAACCAATGAAAAGGATAGGCATTTTTTCAAGCCTATATTCTAGACCCAGCACGTTTCGAAGAGACAGCGCAAGTGCTGCCTAGGCAATCAATAAAAAAAACTATTCTGATGGCAGAATTCCTAAAGGTGTTTTCCCACCAAAGCACAATATTTACGATGGCCATTATTTATCAGGTTAAAGCAGTTGTGAGGAACATTACTCAAACTGTAGCTCTGTGTTTCAGGTTGACCAGGTTTGGCTTTTATACAAATCTATTGCTGTAGAACATCCATGATTCTTACTGGGCACACCATGTAGAGGAGGGACATGTGCAGAACTAGATTCATTCAGAATATAACTACTTGACCATCTTAATCTCAAAGATCCGGCTCCTCTGAAAACATGACACAGGATTGGTACTTCAGTGATGTGTTTGTGCTTTATCATCATCCAAATTAATTTTTTGCTCTAAATCATGCCACATTTTAGCTACTTAAATATGACTAGGAGTGTCACATTTCGCAACTACAAGCCATGTTTACAACAAAATGTTTTTGGAGGACCACGCAAAATCCACTTATTTGAGTTTCGCTCACATGCTGCATTGGCTTATTCAGAAGCACAGGGATTATTGGGCAACCTATGATTTAGATTTGTGGAGGTCCAGGAAACTCACTCTGAAAACTCTTCCAGCACCACTGACCACAGCCTGCTTTGATACATTTACTTGAATTAGGAACTGCTCGAAGCAAGGTCAGACTAGAGGCATATGCTTAATGCATGAAAACATCGCAACCGTGCAGATGGTCACAATGATTATCACAAATGCACAAAAGTCATAATGCAACAAAATCAGCAAGCAGTGGAACAAGCATGTAGAGGAACCCTAGCTTTGTCTTGCGTAGTGAAAAAGTAAAAAAAAAACGAAAAACAAAAAGGATGTGTTAGGAAAACAAGAAATCTGCATTTCTAAAAAAATAAATCGAGATTCGAGAATAGGATATTAGGGAATGCTGGAAAGCCGTCAAGAAGTAAAAGTAAAATATCGGACAATTATTACTTAAGCATAGCAGGTTCAATCAATGTACACGGCCAACAGTCATCTTCAGAATGCAGCGCCATCACTGACAGTGACTTTACTCTGTGAGACGCTAACACCAGTCTACTTGCTGCTGAAGACGGAATCATGAAGGCGAGGCGGGAAGGAAGAAGAGAAAACAAATGCAAGGAGTGTCCCTAGTAGAACAGACTAAGGAAGTGATCAATGTCACAATAAATACGCTGATGGGTCATGGCACAGGAAGATGCCAGGTAGCACCCACACAGGTCTAGTTGCTCTTCGGGTCCTAAGCGAGCGATCATGTCACAGTAGCCATGATAAGTGGCTGTCCCACCTATATTACAACAAGCTCTCTGGTTCATGCATGCGCCTGATATACCTCGGGAGTCACAGCATACAAATGAGCTGGCTTACAAGAGTGCACACTTCCGCGATGCGATTGGTGACACTGACAGAACGCATATCCATCGGTGGCCATAATCTGCCACGCAGCGCACACATCAGAAGTGACAACCAGCCCGCTGTGGCAAAGAACTTGTTAGCAGCGCACTGATTATGAATCATTGATTGCCGGACATTGGCTCTGTAATTTGATAAAACAATGGCACAAGTTTGTAAGGTACAACGAGAGAACAAGTTTCGATGTAGTATACGCTAATCAACCGTAGATATAAAATTAAAAAAACAGTTAACCCAAAAAAATTCGCTCAGTGTGCAGCGGACGCCTGAAATACGTAACTTCATCTAAAGCATTCTGACAGAGAACCGTTGCTGTACCTCTGATGCAGACATAGTGTGTAAACTGTAGGTTTCTTTTAAATGGTAAACTCGGAAACAGGTGGCTTCTTGATAAGAAAATAAAAACTAAGTCAATAAACATTGTCATTCCTATCTCCAAACAGGAAGTGGTGAATGTAGCATCTGTGCTGCGGCCTGGCTAGTTCTCTTATCTAGCACACAATTTCCTCATGCAAGGTCACTGTGCCCTTGGGTACGGTTGATGGCATTTGGCAACCCAGAGACCGAGAATGCATGAGGCTTGTCCTTCTCTCTCATTGAGGCATCAAAGGCCACTCGTCAATCAACCTGCCATCAGAGCTTTAAATGGGCCGGGTCTTATTGGTGCTCAGCACTGGCAGTTCTAAAAAGCAGGTGCTAAGACAGGTCCCTATCGGGTTCTCCATTTTTGCCCTCACCTTCAGAATGAAAAAAATAAATCTTAACTCTGCAGCAGTGCCTCCCTCACTGCATTTGATGTAACTTCAAACGTGCTTTTAAGCCACTCCCTCAAATACATAGGCCATGCCCCTTTGAGAGACCCCCCCCCAGTTTATTCATTCCACTTAAAGCTCTGCGTGCCATTTTTCATCAACATAGGCCAGAGTGTGACTTGAGTTTTAGAACAGGACTCACTAACTGTTGTACACACACCAAGTACAAAGGGCCATTAACGGTTACTTTTGTACCCACAGCATTGGGTGTTCTAGTAACATGAGGTGGTTCTGTAGTGAGGTGACTTTGTGCCAGCGGCACTTGCAGCCTGCCAGTCATGGGTGGGTACTTGTAGAAGGGGAAACATTGGATGATAGCGTTTTGTGGACATGCCATGAGGAAAGTACTAGCTAGGGTGATGTCCTGTAGAAATAAAGAAGTTATTTAACGACACCATCCTCAGTTGCAGGGTCACCAGCTCTTACTCATATAGGCAAATACCAGGATGAGCGTGCAAATAACGTGAATCAAAACCATTCATTTCATTGCATACACCTGCAACACAAGAGAAGGAAAGACCTAGTGAATTAGGAGTCCAAATGGCACACACTAGGACTCATAGAACCTCGGCTCAATGGGATTATGTGAACTATAAGGAATAGCAAGTTGGGTGTTCACTGCTTAGGGGGAGTCAGTGAATTAATGTTGGATTAGTGGCTCCTGCTAAAATGCCATAAAGATATTTGTAGGCTTACACACAGCAGCATGCCAATGGAAGTTTGCACACTATCTGAATGGTTTTGCAAACTATATCCATTGTTTTGAAGGAGTTTGCACACTATCTGAAAGGTTTTGCATACTATATCCATTGTTGTGAAGGAGTTTGCACACTATCTGAAAGGTTTTGCATACTATATCCATTGTTGTGAAGGAGTTCGCACACTATCTGAAAGGTTTTGAATACTATATCCATTGTTGTGAAGGCGTCTGCACACTATCTGAAAGGTTTGGAATACTATATCCATTGTTGTAAAGGCGTTTGCACACTCGCCTTCTGTAATAAAAATGCTTTTGCTTTTAAGGGTTGTTCATTGCCGGTAACCCATTCACAGCTGCAGCAAGCAGTTCATTCAGAGACGGCATCCCCAACCTTCTTTGTAAAAGGAACTACGGTGAATCAATGAAAATCATTCCGGGCTACTAATGTCATTAATGTTTTAATAATGACAACATCAGAAAAGATTACACTAGTGATCACCAATTACTGGCACTGATCACCACAGGATTGCCAGCCATGATGTTAAAAAAAAAAGCTTTGTCAATTTGTAATGCCTTTACATTGGTAATGCATAACAGCCATAGCTGAAATGCCACAGGGACCAAGATAATAAGTCTCCCTAACATCACATGAATTATCACTCAAATTTCAGCATTAAAATTATTTTGGAAATTCAACAATTTTTCTCCAAACTTCAGCAAAAGTATCCTAAATCTACACTCTTTTTTGCTTACACAGAGGTGAATAACTTCCAGGTAGCTGGAGAGCTACCAGTAGTTCACAACTATTTGTTGGAGAAGCTCACTTTAGAGCAAGGACTCACTTAAGATTAGCATAATTTCTTGATACAGACCTACAGTGGTTGTACTTACTTCTTCAGCAATGGTTGCTAACTATACCGTGCACAACGCCTCATCTTTTGCACCAACTCCTTTTTTTTCCTCCATGTGATGTCCACATCATGGAGGTTGGTTAAATGTGTATTCCGAATAATTCTTTATCTACTTTGTGGTCCTCTGATTACTTTTACCAAGGAACTAATTGCCCATAATCCAATATGATCCTTTCTAGAAGGATGTTTCATTTGGTATCATGGAACCTATTATTCCGACTGTACCACTTTACAAAGACCCCCAGAATATTGTGGCACAAGAACATCAGGAAAACAGATAAATAATAATTATCGAGGGACAAAATACTGAAAGGTAAGTGCATATAGGGAACTATAGATTTACTAATCCTAATTCAACATTCAGTTACCTTGAAGATATATGTACCACATAAGTACATAAATGTGGGGTTGGGTATAGAAAAGCTAGACTTGCTTACCTGTTTCGTTTTTTTCCACTGTTTTGTCCTCAACATTGTGCCCCATCGATATTCTGGGGTGGATATTCAGGGTGCACACCTCTTATTCCTCTTTCCACCAGTCTCAGTTTCCAACTGCCTTCTCCCAATGTTATCTATCCTATGTCACTAAGGCTTGTAAAATGGTGTGTACTTAAAGTGCTATAGTAACCCAGAACACCATTCATCAACTATAACCTCATCTTTATGCAATGATTCTAGTTTAACATGATGGTCTTTACAACATGTCAAAAGCGAAGATGGACCATGAGAAATATCCATTAAAAATGTCCTCAACTTTAGCATTAGTACCATGAGATGGGGGGTAGAGTGAAGGAGTACAATTATGCACAGAGAATTAGCAGAGGACTTACCACGTGGTTACCCCTTTCTACCCCTAAACCAGATGGAGGTCCAAAGAAGACACCTGCACTCAATGGTCACTAAACTACTCTCTTTTCCTGGATAGCTTGCACGAGTTCTTCCAGTTTCCCACTACTAATGAATGTTTGCAATTCTCTACGTTGTCCTTTAGTGTTTGCAAACACACAATATTGTGATTTACGATTTGCAAAATGTTGCTTTCGCAACACCGTCACCCTGATTCGTACTTCTGTCCGCCTCACATGCTGACCATCATAATGTTTTAAAGAAGCGGGAAACAAACACACCCAAACTTACCTACTAGACCATAGAAGTTCTGGAATCAACAGTTTCTTATAATAACAATTCGGCGCACTTAATGTGCTACTGCACTCACTTTGTACCTATTAGGTGAAAATTGATAAAAAAAATAAATAAAAAGAGTTGAAGTCGCATCCACTCTCCTTTAAAACCCTGACTTGTATTGCAAGGTCAACTTTGCTTGAGTGCTATGTAGGTGAACCCAACTCTTTATGGAAAAAATAGAACGAGTGGGACCAGATGTTCGGATAACGATTTGGATCAGGAGCGCTAACACAACTTTTCCGGAGCCTTGAGAATTGTGGGATGGTTTGCATTGCCTTGTATGTAATTGTGGTCAGCATACAAAGTTAGCAAACCACAAGCTACCGGTGCAGTGAGAGCACTGAAATGTGCTCGCGGTCCACAAGGCCCTGTAGAATAAAATAAGTAAAAATTTTACTCCAGTAGGTTTCCACTTTTCTTGTAATAGATTTCAACATTTATGTGATTCACAAACTATGGTATTCTCTTTTAAATCTTTCACAGTTCTAGATTTGCAAGTATTCTCTTTATTCCTCACAATTTCAAAGTGGATTATTCTCTAGGTGGTCTATCCATAACATTTCTATTATTTTCTTCAGTGGGAAAATATTTTTCACTGAAGAAACCCTTTACTCTATACTCTCATGAAATGTTTAGAGGTTGCCTTTTGCCACAACCCCTCGCACAGGGCCGCGGGGCACGCAGACACTACTGGGCCAAACCATGGTGGTTGAGGCCTTTTGCTCGTGATGTCCCGGGCCTGACCTACTATGGATCCTGTTTATCTAGGCCAAGACCCCTTCTGCACTTGACTCTCAGTGATAGCTGTGGTCGAGTAGTCACAGCTCCCTCCAGGGGGGGATGTAGATAAGGGTTAGTGAACACCACTCATGACTTAAGGTGCAAACAGTATGAACAATAAAAATACTTGCTTTTATAGTAAAAAGTCGTATTTTTTTTCTAACTCTACACGTGCAAATTAATACAACATTCAGAATCATCAACACAAACCCCCTTGAGGTCAGGGCTATAGTAGTTGTCAGACAAATCCCTGCCCTACCCTCCTTCGTGCAACATTTTCAAATGCCCCATTCACTGGTGTTTGCATAAGGAAATGCAAACTATTAGGCCATACTTAAGAGTTGCCTTTTAACTACATATTCTTTCAGGTAAAAGGGTCTATGGTGCTGCAGCTTGTTAAGCCATGAATCCCCAAGGGCATCAAAGGCCCAATGTCATTCTTACCCATTCTTGCATTGCGACAGTGTTCAGCGATGCACCGAGTATCCTCTCTTTGGATGTTGCCAAGTCCGGATCCTGAACTGCAGCACCCGGTAGCGCAGGCTTTACTATCGAGCAGTGAGGCCGGTCATGTTTCAGTGATCGTGTATCTGCTCCCCCTCAGCTCAGTGGTGCAACAATAGCCCCTGCAGCCCCCGCGGTAAAGGGGGGGCCCTGAGCTCCAGGAGGCCCCACTGGCACTGTGCACATGCAACGGCTGAGAGCTCCTGACTGGGTCTGGAGCATGGGGGCATTCTCTATGTATATTGGAGGGGCGCCCCCTCGAGTTTTGATACGCCACTGCCCCAGCGGACACAAAAGATGAATTCCACTTCCCCTGGAAAAGGGGGAGGGAGTTCTTTGACTGGAGTTCTGGCGAGGGTGTGACGTCTTCAGCTGCATCCTACATTCCCCAGGGAAACAGTTCAGAGCAGTTGGCTAGCTAGACCCACTGGTCACGCCAGTAATCCTTTCATGCAGGCGAAGACCTGAACAGTTAGCCACAGTGATACAGGCAGCTCCTTCTGGCAGACAGAGTTACTGTGTTGCTCACAATCAGGTGTAGACTCCGGTGAAATCGCCCTACACCCGACATTAAAAAATCTCATGCTCCGGGCTAATTAAATCACTGGTGGCCCCCTCTTGCATATTGGGTCACCACAATGAGGCCAAATGAGCTTGTTACACTCAGCACAGCGCTCAATACTTGAAACAGTCTATGGCGGCCCTCTCACGGCATAAAGGGGTCACCAAAAACAGTTTTGCACATGGGCTATGGCTCTATCGGTGTACAGATGAATCTTTATACCTCACACTGGGA
Organism: Lissotriton helveticus; assembly: GCF_964261635.1. Taxonomy (NCBI): domain Eukaryota; kingdom Metazoa; phylum Chordata; class Amphibia; order Caudata; family Salamandridae; genus Lissotriton; species Lissotriton helveticus. The sequence goes on along the minus strand of NC_136068.1, from coordinate 1,425,714,432 downwards.
GTCCTCATGGTAGGGCTCCCCACTGGCCCTCTCTCCCTTCAGCAGGCTCTTTTTTTCTCACAGGGTACACTGGTCTACACAAGCAGGCAGGCACTAGTGCTTCAGAGCAGGTGGTCTTGGTTTCCATGGGCGATGTCCCCTCACCCAACAGGGAGAAGCAGGCTTTGGCCCCAAGTCCTGGTCACAGGTAGGAGTCATTCAGAGCTTCCCCTTCGCACACATCCCATCTGGTTGCTTGGCAGATGACAAACATTTGGGTTCTCAACCTCCCCTTCTTATAGTCCTTTTGCAGACACCAAATGTAATTTTGAGTCTGGGTTTTTGAAGTTCTATGTTGGAGTTCTGCTTCTTATAAAGTGGTAACATCTCCTTTTCATCTTCGTTCATGAAAGCGGCCTGTCACAGCAGGTATGACTCTGAAGCGGATTGTCCACAACACGATTCATGGGAGTAACCAGACCTTACTCCTTGCTGTCAGCCACAGTGATATGTGCATCAAATGGTTAATCCCAGAACCCCAGCCCTTCCCTTTCGGATCTTATCAGCCCAATCACCCTTCCTGAGATGTTTTCAGGTCCCTTCCTTGTGATCTATCACTGAATCAAAGAGAAGTCATTTGAGATGTAAAGGGAGTCACTTCCTTCCCTCCAGGGTGTCCCCACCCAGCTCATAGCAATGCTGCAATACACAAATTTGTCGGGGGGGGGGATCCCTCTACTCCTCGTGTCTTTATCAGGCAGGACTGGGCTACACAAAATGGTACCCAGGGTCCGACATACAATGTCCCATTAAAGGCCCACTTGCTCAGTGTACTTTCACAGCACACTTTAAGTTCAGCCCTGTTCCCCCATGCATCATACTCGCACATGTACCCATGTATCCAGCAGGCACTCAGTCTGCGTGCACTGTTCAGCATTGAAGCCTTTCAATATTGAATCATGGTGTGCTCTTTACAAACAGACACACTGCCAGCACACACATTCACTATGTGAGCATTGCACAACACGTTGCCCTCCACATTGTACTCCACGCAAGCACACCTGCACCCAACACATCCTGTTCACGCACTGCAAAGCACTACATCTCTCATGTACTGTGTTCCTCTCTGGAATACGCTCGCCCATCACATGTACTAACCACACATGTACTGCACGGTACTGCTCCATCCTTGTACTGTACCCTTCCTAGGCACACATACAACTAACACAGAATCACCACTCCTGTGCATCACTCCACATCTACCTGACGTAGGCCATGGGTAAGTTATGCACACAGAAGCAGAACTTAAAAAAAAAAATCAGTGATCCTGTGGGCCTCATTTCAGTGACACAGGGTAAAAAGTTCCTGTTCATTGGTGCTGATCACTAGATGCCATGCTGCCACCACTGCGCTCATGCTGCTTAATCCCGGTGTAGACCACGACTATGAGGGTTGCGCTTTGGATGCCATCTCCCAGGCCAATAAGACTGCAATCCGTAAGACAGGCCTCTGTCATGTCACACATGCATGTTCTATTTCAAGTCAAACAGCAGCGTACTTTTACGATAGTGGAGCATAAAAGTCAAAACAGCAGCAGATCAGATTAAAAAAAAATATATGTGCCAGCCTATGTTTCGCAGATGTAAAAGGCACTTTTATGGGCCTGATTCTCAAAGATTTCACTCTGAGCAGCGGTGTCTTACTTGCACTCCTCCTGGTTTGCTACTAAATCCCACAAGTACACCAGGAGTATTCCTGACTTACTTCTGGATTATGTCTGCAATGCAGGCATAAGATCGGCGCTCTAAAGAAAGGATACAAATAATTGCCAATACCTTCACCTGGGAATCTGAGTACCTCATGCATTTTACATGACCACCCAACGACGAGCTCCCGTCCCACCTCTATCAATAGGTCTATTGCAGAGCTCATTTTTCCACCCACTAGATGTACACATTCTATTCAACGCAATGCTATGATTTCAATATGGAATTTAGAACTGTATTTTTGTGCACCGATCAAATGAAGCTCATGTAAAGGTGCTCAGTCGGGTACTGGGTGCAATGTGCTGCTGCAAAGTGTCAAGATGGCAGTTTCCGAGCTAAAAGTGAACTGCTTACACGGGCATCTTCAGGCCGGTGACATGCTGGCCTAAAAGCCATAATGTACTAGTGTCGGAAGGTCGGGTAAAAGAAAGGGCATCAACATGGTTGTATCTGCGCTGCATAGTATCACTCCGTTCTCAGTCCAAGCACTCTCCCGCAGTGGTGCAAAGCATGGCCCAAGTGCTGACAGTAACACTTCTACAATAAGGAACGCAGCAGAGGACTATCAAAGAATGCCACAGATGCCCGCTAGGGAGTGGAAGGATCATATCTGGAGTTGTAAAGATTAGTTGAAGAGAAATGCAAATGAGTAATTGCGAATGAAGCTGTGAGAGGTACCAATAATGTGAATGCAGAGTGTATCGCCCAGGAGGGGTGTAACAGCGGGCCCATGTCCTCTGAAGTGCGGGGTGGGGGGGAGGGGGGGGGGGGGACTTGGACTCCTGGTCCCGGGGGCAAGGGTCTCAGTCAACGGTCATCTAAGAACAGAAAGATTGCCGGAGTGTGGGGTGACCTCCACATACTTTTTAGGGGTTCACCCTCGGGTTCTGTTACGCCCCTGTCACACAGACCCAAAGAAGGTTCACTTAGAAAGCTAAGACATAGAATAATGTGTGCTCAAATAAAAAGACAAAAAGCGGACTTATCCCTTTTAGGTTCTGACAGGGTCTATGAATGTGCACTTGTACCACACGCTCCTCAGTCACTTACATGTCTTTCTCTGCCTGGCATCTATGTAAACAAGGTCTCTTCACTCAGTGCTGTCTGTGACAGTACAAATGCATCCTCTAGATATTCTACATTTGCACAAGTGTATCGTTAAGTGTGCAATAATTTAATCGGCCTATGATTTCTTAGAACATGCCTATTCGCATCTTGAGGGGTGCACATTCAGATTGGTAGAGCGAACAGTGTCCTTATTTCGGTTCATTTCATAATGGCGCGCTTTTCTTAAAGTGTATGACATATACCTACCAGTGGGAGGTGCAAATCAAGAGCATACACAGGAATAACCGTCCAGACCTTTGTTACATTGTCCTTTAGCCTCCTTGTGATATTACTGGTTAGTAAGGACCAACATAAGCAATGTTCAGATCCCTTTTTAGGTCTCGCCCTGGAATTAGCATCCAAAGGATGCTTCCAGGGTTGGAGACGTATAGTTAGCTGTCTCGAGGGAAGGACGGACGAGAAGGTGCACGAGTTTGTCCAGGCTGGATTGGTGTGCGCGAACGCGCACGTTCCGTCCTGCGCCGCCCTCCCATACTCCCAGCCTACCGCGCATGCATGCATGCACACAGACAGACACAGACAGACACACACACACACACACACACGCGCGCACTTACACAGACACGCAGGCACCCAGACAGGCAACCCCCTCCTCCTCCTCCCCCACAGTCACACACGCATTCACACACATACACAGGCCGCCGCCGCGCGCGCGCCCACACATGCCCCCCTCCCGCCCTCGCAGGCCAGCCACAAAGCGAAGCCCCACTCACCGGCAGCAGGACTCTTCCTCCATTCTTCGGCACCGGGGCGCAGGGTAGGCTCCTGCCTGCTCCGGTGCTGCAACCAATCGCGGCTCTTCCGGCTCTTCCGTGGGAGGCGGGGTAGGCTCCCGCCCTCCTACTTCCTGTTTCCTGTTGTCGCGCCGGCCTGCCTGACTTCCTGGTCGCAGGCTGGCAGAGTAACGAGGATGTTTTGCGGTATTTATTTTTTAATTAATTATCCATTTTTTTTTATATAGCGCGGAAGTTACTTACATAAGGTAATAGTGACAATTGGGAGCAAACAAATGTGCAGTTCGTAAAAAGAGAGTTGGGGAAAACCGTTAATACCAGTGACAGAAAGAACGTGTACATTTATATCTAGGTAGATAACAATAACGTGAGTTGGGGCAACTGACAATATGACGTGTTTATGTCTGTATTAAGATATATGGATTGGGAGTGTCAACTATACAAAGGATTGATTTTAGAGTATGGCGCACCAGGTATAAAATGCGCAGTCGGAATATTATAAGATGGGTGAAACCGTTAATGGGATTTATATGGACGGGAACATGCATGCATGTGCTTTAAATACCGCATTACAATAAGTGAAAGTAGGGGAACCGTAAGGATGTATTGATTGGAGCACTTTATATATCAGACTGACTTTGTGACTGGCAATGTGTGGGTACATTTTAAGTCAATTGTACTATGGACTTAGATAACAACTCAGGCGTTCACGCAATGGGTCGGTAAACATAAGAACTTACGCGTTCATGCAACGAGCCGCTAAACTTGAGAATTTAGCGGTAATAGACAATCTGAGAGAGATGAACAGGGAAAACGGTTTGTTAACTATTTAGTAAAATTGTTCTCAATCTTCTTAGAATATAAATGATATGGAAGGACTTCAAGTGTGAAAACGATATAGAATTGGATTTTCGATACGACTGATGATCTACATGTAAAAGGAACTTTACCAAAGTGTAAGTGTGGTCTATTCTTTCGGCGTTATAGTACCACCTACGTTAAAAACTGTATTTAGCTATATGGATTGGGAGTGTGAGATAAAAAACGGGTTGACCCAAGAGGATGGCACAATCAGTTGTTAAACGAGGGGTTGGAACAACATGAGCAGGGTAAAACAATTAAAGGAATTCACATAATGGACACGAGAATGCTATGTGCTTTGAATAGAACATCCAAGAAGTGAGAGTTGGGGAGCTGCCACAGGTTAGCGTATGCTCGGTTAGAGCACACTAAGAGGAGATAGAGACTAGTTGGAGCCTGGATACCTTTCTGAAGACATGAATAGCAGAATGAATGGTGAATTTATTTTCTCTACTTTTCTCCTCTTTTTCTCCTTTTCCATTTTTTATTCTCTCTTCTTCTGAGGTAACATTATAATTTTCTACTGCCTATCTAAAATAAAGGACTACACATTAATAATATATGAATCAGGATGCTCATTGCTATAGCAGTACTGGTAAGAATAGTACTTTAAGAAATTATTCATCATTAGACAAACATGAAACTTGATAGATCATTACTGCAATTGAATTGGGGTTGTCTCTTTCTGTGTGGCACTTTCCACATGATACTGAAACATGCAGGAAGTCCTAGGAACAATGTTATAATAGGACTATTACTAATATTGGATTTATGGCTTTCTGATATCATTTAGGGGAGTGCACTGCTAAATCTAGCCAAAATTAGATACCTTGAGGGTTCTGTAAATGCGGACAGATATAGAACTTGAAATTAATTACGAAAACGTGTAACACAAGATGAATATAATTCGGATGGACTAGGGATCAAGATGCTACTAGCTTTGAAATACTAGACAAAGACTGTTATAGAATAAATGTGAACCTATTTATAGACTGACTATAAGAAAGGTTCAGGTGACGACAGCAATTATCTGTTATACGATTATCAGAGGAAGAATAGATACATTAAAAATGGCTTTGTTTCTGGTCTTGTAATTTCAGCCCTGAATAAGCAGCATGTAAATGCCGCAAACACGTTGGCTGAAAATATCCTGTATTCAAAAATATTTCATTTGTAATTGGAAGTTATAAAAGTGAATAATTATGATGTTGAAAAACTTGTTGTAACAGTTCTGTTTTAGTAGTTGTGGCGGTATGCCGTTAATAAATTTGATTACAAATTAAAGCATTATATTTGTATTCATTCAGTGGTTAATTTTGTGTTTTAAGTAGCTCCCTACAAAAACGTTATATATTTCCTATTTATCAACTAAGTAAGGAAATCATGTCTGGAATCCAGGTGGAGCAGATAATATCAAGTCATACTGGAGTCAAATACTGCTATAAAGCGTGGAGGTTTGCCATGTTGAGCAAGAACACTGACTCATTGTCAGTGAAATTGCTTTCCCTCCCTCGCAGCTCCACCATTAAGTGAGGCCTTCCCCCGAGCCCCTGCACTTTTGAGTTTTGGTGTTCGAGGCCCTCCTCCACCCACAGTTTTCGCGTGCTCCTCAACCCTGGAGGTCCACTGGACCTCTGTCTCCATTGTCTTGCTCTGCTTTTTCTCTCCTTTTTTACTTGTTTTTTCCCTCACTTCTATCTCCCCCTTCACTCTCCTTTTTGGGTCTCGCTGGAAAAGCATCCGTAAGGATGCATCCAGCTGGAGACCAGTAGCGATCACTGTGGGAGGAATGACGGACCAGAGGGTGCACTAGCATTTCCTCTCCTGGATTCGTCTGCGCGAACGCTAGACACTCAGGCTCAGGAACAAGCGTTATATGGGCAAGGTGGCACTTGTGCAAGTATCAAAGGCAAAGACATGTGAGAGGTAGCAGCCGTGTGTTGCAAGGGCAGAGTGGTGTGTGCATGTTAGAAAAGGGCACCGAACACCAGTACATGGAAAATACTGCAAAAAGGCAGACCCTCCAATCACAGGCATACACTGGGAAGGCACTTCCATGGTCATGGAAAGTAGAAATTATCAGTAGTGGGAAGTCTTCCTCACAAATAGCAAGAGGACGTGAATTACTTTTGGAGGTGTCTCTGGAGGAGGAGAACTTTAAGGTCACTTTTGAAGGCCTGGGAGGAGGCGGTGGTCCGGAGCTTTTTTTTGTCCTCTCGCGGTTTGTAAATACAAAACATATTGCATTACAAATGCTATAGGTATCACATTTGCGAAAGTTATAACTATTAGCATTGTAAATGACAAAGCTATTATTTAGCTATTTAAAAAAAAAGAAACATAAATAAAACCTTTGCCATTTACAATACCAATAGCTCAAACTTTCCTAATGCGAGACCTATTGCATTGCAAATGCTTGTTAACTATGCTCCACACCGTAGGTCTGTATAATTAGGAATGGTGATAAGACGCCCTTACCCAGGTGAGTTATAAACATCTATTTCAAACGGTGCACACTGTGTTATGCATTCAGGAATGAAAGTTAGCAAGTCAACTCTACAATACACTTAGGTGCGCATTTTAACTACTCAAGGTGAACAGATACAGTAAAACATGCATCCAGTACTACAATACCACATGGCATGGTAATTACTAGGAGCAGTATCACTTTTTCTAGGTGGGTTTTCATCACCTAGAAAGAGGTGCAATAGTGGAAATCACTGTTGAGCACCAACTTCCATATATTTTCCTCTCATTCAGGGCACTTTTACCAGGGTACATTAAACATACTTTTCGCACTGAAAGGGATAAATATATATTATTCAGCTTTAATCGATTCAAAAGCGAAGAACGAGCAGGCACTCCAGGTAGCGTGTCGATATAGCTGTTTTATTTCGCAGATTGCAACGCACTACCGTGTTTCAGCAAAAGCCTTTCTCAAAGTGCATGAGGCCCACCAGCTCTCGAGAATACAAGTACACTCGTCACCATAGACATGGAGGAGATATATTGCACCTCCTCCCTCATGATTATTAAAAGCATTTCATCATGAAAATTCATTGAACTAATCATAAAAAACATGCATAATCAATCTGGGACAGATGATAAAATTTTAAATAAACTCATACGCAATTAATTTGTGCAAACAATTCATAATGGATGAACACCATTTAACAGCTAATTTTTCACTTATGTCCCTTGTGCATAATATACACACCTGCTGTACTTTACTTTTAAAGAAAGGAAAGTTATCTGGTGGAGCTTTACTGTGAGGCTGGTCATATCTTACAAAGTTGACGGTGGAGGGGTCATATTAAAGCCACTATGGAGATTCAATAAATCGAAATTATTTTTCATTCAAAATTCATAGCTCCATTATGGGTCAGCAAGACAATCATTTTTGGCAAGTGGCCAATTATGTAACCATTATTCCAGCCAATCTCAAGATAAAGGCAGGTGTCACACTCACTATTACACTTCTCAACAATGCCAAGCAATTCCCCAGACTTCTTCCCTTTGGAGATATCCAGAACTACAGATTCTTATCCTGCTAGCAATGGTTCACTCTACATGTCCTTCCATCTCCTCATCTTCGTTGAATCCCACAGAGGTCTTAGTATGCAGATCCAAAATGTACCTTGATTCCATGCGTCTAAGCTGTATTACCCTGTTCCTTCCCCTCAAATTGGCTGGAATTCTATCTAAATCAAAAAATGTAAACTTGGACACATCACTGTCATGCAATTCAAAAAATGTGACACGCTATAGGGTATGCAAAATGTACTTTTTTTTAAAAATCGCTCTGATGTTCTAATATGCGTTTACGAAGTGGAAAAATTGTACCTCCCACATACATGAGCAAACAAAGACATTCTAAAACATAGATACAAAGGTCTAAGTTACAATGATAAAAACTGCCAATATTTCTTTTATGCCAGTCTGAAGTTGCACTGTCTGCAGGCCTTACTATATCCACACTTAGAAAAGACTGCATGCTTCAACCTTAATTAGATACCATCGGGTACAACGCATCCCCAGAGGCTTGCGAATTCCTTTAAAATCAACATTATGTAAAAACAACCCTCGATTCACAGAAAAGTGGTACGGAATCCTCAACAAGTGCTCTTTAGACCTAATACTGCTTATAGTAGAAGAGCTGTCAAAATTATTGGAAGAACTTGAAAATGAAGTCAAACAATTAAAACATGATTTAAGCACGAAACTCACAACGGAAGAACTAGCTACAACTCTGGAAGACATCAACAAACAACTAGATAAATACGTGAAAGAAATAAACGAGAGGAAAATAAGAAAATTCAAACGAGACACAGTAGACTACAAACTGGGAGAAGTCTACAACTGGGCTGAAATTTACGCCTCTCGGCGACAAAATCGCAGTCAAACCAACAGATCAACTGACGGAGACACTTCATCATCCGAGGACACCACAAGAACCGGCCCCCCTAGAGGCCAACCGAGACCAAGGCAAGACGCACCTGACCGTCCAAGAACAGACCAGCCTTCAGCCTCAAGCATACCCAGTGATCTCAGGAACCTCACAGACCCAACTACTTCTTTTTTAGAAGTAGGTCGAGCGTCAACCACAGACCCAGGAGGTCCCGCAGGACCCACAGACTTACAACCACCGGCCAAATCCACCAGGAGCCACAGAATCTAGTGATCAACATCTCGCAGATTCCATTAACTACGACTCAAATACAAGTACTTCAAAAAGGTATGAATTTTGTACCCACGTACCACACCAACGAACTTGACACCACCATTTCTTTCTACAAGTTTATGAGAACTTTACGCCTAAGACACTTTTTCACCAACATATGCCCTCCTCAAATTACCCAAGAACCAAGTACACTTATGGGACTAAGACCATCTAGTTCTTTTATTCCACCTACCAGCCATAAAGTTTTGGACACTTTTGAAATTGCAGTCCAACAAGATCTACATACCATTTTCAAAACCACCCCAAAACATCGGTCAAATTTATCTACCAATGAACCCCAAGCACTACGACAACTTTCCTCCAATTGCAACTTAAAAATTTGCAAAGCTGACAAAGGAGGTGCAATAGTAGCCCTTGATACCAGCTACTACAATCAACATCTAAACACTCATTTGAGCGATTCCGATCTCTACATGCCATTGAATAATGATCCTACCCACGAATTCAAACAAATTTTGATCACTATCGTCAACAAAGCCGTCTCTTCTGGGACCATCACAGAAAAAGACAAGAGATTCCTCATTCAAGAACATCCTCAGATACCATACATCTACCTTGTACCAAAGATCCACAAACATGCCACCCAGCCACCTTTCAGACCTATAGTGAGCACACGAAATTCTATACATGAGCCGACCGGCAAGTATATTGATAAACATCTACAAAACGCTGTGAAAAGCATGTCTACATACATACAGGACACTACAGACTTCCTAGTCAAGCTCCAAAACATCAAGATTCCACCGGACCAACCAATAATCTTATGCACCATCGATGTAAACTCGCTGTATACATCAATACCGCACAATTTGGGATTGGAAGCATTAGAAACTGTCCTGGTACAAAGTCAGAAACCCACTGATCTACAAGTTTTCATCATAGAATTGATGCAATACACTTTGCATCACAGCTACTTTAAATCTTCTACTGGCCAGTTTTTTCAACAACTTTCTGGAGTTGCCATGGGAAACTGTGCTGCTCCAGCATATGCTAATTTATTCATGCACTCATTCGAGAATCAACACATATTGAACCATCAAATGTGGATCCCACACATACAGGCCTATTACCGGTACATCAACGACATTTTCCTTGTGTGGAAAGGCAATGAAATTCAACTAAAACAAGCCATCAGTGATTTGAATCAGGTGAACGATCGCATCCAATTTACACACTGTTCGGATTCCCAATCCATATCTTTCCTTGATGTACAGATCACACTATCCAACAACCAATTTGTCACCTCCATATACACCAAAACCACTGACCGGAACAACTACCTACACTACCGGAGTTTTCACCAACCCAGCTTGAAACGCCACTTGCCATACTCGCAATTGTTGCGGGCCAAAAGAATAGCATCTACACCAGAAAACTATGCTCAAAATAGTGCCATGATCATCAACAAATTTAAACTACGGGGTTACCCTGATGAACTTACTGAAGCAGCCAAAAACAGAGTCTCAAACAAACCTAGACAGGAGTTACTGAAACCTCGAGAAAAGGCAACAGACTCAGATACCCGTACTGTTTTTGTTTCCAAATACTCCACGCAATCCATCAAAATTAAACAGTCCATTCGCAAGCACTGGCAAATGCTACAACTAGAAACAGACTTCAACAATATCTTCAATCAACCACCTATCTTTGCCCACCAACGTTCGAAAAATCTTGGATCCATGTTGAAACCAACACTTACTAGAGAGCAAAGCGCCTACAAGGGCACCATACCCTGCCACAATTGTGGCCACTGCAGCAGCATCATCCCAGGAGATCGTGTATCTCATCCTACTCAAGGGACACCCATCCACCTTCGAGTTAATGCTACCTGTGACTCAATGAACGTGATATATATGCTCAAATGCCCATGTGGCCTCCCATACGTGGGCAAGACTGAACGCAAAATTAAAACGCGACTAACTGAGCACCGCAGCAATATACGCACAAAAAATCTCAAATCCTGTGTAGCTGCTCATTTCATTCAACATGGTCACAATCCCAGCCAAATTCGTTTCCTCATTCTGGAAGTAGTGGAGAAACATCCACATATAGACAACAATAAGAATTTGCTACGCCGTGAACTGTACTGGATACATCGCCTTCTGGCCATGCACCCGAAGGGGTTAAATGACAGACTGGAGTACAGTTGTCACCTTTAGAACTTTTCCTGTTTGGTACCTTCCTCCCTGTACCATGAACTTTTGCATATCTGCTTGACTTCCTTTTTAGCTTTTTGCTGTACCCTCTAGCTAATTTGCATCTACCTTCATATATGCCACGGAGTGTTTATGATTTGTTATTGTTTTATTATGTATTTTTGTTTCCATTAGACACACTTTAGACTCGTGACAATATACACTACTGTACTTATTTCATCAGATCCTATTTTTCTCTCTTATCCTCTACCTTCCTTAATTTTCTAATGTCTTTCCGTTCTGGACCTTATAATCTTTAGCACCATCATGTATGCTTTACCCGTCCTTTCATCTACGGTATTTTCTTTAAATTCTGGTACACATCCTTAGTTTCACTTCCGTAATCTCTTATCGCATCATTTTATTAATTCTTTTATCACCTTCCTTTACTGTCCTGTTACCTTTTCACTACAGGTTACTTCCTGTTTCGCCGTTTACCATTACTTTTCCCGTTTACGTCCACACTCGTTTCTTTCCTAGTCTGTCCTCTTTGTTTATGCTCCCCGACTATATACACATCTTACGCGCATGCTCGGCGTCTTCCGGGTGGTGGAGCCCTCACTCGGAACTTACCCGCTTTCATCACGCAGTCTAATCGGTAAGAAGACACCATTTACCCCATCTTTTTCACTGATGTAAGATTATTTGTAAACTACATGTGCACCGCCGGTATTCTAAACATACGGGCATTTCGGAGGCGTATCCTTCGGTTTGGTTCTTGGTTTTTGAGCACTAGTTATCTTTTGTATTGCAACACCGGGTTTTAACTACAATCATTTCCACCTTTTCTGAGCTCACTCGTGGCACCCCACTATGGTTACCGTGTTTCCAACGCATTTTTATTTTTATTTTTACTTTTACAGTACCTCACTTTCACTCCTAATCTGCACACAAGCATGTGGTGTGTTCCTATGACTCCTGTAAATAGCGTACTACATTCATGTTCTTTCACTTTCTAGATTCCCCCTGAAGAAGTGCACCTGTGCACGAAATGCATCGGGGATTATTTGATTTAACTGCTTCACATTAATTGTGATATCCACACCAATTACATATCATATGATGACAATATGACTATGGAGATATTGATCTGCTATACTTAATTACCGCAATGGAGAAAGACTTGCACAAATAAACTCCATAATTTCATGGATGACATTTGAGTTTGGAATTTGATTAATTATTACAACGCACCCAGGTGCCTACCAGAGTGCTCAGGATTGGTCCTTACCCCCTGTAAGGCTTGCTTTATTTTGAATATTTCTTTTATGCCAGTCTGAAGTTGCACTGTCTGCAGGCCTTACTATATCCACACTTAGAAAACACTATGCTTTTACTTAGCCATGATGGAAGGTCTCATAGGTAGCTCTAGACCAATCACCAGATCATTTCTTACTATAGGCCAATGTCTGCAAATCAGATTCCGGACCTTATTAGACAAGGAGTTGTAGGTCATAATCAATCGGATATTATTTCCCTCCCCCTTGGTTTTAGTATTAGGGTAGAGCAGCTGATCTCACTTTAAGGATTTTGGTTTCCTGACCGCTATGTTCGTAACTTTAGGTGTATAACCCATCTTCTTAAATCTTTTTCTAATCTATTATGTTTGTCTATGTCACCTTGATGACTACAGATTTTTTTCAAAGATGTATAGTCTCCCCATAGGGTATGCGGTCTAGTAGGTTTTTGGGGTGTTGGATGGTGAAATGAAGGGTGCAGTTACCTGCTGCAATCTTCTGGTATACTGAAGTGTGTATCGTCCGTCCTCTACCTTCAAAAGAATATCTAGGAAGGTAATCTCCAGTGTACTCATTGTTACAGTGAATCTAAGATGTAAGAGTTCTCAATTAATTTTGCCACATATTCACATGCTCATTCTTTAGAGGCATTCCACAACAAGAATAAGTCATCAATATAACAAGTTTAAATAAAAATGTTGTCCAAAAATTCCTGGTTATTCTCAGCCCAGGCCACCTGCTTCTCCCACCAGTCCATCATCACATTGGCAAAGCTAGGGGTGAAGCAGGTGCCCATTGCGGACCCAATCTTTTGTTGGTAGAATACCTTATCATGGACAAAATTGTTCTCTCTCGGGCAGAACCAAATCATGTTGACTAGCATCATGTTGGGCTCCAAATAACAGGCTGGCCTGGTCTTTAAAAAATGCTCACACGTACTTATTCCAATGGCATGATTTATACATGCAAGGCAATTACGTTGATTGTGATCATGATATAACTTTCTGACCAGACCAGATTGTGGATTTTCATTAAAAAATCTCCACTAACTTTACAATATGCTGGGAGAGTGTTCTCCAAAAAGCTGTAATTGGAAGAGAATATTGGTCTCCAGGAGGGTTTATAAGGCTTTTATGCACTTTAGGTAGTACATAAAACGAGGGGACTCTTGGGTAGTCAAATTTTAAAAACTATAATTATCCTGATCATAAATATCACACACACAAACACACACATACAAAAATGACTTTTAACGAGGTTTGTTAACTATTAAGTAAAAATGTTAATGTGTGCATTTTTTAAAATGGTTTAAAAATTAATATTTATAAATTCTCCACATTCATATCATCAAATGGTCTTATCAAAACGCATAATTGTTGCTTACAGTTTTTACTATTTTTACAATTGTTGGTGTTTTTTTATCATATTATTCAGAGTATTGTTTTTTATAATGCTGCTTTCACCCTAAAATCTACATTTGGAATCCAAAGAAGAGATGCCTACTAACAATAGGTTTTCAGTTTTGTAAAAATGTGATTTCTTTTTTTAAATCCACATGATTTTTTTGTATGCAAACCTATTTTCTTATGCTTTTAGGAAACAACAATCTGAATTGGTGCTTTGTGAAGAGTAAGACTTTATTGACCTCCAACTGAGTGCGAGAGGTGGTAGAGTAAATACAAAAGATCTTGCAAAGCCCCTTAAAAAATGGACATGTGGAGCTGTCTCACTGGGTTTAGGAACCACAGCTGCTGCAACAGCAGTGATCACAGCAAGGGTCACTGTCGCCGCCATAACAGAGACAAATACAGGTATCAGTACAACAAGGAACACAGCAGCAACAATTGCTGTAAAGCTAGCAGGATTCACAGAAATAACCAAAACTGCCTCCATAGCAGAGGCAAGTGCAGTGGCCTCTGTTACAACAATTACAACCACATCAACAGCAGCTACTATAGCAGCAACATCACAAGGACTACAGCTGTGATCACAAATGTAATGAAGGAGGGACCACAGGAGTGACCAGAGAGGCCACCATGGCAGGTGGCCATGCAGTAACGAGAGCTGTGCCAACAGCAAAGGTCACTTCAACAACAGCTAACACCATTGCAATAACAACTCCAGTCACAACACGTTCAACCACAGCAGAAGCCATAGAAAGAAATAAACGGAGCTACAACACTAGCAGCAACAGTTTCATCCAGATTCACTACCTCAGTCGTGTCAACAACTGCAAAAATAGAAACAATACAGAGAGCAGTGATGACAGCTTCCAAAACAGGCAAAACCATAGCTGCCACCATAAACGTGACAAAAGAATCAACCACAGTTCCCACCACAGCAGGGACAACAGCAAAAAACACAACTGTAACCACTTTGGGGACTTTAGCAGCACTGATTTCTACCTTCAAAGTAGGGACCACAGTAGCAACAATTGTCATAAGAGCAGCAACACCACTTTCCACAACAGCAACGAACGTAATAGGAACCATTGCAATAACCAGAGCTGCTACCATGGTAGAGTCATCAACAATCATCCGCAAATCATGGAGCACAGCAGCAGCCACATCTGTAACCACAGAAGGGACCACATCAGCAACAGCTAAAGCCATCACAGAAGGCAAAATAACTTCAACAAGAACTGACAGCAGTATAGGGACAACAGCAGCAACCACAGTTGTAGCCACTATGAAAAAATTGATGTGTGGAATATTCAAATTGATCACAGCCACTGGTAAATACTCAGGGCTGCATTTCAGAATATGGTTTTGCTCACTGTTCCACTGCTGATGGGTATCAACCAAATGTAAATTAGCCTCGGGCCTGCTCCAATAGGAACAGTCCACTCTAAACTCGCCAGTCCTGTCTCACCTTAATTGGAGCAGAAGCAACCCAAGGCCAGTTTCGCCCTATTGGGCCTCATCAAGACCATTCTTGCCCTTTTCGGCCTTATGCTAGCTGTGTCATATGACACATCATGAGGCCTTATAATTGAGGCTAACAGACCTTCTGTAGTATGGCACAGCTAGCATTCGACCCATGTCTGCGCATACCCTGTGACTTTAGGGTGTCCCACTAAATAAAACAAACAAGCAGTAGCAAAGCCGTTAGAACCGTTTTATGGTGCAAGCATATGTAAACATGCACAATGTTCAGACCACTTGTGCCTCATTTATTTGTAACCTGCCTCTATCTGTGCCCCCGAAGCCTGTGCCGTTTTTTATTCCCCAAGGTTCTAATGCCATGAATCAGGTTAGACAGTGACACCAAACAAATAGTATGTGTGCATTTATGCACAGCAATGCTTGTCTGCATTTGCATGGCCAGTGGTCCCCGGAATGACAATCGTTGTTGGTGCCCGTTGAGACAATCTTTGTTGGTGACCCGATCCATGACATTTTACCCCAGGGATTACCGCACTACCACCCTCCAACAGTGCCCTTCATCTCTCCAGAGCCCCTCTCACACAGGTATTTCGTTTGTTTTATAGTTCTACTCATACCATTGTCAGAGCACTTTACAACACACACACACATCATATAGAGATAATGAATTATACGTTTGTATATCAGTAATTATGAATGTGTATATCAATGTACAGGAAATATTGCACAAGATAAAGAAAACTACAAGGTGTAGGAGTCACATGTCATCCATACTAGTAGAGAGTACTTGGTCTGGAGAAGCACAAACTCAGCATTCAAAATATAACACTATGGTTTGGGGTTGGCTTTACCTATAGGAATTTATTTCTACCCGAACAAATTCTTTTTAGCAACACTAGGATACTGAAAGACTGGAGACAATAATAACCAATACCTTGAAGGTTGCATGAGGCTCTTTGATAATAGTTTGAAAGACATTTTTTTGTTGGTTGACTGAGGTGTGAGCCCTGGTCAAACAACAACCTCAATCCTGGTTAGGGTGCGGCACAAGCCAACCCTACATTAACCTGTTCTAAACCCTCTGGTAGCTTTGCTCAGAGCAGTCAGGCTTAACTTAGCGGCAATGTGTTAAGTATTTGTGCAACACTTCAGACAGTAATAAAGTGAAAATACTAGACAAAAAAAGATCCCATACCTGGTTAGAAGAATCGAACTTATGTTAATAAATAAAAAAGCCCAAAACAACAAAAATCGCATTAGTAGAACTGGAGATAATAAAGTTTAAATATTTCAGAAAAAATAGCGCCAAAAAGCACAAAAGCACCAATTGTAGATATCTGGTCATGTCAGACCCTAAAAAAGTCACACATTCAGGCTGATCGCGATGGAGTGTGACCCAGCTACAAGAACACAGTTAGCTGCAAAAGTCAGAAATTGGTCGGGAGGGATCAATCTCACAATCCTTGGAAAATAAGGGCCTATGAATTCCCTTATACTGGGAACAAAATTCTCAGCATTAGTTTTCTTACCTATAAAATGATCACATACCTAATCATAACCATGATTACCAATTTTATTTATAGTAATCCTTCATACGAAGTAATGCTTTTATATATCATGCTATTAATGAACATACAATGTACACACACATATATATACACATATATCTACAACAAATATATACAAATTACATATAAGGACAAACAATATTCGTATTCAAAATCAACCTTTTTCAGCCAGAAGGTCACACTAAGTCAATCAAGTGTCCCCCTATTTATTCAGGGGGTACACTAAGAGGTAGTCCTGTAGACACACAATCAGTTCTTGTAGGTCCTGAACCTTAATTCTAAGATTTCATTAAACCAAAATTAAATATAATACAACAAATATCCTCAGACTCCTTTTGCCAAATATGGCATGTCGATGCGGAAGCGTTTCGGCCTCCAGAAATCTTGGCCACCTCAGGACAAGGGTGATAAATGTCTATTATCCCACTGATCACGGTGCATACAATTGCATCCGGGGAATTCACAAGCAGGTATTTTAAAAACAGAAAATAAATCTGAGTCAAAGGGCACTCCACCGGAGAGGTCAACAAACACCTCTTTCTTTTTCTCGTATTCCGCAACTCTTCACTGGGCGTGATTTAAACACGGGGAAAATCTCTCACAGTGTTTCATCCAGAACACAGTTAGGCCCACTGAACAAAGTTTCTTAAATTCTGGTTTGCAGAGCGTTGCGAGAATTTGCGAAGATGTTTCGCGCAGCCATAGCAATGCGTCGGTTCCAAGATGCGATGAGACTGCAATGGGAGTGCCTGCATCATCGATGAGGAGCTTACGATGTGAAGTCCGGCGTCGAAGATGCGGTATGCAGCTGCTGTGATGCAGCGGTCCTGAAAAGCTGTGAGGCGACGATGCAGAGTCCACAGTCGTAATTGAAGATGCCGTTGACGAGGGATGTGAGGGCCTGCACCAAGAATGTGTCACGCAGTCAGGGTGATGTGGTGGTTCCGAAGAACTGTGATGTGATGTGATGTGTGTCTTTACGACAGGTCCACTCCAAGCAGCAGTGGAGATGTGTCTGTTCTGCTAAGGGTTGCGCTGCACAGCAGAGGAAATGTGTTGGTTCTGCTGGATCCACAGAGGCTGGCAAAACACCTTAATTAGGCCCACTTCCAAAGGTCCAGAACTGGTGTGGCACCACTTGGCAGGGTAGACTCACAGTTGGCAGAGTCCAGGTGCAGATGCGAGGTTGTTGGAAGCCTGTTGTATCCCTGAGACTTCAGATCAGGAGGTCAGCCAATTAACCCTTGGAGACACCCTGGGTTTGAAAGATGCAGGTCTAGTCCTCCTCACCAAGGCAGGAGGGCAGCAGGCCAGCACAGCAGGACAGCAGTTCCTTCAGAGCAGCAAATCAGCACAGTGGCAGTACTTTCAGCAGCAGAGTAATCCTCCTTCCTAGAATAGTATCCATAGGTTCAGAAGTGTACTGAAGTGGTGGTGTTTTAGGTCCAGTATTTATACCTCGTTGTGCCTTGTGAAGTGGGAGAAGCTTTTAGAAGAATGCCTTTGAAATGTACAGGTGCCATGCCATTCGGGCCCTGGCTCCAGACCAAGTACAGAGGGTATAAAGCTCTTTGTGTGGACACAGTACACAGCCTTTTCAAGCACAAGGGGGGCTGGGCTAAGCTCATCCCTCTCACCCTGCCAATTATGGCCAATACAGTCACACCTAAGCTCCCCATTGTGTGTGGCTATCCAGTAGGAACATGCAAAGCCAAAATGAAACCCACACCCAGTCATGAAACCCAGAGACAGGCTGCAGACAACAAATAGCTAAGACAAGAACATTTCTACTTTTAAAGTGGCATTTTCAGAATTGCAAGTTAAAATCAGACGTCGGTATAAGACAGGATTTTAAATTGTGATTCTAGAGACACCAAACTAGAACTGTTTACCTATTTCCATTTGGAAATGGCACTTATAAAATGTAAAAAGGTAATTCGAATACTATCCTATGGGAGACATAGGACTGTTTTTCACCACCGGGATTTGTAAAATATAAAACTACATGTCCTGCTTTTTAAATAAATTGCATCCTGCCCTCTAGGCTGTCCAGGGTCTTCCCTAGGGGCGACTAATATATATTAAAAAGGAAGGTTTGAGTCTGGCAACAATCTTTTTTGCCATGTCGACATGGCAGTTTAAAACTTCACACAAGAAGATGATGGATGGTGGCATAATCAATTCTGCAGGCCCACTAGTAGCATTTAATTTACAGGCCCTGGGCACAGGTAGTGCCACTTTACTAGGGACTTACAAGTGGATTAAATGTGGTAATTGGGTATAAAACAATCATCCATGTTTTAAAGGAGAGAGCAAAGCATCTTAGCACTGTTTAACAGTGGTGAAGTGTGCAGGGTCTTCAGGCCAACCAAAACAGGAGGTCTGAAGGCAAAAGGTTAGGGGAAAGCCATGCCAAGGATGCCAGGTCAAACACAGTTCACAGCTAATCTGCTATAATTAGGATTGTAACTTCTAAAGAGCAAGAAACCAGACGATTTCTCTGACAAAAGCTGTAACCCACCAAGCTTTCTACATTAAATACAATTCTATGAGCTACGTAGTACATTTGCTTTGCAGCAGGCATATTAACCCTTTGCGCTACTTTATAATGAGGAAAATTGCCACAAGAGAAACCTCCGGGCTCTCTCCAGCAGATACGTTAATTACCTGAGTATTCTTTGAAGTATATTTCTTACCTGAAAATTACTTGACACACAAGGAACTGTCCAGCAAGTGCTTTTAATAGTTTAAACGCCCCCGAACTCAGTGGCACCAGTCGCACTGCCCTTAAGCCGGCCCTTGCACACAGGGACGTCTTATGGGCTTTGGGTGCCCTTGACCAAATGTGTTTTGGGGGCCCATGTTCAGAACAGCTTTGATTTAAGATCCAGTTTCAGCTCTTTAATACCCTCTTTGGTCAGGTCACTGACCGTGCACAGGCCCACTCGTCCAAGTTCTAAGGGGCTTATTTACCAGTCCCATATGCCGCCGGTGAGTCTCTTTCAACATGGGAGAAAATGACGTGTTGGCAGCGCAAGTGGGCTTGTAAATAAGCCCCTACATTTTTACATCTAATATTCAGGAAAAGTGATGTGTATTAAACGGCAGCAGCTCTCTCATACTACTGCAAATCTCTGTGGCACCCTCCCATTTCTCAGATGTGCGGCCCTGTTTTGATCTAAAAAGGCTATTTTTATGGATGTTGCATGAAACAAACACAATACTTGTCTGCAAAATGTCTGTAATAGACTCTCACACATCACTCACTCACATTGTACTGTATACAAGATCTGCCAAATGTATATTCCACTTATATTTTTTATCAATTAAACTTTATTAAATAAAAAAAATAAAAAAAATTTTTTTTAAAAGAAAACGCTATTTACAACAATCTGTTTAAAACATTTTCAAGGTCATCAGGGCAAGACTCTACAGAACAGAGCTGGCTCTATCAGGGGCCCCCTGAAATGCTGGGGCCCTGGGCCAGAGCCCACTTTGCCCAATCCTTAAAACGTCTCTGCTTGCACATTCAAGCTCAGACTTATTGGCGTGGCCAAGACTTGTTTTTCCATCGTGTCCCATCTTTTCTCCCCTCGCACTCCGATTGTATTTCACAAGCCTCTGATTAGTCACATCGGAATACAAAGGAAAACTGGCTCTGGGGTATTTTGGCATTCATTCACAAAAATAGCATTCCAACCCCATCGGCCACTGTTAGAATTTCATCCCAATATGTCGGTGGTAATTGTAGGTCACTAATGCTGCGTTTGGTACAGTAAGTTCTTTGCACAACAACCCTCTATCACTGTCCAGGCTCTGCAGGACAACAGACACTCTCTTCTGAGCTGTCCTCAATCAGGCCTTTGTGGGTTCCAGCACACCACTGAACGAGATTCCAGTAGTTAATCATTCCATTAAAAATGCTGTGGTTTTCCCTTAAGTGCAGATCACGGTGTGTGAGAAATAACAAAAATAGGTCTGGTTGGAAGAATAAGTACGCCAGGCACATTAACTCTATCTGGCCCTGTAACAGCAGATGTTTAATATTAGTGCCCTGGTCAAATTATTGTGTGCGCACTTAACAGCAAATCGGTAAAGAAAGCATGAAAACAATACCCAACAGACTAACAGCTTGGTTATTATTTCCTTTGCTACTGACACTGTTCTACTGTAAATAACTGGCGCTGTTATTTTCCAGGTGAATTATACCAAATGTTCCCATCTCTGAAGGATGAAAGGTTGAGTCTGCCCTTCGAGTTCTTACGATGAGACAGGCTGTTCTCCGCAATACATCTCATCATGGCGTCCATTTTTTAAGGGGAGGTTCAAGATCTCGATTTTTAGTCTGCGATCTCTCTCTCTCTCTCTCTCTCTCTCTCTCTCTCTCGATCTCTCTCTCTCTCTCGATCTCTCTCTCTCTCGATCTCTCTCTCCCTCTCCCCTCCCCTCCCCCCCCCCCATAGAGGCAAATAAAGTCTCTTCACAAAGTAGCAGATATATATTTACCTACAAATAATTCTTGTGGTATTCATATTAGGATAATATTTTCATAAATCTGGAAGCGTGGTTAGTTTGCACATCTTCCCAAAAGTAATTTTCTGTGAAAGCAGCAGTAAAAAAAAAGTAGTATTCTGAAAGATATGCTTTAAAAAATGAGCCTGGCAGTAGGGAGGGAATATCTGTTTTAATGAAAACAATGGCACGTCTGTGCTCAGCCGTCCAGAAAATAGACGTTATCAGTTTTCATGATAAGCAACAGCTTGTTCTAAAATCAAAACCACACTGTATTTAAGAACTGCACTTGTGACTGATGCAGCCATGGTTACATGTTTGTTATTGTTTCTGCGTGTTTGGAGATCCCTACAAAACCCACAAAAGACGATGATTATATCTGACAGTTAAACGACTGTTCATGACCATCTGGTCTAGATGGAGAGCCTGAAGTCGCAGCACCCCCTTCTTAAGGGGTTTGGAAAATGGCTCTCTTTTTGCATCATCCAGTCAGAAAATTCAGTGGGCTGGACGACCCCTCCCAGCCCCCCAACATCCTAGAGGTGTGAACTGCTAATCATGGCATGGTCCTCACAGTCTTTTACCACTCCAAGATGGCTGAACTGAATAGCAGAGTTGGGTAAAACTACCATCTCAGTCAGTGACTTAAGACAATTTAGATTGTGGCCTGTTCCATTCAAAGTGTAATTATGTCATCATTACATATTCGGTCAAGGTGCTCAAACCATACCCTGAAGAATTATAGACTCAACAGTGATCCTATGAAATGTAGCATTATGAGTGAGCTACCATGAATGGAATTATTGAGTTTTAAAGTATTAAATAAACAGTGCATGATAACACAGGGACTAGAATGCAAACTTCATTATTCACGGTGACATGGTGCCTAATATCAAAGTTGCTTGGACAGTCAAAAAGGCTGGTGTTTGATTACAGTATCTGTGTAAGGTACGCCGCGATGCAAGGCACACAAACGATAATGCTACCTCCCAACTATTCTACAATCGAACTCTTTGCCCACACTTGCAAGTAAGAACATTACAGGGCCCAAGGTACTTTCTCCTGGCGAGAGGCAGAGCAGAAAGGAAGTCCGTTAGAGCCCTTGCCTCAGATCAGACAGCAAGACTTCCGGGGAGGCACATGGGGCTTTCTTGTGGTTTAGAACGTGGATGAATCATAACTGTGAAGCTAGATACTTATTCAGCCTTAGGAGAGTGAACGTGGAAGGACATTTCCAGTTCCCTCTTTGTTACTGAGTTAATATGCATGTGCGCAAATTGAACCCTGCAAGTAAAAATATTTTTCATAGAATGACATTCTTAATCATGGTTACACAACTTTCTCTCATGTTGGAATTAATCCAGACCCATTGGAATGTGTGTGTATTACCCAAGTTAGGTGTGACTATAGGTAGTTGCCTTATAGCGCCAGCACAAAAGGCCACAATGATAGCAGATTGATATTGATGACCTCAAAACGGCACTGCTGCTAGGAGATGAGGTGAGGCCAAACATCAAAATCTCTTATTACTTAGGACTCAGAAAATCTTCGCACCAGAATAGAATGATGGACTAATGGCTTTGAATCTAGGACACCCTACTTGGACAAATGCGTTTTAAATGTAGGCCTGTTTATTAGAACTTCCCCATAAGATATGTTTGCATTCAATTACTTGAATAGACATCACTTATCCTGAAAACCTAGACGTAACAAAACAAGTGGGAGTCAATAGATATAAGTAACAGAGGTTCACTGGGGACTCATTTCAATATCATACTTGAAACATTTCTTACCAACATAATTACTTTCGCTATTACCGCCACAGGACAGCTAGCCAGTGTGCAAGTGTTTTAGCAATGTATCAATGAAAATATATAGAAAATAGAGATTAAAGTGCTCAGAGCCTAAGTGATTGCACAGTGAAACATCATGAGCAGTGACAGTTGGTATATCTGTACAAAAAGCAGCCTTAATTTAGGAAAATAACCTACAGACACAAAGCTGCTTGTACAGGAACTTGCTTAAACACCTCGGTATATACTTTTAAAATAAGCAAACCATCGTTCCACCGAAGACTATATCCTAATCCAGTTACTTATTGGCTTAAACAGGGAAATAAATATATTAGTGAAGGCACAATTCCTGTCATTTTCTGCAGAGCGAAGTAAATGAATCAATTTAGGAGAAGATATAAGAAAAAACGCTCTCCTGGAAAAGAGACAGAAGATAATCACTGGGTCCAGTTAAAGAAGCAGCCTCTTGTAAAGATGCCAAATGATATTGGGGAATCATCTTAGACAGCTGTGGTTCCAGAGTAAAATCTCTTCTGGTTCCCATAAAGGAAGCAGTATAGATTATCTATCTGGAAGAACTTTTTTCAGGATAGGCTGATTCCATGTAGCTTCCTCTCCCTCCTACCAAAGCTTCCTCTTGTCTCTCAACCTTTGGGCTCCTTCTATGAACGAAATTCTAAGAATTTTTAAGGGCGTGAGATACAAAGGGGCAATGGGCCCAGTTGAGGTGCCCATTACTGTCATGACAAAGGAGCCCCTGTTGTGGGCCTCCTACCTTGCACCTCTTTTTGCTTACTGCTACCATCAGTTCCTGGTCTGGAAGCATCTCAATCCCGCTATACAAAAAAAGGCCCAAAACATCTCCCTGTCAACTATCACCACATAGCACGATTGGATGCCCTCCCTATCGAATAAGCAGGTTTCAGGAAAAAAAGCCATTGCACATTGAATAACATAGTTATGCTGAAACTCACAGCGGAGAAGTACATCTTAATTCGAGGGGTTAATGTCTATGTGACGTTCATAGATTTGTCAATGGCCTGCGATAGGGTAGAACGGGCAACACTTTGGAAAAAAGATTGCGGACTATCTTCTATAATACCATCAAAAAATGAGCTGAAACAAGGTTGTCTGTTGCCCCCACAGCTTTTTACATCTTGGACCTCCCTAACTGTTTTGCAAGGGAGACGCTTTGAAGATAGTTGGCTGTCCTTTCCTTTGTCTGATGTATGCAGACGATATTTTAATTTTGGACCTAAGACCGAAGGGTTAAAAAAAATAGGCTGGTGTCCCTTCAACAATATACCACTTTACATTACCTGAAGATCAATGTTTCAAGGAGTAAGATACTGATCATAAAAGGTAGAAAGTCTAGGAAGTCCAGCAATTATGTTTGGGGTATAGGTTTAGAGAAACTGGAGATTGTAAATTCATATCCTTATTTAGGGAAAATTGTAGCTGTAATGCACCGGATAAAGATCATATTGATAATTGTTCCTCTAAGGCATGGGTACTCACAAACTTTCTCTCGGGGGCCAAATTTACAGTGTGGTTTGTGGCCGAGGGCCGCACCGGTGGGGGCGGGGTCACTGGGGGAGGGGGCGGGGCTAGAAAGAAAAAAACTGTGACCATGAAGTTGGACACAGGCACCTGCAGCTGACGCGTTCATCCACTGAGCCAACAGACCAGCATACACACACATCTCTTTCTTTCTCTCTCTCTCTCTCTCTCTCTCTCTCTCCCTATCTCTCCCTATCTCTCCCTCCCTCCTATCTCTCTCTCTCTCTCCCTCTGTCTCTCTGTCTTACCTCTCTTTTTCTCTGTCTCCCTCCCTCTCTTTCCTTCCCTCTGTCCGTCTCCCTCCATCAGTCTCCCTCTGTGTCCCACTGTCCATCTCCCTCTGTCTCTCTCCCTCCGTCTGCCCTCTGTCAGTCTCCCTCCCTCCCTCCCTCCCTCTGTCTGCCTCCCTCTGTCTTTCTGTCACACTCCCTCTGTCTGTCTCCCTCCCTCTGTCTGTCTGTCTCCCTCCCTCTGTCTGTCTGTCTCTGTCTGTCTGTCTGTCTCCCTCTGTCTGTCTCCCTCTGTCTCCCTCCCTCTGTCCCTCTGTCTCCCTCCCTCTGTCTATCTCCCTCTGTCTGTCTCCCTCTATCCCTCTGCCTCCCTCTGTCTCCCTCCCTCTGTCTCCCTCCCTCCCTCTGTCTCCCTCCCTTCATCTGTCTCCCTCCCTCTGTCTGTCTCCCTCCCTCTGTCTGTCTCTCTCTCTCCCTCTGTCTGTCTCCCTCTGTCTCCCTCTCTGTCTCCCTCCCTCTGTCTCCCTCCCTCTGTCTGTCTCCCTCCCTCTGTCTGTCTGTCTCCCTCCCTCTGTCTGTCTGTCTCCCTCCCTCTGTCTGTCTGTCTCCCTCCCTCTGTCTGTCTCCCTCCCTCTGTCTGTCTCCCTCCCTCTGTCTGTCTCCCTCCCTCTGTCTGTCTCCCTCCCTTTGTCTGTCTCCCTCCCTTTGTCTGTCTCCCTCCCTTTGTCTGTCTCCCTCCCTCTGTCTGTCTCCCTCTGTCTGTCTCCCTCCCTCTGTCTGTCTGTCTCCCTCCCTCTGTCTGCCTCCCTCCCTCTGTCTGCCTCCCTCCCTCTGTCTGTCTCCCTCCCTCCCTCTGTCTGTCTCCCTTTGTCTGTCTCCCTCCCTCTGTCTGTCTCCCTTTGTCTGTCTCCCTCCCTCTGTCTGTCTCCCTCCCTCTGTCTGTCTCCCTCCCTCTGTCTGTCTCCCTCCCTCTGTCTGTCTCCCTCCCTCTGTCTGTCTCCCTCCGTCTGTCTCCCTCCCTTTGTCTGTCTCTCTCTCTCCCTCTCTCCCTCTGTCTCCCTCTCCCTCTGTCTGTCTCCCTCTGTCTGTCTCCCTCTGTCTGTCTCCCTCTGTCTGTCTCTCTCAGTCTGTCTCCATCCCTTCCTATGTCTGTCTCCCTCTCTCCCTCTGTCTCCCTCTGTCTGTCTCCCTCTCTCCCTCTGTCTCCCTCCCTCTGTCTGTCTCCCTCCCTCTGTCTGTCTCCCTCCCTCTGTCTGTCTCCCTCCCTCTGTCTGTCTGTCTCCCTCCCTCTGTCTGTCTGTCTCCCTCCCTCTGTCTGTCTGTCTCCCTCCCTCTGTCTGTCTCCCTCCCTCTGTCTCCCTCCCTCTGTCTGTCTCCCTCCCTCTGTCTGTCTCCCTCCCTCTGTCTGTCTCCCTCCCTCTGTCTGTCTCCCTCCCTCTGTCTGTCTCCCTCCCTCTGTCTGTCTCCCTCCCTTTGTCTGTCTCCCTCCCTTTGTCTGTCTCCCTCCCTTTGTCTGTCTCCCTCCCTTTGTCTGTCTCCCTCCCTTTGTCTGTCTCCCTCCCTTTGTCTGTCTGTCTCCCTCTGTCTGTCTCCCTCTGTCTGTCTCCCTCTGTCTGTCTCCCTCTGTCTGTCTCCCTCTGTCTGTCTCCCTCTGTCTGTCTCCCTCTGTCTGTCTCTCTGTCTGTCTCCATCCCTTCCTATGTCTGTCTCCCTCTGTCTGTCTCCCTCTCTCCCTCTGTCTGTCTCCCTCTGTCTGTCTCCCTCTGTCTGTCTCCCTCTGTCTGTCTCCCTCTGTCTGTCTCTCTGTCTGTCTCCATCCCTTCCTATGTCTGTCTCCCTCTCTCCCTCTGTCTCTCTCTGTCTCTCTCTCTCTCTGTCTGTCTCTATCGCTGTCTGTCTCTATCGCTGTCTGTCTCTATCGCTGTCTGTCTCTATCGCTGTCTGTCTCCGTCTGTCCCTGTCTCTGACCCTATCTAGCTCCGTCTGTCCCTGTCTCTGACCCTATCTAGCTCCGTCTGTCCCTGTCTCTGTCTCTGCCTCTATCTGCCTCTATCTGTCTCTATATGTCTTTATCTGTCTCTATCTCTATCTGTCTCACAACACCCGGCTCTTACTCCCTGCTGCCCTCTGTCACCTCACCCGGCTCTCACTCCCTCCTTTGCCCTCCACCTCCCTCACCCGGGCTCTCACTCCTCCCTGCTCTGCCCTCCACCTCCCTCACCAGGGCTCTCACTCCTCCCTGCTCTGCCCTCCACCTCTCTCACCCGGGCTCTCACTCCTCCCTGCTCTGCCCTCCACCTCCCTCACCCGGGCTCTCACTCCCTCCTTTGCCCTCCACCTCCCTCACCCGGGCTCTCACTCCTCCCTGCTCTGCCCTCCACCTCCCTCACCCGGGCTCTCACTCCCTGCTCTACCCTCCACCTCCCTCACCCGGGCTCTCACTCCCTGCTCTACCCTCCACCTCCCTCACCAAGGCTCTCACTCCCTGCTGCCCTCCACCTCCCTCACCCAGGCTCTCACTCCCTGCTGCCCTCCACCTCCCTCACCCGGGCTCTCACTCCCTGCTCTGCCCTCTACCTCCCTCACCCGGGCTCTCACTCCCTGCTGCCCTCCACCTCCCTCACCCAGGCTCTCACTCCCTGCTGCCCTCCACCTCCCTCACCCAGGCTCTCACTCCCTGCTGCCCTCCACCTCCCTCACCCAGGCTCTCACTCCCTGCTGCCCTCCACCTCCCTCACCCAGGCT
This sequence comes from Lissotriton helveticus, assembly GCF_964261635.1. NCBI lineage: Eukaryota > Metazoa > Chordata > Amphibia > Caudata > Salamandridae > Lissotriton > Lissotriton helveticus. Next base: position 1,425,686,497 of record NC_136068.1, on the reverse strand, counting down.
CTCACTCCCTGCTCTGCCCTCCACCGCCCTCACCCGGGCTCTCACTCCTCCCTGCTCTGCCCTCCACCTCCCTCACCCGGGCTCTCACTCCTCCCTGCTCTGCCCTCCACCTCCCTCACCCGGGCTCTCACTCCCTGCTCTGCCCTCCACCTCCCTCACCCAGGCTCTCACTCCTCCCTGCTCTGCCCTCCACCTCCCTCACCCGGGCTCTCACTCCCTGCTCTGCCCTCCACCTCCCTCACCCGGGCTCTCACTCCTCCCTGCTCTGCCCTCCACCTCCCTCACCCAGGCTCTCACTCCCTGCTCTGCCCTCCACCTCCCTCACCCGGGCTCTCACTCCTCCCTGCTCTGCCCTCCACCTCCCTCACCCGGGCTCTCACTCCCTGCTCTGCCCTCCACCTCCCTCACCCAGGCTCTCACTCCCTGCTGCCCTCCACCTCCCTCACCCGGGCTCTCACTCCCTGCGCTGCCCTCCACCTCCCTCACCCGGGCTCTCACTCCTCCCTGCTCTGCCCTCCACCTCCCTCACCCGGGCTCTCACTCCCTGCGCTGCCCTCCCACCTCACCCGGGCTCTCACTCCTCCCTGCGCTGCCCTCCACCTCCCTCACCCGGGCTCTCACTCCTCCCTGCTCTGCCCTCCACCTCCCTCACCCGGGCTCTCACTCCCTGCGCTGCCCTCCCACCTCACCCGGGCTCTCACTCCTCCCTGCGCTGCCCTCCACCTCCCTCACCCGGGCTCTCACTCCCTGCGCTGCCCTCCCACCTCACCCAGCTCTCAGTTCCTGCTGTCCTCTCACCTCCCCCCTCCCACCCCCCACCCCCTCTCCCCTGTGCGTCAGCCTGGCTGACACAGCCTCCTGGGCACCCCAGTACTTAACACGTCTTTAAAAAACCATTTGTTTGTTAATGAGGCTTTGTTCACCTCTTAGCGCCCCTGCAGCTCCACTCTTGACTGTGGCTGGAATCGCCCGGCCCCCACAGAGCAGTGTCTCTGACTCGCACTGCTGCTCAGCGAGGTGTTTGCTGAAGTAAAAAAACAAAACACACACAGCACACACAGGTGCGATGTGTCTCAAGCTCCGAGGGCCGCCAGGGAAGGCTTGCCGGGCCGCTACTGGCCCGCGGGCCGTACTTTGAGTACCCCTGCTCTAAGGCTTGCTTGCATGCAAAGGGGCGATGTGCCTTTTATAGCGCAATGGGCCGAAGACACTTTGCGCAGTCGCTATTTGTTTTTGAGGTGTAAGCCCCCCCAACTCTATTATACGCTATAGGATATATTAATGTGACAAAATAGGACTTACTAGAGAAAATAGTAGGGCAAATCGTACGAAAAACTGTAATTTTTATTCATCTGTCTTGACCGCAACAGTGAAGCTGGAATTTTGTTTGACAAGCTCCTATGTGCAAGGATTAGTCAGCGGGATTTGGTGGTGCGATCAGCTTAAGAACAGTGAAAAATATTTGAGGGGTTTCATGAATTAGGAAGTATTTGGCTCAGACCAGAGTTAATATTTCTATTGCCAAGCTTTTTTACCTTGGCTCTGAACCATCTTGATCGGCAGGAAGATGTCTTGACCTACCTTTCTCCCTCACAATTTAACAATTATTTAAATGGTACTGCTAGCACTATTAGTTATCGAAGAGATTTCACGTATTGTACACTGAAGAAAAAGTTGGAGGCGGTAACTTTATCTTGCCTCTCCAAGGTAGCCCACAAGTACTTGGCCTGGAAGTTGGACCACAGTCTTCGAAGTTTTTTCACATTATTTGAATGAATTTGCTCCTGTTAAATGAGTTAACGGAAAACTGGTCCTCTTCTGGGAAAACAGGTAAAGATTGTAGCATGTGTAACTCTGGGATCCACGATCTTAATCATGTTCTTTTTGTTTGTCCTGCAGTGTTGCATCAGCTCCACCACCTCTTATGGTCATGTTTTTAAAGAACAATATTAATTCAGTAGAGGCAGCCCAAGAGTTTCTCCTTCACTCCAAAAAGTAAATTGTACAAACGTTTTTACATTTTCTTTAATGCTTTATGATTTTTTTTATAATCTGGATTTAGGATTGCTGCTGCAGTGGCATGAGCACCTTTTAACCCACTTTTAATGGAGTAATTTGAACATAAGTTTAATATTTTAGGGCTTTATGAGCTTATTCCAATTTATACTTATGTGGCTGCTACAGAAATGAGATCAGTGTACAAGTGTTTAATAATCATTATGTATATTCTTCTATTCCTTTTAATGTGTAATTTTATAGCTTGTTATTTATTATATTGGTGTGATTTCATGTGGACCTCCTTTGAGCTTCAAATCATAATTGAATTAATTGACTTGACAATTGTTACACAGTTTCATTTATTTTGTCTTGGAAGGGAATTTGCCTGTCTTCAATGTTGATGACATTTTGACATTATATATGTATTGCAAGTTCGTCATCTGGAATAACATAATATAGGGGATAACTGTAGTCTAGAAAAAAACAAATGAAAAGAATTAGGCACTTCAACTAAACTAAGATAAAGTTGTAACTGGAGTAAACTGTCTAGCTGGGAAGCCAACAAAAAAAATCCTACAGGGCCACCATTGATTATAGAAATCAGAGCCCAGCGTCACCAATAGCCACTGTCTAGGGAAGGAACTGGTTTGGCACACACGAAGGACACAAAGTGTTTCAAAGTGCCAGCTTTTAATTGCAGAAGCATGGAGGAGGCACCCTGAAAAACAGATCAATAAAAAGAACCACAAGAGATTTGGGAAGAATACGCATACATTGAAGAAGCCAAAATAAGTGAAAATAGGAAAAAGATTATATGGGCCAATGTCATGAAAGGTGCTCATAGGGAAAGCTAAGTGAAAACCAAAAATAGCATTGAGTGGTACGTAAAAAAATAGATTTAAATAAGTTTACAAGGTATAGTAGGTACCCTTAGTAGATGCACACCACATCACTTATCGAATGGGTAGGTTATAACAGAGAGTTTAAGGGAATTTTTAACAAATACTACATATGAGATCATAGAAGTATCAATGAAAACAGGGAAGTCACGGAATTCTGTGGGAACCACCGAGTTATTACAATACAAGAAGCATGGGCTAGTTAAGCAGTAATTTCTTAAGAGCAACAGTTCTGTTAAATTGTTATGATGGTGTTGCACGTGATCATAGAACAGAGCACTTCTTCAGCTGATCTGCATCTTGGTGACGTAAAATCTCCTGCAGCTCAACAAATCTTGGTGTCTTCGTGAAGAGATCGATAGCCTGATTTCCAATATCACTCAGGGTGTCCCTCTGTAATGAAATGTCAAACCAATGGAGCATTGGCAACCTTACATCTAATCCTGCTCTTATGTTAGGCTTTTCTTGCATTATCTTTTTGAATATTTAGCCTTAAGTAGATAAAATCACAAGGGCAGCTGTATGCAATAACCTATAAAAAAGTGAAGTTGTGTCCGCAGAACAATGTCACTTCTTGTACTACATATGTGTGTGTTCTGTGTAAAAGGGCACACCACATATTGGCCACATACGTAGTGACCCGCCCCTCTGATACGCCCGCATTCCTTGTTATAGAGCAACTATTGGTGGTGCAGCGATACCTTGTGTGCACTATAAGAGCCTTAATATTAAGGTTATGTTTAAAGGCAAACATATGTAGGTTCTGTGCAAGGTTGCCTGCTTATAGAACATGCCTGTGCATTCTATCATCTTCACAACCATGTTAGTGTGAGGACAAAAGTTAATCACACACAAAAGTTTGTGATCTTCACAACCATGTTAGTGTGAGAAAAAAAGATAGTCACACACTAATGTTCGTCTGCCTCTTATTTAGCTTTTGGGGTTAACATTTCTTTTAGTTCGCATCATGCTCCATTTACAAATAATAACCTTTCCTGAATGTACAGTGGATTTTGAAGAACTGCCCAGATTGCAAACTAACCCTTTAGGGCCTAAGGTGATTGGTTGGAAGTATAGTAAAACATTTTTCTCTATTGGTTTTCTACATATGGTGGTATAGAGGTGTGTGTCCATACATTTAAAGTACGCTCAAGAAATGGTCGTCGTAGTTCTTTCAAGTTTGAACATGTAAAAACAGACAATGCACCACAAAAGCAATTCTGATTCAATGTGGCTTGCCAGTCCAAGTTGAGACACGAGCGAGAACCCTGTCCTATTGACTATTTACAACTTACATCGGGAGATTCACTACCTTGGATGACTGTTGTCCAGCAGAACGGCTAGGAGCCACTGAATGCCCACTAGGATCTTTCATTGATTGTTTCATCCTACCACAAGTGCTCTCTACACAAACCTGCCCTGATGAAGACCCCACATTGAGGAACAAACCACCCTCTTTCCAAACAGGGGTCGAAACGTAGACTACCACATACCCTCAAACCCATAGGAATAGAATAAACAAATTAATATGTACCTATGTGGTATGAATATTGGGGAACTATGGACCGATATTAGGCTGTAAAGGTTTTATTGTATAAAATTGTGATTGTGCCTATGTCACTATACCTTTACCCTGTCCCTCACTCATCTACTCCCCCCCCATTACCCAAATACCTTCCTCTTTTCTATCACACTGTGAGCACTGTAAATATTACATGCATTAGGATTATATCTAAATTGATACATGGAGTGATATTAATGCTTTGAATCATAAAAGCATCTAATGAATGTATCACTTATGGAAATTAAAAATCCTCTTTTCTGTTGATTAGAATCAGAATTGTTTTGTGGTGCATTGTCTGTTTTTACATGTTTCAACTTGAAAGAAATATCATGACCATTTCTTGAACGTACTGTAAGCTTGACCCAGGTCGGGTAGTTTTATGGGCTATCCCCGTTAAAACTCAACACTCCATATATTTAAAGGCAGCTCAATGTGGTAAATACATTTTAGCACCTGTGTGTGTAAACCTAAATTGAGGCTAAAACCAGAAATCCACCAAACTATTCCAGATTATGAAAGTATTTTTTATTTATATTTTCCAGAAGTGAATGTGTCCTTTGTAAGGATCGTTCCTAGAACAGAAAACGTGAAGACTTCCTTTGGTGTTGTACTTCTTCTTGGTTTCTCACTCTAGCAATCCTGATACTATCACACTCACACTTATACAGGAAGGAGTCTGGCCATCAAACCAAAGCTTAAACAACAGAAGTGTAAAAAATATATGTGTCTAATTTATTTTTATATATCAAAAACATTTCATAATAAAACATGAATTAAAAGCCTTTCCTGAACATATATTTTGTATATAATTCTAAAAACAATATTTCAAAATGTCATTCCATACACAGATGAAAGGACCTACAGGACAAACAACACTACCAAAAAGGGTACAATAGAGAGCACAAAATGAAACAGTACACTTTGTCATAGACAATACATATCCGTGTTAGAAGAGATGTTTAGCTGGAGCTCTATAGATTGTATCTCCTTTTCTATCTGTGGTTCCAGCTACTACACAGATTATGAAAACACAGCGTTGATGCGTTTCGATGGTAGCCAGTTAATTTAAACCATCTTTTTCAAGACCATAACATGTGACTCTCACAGCCTTCTATGGTGCCCAAAATTAGGTCGTAAACCTTGGGTAAACGTTATCATCCAAAACTCTGATGCTGTTACTGCAACAGTACTTTGTGCAGAGTCCTGACAGCGGAGTCTGCCACTCTAGTCAGTTTAACCCTATCCAGTACGGAATCTGTAATTCTTCCATCCAGCGTTTTCTCACGTTGTCGTGCGCACTCTGAGACCTGATTAAACTGTTCCTAGAACAGGCATAATCACATTCAAAGTTATGCAAAAGCAAATTAGCAAAACTTAGAGCAGAAACTGCTTCAATAGAAGTTACTTTAAATAGCATATAGGCAAGCAAGAAAAGGCTTTTGCCAGTGTAATTTCTTCAAGTGATGTTCTGAATTTAGCGGGACTAGAATTGGTGCCGGTGTGCTGTTAAAGAACTTCACAATTAATTTAAGACCTTGGAGGTGAAGTATGTGGGTATACAAAGACTCAGAGACCGATAACTATGCAGCCCGTAAAGGCTCTGACCGACGGCAATGGACAGATCGGTTTACTTTCCGACCACCAGCATCATAATGCTGCGGTCAGAAAGTAAACCGGTCGGTCATGCCAGCAGGTTTACGACGGGCTCAGGGATCCCGTCGGCCAGTCGGAGGTAGCCCACAATCCCAAGAAGTGGGCCTTTCTGCCCTAGGGATTACGATGCACCCTTTCGGACATGGTTTCCATGTCGGCCTGTCCAACATGGAAACCATTTCGGAAAGCGTGTTTGGGGGCCCCCAGCAGGGCTCCCTTGGGTGCGTAGCCTCCAGTTGGGGGCAGGGTTGGCACCTATGGTGCCCCCCTGTTGATCCCAGCACTCTGTGAGGTGCAAAACTTGAGGTGCCTGACACAGGGTGCAGGGATGAACCACAACTCCAATTTCCCTATTATTTATTTATGGTCGTAATGCATGCTACCATAGGGAAATGCAGGAATGCAACCAAACAGTGTTCGGTCGCATCCGAATGAGGCAGTCGGGAACACCGACCAGAGGTTGGTCTGGACCGCAGACCAAAGGTCAATCGGTCCCAGGACCGAGTCGGTGTCGGGCAGAAGCAATTGCGCTAGACATTGAAATAGGCCCCTTAATGTCCTTGCTGCCTAGAAAGTCAGAATTTACATCATGAAGCAAGTTGTTTATGAGAGTGATCATGTTGCAGCAGTCACTCACATATTTCTCTGTGCAAGAGACGAAATACTTAATAAAGATGTCAGAGTACAAGCCAGGTGATTCAAGCTATAAAATGCAACCTGATAAAGTTGGTCAGCCTGGTGTACTTTCTCACTTTTGTGTATTTTAGTGAGTGTGTATAAGACCGAAGTCCTTTGTGTCTTGTTATTAAGGCAGATAAACTCATCTCAGCTTACAAAACTTTCCCCTCTGGCTAAGGCTACGTAATTAGATACAATCTTTATTATACTCACAATGGTGGTCTTGACTACTCACTTTTTTAATGATAGTGATATTTGTCTTCTTTATTGAATATTAGTGATTCCATTCCCCTGCCCAGTCACTGAGAGTAACTGGCTAGCTTGTGATATTCTCAGAGTCCAACTATGTTTTTATTCATTTGAATCACTTTATTTCACCACTACACAAATGTTCCCCATGTTGTATTTGTCTGGACTCCTGATAATGACCTTGCAATTAAAACGCAAGACAGACAAATTCCCATCCAATACTAAAGGATGGAAAATGAAGTCATCTGCTTTTTGTACATGCACACCAACAGTCCATGCTAATGTTGTTTCGCTGTGTGATCACTAGTGCATTAAGCGCTTCACTCGCAGTTCTCTGTATATTTTTCTTGACACTTTGCCAATCAAAACGCATTGTTCACTGGCTGGCGGTCATATGGCATTAATTGTTGGAGTAAATATTTTACTATGAAATAGTTTGACTGGGATAATTAAATGATTCCTTAGTGACCCGCTGTTAACATAGAGCCTGAAACCCAGGCATAGGTCCGCATTAGGCACCGGTGCCTCTAGGCATATTGCCCTAAAATGTACACCACAGTAACTGAATTCTCGAAGTTTAATACAGTGAAATTCTGGTTGCACAGGTAAGATTCAGCAAAGAAAAAGACCGTGTAAGGAGAATTATACACTTCATTACTTATTAACCCAAAACTATACCTCAATTATAACGAGCACTTCCGGTATTGTGGTATTTAATTTCATGACATTACCCTTTGTAGTTTTTCATATTAGTTTTTTACAGTACTTTTTTGTTCTGTGAATAAAAAGATTTTGCATATGGTTTATTCCAAATCAAATTTGAGCAATAAAGGCCCATCCTTAATCGCACATGGATGCCTGTTGGTTTTTAGGGCCATAACTAAAAACATAATACAGTCCACTGACAGGAGCATTATAGTGCAAGGAACACATCGACAGATATTTAGAATTCTTTGGGCAATCATATACATTTCTGCAACTCCCTGTGCTGTCAATCCGCAAATCTCCTAGGCTGCTGCCATGACTGACGTTCGGAGAAAAATTCAATTTTTATACAAATTTAAAATCCAACTTAACACTCAAGTCCGATTTTATATTAGTATTTTGAAAATAAACTTTTAGAAAGTGGTCATTTTCCTGCAATGGCCAAAATGGGTTGCTCTGCCAGTGTCACCTGACTGCAAATGGCTCTCCTGTGGTTAAATGCGGATTGCTCCGAGACAGGGCTTGGATGTGAAGAGGTGTTTTTGTTTTTATTCCTTTAACAGAGTGGCCTGAGAGCTGGGCCCAGCCCCTTCCTGAGCTTCAAAGTATGTCTGCCTGGTCACTGGTGGATGTAGCTCACACCTAGGTCTTCTATACTTTTGTCTTCCTAGTCAGTTTGGCTTCGAACTCAGGGGGAGAGGGGAGCTGCTCCAGAAATGGTTTGGAGTAACCACAAGGGAGTGTTTGCCCATTATCATAGCCACACCTCAGGCTGAGCACAGGGTACTATGACCAGGGAAGAAAGGTTATGCCATATTGGATAGGTTGCAATCATATACAAGTGCTGCAAAAGTGGGTTGGGTCACCCCTGGGAACTTTTACCCCATTGGTTAGGGAGTGGAGTGGAGTTTCCCCACCCACTGGCTGGCACTGAGCATACATTTGGCATAATCAGTACCTCCCTCAGAACACTCCTAGGCCTGTGAAGGGTAAGAAGGACTGCTTTGCTATCTGAAGAAAGACTGGTGCTGCTTGCCTTGAACCCACAACCACATAAGTGAGACCAAAGGTCAGTTGTCTGACTCGTCTGAGATACAGAGACATAACAAGCTTCCAGAGGCCCTTTCCCTACAACTGCCCAGCTCTCTGGTTCCAAGTGGACCTGCTGTAGACCCTGCTGCTGGCTTCTGTTGGAGTCAGTCCTAACACTTAGTGGTACCCGCCAGGTCCTGGTCCGCTTGGCTAGTGTTAGAGTGTACTCCTCTTGTCCCCAAACTGCAAGAAGTTGGACTTAGAAAATTTTTGACAACTTTCTGCTTGAAGAACTGACAGTGGTTCTAAGTATACACCTAGAGGGCTTCATAAAGACCACCAAGGAGCATCCCATTGACATTGAGGCCACCAGGGGGAAGGGATTCAGGCTTTGCACGCTCTGAGTTTTTCCACCTTCATTGGCAACTGCACCAAGACCCTGCCGTTCAACAACCCACCACTGTCGAACTCTGCTTAGGATCCAACTTGCAGCTTGTTCCGCCCATGACTTATCAACTACCACTTTTTCTCCATTAAAGTTTGTAAGTTAGAAGGAAAACTTTCCACCATGACAAACTTGGTCCATGTAGCTGACTCAGCTCTATCGTTGTCAGCCTTGATTTTTTACTTTGGCCAGGTCTAGCACTACCAGATAATCACAACTAGTGCTTTTCAGCACTAATTTAAATTCAAACTTTAAAAATTCATATCACTAGTTCTACTAATTGGGTTTTTGGCATTTTGGCGTCACATTATTTATTAAAATGTACTCTGTTTTATTTTAAGTGGTTTGAGTTATTTGTGTTGTGTTCTCCTTTGTTATTGTTCAAGCACTGCATAAACACTTTAGAAGTTGCCTCTGAGGCTATTTTTTAGCTACTGCTGTTCAGCATCGGCAAACTGAGAATAAATGCTTTGCTGCAGATGCTGGTCAACATCAGTGAAAAAGTGTGATGATATGTAAACCTGCATGCATTATAACGCATGCACACATATGCATCATGCATTACATATGCTGCCAAGGGGATGCTGCATATGCATCACATATACCCCAGCATGATGACAAATGCATGCACATGTATCACCAAGCAAGTACCCATACAACGTGATGCAGCAATTAATGTGCTCTTGTTTATTTAATCTCCAGGATAGGAAATGCCCACATTAAAGTGGTAAATTGACAAAAATATAAAGAATTGTACCAAAGCTAATTTTTTTTAAGGAATGCTGCAACCCAGTAACAAATTGCAGCTGCTGTGCCCACGAAAAAATAGAAAATACTAATAAACAAAAGAACACATTGGCAAGGGAAGAACAAAGCAGGAGTGGAAAGAAGGTGGAGGAGAAGTTAACACCAATGAGTGAGTGTAACAGGGAGTGGGAGCAATGGATGTGCTAGTTAGAAAGGGTTTTCTTATTTAGAAAAAAAAAGTGAGAGCCAGGAAGCGGCAGGTAAGAAACAACTTCAGGGGAGCATAGAAGAACAGGGAAGCCGCAGCAGTACAAGTGGGGATAGCAAGAAAACACATGCACTCCCACTGAGTGCTGAAAGAAAATGAAGAAAAAAAAGTAGCTCCCTTAATGTTAGCAATCAAAGCAGTCATTCGAGGATAGTAAGAAAGCCATGTTCTAGGCAGAGACACACATAAGAACAGGAAGGAGAGCCATTTATAGAGATACAAGCAAATAAGATTGGTTTCTGATCAATCAATGGCGAACAACATGCTGACCCACAACTGAAGGAAAATGTTGGCATTTTCCACAATAGGTCTTTGAAAACATACAGCTAAAAGCTGTCTGTAGGCAAGACCTAAAAACAACCTGCCAATTCGATCAATCGTCACACGAAGCAGCACAGTGCCAATCACCTGTGTGGCCCTAATTAAAACATTATGCACATGGCAGCTCAACGCAATGGCTTGACAATATGTTCCTAATATTCAGGCTTCTGCCACTTCGGGATGTTTCATGGTAGGAAAGGCTTGCAATAAATGAACACAATAAATATTTCTTGCATGCAGTGCCAGCCTGATACTGCAGCACAGAGGGAAGCCTGTCCAACTCCATTAAGTAGTAAATCTAAACGAAACGCTTGGAGAAATGCTGCCTTAGAGCTAGCATGGAACTGATGGAATACATTACAAATGAGCGCCCGACTGTAAGAGAGGACGTCCATATGATCTGAGCCATCGTCGTGCAGTAACTAGGGCTAATTAGCTTAGGAAGAGATTCATTTCTATTGTGAAACATATAGGTCAGCACATGACCATGACGGATGCTCCTATTCTGAACACATGCAGTATGCTTGAGCACGTTTTACAAGCCAGAGGTGTATACCGTATTGAAATTAAAGGGGTTAGGGGTATGTGTAGGGACATGGGGGGGATGGGCTCCACAGGATCATACAATCACCAACAAATGAAAAGGACACAGGCCGTGCTGCATCATCCTTCAACACTGTTCGCGGACAGGATGTACTGAAAAGGCACAAAGAGAAAACCTTGGTGAAACACAGTGTCCATTGTGCAGAGCACAGGCTTTGATTCTGTGCGCGCCAGGTGCACTAATCTGGGGGGGGGGGGAAGCGTGGCCCATATTGAGTGGCGTGTCTGGGCACAATTCACCATGAACTGGCGGTGTCCATGAAGGGAGCATTGCCACCTGAGACCTCCTGAGGGCTGCTTTACTTAATGGATAAACGGGTGCAGTTTGGAGACACTGCTGGGTGAAGTTAATCAGCGAAAGACAGTGGTGGCTCCTTCGCTAAGACGGAGGAGCATCGCCCCACTGCTTCGCAGCAGTGAAGTAAAAGAAACATAAAATGATAATAACTTGCATTATCATTTTATGTTTCCTTCTGCTGCAGCTTTGCGGTTGGGGCAGGGCTGCTCCAACGATAGAGAAGCAGGGGAGGAGTAGTTTGCCCACTCCTAAGTGCACATGCACATAACTGTTTAGCCGGCCCTCTTGAGCCGGCCAGACGTTCATGCGCACTTCGCTTCTTCTCCATGCAGGCTGCATTACAGCCTGCGTGGAGAACATGCCCAGGCGCCCATTCCCTGGCTGATCGCCGCTCCACGGCACGCAGACCAATCACAACGCTGCATTGCAGCATTGTTATTGGCTATTAGGAGGATGGGAACCGAGTGCTTCCTGCATCCTGCTGCGGGACCAGATTCAGGAAGAAGAGGATGGAGGAGTGGCGGTGGCTGGCAGGCCGTCATAGGTAAGTGTTTTTAAAAAAACAAACTTTGGGGTCTCCCCAAACCCACTTGCCCCCACCCCACCACCAGAGTCTGGTAGCAGCTGCTACTGAAGGCAGGGATATACTTCTAGCAACTGAAAGTAGCCACCAAGCAGGAAGTCCCCTCCGAGGAGGTGTTCTGTTAAGAATTAACAGATAGCTTTTCAATGATCCAGATCAAAACAGGCAGAATATTCCTGAACTTGGTAAACGAAACCTCCCTGAAATCGCTGTCAGAAGAATTCAGGATTAAAGTCAAAGCCACAAGCACAGTAGATGCCCATCCAGGATGCAATCACAAACCGACACACACGGGCACATGCTCCTACCAGTAACAAACCATCTAACTAGGCTTGTAATGAAAGTTTAATTTGTAAATAAATTAACAAATACTGGCAGGGGCAGACAGATGTTCTCGAGATCCCACCACTGATGCTGCTACCTAGTTTTGACTCCACTTCTAGCCTCTTGTTTTCAGCACTCTACACCACCTCTCTATTAATTTCAGTCTTGGAAGTTCCATTCTATCTATGCTGTCTCCATTTGAGCCTGTTTTTGTGTCTTACTCTTCCTTCTTCCCCTTTTCACATTTCTTCTCTCTTGTTTTGGGACAAAGTCCGATGATGAAAAATCAGTCCAGGACCCCGCTCCCCCCAAGAGTGCTGGTGCCCACCAACTGCAACCATTGGCACCAATTAAGCACTGGCTCTGGTAATCCATTAGGCAAAGCCCAATCAATGAAGGCTAGGGCAAAGTCTCTCTGAGTACAAGGAATAATTATGGATAAAGCAGAACCCAATCAAGTGGCACACGCCTCAGAAAAGTCAGGGGAGCAACCTAGCTGAAACCACCCTTCAAAGTCATGGCTGGGGCACGCTTTTTGCCACCTCTGCGAAATTGGTGTTTGACAACTTAATACTGTGGATGTTTAAACTTTTTCCTCAGCAACTTTACGATTCTGTTTATTGAATATAGTTTACATTAGTCCTAAATTTTACATCGATTGCATAGCTTTAAAAATATAAATATGTGGAATAAGCTTCCACTGCATGTAGGTTTTCAGGCAAAAACAACCTGCTAAAAACAACTTAGTGGGCAAACTCTTGCAAAACCTTTTTAAAAACCTGCTGCAGATTTGGCCTTGATGTGGCCTATTTAAATCACACTGCTGCAAAAAGTGACGGTGAGATTTCTTAAACTAATGTCAGCATCCGGAAATTATTGTGGGAGGTAATACAAGCTACCAATTTGCTCATTATGCCACAACAGATATAGACTGATTTTATGCAAATCACCCCAAGTTCGACTCCAATAGGAACAATGCATCCAAACCTCCAACCATGTCCAGTATAAATGGAAACAAAGCACATGTTGAGGGTACGCTTCAATCTCTGGGTCTACACGTCTCTCAAATGTAAAACATGCTTATCCCAAAACCATCCAGTATGGTTAATGTCACACATGTATACAGTGACTAACACAATCATCAGTGTTTCATATGTTAATTGTGAAGGCCACCACTTTTAGAGAAGTACCGCAATAAAAATAAGTCCCATTCAAAGTAGTGTTCTCTGAATTGTCAAACAATATAAAAACACATAAGGCCAGTTTCTCACCTTCGCGTTATGCCAAGTTGCGTTTAATGAAATGTACTTGTAGTAAAACAAATAAATACAAGTACCAGACATCATAGAAGACCAAGCTGGTTCGATGAAAATTGTGGGAACTCTGAAAAGCTGGGACATTTTCACTTCAGAATCCAAGCTTGCGCAATATGTTGTCAACTGTCCAAACACCAACAGTTGTTTACAGTCCATGGTCAATCTGGAACTGTTATGACTGCCCAATTTGCCAGCCTGACTTCATGATGGACTACAAATGGGGTTTGTAGTGGAAATGTGGTGTAAACATATTTACTGAGGGCCTGCATGCAAAAGTTCACAAAATATTGGTTGTGTTTAGGTCTTATTCGCATATAGCTATTGCAGTCTCTAGGCAAAGACAAATTGTGAACAAAACAATAGAGTGGGCTTTGCGTCAGGCCCTATTGAGGCCGGATGACTTTGTCTTGCTCCCGATTCAATCGCTTTCTTCTCTCTTCTTGCGTTTTTCCCTCTCCGGAGCATTTAGGGCTCTCTGTATTTTGATTAAATGGCAGGTATCATTCCACTGCGGACATCAGGCCTTGTAATGCACAGCACCTGAGGGACTGTTTTATCTCCTTTCTATCCCTCCCTTCCCCCCACTCCTCTCATTCACCCCTCCTCTTTATAAAAAGAAAACAAAAAACTTCCCGGGCACCCTACTGCCTACTACTCCTTTGTGTTCTGAGCACCGCCCGCCACTGTTTTGGGAAGTCATCTTAATTTTTTTTTATCCAATTCCAATTCCAAGATGCACGGCCGGCATCTTTAAACGCGTTTTCATAACACCTAAGAAAGTTAATTAAAATATTGTTGCTACGGATGGGTACACAACCACAGCTGGCGCGTTTGAATGGATTTTCATCAAGCATACCAAAATACAGTCAAAGATGAGTGCCGTGGATGCACGCATATTTGCAGCAGCCATCTTTGGATGGTAGACTGCACCTCATAGAGCAATGGATTTGGAAGTCAGAAACCTGTGTCTAGTATCACAATACCCAAATCTAGCTACGGTTCAATAAGGTGACTATTTTACATAGGCAGGTTCTTGTATACAAGATGAGCCACTGTGCTCAATGAAGAAGGATTAGTGCACATGTTTTGGAAATTATAAACAATTAAGGTGTTTTACTTTTTATATCATTACCTGAACTCAACTGCCTTATGCCAGCAAAATCTTCATTATAGATATTTACTGCACCCATCATAAGAATCTCTAATATTTACAAAAATATTTCCATCAATGGATGTAACTTATGCTAAAAAAGACAGGGATATTGATTCAAAATTGCCAACCAACGCAAATGCATTTTAGACAGAAGCTTTACTATCTGGGTTGACAGAACTGCCAAAGAATCGATCAAAAGAAAGTTTCAAAGAGCGAGAATTCTTGGCAAAGTCAACAGGTTTCATGGGTGAGATCAATCGGCTTTGACAATGCTTATTTGTATTTGCAAAAATGTAAAGGGCATGTTTCAAAAGATGAAAGATGGACAACCTCAAAAATATATGTTAACAGATGTTTTTCATGTCGGATTTACCAAGCCTTATAAGCTTACCGTTTATTAGTAAGCATGGGTATTGAAGATGTAAAAATAGCACGTTTGTGTGTACTTTGCTGCGTTTTGAATTTTCAGCATCCCTAAAACACACCTCTGTGAGCTCGTGGTGTTAGCTCGACTCAAATCCATCTCTAACTACCAGTACTGTTCCTTACTCTTGCAAGTCTCTATGCTCTTAGACGCCTACACTCACAAAAAACATTGGTCCAATCTTAATTTGAACGCTATTCTAACGCTATTCTAATATCAGATGCCTCTATTTTGTGCCTGAAATGGGATTACTATTGGAGAGCAAGTGGGGTTTTCCCATCCCATTTGCAGCACGTAAGTCCTACTGCAAATTGGGAGTGCAAACAGTGCACATTCCCATTCCCATTTCGCATACCTTGGAATGAGGGAAACAGTGCAAATAACCAGTTCTCCTCCATTCCCAGGTCTGGAACTCTGAATTGGGTAATAATTGTGCTGTTAATCAAAGACATTTTGAAACCTTGCTGTAGGAAAATGCCTATTTTTGGCATACTCACACTCATTCTTTTTGGAGTAAGGCTGCTGTTTTTTTACTCTCTGCACTGGGATTCTGCTACCCAGGGTCTGGTATATGTGCTCTGCCCTACCTCCCCCCCAAAAAATCAACTATAGCTATACTCCTAAATGGCATAGTTAACTTGCCTATATGTCCAAAGTTTATGGTACCAAGTGTACCCAGTGCCTGAGTTAAAGGTCACTGGTGGACTGCAACACCTGCTGTGCACCACTAAAGTGACAATGCAAAACATGACTGCAGACCTGCCGCCAGTAAACCTGGCTGTGCAGGGTTAACTACAAACTCAACCAGACAAAATAACCCCTTCATACAGGCATAAACCCTCCTTTTAAATTTTAATATATCACCTCCAGGTTCACTTCCTGTACCCATAAAGCAAGGTACATGTTATTTGAGAGAAGGGCATATAAAAGTTTAAAGTATAGCATGTCTTTACAGTGAAAAGCCTAATAAGCTATTTTCACTATAGCAGAGTTAGCTATTCCAAAGGAAAACATTGGGAATTAATGTCAACTTTAAATAATGTTATATCTCTTCAATTCATGGGTTCGTCAAATTTGTCACAATTATTTTACAAAAGGTACTTTTAATAAAGTACCTGTCGTTTTTACCTGTGGGAGAGACCCAAGGACTGTAACTGCTCCCACTTGTACACAGGACTGAGAAGTGGACTCCAAGGGTCAGTTGGCTGACATCCTATTAAACTACAGGGACACAAAAGCTGCACGGAGCCCACTTTCGTGAGAGAGCCCAGCTGACCAGTTTCAACTGGAATTGCCCTAAAACCTTCTGGTAGTCTTTGAGGAGTGAGTCATGATTCCTAAGCGTTGTTCTAGAGGAGTATTGCTTGGAGAATCTACAAAAGACCAGAACCATCTGGCGAAGTTGTAGCAGGGATGCATGGCCGGTGGGCTTGACTTAACAGCAGTCCCCACTAGATTATACTATGCAGTTATAAATCTGATTCAGCAGGTCAGATGCCAACTGGCATCTGATGACTTCAAACTCTCTCCAGCTATAGCCCTGCCCCACAGTAAAAATCAGACTTCCAGAAAAGATAAATATTCTCCGCACTCAAACTGAGCATTATCCAATCAAGGTCAGCTGCTTCCTGTGTGCAAACTCTGGACTTTTACTGCTCAGTGCATTTACTACCTTCGTCTTTCAACACCCTGTCATCAATGGTTGTATGATAGAGGCACGACTGGATAAACCACGCGTGCCTCTACCATGCATGCTAGAACCACGAATGAGTCTTAACCATGCATTCCTTTAACACGCATGCCTTTACCACATAGTTTTGTGGTAAAGGTATGAATAGTAATGGGACTAAGGTACAAACTGCCCCACACTACCTCTCTGTGCCCTGAGGTCCAAATATCCCAACCCTCACTACCTCGACCCCCTCTCAA
This sequence comes from Lissotriton helveticus, assembly GCF_964261635.1. NCBI lineage: Eukaryota > Metazoa > Chordata > Amphibia > Caudata > Salamandridae > Lissotriton > Lissotriton helveticus. Next base: position 1,425,669,308 of record NC_136068.1, on the reverse strand, counting down.
ACCCTTGTGCTGTCCCTACAACTACACCAACTCCTTCCACTGTCCATAGGCCTAAAACCCAAACCCCTACTTTTAAAAACTACCCGACCCCCCGCCCCAAGACCCCTAAAAACGACCCCACCCTCCCCTAAGTCTTAAAAACCACCAGACTACCCATAATCCTCCCCCTGAGGCCTAAAACCTTTTCCCTTAACAAACACTATCCCAATCCCCTCGCCTTTCCTAAAACTAACCCAACCCCTTCCACTGCCCTTAGGCCTACTAACCTAACCCCCAATTTAAAAACCTACTGACCCTCCCCCAACCCTGAAGACTACTCCGACCCTCCCCCATCCCTGAAAACTACCCAACACCAGCAGCCCTAAAAACTACCTCGACCCCCAGCCCTGAAAACTACCCTGACTGTCCCAGCCCTGAAAACTATCTCCGATCCCCCATCCCTGCAAACAAGCCCCGGCGTCCACTCCAGAAAATTACCTCTGACCATCCCAGCCCTGAAAACTACCCCGACCCCACCAGCCCAGAAAACGACCCGACCCTCAAGCCCAGAAAACTACCCCAACCCCAGCTCAGAAAACTACCCCAACCCAGATAACTAACCCTGACCGCCGCCCAGAAAACTAACCCTGACCCCCGCCTAGAAAACTAACCCCGACCACCCAGCCTAGAAAACTACCCGACCCCCAGCCCAGAAAACTACCCCCGACCCCCCTGCCCAGAAAACTACTCCTGAACCCCTGTACCAGAAAACTACCCCTGTCCCCAACAGGTCCGAAAAGTAGCCCGACCCTCAGCCCAGAAAACTACATCGACCCCCACCCAGGTCAGAAAAGTAGCCCCTATCTCCAGCCCAGAAAAGTACCCTGACCCCCTACCCAGCCCAGAAAACTAGGTCGGACCTCCCCAGCTCTGAGAACTATCCCTGACCCCTCACCCAGCCCAAATAACTCGCTCCTACCCATCCCAGAAAAGTAGCCACAACCCTCAGCCCAAAAAAGAACCCCACACCCCCAGCCCAGAAAACTACCCCTGACTCCTCTACCCAGCCCAGAAAACTAGCCCCGACCCCCTACCCAGCCCAGAAACTAGCCCCGACCCCAGTCCAAAAAACTACTCTTGACCCACTCCCAACCCAGAAAACTACACTGACTCACCGCCCCACACCCAGAAAATTAGCCCGAGCCCCCCCCCCCCAACCCATAAAACTACACTTACCTCACTGTGGCACTCTTCCTGGCGAGATCTTCCTGCTTCGGTTCCCAACAGTCAGCAGCTAGGCCGCATGGTTAAGGCATATGCATGGTTAAGGAAAGCGTGGTTTAGCTTGCGTGGTCGGAACACTCGTGGTTAAGACCTCGGTATTCTGGCTGTTCCCCGTCATCAATGACTCCTTCTTCAAATCCAGTCTTCTCCTAGAAGCTGTTAAATGAGAAGGTAACTCTTTGACTGGGACCAATGTGGTCCTTGAATCTGGCCCACGTTCTATCTCAGTTAGCCTTAAATCTTATTTTTGGCCCAGTCTAGTGCAACCAGTTGCCTGCGGCTGGTGCTTTTTGATGTTATTTTTATTTAAAACTTTGAAAATTCATATCTCCAGTTCCCTTTATCACATTTGTGTTGCTTGTTCATTAAAATATTCTGTATTGCTATAAATTGAAGTGGTTATTTTATTAAGCCGTTTTCTCGACTTTTTACCTGTTATTTGGTACTTCTAAATGCGTGAAACATGTTCTTAAGTTGAGCATGTCTGCTCTGTGCCAGACCTACCAAGGGTTGAACAGGTTTATACTTTTACTGGACCTAAAAAGAATGGTCATATTATTACTTGTGGTGGACTACAGTCCACTTCACTTAATCACCTTTCTCACATTTACTTTATGAACCTGAATGTGGCAAAACAATTTTGGCCCGCCAGCTATTTTAATGGCTTTAGCATTTAAGGTCTTGAGATGCTGAATTTCCATTTGCGTAATTGTGTGAAATTCTGGAAAAATTGTGTTTAATACAAATCCAGCATTTAACACTATATTTTAGTGACAAATGCATCCTTGCATCCATTTTAGATGCGATGATGCATTTCGGACTTAAAATAAAAAATAAAAATCACAAAAGCACTGTCGTCGACAACAATTACTTGCGTTCTGTTAGTTTGTGTTTTTCCCTGTGCTCTTGCAAAAGGAATTTTACCCAAACAAACCTGAAATTATGTAACGTGGAAGGATGGCATCATTTCAAAACTGCTGTGTTACACCAAATGCCATAAATTAAGCAAGATAACATCAGCATAACGAACATTTTACCTGGGCCTACATACTACTACTAATAGTTCAATATTCTACAAAGGAAAAAACAACCTATGAAAAAATTGCATGTGGTTTTGGTTTTCATTTTTTTTTTAATCCAGCTTTAACGTCAACAGATCACTGTGGATGTCACTGCACGCAGGGAAGTGCATTATGCAGAGCAAGTGAATTGCCACCTTGATAATAACTATCATTTACAGCTGTTTGTCTGCTGTAATTGCCCATGTTTGCGAGTAATTGCTAGTTGATGATGAGCTTTTCTGTTCAGTGCCTCCTAGCGGACTACAGGCAAGCTAACCCAAGAGATATTTCACAATTAGGCGCTGTTCTGCTGAAGGGAGGATTACATGGTGTGTTATACTGATAAAGGCAGCTACAGAGTCATGAACTGTAATCACAAGAATGCCCACTCCCTGCCACACTTCCCACGCAAAGTACAGCCTCAGAAGCCGGTCTCAAATAAAGTCACCACATCTAAAACCCGTATTGTTTTACAACATTTTACAGAACCAAAAATATATGGACTTTTTCAGAATGCATGCATGCGTGAGAAACCTCACCCACCAATGCCACTATGGGTAGCAGGCCATGGACACATTTCTTGTAAAATTAGGAACCTCACCAGCACTCAGTCCAGAGGTCATTCATGTGGACACGATTCACGAAAAGGCCAGGTGTAGCAGAAGTGATATCACACATCCTCTGATACCCAATGTTATCACAGGGCTGACTTCCTGCCTCATCTTTATTTAGCTCCTCAACAACCTCTTAATTACTGCTGAATGGCTAGGTGAAGAACAAGTAGACACAACAACAGTGTAGGCTGGGTTTTAATGCAGCAGGTCTCATAGCTCAAAGGGACTTGTTTACCTTCTATTATAAGTCCTGTAAATGTAGGGGCAAAACCAGAGGCCTTGGCACAAGTAGGCAAGCCAGAATAGCAGTGCATAGTGTTGGCTACCTACAGTTCACAACCATGGTCTTGAAGTGCCATATCTATGATGTTTAGATTGCTCCACTATGGTAGGATGCTGGGCCGGACTGGCCGTTGCGGGCACCGGGCAATCCCCCGGTGCGCCACAAGGGTGGGGGCTGGTTTTGGGCCCCTGGGGGCCGTTTTTGTTACAGGGCCGTTTATGCAGCATAGCTGCAAAACCGGCCCTGTAACTAAATCTAACGAAAACCGGCCCCAGCAAAGAGCTCGGTCGCATTCCCCCCCCCCCCCCCCCCCCCCCCCCCCTCACCGAGGCCGGCCGAGCACTTTGCCAGGGCCGGTTTTGGTTCCCAGTCCGGCCCTGGTAGGATGCCATGTTTCCAGTCCAGGGCTTCCATTTAGCAGTTCACTATATTTTGAGATCTGTAGTCTTGGTTTGCTTAAGTTGAACCAATTGGATAAAAACACCTGGTGTTGAATTGTAAAAAACAGTGTCCTAACAAACTGGAGTCAACTGGCAAGACTCATAATCTTCAAAGAGCCATTTCTCATGAGGATGAATTTTAGTCAGTCTTAGCTTTTTATCCATTCCTACTTAACATACTGGAGATTACAGGTCAAGACTTATACGGCCTGATTAGTCATTTCTTTCCGACCCATGCATAAACCCCTGTTAACGCATGGGTCAAAATTATGAGCGGAGTGTTGTTTAATGCATCTAATGATTATCGAATGTTAAGTACCTCAAACTTTATCAAATTTCGACAGGTCAGACGAGCCGAAATTTAATAGACAAAAACATAGGATATTTACTGTATCATGTGGATTTTGGCGAGTTAAACGCCAAAATCTGCATGTTATTCCCCATAAACTCATAATAGGTGTTATTTATCTCACCAAATATATAATTTACCCCGTGGTATTGTTATTAATCAGGGGTAATAACTATGGAATCAAATCATAATCAGGCTCATGGTATGAAAATTAAACTACAAGCCAAGCGTCCTTAGTACATTGGCCGAAAACTCAAAAGGGTTGAAGAATAGTTTCTTGACATATAGCAAGCGAACAAAATATTGTATACTTTAGTTATGATGGACTACTGCTCATCTACGGTTGAGAAATGCTGGCTCCTATCAAGCCACCCAGTCTTTTACACCAGGTGAAGCAGCCAAGAGGCGATTTACCAGTGATGTGCAACTCTCATTAACAAATGCATTTAATGGTGAACACAGGAGTGCAACAGATTCCCATGTTAAATAATCCCTCAATCAAGTCGGTGTTCCAGGCTATTCCTCTGGAAGCACTTAGGATATCGCAGGGCCACGGTCGGCCTCATTAACAAATCTCAGATTGGAAATTATCCTGCCAAAATGAGCGCTCGCCAACTTGATTAAGGGATTACTTTTTTCAATTTCAACACGAGAGGTCACATTGGACCTAGGCTACACTACACCCAGTATACTTGTGGAGTACAATCATTCTCAACGTATACTCTAACTTCAACGAAAGGATACTCTCCTACTAAGCCTTGACGAAGTTCTCATCATGAGAATGAAATGCGTTGGCTGACCATGAAATCACCAATTTTGAGATAACAAACTGATTGAAAATAAAGACTCATTTGAAAAACTGAGTATTGGCTTCTTGGATTTCATCACCTGATGCACGACCAACCCCTTTATTTGCTTAGGATCTGATTTACAGAGGCATCACCTGACGGCTGGTGCAAGGGCTTGTTGCGCAAGTTACCTGATACAATCGAAACTTATGTGAGGTGCAGAAACAGCAGTCCGCCGTCAAAGTATCTCTGTTAAATTAATAGACTTAGTGCCTTCCACAATCAAAAGCAGGGGTGCATAGCTAAGCAGCACACTGCATTCACATTACATAGACTCAGTGCCTTCATAATATAAATCAGGGGTGCATAGCTAAGGAGCACACTGCATTCACATTACATAGATTTAGTGCCTTTCATGAAATAAAACAGCAGAGCATATCTAATGTGGACACTACATTCACATTACATACAGTTAGTGCCTTCATAACACAAAGGGGCCGTGAGGCAATGCATAGCTAAGGAGCACAATACATTCACATTGCATAGACTTAGTGCATTCTAGAATAGAAAGTAACAGTGTGCCAGTTCTAGAGAGCCCAGTGCATCCGCATTGCTTGGACTTAGCGCCTTTCATAATGTAATGCAACACTGTGTCAGTTCTAGAGTGCCCAGTGCATTCGCATTGCATGGACTTAGCACCTTTCATAATGTAAAGCAACTTGTGTGCCAGTTCTAGAGTGCTCAGTGCATTCACATTGCATGGACTAAGCGCCTTTCATAATATAAAGCAACAGTGTGTCAGTTCTAGAGTGCCCAGTGCATTCGAATTGCATGGACTTAGCGCCTTTCATAATATAAAGCAACAGTGGGGCAGTTCTAGAGTGCCCAGTGCATTCGAATTGCATGGACTAAGCGCCTTTCATAATATAAAGCAACAGTGGGGCCGATCTAGAGTGCCCAGTGCATTTGTATTGCATGGACAAAGCGCCGTTCATGATATAAAGCAACAGTGTGCCAGTTCTAGAGTGCCCAGTGCATTCGCATTGCATGGACAAAGCGCCGTTCATGATATAAAGCAACTTGTGTGCCAGTTCTAGAGTGCCCAGTGCATTCGCATTGCATGGACTTAGCACCTTCCATAATATAAAGCAACGTGTGTGCCAGTAGTTCTCTGAGTGCCCGGTGCATTCTCATTGCATGGACTTAGCGCCTTCCATAATATAAAGCAACAGTGTGCCAGTTCTAGAGTGCTCAATGCATTCGCATTGCATGGACTAAGCGCCTTTCTTAATGGAGTGCCCAGTGCATTCGCATTGCATGGACTAAGCGCCTTTCTTAATGGAATGCCCAGTGCATTCGCATTGCATGGATTAAGCGCCTTTCTTAATGGAATGCCCAGTGCATTCGCATTGCATGGATTAAGCGCCTTTCTTAATGGAATGCCCAGTGCATTCGCATTGCATGGATTAAGCGCCTTTCTTAATGGAATGCCCAGTGCATTCACATTGCATGGACTTAGAATACTCTCTATGATAAAGAAAAAAAAAAAAAAAAAAAAGAACAAGGAAGTGTTGGTCCCAGACAATTCCAGCAGCCAGCGGCACAGTGTTCCTAGACAAGGCTACATAGTTTTCGCCCAACAGGCAGAGTCGAGTCCCCGGATGGAGTTCTAGATCTGGAAGCCTTGTTAATACCACAAGTAAGGTCAGTGACTAGCAAATGCTATCTGCTTACAAAGTGCCTCCTTCCCTGCCCAGAACCAGGCACCCCTGGCGCCATCTCGTGCTATTGCCAGGACTGCCTGTTGGCTGCCGCCTTAATTGCTGTCCGTGTGTCAGCATGTCCAAAACATTGTAGTCACACAGTGCGGGACCTTTGGAAATGTGATCATGTGCGAGGCCCGCAGAGCCCTGCGCTGGCTGTGGAACACCAGTTCAGATGAAACCCTTCTATTTCACTCATAGAATGTCGCGTGTGCCTTATGTGCCCGCCCCTGCTGCCCGGCACGCGCGCTGCACTCCGGACACCTGCCCCGGGAGCGCATCTCCAGAACTGAAAGGGCTCGAACAGGTGGGCGCTCTTTTCAGTAAATGCGTCAAATCTGTGAACAAGCCTACCATTGGACATTGGAAGGATAGCGATCAATCTAGCAATTTAAAGAAAAAAGTGGTTGGGTTAGCACCATGAAGCCTTCTAGGTCTTCGCTCACCCTATAATTCATGAAATACTTTAATTAATGAACAATGCAACAGTGCATGTTTTGAACTGTCCACAGCATTCGCATTACACCAACTTAGTACTTTTCCTAAAACAAAGGGACAACTTAGCAGTGAACGCTCTAAAGTGCTCACAGCATTCCCCCATTACATTGTGAAAGTGTATGCCTCAATGTAAAAAAAATCGAGAGAAAGGACGTGAGTTCACTGGGAGGGGCTTGGGGGGTGCTCTAACCTTTTACTACGGAAGTTACCACCACTTATCAACTGATGTGGGAGATAAAACTGCTGTGTTTCTATTTTGTAAAGTGGATCAAAGTTAAGCGTTACAACTTTTCTAGGAGGTTCTAACACTGCAAAAGGGTGTATACCCCTGACACATTTCACAGTTATTTTCCTCTCGCCCACACCCATCTTTGTTCACGCTGGCTGAAACATCTGGAACAAAAACTGAAAACAATGATTCGTAATGGGAGCGCCCAGCACAGAACACCTCCTGTAAAGTATCCGGGCCATGTTTACTCGTTGGTGGGAACCATATTTCACTTTTGAACAATCACTTCACAATCTATTGCCTTCTGGGAGTTCCCTCTTTATTTACTCCAACCGAGCACACTCTTTTATGACACCAGATTACAATGTTTCTTAGGTCAGCCAAGGACTAGGAGATAGTGTAACGTGGAGTCACCTGTAATCAATCATACAGACATTATCTACACTTCGCCCTCCTACACACAGACCCATGGCCGCCGGTTGGCTCCATTTCACGTGGGACGTCTTCTGTCAGTCGTGACATTCTGTTTTTTGGTTGTTTACCATCGGCACATGGCATTCTGGGATTTATAGTTTCACTTGAACCCTAGGCATGAACTCAAATCATCACATCATGTAAAGTGGAGCACAGAAGCAGGACCCCGTGAGGTTTAACACCTGCCGCGGGGCCAGTAGGCATCCCTCTACATCTCCCGTGCGGAGGATACACCTGCACAATCCTCCGCCCCTAGAAACGATTCTAGAGACCAGACGTGCATACACTCCCAGGGAGCACGAGACAGGCATCGCTCACCCGCCTCGTGCAGCCCCTGCTCTGGTGCCCCGCACACAGCAGCCTCCCATTGGTTGCCCACGACTTACCTCCAGGATCTGGACGTAGGTGGCAGGGAACCAGCCCCGCGCGCCGCCTTTCTCCCCTTCCCACCAGCCGCCGTCCAGCACCTGCAGCACCTTGATGACCTCCCCGGCCTCGAAGCGCAGCCCCTGCTGGTGCTGCTCCCCCGAGAAGGGGTACAGGCTCCGGCAGAGCAGCCCGGAGATGGCCGGAGGGGCTGACAGGGTAGGAGTCGGAGGGCTGGACAGGGTAGGGTCAGGTGCTCCAGACATGGCAAGGGCTGGGGGGGCAGACGGCCAAGCCTCCCGACCCTCGTGCTCCTCACTGACGGGGCTCACAGGCGGCCCAGCATGGTCCCCGAGCTCCGATCCAGGGGTTCGGCAGGTATGAGGATGGAAAACAGCACAGCAGGACCAACAATCCTCTCCGCGTGGAACGGCGGCGCCCCTCGCCCAGGTGCTCCTCAGTGCCTCGGTGCTCCTCGCCCAGGTGCTCCACAGCTGCCCGGCCCCTCGCCCAGGTGCTCCTCGGTGCCCCTCGCCCAGGTGCTCCTCAGTGCTCCTCAGTGCCTCGGTGCCCCTTGCCCAGGGGCTCCTCAGTGCCTGTGCCCCTCACACTAAGCCCCCCATGTTCCACAGTCTGCCTCCTTGTAGCGCTGGTGATACTGAACAGCAGGGTCTCCCGAGTTTAACCAGCGAAAAGACTGCCAGGCACAGTTACCATGAAGCACCCTGCTCCTGGTGCGCGACGCGCTCCTCTCTGAGGACTTGGACCACTCGGCGTAGCTGTCGAACCCACAGCAGGATGACCCCAAGCTGGGGTCCACCGTCCGCGCAGGGTGTGCTCCGGCCACTCACCCGCAGCCCCGACTCATTGCATTTCCCTCTCACACCCGCGCTGCTGCTCTCCAGAGGAAGGAAAGTGATCTCACTTCAGCTGCGCTTGAATCGTGTCAGCTTTTTTTTCTTTCACAATTCTGTAACTTGTGTGCGTGTTTTTTGAAGGCGGTGCAACAGGAACAAGACAGCCAAGCTCACAGTGTCCGGGGCCACGAACATGTAGTGACAGGAGGGGACGGTCCGTCTGTGACCAGCGGTTCTGTTAACTTCCACTTCGAGATCCCGAGCAGCGATTTCCCAACATCTGAGCTCCCTCTAGCTCCTCAGCTGCGCACAATATTCTGTTTCCCATTCATTACCGTGTTACCTCGAGTAGATGGCCCTCCACATTGGTATACATTACCAAATGCACGTAAGGGAAAGGCACTCTGATTTATCCCACGGGTATTATTCTGGATTAAAGAAAATATACGCATGCAGCGCAGACAACAATGTCACAAAACCACAGCACGTTCGCTGACTGACTGCAGATTGCTAAGGGGGACATGGCTTAATACAAGGGGGGGCCAATAGGCCCCCACGCAAGCATGGCGGGGCCCGGTCCCTCCCACAACCCGTCCCCTTCGGGGCCGCGTTCCTCGCCCCCTCGCCCCGGAAGTACTGGTGTGCTTCCGGGGCGAGGGGGCGGGGTCGCGGCGGCGAAGGGGTTAAGAGCCTGGGGAGCGCGGGAAGCGGCCTCTTTGTGCCCGCGCTCCCCAGGCTCGCTCCTCGCCCCACCGTGGGGCCGTTTAATTTTCTCTTTTGTTTATTGCAGGTTACCCAGCGGATCATGGATGTTAAGAACGGCGTTGGAACACTGGGAGGTCCGGTGGTTCGTGAATCTTCCTTAAAGACTTCGCCGCTGCACTGGTGGACGAGCTCGGAGTTTGCGGTGAGGAGAGCAGCGGAGCCTCATGCGACCAATTTGGAGATGGGCTTGCCGGCGGAGAAGGCAACCGCCTCGAAGGATCTGCTGCGGCTGTGCGAGACGTCAGGACGGAAACCGCGTTGCTGGTGTGCATAAAGTTAAGTTGGGAAGAAAAACAGCTAGGGGGGCGTGTAATGAGCACTTGCGCATAATTTTGTGTGTTTCAAAATGATTGTGTGAAACTTGCTTTACAAGCACGAGTTTTCTCCCATGCTTTAGGTTTGTGTTTAGCACCAGCATGGGCAGCGTGGCTATTTTTCAAAGTTTACACTCATATGTCTCCTACCGTCGCTTTAGGCAGCTCCCAAACGGAATGCAATAAAACCACACTGTTGGGTTGACTCACGCGCATAGGGAGAGGGCAGAAAGTGCCGCTACTATCCTTGATTGGACATGCCTGTGTTGCTGGTGTTTCCGAGAGGCTGTAAATTCGGGGGCATGGCGGATCAGATCGCAGGTGGGCCCCCAATACGTCTTATACGCGGGTCTTCATAAGGACAGAGTGAAAACTGAGTGGGGAGCAACCTGAGTTCCAGTTACTGTCAATGTAGGAATTAACTGATCATTAACTTACATCAAGTCGTTAGCTCGGTCATTAGATCACTGTGCTCATAACCCTCTGTTCATGGGTTCGATTCTCCTTATAACATGTAATTAATATATCCCTGGCAATGAAGGGGACTACCTTTGGTGCAGGTGTGCCACCTTTTCAAATACCAAAATACACCCACAGTGTATTTTTCTAGTGACTGGAGTGGGCTGGGCCATTGCCCTAAGTTGTAGTGAACGGAAGGGCGAAGTGAATGGCACCTAAATAGACCAATGGAAAATGAGGGATGGCTAAATGCTCATGTGAGTAAGTTTTGGCTAACACCAGACGTAAAAGAAATAGACAATTGCATTCTTAAAGTGGTCACCATACACACGTAGGTGGGGCTTTTTAAATAACATCATCATTCATTTTACCTGTCTATTAGTAGTGACATTCAAAAATGTTAAGCAGTAGGGGGAAATGTGTGGATATATTTCGAGTGTACGCCATTGGCCCTGTCAAGGGCAACATGTCACAGTGCTGCACATTGAGCCCAAGAGATTCACTTAGTCCTACTCCAATTAATGAAAGTCCTACAGCAGATTCACGTCATTTATTGGTGTAATTTTATTTGTGTAATTTTAAAAATGTTATATGCATGTCGAGGTTGCTAATTACTTAGCTTAGACAGCAAACAGCCATTGACAAAGCCAATAGTCCAGGTATGCTACAGGTAATATATAGTTGGGGGAGATGATGGAAAAATTACAAGTGGGCGGCACATTAGGCTAGTCCACAGTTTTGGTCCTTTACTTGTCATGATGTCCCCAGGGCTTCAAATGTAAGCTCTTCAAACTGTTAGACAAACCATGTTTGCTATGTACTTATCTTAGGCAGCAAACAGCCACTGACAAAGCCAATAGCCCAGTCTTACAGGTAAGATACTTGTAATAGTAATAATTGTGGTAATGACAGAAAAGACTACAAGTGGGTGGCTAGACCACAGTTTTGGTTCTGTGCTGTACCTGTGGTTGAAGAACAGCGCCATATAAAAATGCATAAGTAAATATTAGTCACTTTGGTAACGATCCCGAGTATTTAATGATGCCACTGCACTTATAATTCTTTAAAACCGATTTGTCGCGGGAAGGGCCCGGTGCGCCGCTCAAACAGCATGTTCATGCGCTGGCTGAACTGTCAGGCAGAGGTGAGCTAGCATGCAGTTGCTTTAGCAATAGGTTCATGCTCTCAATGGTGCAACAGGTGCAGTGACACAGGGGCCCAAAGTTATAGGAACCCCGCTAAACATCTAATATTGCTATATTTTGCTACTGACCAGGCGGTTACGAGTACTGGTAGCTTGCAGACAACAGCACATGAGTTGAAGGATTCAGTGGCGCCCAATCAGAAGTTCTCAGAATTCCTCTAGACAGTTCATTTTGCTATTATATAGGTAGTGGTGGATAGCCAACGAAAGCTGAAGAAAAATGATAGGCTCAACTCCTTTCTGTATAAAGAACCACAGTGGAATAATATTTGATGCTAGAAGTGACGTGATCAGTCCAGTTCAATTTCGAATGCCCAAAGTGGAGGTATTAATGTTTACACGTTTATATCAAGTACTGTTTGGCTCCAGTTTGGTGGAGAAGTGTGGCTCAAATGGTTGGAGGTGCAGACCCTGATGCGGAGGTCTAGCCCGGGACCAGGAGTCAATTCCCCGTCTTGGCGGGGTTTTGGGCTCAATTTACCAGCAACTGCCAGCCTCTGATGTGGACCAGGGTGACCACCTGCTACTGGGGATAGCAATAAGGCAGTGGGACTTTTAAGTAGAATAGTGTGGGTAGGTAAAGTACTATCCCACATCCTATCACACCTGTTTACAAGCAAGTTGGTTCAGTAAATGGTTGGCCAGGGTGAGCACCTGCTACTGGGGATAGCAATAAAACAGTGGGGCTTTTAGCTCACAAGTTAATCAAAAGGATGGTTCAGGGCCACAAATAATTGCCCGCTGAAATTGGGAGATCTTTATCTCTTTCTTTAAATGAAGAATGTCCAATGTAGGCCCGGGAGGGCGGCATCCATGACAGATTTGCAGGATAATCAACACGCTTTAAAATGTGTTATATTGAGAGGCACTGTATCTAAATGCATTTAATATGTTGATACTAATCTCAGAGATGCTGCCCATTGCATACCTACATTTCGGCAAGAACACTTTAAACGACCATTTGTCAGTTTGGTTGAGTGCAAGGAGCATGAAAAGCTGCCCACATGGGGTTAAACGCTGTGACATTAGGATGACAATTACTGTGCCCTTGTTTTTCCTTTCTGACTCAGCGACAAGACAGTCGTGCTTGCTATTTAGTTGGTAAATAGACAATCTAACCATAATTGCTGACACTTTTGAATTACTATCTTTGGGGTCTGCTGAGGTGATAGAACAACCGTGGATCCATTCACGGATAGGGTATACCCCTTTTCTTGGGGTCCTCCTGGTGAGTAACGCACATCTAAGGGTAGGGCTTGACGAGGCTGTGAAAGCCAGTTTCCCAGGTCCCACATTTCCTTTGCAAACCAAAGCAGAAATCCAAACAAGGGACTTATTGCATTGTGAAGGTAATCAACATCTGAGGTGCTGTTCACTACTTTAGGGGGACATTGCACCAGCCCAAACGACCCTTCATTGATGGTAGGTTAAAGTCAACCTTATTAGACAAGCTATCCTAGTGGTAGCTGTGGGGGAGCAACCTTCAGCCTAAGTCTTGAAGGAATATAGAGCAGCTCGTTTTACCAGCCTATAATATCAGGAAGGAGTAAGTGAAAAGAGAACAGGTGTATAACAAATATATCTATTTGTTCTAAACACACCCCTCTAGCTCCTTTACGAGGCTATATATCGGGAATATTGACAATACCAGTTCTGGTTCTGGATCAGCCAGGAAATTGCCATTCCATAGTAGACCTGTTAGTTTCAGGTAATTTCCTCAGAGGACGTAGAGCACGCAAAAAACTCACTAGAGTAGAGTGGATCTAAAGAGGAGGGTCGTGACCATGCCTAAATCCCATCTCTGATACTGCTGGTGCTCTTATATGGGCAGGTGGGTCAGACAGATTTGCAGATGAACAAGGCTGAACTGGGGGAGGCAGAATGGGTTGATGAACGGTAACACATTAAACCCTGATCTGTTGAAACTAATGTTGCATCATGATTTACAATAGGTGGCGGTGTACTATCAATTGATTGGACAATCATGGGTGGCAACGGGGGGGCCACCTGCTACTTGCAACTTGTTAGGGAAATGATGCTCAGTCTGGGATCATGAGAATAATACTTATAGGTTATGGTTGCCCCTTAGTTGTATTACGCGTTACCACTGTCAGCCACGATCCAAGCCAACAGTCAGGCGCAAGGGGTTCGATACTTAGAACACGTATATCTCATCAAGTTGTGATTGGGTGGGTGCCAATACAAACGGACTGTCCCTTTTTAACTGTTATCCTAATCATCGTTAAGGAGTCATGAGGGCGTTATGGTATGCACTGGGGACTCCATGCTTTGTGGCAATACACTACACACTGGGTAGTATTTGTTAATGAAGGCCATTTTTTCAGGGTACTCTTCATAACACTGATACAGTCACGCTACAGGGGACACAAACTGAGGCTATGCTCAACACTTAGTCGGAAGTGTTTAGGAGTAGGCATCTGACGCTAATCGTATCTCAAACGTGGCAAGGGATGGCAATGTAAGACTAGCACATGTACTGCAGTTATCGCCAGAAACACTAATGGTTTGTGTTTATCTTTTCCATTTATGTATGGCCGGGTCCATGGTGGATATCTGGAGTGCTCCGCATCACAAAGCTGCTACAGGTGGACAGCCCAAGGGATGCTGACGTCAGGTAGAGGATGGCAAACAACAACGCAAGTGTGATGGTCGAGCGATTAAAAAACGCAGGAGGTGCCAACACAGAGTTGATTGTTTCGGTGTGTAAGCCCTTATAGGGGGCTGGCGGCAGTAACGTAGCAGGATGTGGCTTCACAAAAAAATTGCAGTATTTGCCGTCACAGGAAAATGTATACCTTCAGTAACGGCGCCTGTGCACGCAGGGCCACCAGTGTCAGATATGCATAGATCACCAATTGGTAAGTGACAACGGTAGAGATGGGACAGTACACAAGGGTATGCAGTCCTAGCCTCGGCAACCCCAGGAAGGATAGGCCTATGCAGCGCCTCGTTTCCCCGGTTCAGGAAGTGGGGACTTCCATGGTAAAAGTAGTATCATGCACTTAACACTTTCCAGGCGTAATGGCTGGGTGTGGATGGTTAGCAGACTGTACAGTATACCAGTGGGAAGGGTAGAATGTAGTACCAGGTTTCCCCCGGTCATAGCATCTGCAGGGAGCCTCGAGAGGCGTGCCCCCCACACCCTCAGTCATGTTAGGACATGGGGTAACGGTGATAGGACACAGACGGCACCATAGGGGGGGCTCGGTTTCCCCCAGGCTGAACGTAAGAGGGGTGGGGGGGCTAGGCGAGTGCAAGGAGTCACTCGGTGAAGAATCACTCGATAAAGAGGATCAACACTTGGTTTGAGAAACTATGTCATACACATTAAGCGCAGAATATCCCACAGGGGGTCATCGCAGGACCAAGTAGACTAACAGTCGGTTGATAACTCACAGGGTGGGGGTTCCGGTAGACAGTCGGGGATGCCCTAGGGATAGGGAATTAAATAGCAGGGGTAGAGGGTTTTTGGATTAGGAAGTTATGACCTTTCAGTGTAGGCGGTTTGGGGGGGGGCCAGATAGTCGGTTAACTACCTGGCCTGTGGCGGTAAGGTCATTAATCGGTGAGCAGCATTTTAAGGTCCTTACGGGGGGGGCGGACCCATTCACGAAAGGGGCCGCCCGCGGGAGGGGCCATTTGGTCTCTCTCAGAACTTCAGGGGCAGGAGATGGTCTCCATTAATTTAAAGGGTGCGGGGGAGGGAGTCTACGCTTTCCTCAGGCTGGTAGCCACCCCTCACAACACTATGACGTCATTAAGGTGCGCGAGTGTCTGGGCCCTCCTGTTATGGTTAAATGGAGTTCGGGGAGCGCACGTGGGTGTAACGTGCCCTGGGTTGCGCATGCGCATCTTCAACGCGAGAGCGCAGCTGTAAAAGGATCTGACACCGGTTGGCGACCTTGCCGTAGGCCTTTATTAAAGTTATTAAAAAGTTATTAAAAAGTATTGGAAATATTAGAATGCAGTTTAATTTTCAGGATGATTAGATTACGTTAGGAGACACGCTGTATTAGCTATTTGTTAAGGTTAGCCCATCATACCATGTCGAAACGGATGTCAATCTAATATTCTGAAAAGTGTGCATTTTAATAATTATCAGAAATGTTTATTTGATTAAAATTTTTGATTTGTTTTTATATTTTAATAAATACGGCCAGGGGGGGGGCCCCGTACCCCCCCTTGACTTCCAAAGACCCCCATGTGTTGACTGGTTGAATTGGGTAATTCGGTCAGTGTTCAAGGGGGGAGGTGGCCGGCAGTCCAAGACCATGATACAAGGGGGGGCCAATAGGCCCCCACGCAAGCATGGCGGGGCCCGGTCCCTCCCACAACCCGTCCCCTTCGGGGCCGCGTTCCTCGCCCCCTCGCCCCGGAAGTACTGGTGTGCTTCCGGGGCGAGGGGGCGGGGTCGCGGCGGCGAAGGGGTTAAGAGCCTGGGGAGCGCGGGAAGCGGCCTCTTTGTGCCCGCGCTCCCCAGGCTCGCTCCTCGCCCCACCGTGGGGCCGTTTAATTTTCCCCACCCTCCATCCCTTATGTAGCAGACCTTGGGGCTTGGCAAATGGTGAGTATCAGGTTTTGTCAATGTGCCGGAACATAGATGTAAGGGGGACTTGATCCAGTAGGCCTGGAATTTCCTGTGTACTGGAAGGAAGTACAGAATTTAAACGTTGGTGCAGTGCCGTGATTTTAACCAATTCTTTCCTTAGGCCCCTTTTTCCCGCTTACAGGAGTAATTATATATGTAGATGTTATGCTTTGCTGTGTGTTAACAATTTTATCCTTAGGCCTTTTTTCCTTTTAGAATAGCATTGTCGTATTTATTATGTGTGTCTGGCGGTAAGGTCATTAATCGGTGAGCAGCATTTTAAGGTCCTTACGGGGGGGGCGGACCCATTCACGAAAGGGGCCGCCCGCGGGAGGGGCCATTTGGTCTCTCTCAGAACTTCAGGGGCAGGAGATGGTCTCCATTAATTTAAAGGGTGCGGGGGAGGGAGTCTACGCTTTCCTCAGGCTGGTAGCCACCCCTCACAACACTATGACGTCATTAAGGTGCGCGAGTGTCTGGGCCCTCCTGTTATGGTTAAATGGAGTTCGGGGAGCGCACGTGGGTGTAACGTGCCCTGGGTTGCGCATGCGCATCTTCAACGCGAGAGCGCAGCTGTAAAAGGATCTGACACCGGTTGGCGACCTTGCCGTAGGCCTTTATTAAAGTTATTAAAAAGTTATTAAAAAGTATTGGAAATATTAGAATGCAGTTTAATTTTCAGGATGATTAGATTACGTTAGGAGACACGCTGTATTAGCTATTTGTTAAGGTTAGCCCATCATACCATGTCGAAACGGATGTCAATCTAATATTCTGAAAAGTGTGCATTTTAATAATTATCAGAAATGTTTATTTGATTAAAATTTTTGATTTGTTTTTATATTTTAATAAATACGGCCAGGGGGGGGGCCCCGTACCCCCCCTTGACTTCCAAAGACCCCCATGTGTTGACTGGTTGAATTGGGTAATTCGGTCAGTGTTCAAGGGGGGAGGTGGCCGGCAGTCCAAGACCATGATTTGTGAAAGGAAGACTGCCGGTGCCTGAGGCTCTGTTCAAAAGTCGGCGGCCGCTGCAATTGAATGTCGGTGCGCAAAATACAATGGCTGGTAGTCTTTATTTCACTTTTAGGCACCACCTGCCCCTCTTTGTCGGCCTTGCAGGTTCCTGCTTTCTCTCTTTGTGACAGTGTTGCCTTCTCTCCCTTCCCTTTTCTCCATCTATGTGCTTTCACTTTCTGGCACTCGGTAAACATTTCTGTTGGTGGGGGAGAGCTGGTCCCTAAAACTAAGTGCTGGTGGCCGCCACCTGCTTAAATTAGGCACTGCATGGGGAAATATATTAACCCTCCCTTGCCCATTGTTTAAGTAATGGTACTGAGAGACGAAATTCTTGCCTCCCATCGTAAACGGAGGGGTAAATAGCATGTATGCCTATATCCCACAAGGGCTTGTGTCCAGAGTACAGGTGGGGCAAAAAGCTAAATTATTTTCATTAACAAATGTACCCATGCATTGTGCTTGAGATTTGCATTTTTTACGCCTTTCTCCTACTGTTACCACCTAAAGGTGTTTTTGGCAAAGCAGGTAGTAAAAGCATGTACAAAATGTGAGTAAGCACTATTTGCACTCAGCTTTAATGTGGAGCGAGGGCGAAAAAGATGTGAATACTGTTTGCACCCTTTTTACCATCAGTGTCAGAGAAGCTAGGGTCACATTGAATATCAAAGAACCGTCGGCAAAGCACACTGCAACAAAGGGTCTGCCTGCAAAAACTAACATCTCTCAATGTCGCAACCAGAGGCCTCAGTCCAATGGTCTCATTCAGACTTTGGCAGATACGATACTCTGTCAAAACATAACAGATATCCCATCTGCCTTATTACATGTGCCATATGTTTTAATAAGCACCACTGGTATGATGCAATTTTGCAACCTTGGTGTTTTTCGCATAAATATGGATTTTCAAAATCTGCCATGTAATCCGTCATTTGCTGCATAATCTGCAGATTTTGACAAAATAAAAATTGTTTCTAGCTGAAACAGATCAAAAGTTACTAAAACAGTGGTGAGACATGTTGCTGCACAATTGAAGACCCTATGGAAACGTTGACTGGTCACCTTTTGTTGATTATTCTGTCTTTAGGAGTTAAACTGGTACTAATGAGGTGCCACCTTTTCCTAAACAGTTCTAATATATACACATGACAAAATAATGAAGCAATTCTGTAAAAAATGTGCTGCACTATGCTCGGTGGTTAATTTGTAAAATAAGTGCTGGGGCTCTCATCAGGAGGCAGCTTCTACCAGCCCATTTCTCCTCTTAGTGCCCCCTAAAGCAGACGACATGAAACCCTGCAGGTGGGGTGAGGATGTGGTGTAATGGCCAGAGCTGCTGACCTCGGAGCTGGGGAACCAGTTCGAGACTCAGCGTCGGCAACATCTTGTGATTCTCTGCGAATCACTTAATCTCCCTGTGTCTACTGAAAATGAATGAGTCCTTAACTGTGCTCAAGCGCCGATGTTGATGATTAAGTGCAGGTGATGAGCATCGGAAACCACCGGCTCAAATTAAGGATTGACTATGCCACATAGCTTGTCTTTTCTTTCAGCATAATTATTCAACCCTAGCACATCATTCGGTCCACCCCTGCTGCATAATTCCAGTGGCCCTGCTTGTAATGCACTTGCAGTACAGTGGGTGGGACAGCCTCACGTTTGTTTTGGAGTATCCCAGCCGCCAAATTCTAAAGAGAGCCCTAAATCTGCTTCAGTGACTCACCAACTAAAGTTCAAGAGGACGATGCACAGAGTCAGATCTTTTGGAAATTCAAGGTCCTAAAACCCCCAGCCCACATTTGAGATCTGACCCACAGTATAGGCTATTGAGGGAATGGGATTCATGACTGGGCTCCATTTTCCCTTCCTATTCTCTATGCTGTATTTTATTTCCTTCTGTTAGTGCTTTGAAGTATTTGAAAGTGAGGGCTAACACTCGGAAAAACTGCTAAAAAAATACATAATTCTTCTCCTATGCTTTTTTTCATTGTACAAATCATTTTCATCAGGTAAGCTAATTTAACTAAAACAAAGACTTAAAAACGAAAGAATTCACAATTTGTTTATATCAGCCTCTAGGTGTGATCAATTTTTGCTCCTGATGCCACCAAGAGTCAGAAAGGGCTCCTGCCTCATTCTCCCCCGTGGGGTGATGCTGCAGTCAGACCCTGATGGGAGTGGCTACCTACTTTCTTGTTTATACTGTGTGGGGGGTTGAACATGCCATGCCCATCCTTGTGGCATTCCTCTTCTGAATCAATGCAGAAGTACGAGTGAGGTAAGCATGTTTATAATTTGTAAAAAAAAAATACCAGTGCAGGGGCCCACACTTTTCTTAGGATGCTTGTCTCTTTCTCCTCATTGGCACAGCTCACTGCCTGAAAATGTACAATGCCCAATTCTGAATTGATTTACAACAAGGGGTGGTGAGGGACAGAGTCTCTGAATTAAGCAGAATACTCTCACCCAGTCAAGAGATCAGGGCTAGATCCAACACCGTTTTTTAGCTCATTGCACCATCCCAGTTTCAGAACCTGGCTGTATGCAAATTAGTCTGTTCCTGTCCCAGTGCATGATGGGAACGGGGCAAACCAAACTACAAAAGCCAATTCTTACACTGGGAAGGAAACAAGCTTCCGGGGACCGGTTTCTGGCATTACAGCCGTCTTCGGCCCGGCTTGCTTGAATCCTGATGGTGCAATGAGCAAGGGACTCATGTCTGAGTATACCCTTCCACGCTTAGGGTGGACAAAATTATTTACAACAAGGGGTGGTGAGGGACAGAGTCTCTGAATTAAGCAGAATACTCTCACCCAGTCAAGAGATCAGGGCTAGATCCAACACCGTTTTTTAGCTCATTGCACCATCCCAGTTTCAGAACCTGGCTGTATGCAAATTAGTCTGTTCCTGTCCCAGTGCATGATGGGAACACGGCAAACCAAACTACAAAAGCCAATTCTTACACTGGGAAGGAAACAAGCTTCCGGGGACCGGTTTCTGGCATTACAGCCGTCTTCGGCCCGGCTTGCTTGAATCCTGATGGTGCAATGAGCAAGGGACTCATGTCTGAGTATACCCTTCCACGCTTAGGGTGGACAAAATTATTTACAACAAGGGGTGGTGAGGGACAGAGTCTCTGAATTAAGCAGAATACTCTCACCCAGTCAAGAGATCAGGGCTAGATCCAACACCGTTTTCACCGGATTCAAGCAAGCCGGGCGGAAGACGGCTGTAATGCCAGAAACCGGTCCCCGGAAGCTTGTTTCCTTTCCAGTAAAGAATTGGCTTGGTAGTTTGGTCTGCCCTGTTCCCATGATGCACTGGGCCAGGGTCAGACTAATTTGCATGTAGCCAGGTTCTGAGCTGGGATGGTGCAGTGAGCTAAAAAACGGTGATGGATCAAGCCCTGATCTTTTGACTGGGTAGGAGTGTTCTGCTTAATTCAGATACTCTGTCCATCACCACCCCCTTTATGAATCGTTTTGGCCACCACTAGTGTGGAAGGGCATGCTCAGATGTGAGTCCCTTGCTCACTGCACCATCAGGATTCAAGCAAGCCGGGCGGAAGACGGCTGTAATGCCAGAAACCGGTCCCCGGAAGCTTGTTTCCTTTCCAGTAAAGAATTGGCTTGGTAGTTTGGTCTGCCCTGTTCCCATGATGCACTGGGCCAGGGTCAGACTAATTTGCATGTAGCCAGGTTCTGAGCTGGGATGGTGCAGTGAGCTAAACAACGGTGATGGATCAAGCCCTGATCTTTTGACTGGGTAGGAGTGTTCTGCTTAATTCAGATACTCTGTCCATCACCACCCCCTTTATGAATCGTTTTGGCCACCACTAGTGTGGAAGGGTATGCTCAGATGTGAGTCCCTTGCTCACTGCACCATCAGGATTCAAGCAAGCCGGGCGGAAGACGGCTGTAATGCCAGAAACCGGTCCCCGGAAGATTGTTTCCTTTCCAGTAAAGAATTGGCTTGGTAGTTTGGTCTGCCCTGTTCCCATGATGCACTGGGCCAGGGTCAGACTAATTTGCATGTAGCCAGGTTCTGAGCTGGGATGGTGCAGTGAGCTAAAACACGGTGATGGATCAAGCCCTGATCTTTTGACTGGGTAGGAGTGTTCTGCTTAATTCAGATACTCTGTCCATCACCACCCCCTTTATGAATCGTTTTGGCCACAACTAGTGTGGAAGGGTATGCTCAGATGTGAGTCCCTTGCTCACTGCACCATCAGGATTCAAGCAAGCCGGGCGGAAGACGGCTGTAATGCCAGAAACCGGTCCCCGGAAGCTTGTTTCCTTTCCAGTAAAGAATTGGCTTGGTAGTTTGGTCTGCCCTGTTCCCATGATGCACTGGGCCAGGGTCAGACTAATTTGCATGTAGCCAGGTTCTGAGCTGGGATGGTGCAGTGAGCTAAAAAACGGTGATGGATCAAGCCCTGATCTTTTGACTGGGTAGGAGTGTTCTGCTTAATTCAGATACTCTGTCCATCACCACCCCCTTTATGAATCGTTTTGGCCACAACTAGTGTGGAAGGGCATGCTCAGATGTGAGTCCCTTGCTCACTGCACCATCAGGATTCAAGCAAGCCGGGCGGAAGACGGCTGTAATGCCAGAAACCGGTCCCCGGAAGCTTGTTTCCTTTCCAGTAAAGAATTGGCTTGGTAGTTTGGTCTGCCCTGTTCCCATGATGCACTGGGCCAGGGTCAGACTAATTTGCATGTAGCCAGGTTCTGAGCTGGGATGGTGCAGTGAGCTAAAAAACGGTGGTGGATCAAGCCCTGATCTTTTGACTGGGTAGGAGTGTTCTGCTTAATTCAGATACTCTGTCCATCACCACCCCCTTTATGAATCGTTTTGGCCACCACTAGTGTGGAAGGGTATGCTCAGATGTGAGTCCCTTGCTCACTGCACCATCAGGATTCAAGCAAGCCGGGCGGAAGACGGCTGTAATGCCAGAAACCGGTCCCCGGAAGCTTGTTTCCTTTTCAGTAAAGAATTGGCTTGGTAGTTTGGTCTGCCCTGTTCCCATGATGCACTGGGCCAGGGTCAGACTAATTTGCATGTAGCCAGGTTCTGAGCTGGGATGGTGCAGTGAGCTAAAAAACGGTGATGGATCAAGCCCTGATCTTTTGACTGGGTAGGAGTGTTCTGCTTAATTCAGATACTCTGTCCATCACCACCCCCTTTATGAATCATTTTGGCCACTACTAGTGTGGGAGGGTATGCTCAGATGTGAGTCCCTTGCTCACTGCACCATCAGGATTCAAGCAAGCCGGGCGGAAGACGGCTGTAATGCCAGAAACCGGTCCCCGGAAGCTTGTTTCCTTTCCAGTAAAGAATTGGCTTGGTAGTTTGGTCTGCCCTGTTCCCATGATGCACTGGGCCAGGGTCAGACTAATTTGCATGTAGCCAGGTTCTGAGCTGGGATGGTGCAGTGAGCTAAAAAACGGTGATGGATCAAGCCCTGATCTTTTGACTGGGTAGGAGTGTTCTGCTTAATTCAGATACTCTGTCCATCACCACCCCCTTTATGAATCGTTTTGGCCACCACTAGTGTGGAAGGGTATGCTCAGATGTGAGTCCCTTGCTCACTGCACCATCAGGATTCAAGCAAGCCGGGCGTAAGACGGCTGTAATGCCAGAAACCGGTCCCCGGAAGCTTGTTTCCTTTCCAGTAAAGAATTGGCTTGGTAGTTTGGTCTGCCCTGTTCCCATGATGCGCTGGGCCAGGGTCAGACTAATTTGCATGTAGCCAGGTTCTGAGCTGGGATGGTGCAGTGAGCTAAAAAACAGTGATGGATCAAGCCCTGATCTTTTGACTGGGTAGGAGTGTTCTGCTTAATTCAGATACTCTGTCCATCACCACCCCCTTTATGAATCAATTCTGAATTGAGGCGAACAAACCTACTTTTCTCAACACAGGTTTAGTGAATCTTTGGTTTCTGAATAAAAAAAAAAATATATGGTCAATATGCTATGCCATATGTTGTGATTCCTTCAGCATGCCATTTGCTTTTTCGTGTGGCCTCCATATTGCACTGTATTGTTTTTGCTTTCTCTTGCAACTAATAAAACAAATTTAAACCTAAAAAAATATGGTAAAACAGTGCATTTTACAGTCCAGTTTTCACTTATTTTACTAAAAGAAAATAGGCTCTGAAAGAACACTCATGAAATGTTCAGTGTTTCAGGCTCATGTTTGCAGGGCAAGGTGTAACTGACCGGGTCAGTAAAAAATCATGACGCCCCTTGTATTACAACTATACCAGGCTGCCATACAGAAATACTATGACAAACAACAACATTACATAAGATTCAGGTAAAGAGAGGCCAGCTGGTGTGAGCTTGGAATATCAAACACCGCTGTAAAAACTATTTCCAGAACTTCGAAGGAGAAATGTTTCTGTGTCTGCTGTGGCTCCTAATGCTTCGTTGCTGGGAAATGCTATGCATACACTGAAGATAATTATTTGGCTTTAGGGATTGCAGGGGTTCAAAATATACTCAAATTATAGACTTGCCCTTCAATCAATCAATCAATAGATTTGTAGAGCGCTTTTTGTCGCTCGTGAGGGTATCCAGGCACTGGGCAGGTTCCAGTTGATTAGCTGAAAAAACAGGTCTTCAGGGACTTTCTAAACTCTGAAGCCCTTAGCAAACATCAAACAGTATGTAAATGGTTGGCATCACATCAACTCTACATTTAAGTCTACTCTACTGTAGCCCAAGAACACTGCTACAGAGTAGAGCCTCAATGAAATTAGGCCCAGTAACACCGAGCATGATCTACGACTTTCAATGAAGGACTCTTCAACTAAAGTATGCCTTTTACTGCACACTCAGATAGCAGAGGCCCTTTGTAGGAGACTGGCTCAGTATATGATGCACACGTATTCAAGTGGTGCACCTTGCACTAATCCAGGCAACCCTTATGATGATTTTAGGGGTTTTCGATAATCATACAAATCTCTCAAAGTGGTAGCTGTGGAGTGCAGCCTTCAGGCTTATCTTGAAGCAGTGTTAAGCAGCTTGTTTTACCAGTTTAATCGGAAGTGTAAGTTATATGATAAAGAATTAAACAGTGTTTATTTAAAAATACTTCTATTTATTACACAACACCCACTACCACATTGGTATATCTCCTACCCAGAGATATCAACACAATACACACGAATACTCCAAATTCAATTAGGTAAGCAGCCCAAAATACATTGGTCTCCAGGGGGAGACCAAACCCGACACTAAAATGAATGTGAAGGAGGGACGGGGCTTCGACCAGAAGACCCAGATGAGCCAGGGACACAAGGAACCACTCAAAGTAAGTACCCAGGAACCCCACGGAGCCTGTGTGCAGAGTGGGTACACAGTTGCATGCCCACTGGAAGTCAATGGAGAAGTCGAGGTTGCAGTTTTGCAGAAGGAGGACCCTTCCCAGAGGACCCAGAAGAATTCCCTGGGAGGACAGAAGGATGGAGAACCACTTCACCCGTGGATACCCCGGGAACCAGGTTACCTACACCAGGGAAGCCAGATGCATGGGGTTGAAAAGACGTCGGAAACCTCCCTAGATGACAATGGAAGACTTGGAAGAAAATGCCCCTGGAGAAGACAGCAAAGAAGTCCGATTGAATCCAAGGGTGGATTCTGGAAGTGAAGAACCTGCGAGTACAGGGTACAGAGTCTGTGCCACTCAGAAGTGACCAGGAGGCGTGAAGACACAATGCCCACTGATGTCGGGAGGTTGAGAAGAGTCGACACTGACCATGTTGCTGCATCTGTTAGGACCAAGTAATTCTGAGGAAGACCAGGAGCCATTAACAACCTGTCCCACATTGGATGTCAGTGACTGGGTGGCTGGTGTCCAGTGGGAGCACCAACAAGCCTTGGTAGCTGCAACTTGTGTGGAGAACGAAGAAGGAGCACCGTTAGACTAGCAAGGTCCAAGGGACCCACCTACAGCAGGAGAGTCAGAGCAGACCCTGAACAAGCAGAGGGACCCACTGAATCAGAAGAAGACCTTCAGGAGGACCCACAGGCCAAAGGCACAAGAGTCACAAGATAACCTGGAACAGCTCACCAAAGATGAAGGCCCATGGTGCAGAGGGTGAGGTGAGGATACTGATCTTGGACAGCAGAGATGCAGGAGGCCGGAGCTTCTTGTAGTCCGCAGATCTCTGGAGTGCAGAGCCAACAAGCCTTGGCAACAGGAAGTCGACGTGGTACACAGGGGTTTAGTCCCAGCATTTCTGACGAGGGATACTGCCCTCAAATTTGCAGAGAGGACAGGTCAGGCCTCACGGAAGTTGCAGAACCACCACCTGTGTTGCTATGCCTCGCGAAGCCCATAGGATGACCGGAGCAGCAGACCGGTAAACTTTGTAGCGGTACCTGCAGATGCACTGGAGTGGCTCCTTCACTCCAAGGGAGATTTCTTTGAGTGTCCATGTTGCCCACATGTTTGTTGAAGAATCTGGAAGAAGCACAGACACTGACGATGATGATGAAGAATTGAAGAACAATTAGACCAGGAGCAGCAGGAGTCTTCCTTGGTGCAGTCTCAAGTACAGTCGAAGTCTAAGTGTCCAGATGGTCAAAGTGCGACTTAGTTTCAGGCTTGAGTCTTTTCCCATGAATAATCTAACGACCCCCTCACAGGTTAGCCCTTAATTACCCTAAGGAAAGGGTTGGAACAACTCGGGGGTCCCTCTCAGAGGAGGGGATGGACAGAGAGGAGGATATTCCCATGAATTATGTCCAGTTTTGCACCAGATTGGGTGCCAAGGGCTTCCTATATGGACCCAAACTGGAGTATGCATGGAGGGCACCAAATGTGCCCTTCAAAGCTGTCTGGTGACGCTGGCAGGTGCCCCCACCACAGCCCAATGCACTAAGTCCTGTCTCGGAGGTGGTCACACCTCCCTGTGACAGGAAAGCTATTGTTCTGCCTTCCCCTGCTCGAGCTTGACTCAGCAGCAGGAGGGCAGAATCGTGTCTGTGGTCGGCAGCAGCACTAGCTTGCTGGCAGACCCTGAAAGGCTGTTACTGGGAGTACAGGGGGGTACCCAAGGGAGTACACAGTATATGGGATAATACTTCCAACACTGGAATCAGTATTGGGGTAGGATTCCAACATGTGTGATACCAAACATGACAGGGTTCAGTGCAGCCACTATATTGTTAGACATCTTGTAATGACTGATGTCCACTATCTGTATTAAAATGGCTGACCGCACTTACAAAGCCTGGAGAATCGACTCCGGGGTTTGTAGGGGTGTCCTACTCATGCAGGGGCACCCTCACATATATAACCAAGCACCCTGCCCTCAGGACTGAAGAGCCTGCATTAGGGGTGATTTATAGGTTTTAAGTGCAGTGACCTCAGATTTAAGGAAACCTATATCTATTGTGGGAGGTGCAAGCAATAACGCACACAGGCTACAATGGCAGGGCTATAGTCATAGTTTAAGTGAACTCCCATGGGTGACACAATACATGTTACAGCCCATGGGAGACCCCTGGTGTACCTATGCCCTGGGTACCTTAGTACTATATACTAGGGACTTACAAGGATATACCAGTAGCCAATTGGGTATGTACAAAAGTATTTACCATAGTCAATTTAGGGAGAAAGCACAGTGACTGGGGTCCTGATTAGCAGGATCCCAGTCAGACTAGGTAAAAAACACTGGCACCAGGCAAAAAGTGAGGGTAACCATGCTAGAAGGATCCTACCTACCTACACAATGCATTAGACCTCTGCCAGGAATAGCATCTGTTACTACGCATGTGAAAACTACGCATGGCTTAACAACATAGTCAATACCAGGACTGTGTTGTTACCATGAGTTCCATTACAACGCAAGTCACTACAACGACTTGCTTTAGGAAAGCGCTGGACTTTGGAATAGTTTTAATTACTATTCCAACTCCAGTCGATGTATCAATAGGGAACATGTTGGACTTAAAATCCAACACCAGTCCAACACCGCATTCCCTAAAGCAAGTCGTTGTAATGACTTGCGTTGTGATGGGACTCATGATAACGTCTAAGTCGTGGTACTGACTGCGTTGTAAAGGCACTACAATGTAATGCCTGCATTGTAATAGATGTTTCCCCTCTGCCAGTTGTGGGACCCTGAAACTGGCAGAAAGTCTCAGAAGTTGGTCAATAACCTTGCTTGAGACCTCAAAGATGAGAATTCCTGGGCACTCTGTTAAAGCGACTACATCGGGATGTTCATGTCCAAGGACAAGTCACAGAGTAACGTCCTCTTCAGAGATAAAGGCTCCACCAACATCTATTTGCTCCCAATGACCTTTCTCAGACTGGTGACCCGCCCTCAAACCTCTGCTTCCAGAAAAGTAATTATTGTGCTTGGGGTCCAGTCACTGTTGAGAAATATCCATAAACCTGCCCTACTCAATGTGAGAAATTAATCTACCTGAATTTCCCTTTCCCTTCTTGTCCAACATCTTGTGCCCATTTACCATAACCATATTCTGTGAGAGTCCTCCACGAAAATCTAAATACGCATATTCCTCCTTTGCTAATCAGAGCTCTGAGCGTGGTTCTGCTGAGCTCTATGTTTAGACATTTTAGAGGAAAATTTGACATAGATTTTCGCTGCCTCCACTGTAGCCTATGAAAGCATTGATGGGGTCGAGTTCCACCCTACAATTTACTTTAGAACTCTGGGTCAATGGACCTTATGTTACCTGCTGAGAAGTGTAGAGGGGAGAAATAAATCATGAAATCTGCAAGATCATGACTCTAAAGAACTACAGACTCCAAATTCCAAGTTAGTGGGTTTATTACAAAGCCAAAAACAACTGGATGTACAAGCACCTCATTACAAGGTTATAAAAGTACATAGGAACTAATACAAATACAAATAAACGGGCTAGCTTTGTACGATGGATCATAAAGAGAATGACGATCTCCAGAAGCAGAACTAAGGCAATGATTGCCCCCAAGTCAAGTTTGGTTTTCATCTGTGGTGTATGAATGAAAAGCATTAGTCTGTCCTCACACTACCACTACAGTGACATACCTACTTAGCATTCCCCAGGCAAGACCATGAAAAGGTCTCAGCTCGTGAGACTTCCTAAGAAGTACACTCACGTTGTATGGGTATAGTAGCCAAAGATACAGAGCTCATTCTAACATGCTCCTTCTCCCCCTTCAGCTCTCCTCACCCCTTCTCCTGTCACCACCCCGGGACACTATACCTAATACAAAACACAAAAACCTAGAATGCGCCCACAGATCACCTCATTCTGCTGGATACTTCCCATAGGTGATTTTCCACGTAATGTCGGTGGTCCCAGCTCCTGGCTTGATGACCTTTATTCCCAGGCCTCCCTTTGTGAGAAAGAACACCGACCGGCTCCCAATTATCTGTGGTCCGTACACATTTATATCACATCCTCTCAAGCCTAACTCTACTAAACAAAAGACTTTATTCTAACTAACAAATACGACTTTCTCCACCTGCAACAGAACAAACATACTGGCGAGTGTGAGTCGCCCGTGTAAATGCGGAAGTGCTTCCCCTGTGTTCGAATGTGGATGGACCATTGACTTTCGTTTGGCCGCCCGTTTTTTGAACGAGTGTAATTGCCTCGAACCTGGTTTCGAGTTTGACGATTTATCTTCACTGAAGCCGGCATTACTGCATATGTGACATCAACTTGGTGCGTTAAGTGCTCTTTGGGCGCAGGTGCCCAGTGGATCTTTTTTTCACCCTTGGTGCCCTGGGTGACCATTTCTTAGATGAGCGCGTGTTTTCCTTTCAGTACCCTTGTCCTGATGAAGCCCTAAAGACCCTTGTGGCTGAAACGCGACCGCGACAGCGTCGACACCCTTGTGATTAGGAGTCCCTGATTAGTTTATCTTTGTTTGTATATTCAGGCGCCTTATGCAAAAGAGAGCTTTGAGAGAAATAACATCTCAGGCGTATTAGGGATCTCCAGTATAGAGTTATATCACTCGAAATTAGGAGTGTATATATCGTGTGACAGGTCATATATTGAGACCTATCTTTGGGTACATTTTTTGTAATTTTTTGTATATATATGTAATGTATAGATTGATTTTGTGATTTGTATATAATGCATTGTAATGTGTGTATATAGTGAAGTTGTTTTCTTTGAACATATTAGTTTTGCGCCATCCTTTTTTCTGTACTTGTTTATACGTCCTCTGAATTCTTGTAAGTAAATTGTTATATATTTAGTTATATAGAACAGGATAATTTATTTTTCATGTTCTAAAATTATAAATTGAATTTATCCCTCAATACCAGTTTGTTCTATTTTTTCATCTCTTGATGCTCCTTGTCCAGGTATGGGAGGGTAATGTGGGCATAACCCCTGTTATTGTTCCATTCCTTCTCCCCCTTCAGCTCTCCTCACCCCTTCTCCTGTCACCACCCCGGGACACTATACCTAATACAAAACACAAAAACCTAGAATGCGCCCACAGATCACCTCATTCTGCTGGACACTTCCCATAGGTGATTTTCCACGTAATGTCGGTGGTCCCAGCTCCTGGCTTGATGACCTTTATTCCCAGGCCTCCCTTTGTGAGAAAGAACACCGACCGGCTCCCAATTATCTGTGGTCCGTACACATTTATATCACATCCTCTCAAGCCTAACTCTACTAAACAAAAGACTTTATTCTAACTAACAAAGACGACTTTCTCCACCTGCAACAGAACAAATTTAACATGCACTTGAAATTCTAGCAGCCCTGTTTCTGAGCTCCTAGGGAAAGTAAATTTCGGGTCTACAGAAATCAGCCAACATAAGAGTGAAGTACTTTGGCCTCTCAAATACACACAAGTGAACATTTAATTTATCCCTTTTTCACCATTACATTACAAAAACACAACAATGCATTTCTATTGCAATCGGCTTGTGAAATCCTACACGTTAAATGCAATTAGTCACTTCAACTTTAATATGGTGCACATTTCAATCATAAGCATCCCATCACACATAACCAATTTTGTTAGGCAAATAACATCAAATACTATGGATTACAACTTTAGAACATGAATGCTACGTTGTTTCTTTACATGGCACACCACTTTTCCTATCATTTATACTTTCACGTGTTGTTAATGAACACTTTCTAATGGTCAAATGTCAACACAATGAAGGAATATTTGCAGGTGTGGACTATCCCTGATTATGATGCACTGCTACAAATAACAGAGCACCAATGTGCTCCACCCATCTCCATGTATTATCAATGGTGAAGAAGGATATCTGCCTGCATTCCAAAAAAGAATGCACCTGTTATATATACTTATGTAAGCATTTTGCATTGCCTTTTTCTTCTGTAGTTTCTGTTATTTGATCCCGCTTATGACCGATTAGCCCCTTGTTGCCTAACCACAGTAACTAGCATATTTTAGTGTTAAAGGCAGCATTTTATGTTTACATGGGTCGAGGTTGGACCTGCTCTTTTGTTAAAAATTATGCCACTATTGGGCAACCCCATATATGGCGCTAGAATAAGCACTCCTAGAGATCAAATGCATTGATTTCGACACCTATCACAGGTGAACAGAGGCTACTCAAAAGCCTTGTTTTCTCTTTGACAATGAGAAAGCTTGTTTACAAGGCTGTAAGGAAATTTGGAAAATTGCCTTAATGAACAATTTGACCGTCCCTATCTACAGGAAAAATCCTGACATACATAATACTTGAACCCACTGAGAAGGGGGAGGTATGGCCAGGACCTGGACATAATAAGATGCCCTTAGCCACCTCTGACATCCCGGCCACCATTGCAAGCGGTAAAGCAATACTAAGGCATCAACTGTCAGACACCCTGATGGAGGCGTCTACCCTGTAAAGGTTCGCACAGCAAGGGGAACTGCTGGTTCACATTTTTTTTGTCCTTCACTAGTAGTTTGCAGGTCCCACATCATTCAGTGCAGCTGCCAAGATCGACACAAGAATGAGGACTTGGAGGGCATCCAACCACAGGGAGGTCTGCCCCTTGGGGTTTTTGGGGTAGTGGTGCAGTCCAGTGACCATAGATAGTGCTTGGGTGATTTTATAAATGCATGGGTGTTAGGCCTAGCCAAATATAAACCAGCAGTCTATTACATGACTCAACTGTAATTCTCTCGTATTGTTAAAAGCATGCATGCATATGTCTCTACCTTTTCAAATCATCATCATATCTAAAGGAAATATATAAATAGATGCATACCTCTATTTTATACGTCTAGTATCTTAACATGTATAGCAGACATGAGAATACATGTGCAAGTATAGACATACAGCAATCACAAGACCATGTAGACCTTCAACCTAAAACTTGACACTCTGCACTTTACATTTCAAAGAGAGACCTACTTTTCTGCGCTGTACTTCAAGCATATATTTCCCCAGACTGATAGAAAGTAGCTTAATCACTAATCCCTCTCCCAACATATCTTAAAACTCACTTCTGTGCTGTAGCTTCACCATTATACACATACTCATAATGTTGTGCCTACCCAAATATAGAACAGCAACCTATCAGATATCTCTGCCATAAGTCTCACCATATTCCTAACACCTTGCCTGCTTGTATCTATACCTATTGCCAAAACCATAACATACATGTGTTAGTAGAGACATACCTTATTCACAAGACTATAAAGGCTTTAAAACTTGACAGACTACACTTAAAAGTTCAAACACACACCTAAAACTATGCAGCATATTTAAATTGAAGTTTTACACAGCCTCTAATAAAGTACCATTATCATTATTTCTTCACCCACCATATCTTAAACATTACTTATCTACTACTGCTGCTTTATTATTCTACTACTAATCAGGCATTAGGCACAGATAAGAGCAAAGCAGCAACCCTTCACATATCTCTGTGGAAAGTCTCCTCATATTTCTTAAAGCATGCATGCTTGTGTCTGTACCTTTTCCTAGTGCCATCATATGTAAAAGAAACATACAAATAGATGTATACCTCTATTTTATAAATCTAACATCTTCAGATGTATAACATGTACCATAATACATTTGCAAGTACACACATACCTCTCTCACAACACCATCCACATCTTAAAACTCGACAGACTACACTTCAAATTTCAAACAGACACTGCACATTATGCGGTATATTTGAACTGTAGCTATCCACAGACTCACACAAATTAGTCTAATAACTAATCTCTCTACAAACATGTGTTAAAACTCACCTTTGTGTTACAGCTTTGCCATTCTTCAACTACTTAGTGTTACACCTAGTCAAAAATACAGCAGAAACCCTTCACGTCTCAACTGTAAGTCTCACCATATTCCTGAAAGCATGCATGCATATGTTTGTACCTTTTGCTAACAGCATCATATATAAAAGAAACATACAAATAGACACATACATGTGTTTTATAATTCTACCATCTTTAGATACATAACACACATCACAATATGTCTCCTAATAAAGACTTTCTTCAATCCCAACACTATCCACACCTCCAAACATCACAGAACACACTTTCCATTTCAAGCAAACACCAAAGAAATGTGGCATACTTCAAATGTACCTCTCTACAGACTTATAAAAAGGAACCTAATCACTAATAGCTTATTCAAACATGTTTTAAACAATACTTCTGTGCTACAACATTCTCAGTCTACTACTACTCACACTCTTGAGCTTAGCCCCATACAAAGCAACAACACCTCTTTGTTATACATCATGCATCTTCAAATGTATAACACATATCAAAATACATATACAAGTACAGACATACTTCAATTACAACTCCATACACACCTTAAAACTTGACAGACTGAACATCCAATTTGAATGCATACCTAAAATTATGTGGTATACTTCAATTCTAGATTCCCAAACACTAATACAAACTTCTGTAATCACTAATGCATCTTCCAATATACACTTAATACTATACACAATCTACTTCAAACAACATTTAACTACAATAAAACAAACTATAATACACATCTCTACATTTAATAAAATATTAAAAACATTACAGTTCTTGAAAATAAGACTAATGTGTAATACATCTCACAAATATATAACTCATCTTCCAAATATGTTTGTAGAATATGGAATATAAGAAACTCATCAAATATTTTCTTATGCATGCAATCAATGTAATGCACCACTCTCAACAAAGTAGAACCAGTAATGGCAACGTTTCCCTCTCTTTCTCCACTGAAATAAATGTAAGCAGCAAATCACATTGCTTCCTACATTATTTCAAATTTTAAAACACATTTCTATTGGTTAGACATATTAACCATTATCAACTGACTTCTAAAAGTGCCCAAACTGATTTTGTAATTTTTTAGAGTCGCGACTTCACCGTGGCCATCGCGATGGATCCGCGAATCCACACAGGAGTTCAAAAATATATTACTAATAATAATAACGCTATTTTTTAAGGACACACCACTTCTAAACACAATACTGACTTGGAAAATCTTACTTCAATACCATATTACTTATATATAAATTAGAATTCCATATTTTTAAACTACAGTTAAGATACAACCCTTCCCCCATACTGCTTAATCCCAGTTTTCATAGTAACAGTTTTTGCAACATTTAACTGAACAAGCAGGTCAAATGTTCACCATATTTTCAAGCTCAGCACACACGGTTACAAATGCAATCAGCAGGTGTGGTTGGCTTTTGCAAAACATTACCCTATCCTATCTACTGTACCTTTGAAAGATTTTTTAATAACCAATAAGAAACATTATTTTTAATGAAAGTAACATCCACACTATTTTATACAATGTTCAAGAACAGCCAATCAATTCTCTACTTTTTAAAAAACAGCATCTTGTCCACCATTTTAGATACCTCTCATTCTACCAACTGACTACCTCAGCTACAGACATCTTTTTATTACTTCCAGACATCCCTTCAAGATGCTTAACGTATGGATTGTTGAACACAGCTATGTTTTCTGGTGCAAAAGGTATGCTGAACACAGAGGTATTGACAAAGACCTAGCTTCACAAAATGTGGATATTGAATGGACTGCACAGAGAGGATTAAAGTGGCACCAATTGATGCCTTTGGTTAAAACCTTTTTGCATCTCCAACCCCCTGATCTCATGATTGTGCACTGTGGTAGAAATGCCCTAGGCACAATGACTGGGATAAGTCTGAAAATGCTAAAGAAGGCCACTTTTGCACAATTGATGTTGCTTTTGCCTTAAACTGTTGATGTTTACTCTAATATATGAGAAAGACAGAAATTAAAGGGTCAAATCAATTCTGTCCATAGATTGAGAAAGCTAGGAAGAATGTCAATAAAGCTGTTTCTGCTTGCCTCAGAGACCATAGGATGGGCTCCATCTATAATAACAATATACAATTTGATATGGATGACATCTACAGAAGTGATGGAGTACACATCACAGATCAAGGAAACAGAGTCTTTCTCAACAACCTAAAGCTGTGCATCTGCACTTGCATGTAGCTACAACATACTCATAATGAAAACAAGGGCTCCTTTTAGAGCCACCATATAACACAATAGTGAATCAAATTGTTTTTTACACATATATTTTTTGTGTGGATTCGCGCACCCGTTACGAATCTGCAAAAGCATGAATTCAACACAATACACTTTTCAGGTTTAACTGTTAATTTTTAATTTTATATATTTTTACTAACTCTATCAATTTAATCTTATCATTAACTACAATAACACTACCTCTTTAAAACAACTTCACAAATACAACACTACCTTCTAAATTTATATACTACAAAATTATTTATTTAAGGTGTATTCGCGAATCCAATGCAACGTTACACGGGGGGTGCTCTGAGAGCCACGTTGGGGTTGCAACTCCAAAATATAGAGAATAAAATGCCACATTTCCATTATTTGGTATTCGCCACGGGGACCCCATCCCATGGGACATTACCTCTATTATTATTTTTTTAAATGCAGGGACGGGCCCATGTGGCCCCCCTTCCCTGGACTACTATTGGCCCTGGGGACCACATCCCCCAGGGTTTGGCCAGCATTTTCTTTAGGCCAATAATGGCCCAGAGGAACCCAAGTCCCAAGGCATTGCCTCTTTTTAATTTTTAATTTTTTTTTAAAAGTACGGGAGGGGGGCCGTGTGACCCCCCCTTCCTTGACCCCATCCCCGGGGCCTGGCCTTACCTTGGGGACCACGGGGGGAACCCCAATGCCCCCTTGGTCCCAGCCAGCTTCCCCCCTCCTACAGGAGCCGGCATTGTTTTTGGGCAAGGGGACCCTTGCCCAAAAGCAATACTGCATCGTTTCATGGAAGCAAGAGCAGATTTTCTACTCTTGCTTCCATGAGGCGAAATAGAATTTGCAATGACAGGGCAGGAGCCGTGCTCCTGTCCTGTCATTGCAAACTGCAATGTCCTGGGGGTGGGCACCTCAGGACATTGCTGTAGCCGGTCTTGGTGACTGGTGGCCCCTTAGGGCTAAGGAGGGCTCCAGGAAGGGGGTCGCACGGCCCCCTCCCAATAAGTTTAAAGCCCGGGGAGGTGTTGGTCCCCAGGGCTTGGGGGGCCAGTGAGGCCCCTTCCACATTTACTAGCTGAATGCCCCGGGGAGGTGGTGGTCTCCGTGCCTGCAGGGGGGTCACATGGCCCTCCCACACTTCACAAACAATGCTCCAGGGAGGTGGTGGTCCCCAGGGTAGTGTGGGTAGGGGCAAGAGCCACCCACACTTTATAATTTAAAATTAAGCCCGGGGAGGTGGTGGTCCCCAGGGCTTGGGGGTCCCGCGAGGCCCCCACCCATAATAAGATATGCTCCAGGGAGCTAGTGGTCCCCGGGGTAGCATGGGGGGCAGGAGCCCCCCCACACATTTTGTCAAAAGCCCCAGGGAGGTGGCAGGCCTCGGGGTTGCGGGGGGCCTCGTGCCCCTGTGCCCCCTGTGCATAATAAATATAGCCTGGGGGAGGTGGCAGTCCCTAGGGCTGTGGGGGCCCAAGCGGCCCCCACATATATATATATATAAATATTATTAAAACGTAGCGTGGGAGTCCACACTTTATTTTTTTTACTTTCTCAGCAGAATTCGCACACCCAGCACAACTTCCGCTGAAAAAAGTAAAAAAAAAATACTTTTTGGGCTCTAGGGGACCCTGTGGGACCCTCTGACCAGGACTAGGGGGTCAGGGTGTTTTTACCTTGCCCCCTTTCCTTCATTTATAATATTTCTTTCACTTTTTACTTTGTGACTCAGTTCAACTGAGTCACAAAATGGCTGGCAACACATTTTGGTTTGGGGTGTTGGTAGCCAATAAAAATGAAGCTCATGCTCGGGAGGGTTCACTTTTTTAATACAAACAAGGTACTAACTATAACTACCTACTGGCAACCGCCAAGGGAGTACAACCTCCCAACGTCAAACTGTAACTCCTGCCTCAGCTTCCCCTCCATCGGCCTCCGTCCTCCTCCATGTCCAGGTGCCTGTTAGTCATAAACATAAAACCTTTAACTGCACCACATGCGATTTGGATGCTGTCAGCGCAACCGCGCTTTTGGAGATGTGTTTATGACTGGCAGCCCCCTGAACATGGAGGAGGACAGAGGCAGATGGAGGGGAAGCCGAGGCAGGGGTTACAGTTCGACGACGCTGGGAGGTTGTACTCCCTTGGTGGGGACGTTCATCCTTGCAGGCTCCCTTAAATCTACCCGTGATTTTGTGGATACTAGGAGCAGGCACCAACAGGCGGTTGCCTTGGGATGGGACTGTCCTTTAATTTCTTGATGAAACGGACTACGCTGGACTTCTTACACTGCCCCAGTGCTGACTAGTATTTTACAGGAATGTTGCAACAGCAATAATATGTAAGCCGGTAAGGGTGAGGCAGTAATATGTTTTTAACCCCTTCCATGCTGCCGTCGGCCATTGGCCGACGGCAATGCTACCTCGCTGGTGCTGCCGTCGGCCAATGGCCGACGCGGCCCTGCCCGTTTTGCGGAAGTGCCGCACTGCCGCAAAACGGGCGGCGCATGGGAGGTGTTAAATTGCCACATAGACTCATAATGCTGCTAACAGATTTATCCGTCTATTGTTTGCAACAGCTAAGGGAATATGTTTTTCCATGGCACCACAGCAGTGTAAAAAATTTGGTATTCATTTGCGGTTTGGACAATGGTAAAACTACCGCATTTGGTTTATTGAAAATACCATAACTTTATTGACATTTAAAACTGCTGAAAGTACACTTTCTTTAATGACAAAAGTAACCATGGACCCAAACATTACCCATGAATGTAATTGGAGGAAGTATTTCTTCTACCTCTACATAAAGCACACACTTTTTTTGAGTAAATGCAGATGGCGACTATATCTGATTGAGAAAGGCTGCTCAAGCCGAAAAGCGTCTCAGAAATATTTGGTCGCTGTGCAGTCTGAGAAATCACGAAGCAAAGGATTTTACACAGTCTTCGAGTGCAGTCTCTCTTTTTATTGAAAAAGTGTTGGGGAATATATATTACCTACTGGCGGTCGCCAGTAGGTAGTTATAGTTACAACCTAGTTTCCATAGGTAAAGCATTTTCTGATTTGCTTATAACTTTGGCGTTGTTTAACGAATCTTTATGAAATTTTCCATAAAGTTGCAGTTTTTAGGTCAGCTCCTATCATGACAGTTTGGGGGTGATTCGTCAAGCGGGGGCTGAGAAAAAACGGGGGTCCCAAAACACATTTTCCCCATGTCAATTTCCATAGGAAATTTTGGGACAAGCTACAGCGTGAACTGCTGAACGGAATTACCCCAAATTTGGCAGAAAGGTAGAGCCTGGTTCAGAAAGCGCCATTTTTTTAAATGTGTAAATCCGTTTGGTAGTTTTTGAGATATTAAAAAAATAAGAGTAAAAAAATCAATTTCCCATAGGAAACTTTGTGCAAGGCAACAGCTGAAACTACTGAACGGAATTACCTAAAATTTGGCACAAAAGTAGTGCGTGGGTAAGAAAGTTGCCTTTTTTTAAATGGTATAAATCCGTTCAGTAGTTGCTGAGAAATTAGAAAAATAAAAGTTTTGATATCTGGGTGGAGCCTAAGTCCCATGCATGAGCTTCACTGTGATTGGCTGCCAAACCAAGAAGTGTTGGCTGCCATCTTGTGGCTCGGTAGACGCGAGTCACTAGAAAACAGAGAAATAAAGGTAGAAAACAAGAGAAGGGGCAGAGTAGAAATACCCTGACCCCCTAGGCCTGGTCAGGGGGTCTCAGAAGGGCTCCGGGGGCCCCCAAAAATAAAAAAAACAGCATAATTCACGCTGGGGTCGCAGGTTCCCGTGTTTTATTTT
Organism: Lissotriton helveticus; assembly: GCF_964261635.1. NCBI lineage: Eukaryota > Metazoa > Chordata > Amphibia > Caudata > Salamandridae > Lissotriton > Lissotriton helveticus. The sequence continues at coordinate 1,425,630,631 of NC_136068.1, read as the reverse complement.
AATGAGACCCTGGGGTGGGTAGGTCCCGGGGGCATTTCTTAAAAAATAAAAGCTCGCTGGAGCTGCGGGTGGCCCACTAGGGTCCTCGCAGTCTCAGGTTTCACTCATGTTGGGAGAGAGGTTGAGCGGCCCCCCTCCTGGAAATCTCCATCTGCTTATAACTTTGGCGTCGTTTGACGATTCTTTACGAAATTTTCCCAAACGTTTCTCTTTTTTGATCAGCTCTTATCTTGAAAGATTAGGGGTGATTGGTCAAGGGGGGGACTGAGAAAAAAGGAGGCTGTGAAAATGTGTTTTCTCAATGGATTTTCCATGGGAAACTTTAGACAAGGCTACAGGTGAAACTGCCTAACGGAATTATACCAAATTTGGCAGGGAGAAAGGTCTTGGTCCACTAAGCGTGGCTTTGGTGAAAGGGTGTAAATCCGTTCAGTAGTTTTTGAGATATTAAGGGAAACAAAATATATATAGATCTGGTCGGTGCCGTTCTCCCGAGCACGAGCTTGCCTCTGATTGGCTGCTAACTCTTCAAAGCAGGAAGTGTCCTCTCATTGGCTGCTAACACTTGAAACCAGGAAGTGTTAGCAGCCATCTTGTGCCTCGCATCAAGTGAAAATATAAAAGAAAGGTTCCGGGGGCAATTTAATATAGCGGAGTTCTGTGTAATGATGATTTGGACGCAGTGAAGGTTTAAGATTTATTAACAATAAAGGAGAAACAGGTGAGCGCCAGGCAGCAGACTTCCACTCCAGGACACCAGTAGAAAGATAACCCTTTCACGCTCCCTGTGCCCAACATCACCACTTCGGAGAAATGCCTTTAGAAGCCAGTCCGTCGGCTCACAGCTGTCTACCTTTGCGAGCAAGTACGCTGCTGTGCCTGTACCTCTGTGAGCTACTACGCTGCTGTTCCTTTGGGAGCGGAAGGCTCGTAGTTCCGCCTCTGTGAGTCGAGCGGCAGTGCCGCATTTGTCCCTCTGCGAGCCTGGGTACGAACTGTTCATAAGTCTCACTATATGAGCATTGAAAAGCCATTTTGTGATTCAGTCTGTCAGCTGGCATCTGTTCATGGCATTTCTGAAACCATACCGGAGCTCTGTCTGTGAGAGATACCCCTTTCACGCTGCCTATCCCCACATTAGCAGGTAATGCACCCTCTTCCCACATCACCAGCATATCGTCAACAACCTTCTTGGGCTTGCAAGTCTCCCTCTGTGAACCACTGCTGGGATCGCAGCTCTTCCAGTGCGACTTCTCGGGCCCGCACTTTTATGAGCCAGCCCGCCGGCTTGCAGGTCTCTGAGAAGAGTTGCAATGGAGGCAAAGATTATGCAGGTCGGACACCCAACACTACTCCGACATCCCCCAGCAGCAGCGGTTTGTTCGCCATCGCAGCTCACTCCCCACAAACAAATGTCATAGGAACATTTTTAAATGTGGAGCCTAACAAATCGGCTGGTGTTGCAGTTTTAATAAAAAGATACTTGCGAGGTTGGACAAATAAGAATCTTAGTCATGTATGGAGTAACATATAAAATATTTTATTTAAACAAAACAACAACGAATAAAACTATGTACAGCCATGGCATGTCATCCCTCGACAATATGTGAACCACAGCCTGCAAGACAAAAAGAAAAATAAGATGGTGCGTTATGTGTCCAGCAAGGGAGAGAGAAAGAGAGGAAGAGTGAGATGCAAGGAAGATAGAAAGAGAGAAACAGTGTGAGAGAGGGGAAGAGAGAGAAAGAGTGAGAGAGAGAGCGAATGAGAATGAGAGAGAGGAATCAAGAAAGAAAGAGGAAGACAGAGAGAAAGACAGAGAAAGAGTGAGAGAGATACGCAGAAGAGAGAAAGAGAGAAACAGTGTGAGAGTGAAGAGAGAGAGATAAAGAGAGAGAGAAGAAGAGAGAGAGAGAGAGAGAAAGAGTGAGAGAGAAGAAGAGAGAAAGAGTGAAACAATGTGAGAGAGAGAAAGAGAGAAAGAGGAAAAGAGAGGGAGAAAGAGTGAGAGAGAGGAAGAGAGAGAAAGAGTGAGAGAGTAAGAGAGAAAGATTAAAAAAGAAAGAAAGAAAGAGTGAGATACAAGGAAAAGAGAAAGAAACAGTGTGAGAGAGGGGAAAGGAGAGACAAACAATGTGAGAGAGAGGTAGAGAGAGGGAGAGGAAGTGAGAGAAAGAAAGAATGAGAGAGGAAGAGACAGAGAAAGAGAGAAAGTGTGAGCGAGAGAGAAAGGAAGAGATGGAGAGGGATTGTTGACACTGGAGAAAATCTTCGCAGCTCACCTTTCTGCCACCGATGTGTGTCCAACCACGTGCTGGGACATACTGCATCCTCAAGTTTAGTTATCTGAAAGATAGTATAGAATGAGTAATTGCAGACTATATACAACTGCACACACATAATTCTCTATTTTGGCTCTGCGCACCGAGGCTGCTGAATCCCATCCACTTCCACTGCCCAGAGGTGTCTAACATACGCTGGGCACCCAGGGCCATATTATCAAGAACGGTGATAACATTATCGCCGATTTAGCAGCAGGAAACTGCCACAAAAGCGGCGATAAGGGGCTTGATAATATGCCCTTGTGAATTCCCATAGAAGCCCAGGTTAGATGTCCTTCACACCAGAACCTGGGCTTTTATGGGAATTCTCAAGGGCATATTATCAAGACATTTATTGCCGCTTTAGCGGCAGTTTCCTGCAGCTAAAGCGGTGATAAATATCGCCATTCTTGATATTATGGTCCCCAGTCTGCTGTAGCCCATACACTTGCACTGCCAAGAGGTGTATATCAGTTGCTGAGCACCAAGGCTGCTTTACCCCATACATTCCCACTATCCAGAGCTGACTGCCTGCCGCTGCGCATTCAGGCTGCTGCACCCCATCCACTCCCACTGGCCGGAGATAAGTGCCTGCTGCTGTGGAAACAATCCTCTCTGCTCACCTTCCACCACCGGCATGTGTCGAAGAGAGTTGACCACGTGCAGAAGCAACCTCCTCAGACGTTGCGTACATGCGGTCAACGGAACACATGCTCAGCTCTGGTGGTTTCGGGGGGTACGTCAATTTGTGAATCAGAGCCTGTTAGATAAAAAGCAAGATAAGATTGTGCGTCATGCGTCCATCAAAGGAGAGAGGAAGAGAGAGAGAGAAAGAGTGAGAGAGTGACACTGGAGAAAATCTTCACAGCTCACCTTTATGTCACCAGTGTGTCTCCAATCACGTGGCGGGACATAGTGTACCCTCAAGCTCCCACATCTGAAAGATAGTACAGAATTAGTAATTGTAGGAAAGACCCGTATGCAGGAATGAAAAGACATAGAACGGTAATTCTCTTGATGTGGTTTAACACTCAGATCATGTTTTGTAAGCAGCAAGTATAAAGCAAGAATGACTGAACCTCTGTTAACTTCTACCTCCCAACCTTCTCATATTCTAAACATAACATTCCCAAAGCGATGTGAGGCAGCCACGAGCTGTAAGAGGAATGTCACACTCGTGTCTGCATGCTTCGATGCTCTTAACACATCTTACCTCCTTAAAAAAAACAGACTTGTGATACAGTAAGGTAGGGGCACCAGATGTGAAATAATACAGAGAGGATTCTATTGTAAAGGGTCCATGACTTGTGGTGTACTGGGGTAGGGTCAGCAGATCTGAAATCATACAAAAAACATTCTATCATAAAGGGTGCGTGAGTTGTGGTGCACTGAGGTAGGGGCATCAGAAGCATTCAGCTTGTGCGGAGCCAGCGATGATATATGGTCCGGGCAGGCCGCACTCTGAGCAATGTTCTAGTGGACTGCGTCATCTGTAATCGTGACTCGAACAAAAGATGAAACATGTTTGAAATATATTGTCGAAACATGTAGGTTTCAGGCATGATATAGTTAGAAATTAGCGTTTAAAAAACCTTAGAAATTCACTGTAGAAACCATAGGTTTCAGGCATGTTATAGTTAGAAATAAGCATTTTTAAAAACCTTTGAAATTCACTGAAAAAAACATAGGTTTCAGGGGCGTTTTAGTTAGTTGGACATCTCATACAAAACCATAGAAATTCCCCCATTATAGTTATTTCAGCTAACTATAACTCGCGCCCCCGCAATGAACTGCTGATGGCGTCACATATTACATCATTCATGGCAAGGTCAGTGACATCACTGATGACATCTCAAATGACATCACTGAGGACATCATCCATGTGAATATCTGATGCACCTTCTCACACCCTAATATATCCTTTGATACACCGTCTCCAAAATACATCATACCATTTTGAAACCATAGACACACCAATACCAGTTACTACATATCTAGTCACTGATTTTTAGGTCTACACATACATCCACATATTCACCCATACAATCACTCATGCATGCAGTCAATCATCAATACAACCCTATCATATGCACTCATACACCTACACAGGCACTCATACACCAGCACTCCTCCACAGTTACTCACACAACTAGTCAGTCAGGTAAATAATTAATCACACTTTTATTTACTGACCTATACAGTTATACACACACCACCTCATGTATTCCAACATAAGGTAACACCTACTTACTCTAGTCAGTCAGTCAATAATCCTTATTTGGATATTTCATTAACCATAAAAGTACAATTATACACACATAATCACGTACATGGTCATAAATGGTAAACAAATCGACATTAAGTTGTTAAGTTTTCCATTTCATTGGTAACAGCAGCAATACTTGAATGGCAGTATGCAAAGTGCGTTATTTCCCAAGAGGTCACCGACTCTCAGATATATTACTATATAGCAGCATCAAGTAAAGTGCCAAAGTGCAAAGATCCCATTTGAGGTAGCAGCAAAACATACAAAGTGCATGGTTTCCCATAGCAGCAGCTAAAAGAGCAGATTACTAGGGCTCGTATGTATTACAATTAGCAGCATTGTGTAAAGTGCAGGAAGTGTAAAAGTGCACAGTTCCTGTTTAAAAAAACATTAAAACAAGGTGCGAAATGCAAGGTTTCCCATAGCAACAGCTGAGAAAGCAGATTACTAAAGCTCATGTAAGTTACAATTTACGACATTAAGTAAAGTGCAGCTGTGCAGTGGTGCAAAATACAGAAAGTGCAAAACCCTCTAAATGCATATAATACAACCTAGTCAAACAGACATCAGTTCATGGAAGAACAAGAGCGGATAGCCATTTTTAAAAAAGTGCACACACGATATATAATGTCATTATCTATAAGCTGGAAAATAGTTTCATAGGCTGCTTTAAAATCCTTTATGCCCTTAGCTCTAAAAAACGGTATCAGCAGCTGCATACTATATTTTTGATAAAAGGAGCAAAAGAACAGAAAAAGTAGTATGGATTGTTTCCCTGGATTCCCACATGGACAAGGTAAGTTCTCAATATTTGGTTGGTAGCCTATAGGGAAACACAGTAAGTATTGTATAGATCCTGATCTTAATCGAAAAAGAAGACTGCGCTCCCAGCTTGTAATGTCTTTTAGGAGATAACTAACAGGTAAGCACGAAGTGGGTTCAGCATCACCTTTCATTAGGATATACTGTTTCACAGAGACTTTGGCTGATTCCCGATTATATCTAGCTTCCCCATAATACTTATATAGAGTTTTACGGGTGATCTTCCCATCACTCCCATCTAATTCATTGGGGTTATCAAACATGTGTTTGAGATTAACAGCAGTCAGACTCGCCCGTACTCGGGCCAGCCCGGGAATTCTAATGCCCTGGTCACATTTTAGGCAGTCAACCAGAATTCCCCTGGTCAAGGAGGCTTCAGGGTTTTTCCAAAACAGGGCAGGGCGAGACCTGATATAGTCCTCCAAATAAGACAGTTTTAGCTCATTATGGCTTACAAAAGTAGGCGATGAGATTGGTATTCCCAGAAGCCTTCTGCAAAATCTGTTTACCTCAGCCTGTACGTTTTTTAAGTTTGTGTATCCCCAGATTTCAGCACCATAGGTCATAATTGGTACACATTGTGTCCTATAAATTTTCAATAATGACAGTACCACCTCTATTCTTTTTGGTTTAGAGAGGTTCAGTACTGAGTTTATGGCTATTATGAACTTAGACCGTCCATAGGCCAAATGTGGGGTCCATGAACCGCTATCCGTATATTGTATGCCCAAATAGGGAAAAGTGCGAGTGCATAACAGGGAATCTTGTTCCAGAATAATCCTATTAATGAGACGTTTATTAGGGCCACAACACATTAGAAAATTGGTACAAAGATCCAAACTATGCATAAAATCTGCAAATCCCCTAACTAAAATTCTCAGGGCATTTGGTGTGCGACCCATTAAAACAGCATTATCTGCATATAGTAAGGCGGGCAATTTAGTGCCAATTATTATAGGGACGTCGGGGGTTTGGTTAGATAACACATTATGAAGTTCATTAATGTATAAAATAAATAAAAGTGGGGCAAGAACGCACCCTTGTCTAACACCTCTACTGACCGCTATATCTTCTGACACTGCTCCGTCCATACTAATTCTTACTCGGGCTTTTAAATCTCTATGCAGGTAGGCTAAAAAATGTACCAAATCTTTATCTAGGCCGTAACCCAGAAGACGTTGCCAAAGCCTTAATCTATTGACAAAATCAAAGGCGGACGAGAGGTCCATAAATGCCAGGTAAAGTGGACTGTGTCGAGCGATGGTATACTTTCCTATTATTAAATTAAGGTTCAGACACTGTTCCACTGTGCCTAAATGGCTTCGAAACCCCAACTGGCATTTGTTCAGTATGTTCCTATCCCCTGCCCATGCCCTGATCTTGTTAAATAAAACTCTCCCCAATCTTTTGAGGGAGTTATCAATTAATGAAATGGGCCTGTAGCAACTAGGGTCGGATCTAGATCCTTTTTTAAAAATGGGAATGATTACAGAGGTTGACCATGTACTGGGGATTTTGGTTGTAGTTAAATTATTAAAAATATTTAATAACAGAGGGGCCCAGAACTCCGGCTCTAATTTTATAAGGTCAATGGGCAGCCCGTCTCGGCCTGGGGCTTTATTTCCCGCACTCTGAGATATTGCCTCCTCAACCTCACTTAAAGACATTTTAATTTGAGTGGGCGGGAGGTTTTCCAGGATATCATCATAATCTGGCGGGGAAGCATATATTTTTGAGAAATGGGCAACCCATGCTTCGCTAGTGATATTACAATCAAGAGGGGTGGATGGATTCCCAAAAGGTCTCAAAGACTTGGTGGCAGACCAAAAGATATTTGTGTTATTAGTTTTGGCGGCACAGGCCAAATTGTTCCAATATTCCTTCAAGACCGTGTCACGCCAACATTTTATTTCCCTTTTATAATGATACCTTAGTGTACAAATAAGGGTGAGATCTCTAGGTTGGGCTGATAAAGCTGCTCTCAGTTCCCTATTGGCTCTGGAACAGGTATTGTCAAACCATCTTGGATCGGATTTATATGCGGCCACTGGTCTTGAGATCAGATTTTTAATGCCTTCGCATAATTCAGTGAAAGCATAGACTGCCTCAGGATTGGGGTCTGTCAAAGTAAGGCAGGCCTCACAGAGAGAGGGATATGTTTTTACCATCCTCATAAAAATCTCCCTGTAATCCATGCCCCTCCATTTAACTCTAAAGGTGTCAGTTAAAAGATGTAAATTGCCTGCTCCCAGTTCTCTTCTAAAATTAGAACGCCGTGCCACCTTTAACAGTACAATGATAGGATTATGATCTCCAAAGGTGGACAGTCTTACCTCTGCCCCAAGTAGATAGTCTTGTAGTGAGGGGGATATAAAGACATAATCTATGATAGAGGCTCGTCCTAGGCCTCTATACGTGGGGAGTGGGTTATCAATAATATTTATAGGGGCGATGTCCATCACATTTATAAGGCTGTAATTTGATAAGTGATCTAGTAACTCATACCCTCTCTTACATGGGTTGTATGGGATTAACTGGGGGGAGTTCCCATTGAATCCCTTTCTTATCTTGGCGTTGAAGTCACCCCCAGACATATCCCCGCCAATTTATACTTTCCCAATAAGTTGTCTCGGTCCTGGATGAAATTAAAAAGTTTTACAAAATTAGGATTAGGTGTGGTTAAAAAATCATTATTATAAAAATTAATAAAACAAATTGAGGGACCCCGTGTGTAGATTAAGACTTGGAAATTAATGTTCCCAGTGGCGATTGATTTGGCTCTGCCACCTGAGGCGATGCTGACCCATATTGATAGGCCCCCGATGGTCTGCCATATATAGAATTAGGGGGAATAATGTTAAAACATTCATGCCCTTCGAGGTATAATTCTTTAGTGGCCCAGGTCTCTTGGAACAAGAGGATATCAAATGTATTTATCATATTTACCCAATCCTCTGAGTTTAGCTTTGAGGCTAGGCCTGCCACATTCCAGCTCAAAACCTTCAGTGTAGAATCAGAACAATCAATTGGGCAAGACTGTGGCGCCCCAGGGCTATTATGGACAATCTCATCAGTCTCCATGCGCACCGGGCTATTATGATGGGTTTTGTGTAAGGGTCAATCGAGGGCATCTAAGTCGGAGATAGCCGAAAAACGATTTACACACTGATGAGAAGGACTAAAAAATGGACGCTGTGTCGGTGGGCATTTATAAAAGAACCCAAGGGGTAGGGCACAAATGTTTGTTGAAAAGAGACTGTTAGTTTCCTTTACTGCGAGTATGGATCCAACAGTCCTTGGCCGTGAAAAGTTGATGACAATACAATCCCCCTGATAGTTTTCATTGCGGGTCCCACCCAACCCACCCTGCGTACCATTAAAATTTCATGCATGTCAGACCTCCTGTACCCTTTATGTTTGGCCATCCAGTCCACACATTTGTTTCTTAATTGTTCCCATGATTCTGATGTATTTTTCTCTAATGGGGGGACCCCTGCGAGAACTAACACGTATCGACAGGAAGCAGATGGTAGATTCAAGGTGTCCTTGTTTGGTTCGGCTTGCCCCTTATGGCCGATCTCAGCAGTACTTGTATTAACTATCATGTGTCTTTGTGCAACATTTGGGTTAGCATTTTGGGAGGTACCAAGGCAAGTTGGTTTATTGAGATTGGTGGTGGTTGGCACCGATTTTTCAATTTGGGGGTTTAAGGGTACATGGTGGGACAGTTGCGCTCTAAGAGGGGGGTTTTCCTGGGTATTTACCTTTTGAGTTATGTCATGACATTCCCTACAGGGCAATGTGACCTTGGAAGTTAAAGTTTCCAAGCGATCTAAACGCTTCCACAGCTTATCAAAGAGTCTGTCCACATGCCCTTTAATACGATTATACAATGTATCAACAATAATGTCAATAGCAGTGTCCCCGAGTGTAAAATCTGAGAAGGCAGTTTGTGTAGACTTCATCTGAGTAGAGTTACATTGTGTGTCCTCATCGACTACAACGATTGGGTCAATGGGATTACAACATGGGTCACTGCTTATGATTGGGTCTGCGGTGTTTGTATTGCCCCTGAACCACTTGTTTAATGTTGAACTTTGGGAGTTCAAGCGTGGGGGCTGTCTTCGTTTGGGTTTAGGGCAAGGTGGTTTCAGCGCCTTCCTCTTCTTTTTTGTCCCGCATACTTCTGGGTTGGGCCATGGGAACGAATTTACCGTGATCTGGGATTCAGTCGGGCTTTGGTCAGCTTCGGCATTGTCAACTGATCCCGTGGGGTCGGGCCCTTCCATGTCCAGCATATTCTCTCCAGTTACAGGTTGTGGCGAGTGTACAATTGCTCTATGCCTCAATGTCTGTGCCACACTTGAATCTATAATATCAGAATGATCAACACGTGGTGGTTTTGAGGGGCCCAAAGACAATCTTCTCTCAGTGAGCTGGATTTCACTGCTCACCAGGTTCATAGCGTATTCCAGCATGGTGTCTATAGAGGTTATTTTGCGTGCTGGGGTGATAGCGTAGTGTTTGCCCATTATGGCCAATCTCCCACGAATATTCAAATTAGCAAAATGCACCACTCACCGCTCATTAGCCGATTGCAAGATGTTAGGGAATTTGCCCGGCCCGGCCTCCTCTGGCCCCGGACGGCCACAGACGGGCCGCCCTTTGTCGGGCTTCGTCCGGGTGCCGTCCGTGCGCTAGTCCCGCGCTGCGGGAGTCTGCACTGTTTCTTAAGCGCGGCTGCCCAAATTGCCTTCAGCTGTGTCCCCCAAAGCGTGAGGCAGGCTGGATGGTGTAGTCCTCCAGGACCACACGAAAAAGATCGATGGCAGCGGAAATGGGACCCTACTCTATTATACAACCACTGATACAAGTACACACTCATCCATATAGCCACTCTTGCAATCACTGACTCTCACATGAAGTCATTTTTATACACCAACTCTCACATACACTGCCTTTTACATATGTACCGAGTTGGACATGTACCACTGAGACATCCATTCACTCACCAACAGACCCAAACACACACTCACCCACCCATACAACTGTTTCCACATGCACTCTTAAACTAATACAACCAGTCAATCAACCACTCACACATCTATGCCCACCCCCAACCAACCTACACACAGACTCAGTCTCCCATACAAATACTCAGCCAACTAATCAATAACCCTGATAAACACTCATGTAGCTACTGACCAACTGGTGCAGCAGCCTACAAAACAACAGACAGATTGATACAGACATTCACACAGTTTAGTCACTACCTCATGTATTTATTGAGACACATTTAATCACTCACTTAAACAGTTAGTCACACACCGACTAAATTCCCATTCCATATATATATATATATATATATATATTACATATTTAAATTTTAAACAAAATCACATTTACTGGATGATGTCATCAGTGATGTCATCAGTGATATCATTTGAGATGCATCAGTGATGTCACTGACCATGTCACGAATGATGTAATATGTGACGTCATCAGCAGTGCATTGCGGGGGCGCGAGTTATAGTTAGCTGAACTAACTATAACGGGGGAATTTCTATGGTTTTGTACGAGTGAAATGTCCAACTAACTATAACGTCCCTGAAACCTATGTTTTTTTCTGTGAATTTCTAAGGTTTTTTAATGCTAATTTCTAACTATAACGTGCCTGAAACCTATGGTTTTTTCAGTAAATATGTATATATTACCTACTGGCGGTCGCCAGTAGGTAGTTATAGTTAGGACCTTGCTAACATAGGAAAATAGCACCATTCTATTCCCAATAACTTTGGCGCTGAATGACGAATCTTTGCACAATTTCCAAAACTAATTAGTTGTTGATATCAGCTCCTATGTTGAACGTTTGGAGGTGATTCGTTAAGGGGGGACTGAGAAAAAAGGTGGTCCTAAAACGTGTTTTCTCCATGTTAGTTTCCATAGGAAACTTTAGACAAGGCTACAGGTCGAACAGGTGAATGGGATTACCCCAAATTTGGCAGGGAGAAGGGTCTTGGTCTAGAAAGCACGCTTTTGTTTATTTGGTGTAAATTCGTTCAGTAGTTTTTGAGAAGTATCGAAATTTACTGATATCGATGTTTGGGAATTCTGCCGTCTGATTAGCTGAGGCGTTACGAGCACGAGCTTGCTGCTGATTGGCTGTGAGCGGTGCGAGTGGTTGCAACTAGGAAGTGTTGGCTGCCATTTTGTGATTCTGTTGAAGCGCGAGGGGAAAAAAAGGGGGGGAAAGTGTGAAATAGGAGGGTAGGAGCACTGTAACCTCTTTGGGGTGTTTAGGGTGTGCTATAGAGGAGATGCAAAGCGAAGTATTCACCCCTACCGGTGTGTAAGTGGTGGACTTTGGAAATTGAGTGAGGTATTGCATAGAGCCTGATGTGGGTAAGGTGAGCTGGTGCGGGACTCGGGGATTAAAGCGTGAGCCCAAATTGTGTGTCTTATGCTGTGGAGTCATGTGCCTTGGCCACTGCACTACGTGGTGGAAGTAATGTCAGCATGTGTTTATAACTACTAGGACAAACCACTGAACCGTACTGGTCTGAAAGTCCTGGGGTACGGAATATATGTGAAGTATTGTCTAGTGTCTCATGCTGCTAAGCTGAGCTGCTGCCGGAGTCGGGGATTGTGCTTGAGCCCAAACTGTGTGTCATATGCTGTGAAGTCATGTGCTCTGGCCACTGTGCCACATCTGTTCAGCATGTAGTTGTAGCTACTTGGATGAACTTTTGTTTCGAACATTGTAGCTAGTGTATGGTGCTTAGGTGGTGTTGTATAGGAGTGCGAAGGTAAATCATTATGGTATTCGTAAAGCGCAAACTACTCACCCCTATGGGTGAGTAGAGCTGATGATCAAAGCGAGAGGTCTGTGCTGCAAAGTGAGATGGTCTGGACACTGCGCCACTGCTGTGTGGAGAATACATTTTGGCGAGGGTCCGGGAGTTTCCGTTATATGACCCTAAAATAGCAGGCCTAAGTTGTAAGTTATAGAGTGGCTCTAAAAAGAGCCCTTGTGTTCATTAGTTGGAACTACATATAAGTGCGGATGCACAGCTTCAAGTTATTCAGTAAAACTTGGTTTCCCTGGTCTGTGAAGTGTCCTCCATCACTTCTGTATATATCCGCCATATCAAAACGTATGTTGTTGTTGTAGATGTAGCCCATTTTTTGCCTCTGAGGTATGCAGATACAGCTTTGTTGACTTTTCTCTGAGATTTTTCAATCTGAGGACAAAATTGTTTAGACCATTTCCACTTCTGTCTTTGGCATATATTGGAATATACAAAGACATTTTGAGGCAAAAGTAACATCAATTGTCCAAAGGTGTCCTTCATAAGCATTTCCAAACCTACCCAAGTCAATGTGCGTAGGTCGTTTCCACCACAGTGCACAATCATGAGGTCAGGGTGTTGGAGATGCAAGCAGGTTTTAACCAAAGGCAACAATTGGTGCCACTTCAATCCTCTCTGTCCAAACCATTTAATGTCCACATTTTGTAAACCTAGGCCTAAGTCAATACGTCTCTGTTCTGCATACCTCTTGCACCAGAAAACATAGCTATGTCCTACGATCCACACTAGCATTTTGAAGGTATGGCTGGAAGGTATGGAAAGATGTATGTAGCTCATGCAGTTCCTTCGTAGAATAGGAGATATGTTTAAAGATGGGAACTAGTTTCTTTTCGCATACAAAACGGTACCTGATTGGGAGATATAATGCATTGTTTTTTAAAAATAGGGTGCACATTCGTTTTGTGGAAAAGTATCTTTGTGATTTGTTAAGAAAAAGCAGTTTGCTTGTGGAGTACATATTATAGGATACAATGTGCTCAACTCAAACATACCTGCTACTTGCATTTGGAATGCACTGTTCGAACTTAAAACAATCGTGAACTTTTAACCTGCACGTGCCGTTAAATGTTCGAGAAAATGTTGCAAAAAAATGTTGTTAGGTTTAAACAAATTGATGAAGTTTTAACCTCCACGTGTTGTAGAATGTTCTAGAAAGTGTGTTGATAGAATACGTTGCATTTCTGAGTTTCATGTGTACTTAAATATTTAAAAAACTGTTTAAATGGAAAAGTAGAAAGACAACCGTCCACCGTCCATCAATGGATGGGCGACTCTGACCTAAAGCTTAACGGGTCAAAAACAGAGATCCTGCTCCTCGGTCACAAAACTTCGAGTCTCCCCCCTAACATCTGGCCCGCCTGTATGGGTGACCCCCCCTCCCCTAAGACAGAGGTTAAGAGTCTGGGAGTGTGGCTAGAGACAGATCTCACTTTCAGGACACAGGCTAGGAAAACAGCCGGCATCTGCTATGGGCTCCTTAGATCATGCAGAAAGGTGCTCCCCCTTCTACCATTCCAGTCCCGCCTCCTGCTAATTCAAGGCTTAGTACTAGCAAGGCTGGATTATAGCAACGCTATTTACCTCGGGGCGCCGGAAGCCACCTTGCAAATACTACAAAAAACCCAAAATGCCGCAGCCCGCCTGCTCACAAACACCCCAGCAAGAACATCGGCCAAACCTGCCCTGAGAAAACTTCACTGGCTCCCCGTGAGGGAAAGAGTCGCCTTCAAGGCCCTCTGCCTGGCACATAAGGCCCTGCACAATGCGGGTCCCCCCATTCTGAGCACGTGGATCACTCCATACAGACCGCCGAGAGCGCTCCGGTCTGAACAGGGAAACCTTATCGTTGTCCCTAGGGTGAAGAAAACCCGCATTGGCGGCCGCAGATTTTCGGTAAACACGGCCAGTAAATGGAACGCTCTCCCCTCGAACCTCAGAGCTGAACCAAACCTCCTACGATTTAGGAAGTCCCTCAAAACCCTCCTTTTTCCCTGATTTTTCTTCGAAGCTTCCCTGTGCCCCCCCTCTAGGAGTCTGAGGTTTCAGCGCTGGGATACTCGAGGGTGACTACGCGCTCTATAAAAACCTAAATAAATAAAAATAAATAAATAATAGAGAGAAGTTTTGAAAGCTAAAAGAATCAAGGAACTATTATAATTTGTTCTTTATTACCTACTGGCGGTCGCCAGTAGGTAGTTATCACTGGTACAGGTCTGAAAGTGCTGTGTTGCTCAGAGTGGCATGGTGCTGATATGATATGGTGCTACACTCGGGTATGAAACGGAGAGTCTAAACCGTGAGGTCATTGCTGTAATTTGATGTGGTCTGGTGTTTGTAGCATATGTGTGCAAGTAGTGTTAGTAGGCATTTATACCATACATGGAGTGGGAAGCGAACTACTGACCGCTACTGTGTGTTGATAGTATACAGGAAGCGGGAAGCGAAGTAGTTACGCCTACCAGTGTGAAGACTTGGGGATGAAACCGAGCTGATTGCTGTAAAGTGATGGGCTCTGGGTGCTGTAGGATACTAGCCGCTGTAGTATAAGTGTGTAAGTAGTGTTACTATGCGTTTATAATATATAGGGAGTGGGAAGCGAACTACTCACCCCTACTGGTGTGACGGATTAAACCGTGAGCCTAAATTGCGAGCTCATTACTGTAAAGTGATGTGCTTTGGCGCTGTGGCATACCTGTGGAAGAAGTGTTTATACAATATAGGGAGTGGGAAGCAAAATATTTACCCCTACCGGTCTCAAGAGTTGTGGATGAGACCATGAGCTCATTGCTGTAAAGACATGTGCTCTGTGTAGTATTCCAATGTAAGTCATAGTAGAATGTTAGTATGTAATTCTACTAGAATCTAAGTATGTAATGTTATAATGTAGGGCTGTCATGAGGGGAACCTTGAGGGGTTTGTACATGGTGCTGGATTAGACGGTTGCTTTGCTGTCTGCTCCTGTTGGTGGTTGTTTCAGGTGTCTTGTTTTCTTGTAATAAATCTACTTATTGGATCCACTGCTGTCTGCCTCTTCACTATAATATATTTGGCAATGAGCGGGAGAAGGTAAAAAGAAGGCACCACTCACCAGTATTTCAAAATTGCTTGCGTTGTGCTGAAGACCCGTTTTCTTCGTGTAGCTGTTTCTACTCATGCCAGGGTCGTCGGCTCATTGAACTATGTCATCCGACTTCTGGTAGGATTTATATTTTTAGATTTTGCGCTTCCTCTGCTTCTTCACTACATTCTGGTCGCTGTGTAAGTAGTGTTAGTATGCGTTTATACTAAGAAATGGTCATGGTCCTAGGGAGGGCGACCTCTCAGGTGCAGCTTATACAATGTTCCGGGGTGTGCATTGGCAGGACATTTGTGTTTGCTATTAGAGGGTGGTGCATTGCTTCCAGCCTGAGATAGCAAATACTTGTTCGACTACTTGAAGCGAGAGGAGGAAAACCTCTTATCGCTTTAATAGAGAGGATGCGGATGGTAAAAATGGAGAGAAAAGAAGAAACAAAAAAAACAAGCGGGGTCTCACCCATTCTTTTAAATGATGCCCCTGGTGGGTAATGCTCCATGGCCAATCCAATTATTATATTGCGGGGTCTCTGTAGGACTCGGGATCTTAATGTCGCATGTAAATTTGGCACGGAGGGCACAGAGATGTTTTTCAGCCTAGGGGAGCGCACATTTTACGGGTATTGTTTATTATTGTTCGGGGGGTTCGAGGCCAGGTGGAGTACGGGGATCACCACACTCCAGGGCTTTTATTAAATATGCAGGGTGGGCCTCGGCAGTCCCTGAAGCCTCGGTGGTCCTAGGCAGTGCCTTATTTGTTCTGTAATCACACGGGCAGTACTGATGGTGTTATAAAGTGATACACTCATAGAACTCTTGCAGTTGTGTAATTAACCAGGCTTCATTTGTCTAATAGTCAGTTATATTATGTTTGGTAGGTGCTCTCTAATATTAAATAAGTTTGTCATTAAAATCTCCTATAAACAGATGATTTTCACAATAAATAATAGACAAGTGATGTCAGAAAAAGAAGACCTATATACTCAGTTCTTTATTTGAAAAAAAAGAAACCTTTATTAAAACACAAATAAATAGAAACATAACTTTAATAGAAGAAACAGTATAATAAAAAAAACATGGGTTGGACTCCAGTGGAAACAGCGTAGGAAACCTGCAAGACAAAAATGAAACATAAGTATGTGTGCAATGTGGAAGAGGTAAATAAAGGTAGTCCAAATGAAAGGACCATAGTGAGAATGGAAGGGAAGAGGAGTGGGTGGAAGGGAGAAGGGGAGGGAGAGTCAAAAAAGAGAGGGAGGAGGAGACAGAGCGTCGGCCTATGGCACCCAGCCCTCAGTGTTTACCCTTCCGTCACCCGTGTGTCTAGGACGCTGGGGTCCGCGAGAAAGAGTGTGGTTCAGTAAGTCCTTCAAATGTAACACATGAGGCCAGAGATTATGGCGCAGACTGTTGGTTCGAGTTGCCGGCGATTGCGGGTATCTGAACCTAATTGTAAAAGGGCTTGAGAGCAAATATTCCACTCCAAGTAATCATCAAGTGCCTTAGAGTGATTAATTAAGAAATAAAGCTGCCAGTGCAATGCGAGCAATCTTCTGGCAAAAAGATAAACTCTGCAAACAGGACTAACCGCTATATGTATGAAGGGACCGATTAGCGATTCAGAAATTGCGAAAATTACCGAATCGCTAAATCTGTATCGCTAATCGGGATGTATCAACGCATTAGCAAATATTTAGCGATTCGACCACAATCGCTAAATATTTGCACAATATGAATCAGCGATTCCCTAAACGGCCAAACTCGCAAAATAGCGCGACCCCGCCCCTAAATACGCAAAAATAGCGCGCCGCGTCGCTAAATTGTGCGACCGCGTCGCTAAATAGCGCGACCGCGTCGCTAAATAGCGCGACCGCGCCCCTAAATACGCTAATTAGCGCGACCGCGCCGTGAAATAGCGCGACCGCACCCCTAAATACGCTAATTAGCGCGACCGCGCCGTGAAATAGCGCGACCGCACCCCTAAATACGCTAATTAGCGCGACCGCGCCGTGAAATAGCGCGACCGCACCCCTAAATACGCTAATTAGCGCGACCGCGCCCAGCAAAGCGCTACATTGAGAGGTACCCCCGTGAAAAATCGCTAATTAGCACAAACTGGAAACATCCAATTGCAATCCTGATGCTATATGATGACATCACAACCAGGAAGAGAGTGATTTCCCATGGGGCATCTGGAGTGAGACAGAGAGAGTGAGAGTGTTGTGTGCAACTCTTGAGCCATGTCAGAAAGTGGAAGCCAGGATGTCCCAGCAAGCCAGCAGGAGCAGCAAGCAGGGGAAGCAGCCAGGAAGAGGAAGCTCAAGTTTTCAGAGCCTGAACTAGAGACCCTAATCACTGAAATGGTGCAACACCATGACTCATTATTTGGGGCCACTTCCCACAAGGTGCCAGAAGCCAGCAAGAGAAGGATTTGGGAGGGCATCCAAGCCAAAGTGAATGCCCTAGGAGTCACCCACAGGACAGTTGATGTGCTGCGCAAGCGCTGGTACGACCTGCGCCAGCGCTCCAAGGAGAGGTTGGCTGCCAGGCTGGAGCAGTCCCAGCTCACCGGTGGGGGAACCTCCAACGTCCAAGACTCTACACCACTGGAGGAGCTGGTAGAGGGCACACTGCCTCATCAGAGTGTTGCGGGCGTGTCCGTGCTCGACAGCTCAGCACAACCATCAGCAAGACCAGGTAAGAAGCATGCCTCCCCACCCTAAACCACCCCCAGAACCCCCTGAGGCGACCTAGGGATTAGGGCAACCACATGTCAGGCTAGACCAAGTACACAGCAATGCATTATGGGAGATGTAGTCACAACAGTCAGCAATGTAGAAAGTAGCATGAGATTGCCAAATTGTACACATGTGCAGGTCAGGAGAGGTGAATGACACAAGTAAAGTCAGGGAACACTGTGAAAATGTATTAGTACATCACCTGTGATGATCAAATAAGTAATGTGTGCTGTTCTATCCACAGCACCTGCAAGTGGGAAAGCTACAGCCAGTGCAACAGAGACAGGAGCCAGAGGCTCAGGAGAAGGCAGGCATGGCCATGATCCAGATGGGGAGGACAGTCCTATTATCCAAACACAGGGACACAGTAGGAGGAACGTGAGGCCATTCAGAATAATGGATGATGAGGAAGATGAAAATGACAATGTCCAGTCTGAAGCACCAGTACCCCAGCAGCAGGAGTCCAGAACAGAGTCCAGAGGCAGGCGTAGACCCCGCACGGCCATCAGCACCAATGTGCAAGAAGAAGAATCAGTGTTCGCCGGTCTTGAAATGCACATGCTCCAGGTTCACCGCCTGCAAGCGAAACACATGAAGGCCATTCAGAGAGAGATCAGGGCAGGGAACAGAGGACTACGCGAGGAAATCAGGGGGGCTGTGCAGGAGCTGACTGCAGAGATGAGAGCTGAACGCGCAGCCAGGCGCAAAGAAATTGCCCGCATGGACCACTACACGCGTGCTGTTAATCGCCTCGCCTCCTCCAACAATATGCTGGCAAGGCGTGCCATAGAGACCCAGCGAGAGTTCTCGCATGGTATCCAGGACATAGCCACTGTGGTAGTGCAGTCAACTGCCACCCTGGATGAGCTGCGTGCGCTGCGTACTGCTGGACCCGGGGTGCTTACCCCCAGTGAGGAGGACTCACAGTCGGTGCGGAGCACTAATACACCACCACCCACTGTTGAGAGGCGCCGTAGTGGCCGGAGCAGCAGGCCTGCCCCACAACAATAGGGACTGCATCAAAATGACTACTCCGCACAGGGGGTATATGGGGCCAGCAACTGGGTAGCACTTGCTATACCAATGACTGTTTAGTTGCACTGTGATTTGAACATGTGCTTTTGTTAAGGAGAGTTCATCCTGCATTTTTTTGGAAGTCACATTGTTGGTTTTGGAAATTAAACACGTTTGCAGAGCAATAAGTTGTCATTGTATCATTTTTACTCACCTAGAAGTAGTTCCGCATGATCTCATCACGCCTCTGGCGCCCAGCTGCAGCAGCAGCTACGCCAGCTTCCATGTGTATGGGTCCGGGTCCCTCCACGTCCGAGGTATCTGAGTCACTCGACTCCATAGGTGTCCCTTTCCTGGTCGCAATGTTGTGGAGCATGGCACAAGCTACAACAATTTTGCAGCATGTCTCAGGGCTGTATTGAAGGGCACCTCCACTTTTGTGGATGCATCTGAATCTGCTCTTCAGAATCCCGAAAGTTCGCTCGATGGTGTTTCTTGTGGTAATGTGTGCCCGGTTGTAGCGGTGCTCCCCAGCAGTGGCAGGATTCAAGTAGGGTGTCAGGATGAAGTCCCTGACTGCATAGGCACTGTCCCCTGTGGGTGGAAGAGTTGAAAGGTCAGTCAATGTGATGCACATGCAGGTCATGAGTAATATGGGCTGACAATGTGTGCTGTTACCTAGTAGGTATCCCTCTCCAAATTCCCCTCTTGAGAGTCTACGGTATAGGCCACAGTGACGGAATATAAATGCATCATGTGTGCTACCAGGGTACTTTGCCACTATATCGGTGATAATGTTTTTGGCATCACACACCATCTGTATGTTCAGGGAATGGTAGCATTTCCTGTTCCGGAATACATACTCTATGTTTGTGGGGGGTGAAATGGCAATATGTGTTCCGTCTATACATCCTATGACGTGGGGGAAATGGGCTATATTATAAAAATCCTGCTTAGTCTGTGCTAGTTCCTGTGGGGTGCTGGGGAAGTGGATGTGATGTTGCATCCTATGTGTCATGGCGTCGAGGAATGCATGGAAAAAGCGCGACAGGGCACTTTGAGACACCCCTCCTGCAGTGGCTATGACCCCCTGGAAACTACCTGAGGACAGCAGGTGTAGTGAACACAGGACCTGGATGTGTGTGGGTATGGCTTGGGTCCTGCGGGTGGGGTGTTCTAGGTAGGGCCTGAGTTCATCAATCAATTCAATTATGCTCTCTTCCTCCAGTCTGTAATGGGTGTGGATATCCTCATCAGTGCGTTGGAAGATGGTAATGCGCAACCGGAATATCCTCTCCTGCCGTCTCCTCCTCTGCGCCAGAGCTCTCACTCTTCGCCTCCTCACTATCATGTACAACCCGGACATTGTGGTAGGGAGTGTGTTGCATTCTGGGTTTCAATTTATAGTTTGCACCTGGTTACCACCTGCTCCCACTTGATGGTAATTGCGAGGCGCTATTTAGCGATTTTGCTTGATTCGCTAATGCAAATTGGTTGATACATTCCATTTCGATTTCAGAATTGCGATTTCCGCTTTAGCGAATCTCGCTAACGGATTTCTACGCTAAATAAGGATTCGCTTTTGTATTCGCTATGTTGCACTTTCGCAACGTTTGGAAATCGTTATTTACCGAATCCTTATTTCGCAAGCGTATTTTGCTTCATACATAGCGAATAGCGAATTTTTAGTCGCTAACGCTATTTATTGCGAATCGCAGCGTTTGCGATCGATTTTTGGCTTCATACATATAGCGGTAAGTCATCTTTAAAATAGAATCGGACTATGCTAACCGTGATTCCAGCCATATTAAGTTGTAAGTTTTAACGCAGGGGCGTCTCTACTAAGTCTTGGATTTTATTGATTCCCTCAACGCACAGATGATAAAAGGGTGCAAACAGGGAAGTCTCGTTGATTGAAGCAGGTGTCTGCATGACAACGCTTAACATAAGACAGAGTGTATATAATACAGGTCTTGATAAAGATGAATTTATAAGGCAAATTCCCATTGAAACGTGTCAATGCTACATTTTGATACACAATCCGTTTACTGGGCATTGGTGAAAGAAAGCTAATTATAAATTGCATATCTCCATGCCAGTGATAAAATATTATGACAGAGGTGTAAACGGTAAAGACTAATTTTTTCTGTCTAGCTTTTGATTGTTTCACTCTTTTTATGTTTTCATGCTTACTGTGATCAATCCTTTTTAATGCGAAGGTATCAACCCAGGCCAAATTACAAAAGACAAACACTGGCTATTTAAAGACACAAATTATGCATAAACTATAACATAGAGAATTATACTGATATAAAAAAGTTTTTTAATTATATTGATAAAAAGAGATTAAACACATATATCACGTATACATGATCAATTGATACAATCACATTTTTTGTTAATGATAAAAATGAAACATTTGTTCTAAAATGACTCAAAGGACAGTATTGTTGTCCTATATACTATTGGCGTGGCTGTGGTCTGTCAACGCGTTTCGACACGTCGTAGTATCTTCCTCAGGACAATATTTTTTGCAGCCAAGTTTTCTAAAAAGAACAAAACATTTTTAGTTTTTCTAAACACATAATACATTGTGTTATAGTGCATTATTCTCTTATTTCTTTAAAAAATAAACTTTTTCTTTAATTTCGGGTATTCTTTTTTTAGCCAGGTACAAGAGTCTGATCAATTGTTTTTCCACTGAAGATGGCCAAAAGAGCGGTCCTGACAAGAGTCTAAGAACACAATTCCTATAGTAAATCTTGGCATCAGTAAGAGATTATACATTTATCTAGAATTTTTCAATACATTTGATAATCAATCAATCAATCATAGCATTTATATAGCGCACTACTCACCCGGAGGGTCTCAAGGCGCTGGGGGGAGGGGGTCCGCTACTGGTCGAACAGCCAGGTCTTGAGCTGCTTCCTGAAGGCGAGGTGGTCTTGGGTCAGGCGGAGGTGGGTCGGAAGGGAGTTCCAAGTCTTGGCGGCCAGGTAGGAGAAGGACCTTCCTCCTGTGGTGGCTCTTTGGATGCGGGGGACGGCGGCGAGGGCGTGGCTGGTCGATCGGAGCTGGCGTGTGGGAGCGTAGAAGTTGAGGCGGCTGTTGAGGTATCCTGGGCCTTGGTTGTGTAGGGCTTTGTGTGCGTGGGTGAGGAGGCGGAGGGTGATTCTCTTGTTGACCGGAAGCCAGTGCAGGTCTCTCAGGTGTCCGGAGATGTGGCTACGGCGGGGGATGTCCAGGATGAGTCGTGCTGAGGTGTTCTGGATCCGCTGGAGTCTCTTCTGGAGTTTGGCGGTGGTTCCGGCGTAGAGGGAGTTGCCGTAGTCCAGACGGCTGGTGACAAGGGCCTGGGAGACCGTCTTTCTGGTCTCGGTGGGGATCCATCGGAAGATCTTACGTAGCATGCGCAGGATGTTGAAGCACGACGAGGAGACGGCGTTGACTTGTCTGGTCATGGAGAGGGATGAGTCCAGGATGAAGCCCAGGTTGCGTGCGTGGTCTGTGGGTTTGAGTGCGCTGCCCAGGGCGGGGGGCCACCAGGAGTCGTCCCAGGCGGAGGGTGCAGATCCCAGGATGAGGACTTCCGTCTTGTCCGAGTTCAGTTTCAGGCGGCTGTCCTTCATCCACTTGGCAACGTCTGTCATCCCTTTGTGAAGGTTGGCTCTGGCAGTGGCGGGGTCTTTGGTGAGGGAGAGGATCAGCTGGGTGTCGTCGGCGTAGGAGATGATGTTGAGGTTGTGCTGGCGTGCGATGGCTGCGAGGGGGCTCATGTAGATGTTGAAGAGTGTTGGGCTGAGCGAGGAGCCTTGAGGAACGCCGCAGATGACTTCGGTGGCCTCTGATCTGAACGGGGGAGGCGGACTCTCTGTGTCCTTCCGGCGAGGAAGGAGATGATACACTCCAGTGCCTTCTCCTGGATTCCGACGTTGCTGAGGCGCTGTACTAGGGTACAGTGGCAGACAGTGTCGAAGGCCGCGGAGAGGTCCAGGAGGATGAGGGCCGCTGTTTCTCCGCTGTCGAGCAGGGCTCGGATGTCATCGGTGGCTGCGATCAGGGCGGTCTCGGTGCTGTGGTTGGCCCGGAAGCCAGACTGCGAGAGGTCGAGGGAGCCGTTCGTCTCGAGGAAGGCTGCCAGTTGCTTGTTGACGGTCTCCTCGATGACTTTTGCTGGAAACGGAAACAGCGAGATGGGGCGGTAGTTCTTGAGGTCGGTGGGGTCGGCTGATGGCTTCTTAAGTAGGGCGCTGAGTTCTGCGTGCTTCCAGCTCTCCGGGAAGGTAGCGGTGTTGAAGGAGGTGTTGATGATGTCCTGCAGGTGGGGTGCGATGACAGCGCCGGCCTTGTTGAAGACGTGGTGAGGGTAGGGGTCTGTCGGGGATCCGGAGTGGATGGAGTTCATTGTGTTGACGGTGTCTTCGGTGCTGATCGGGGTCCAGGTGCGGAGGGTGGTTGTGGGGGGGGTGGGTCGCTCGTGGCGTGCGTCGGTTGAGTGGTGAAGCTGTTGTGTATGTCCGCGATCTTGTTGTGGAAGTAGGAGGCGAGGGAGTTGCAGAGGTCTTGCGAAGGGGTGATGTCGTTGTTTCCGGCGTTGGGGTTGGAGAGCTCTTTCACGATGTTGAAGAGTTCTTTGCTGTTGTGTGCGTTGCTGTCTAGTCGTTCCTTGAAGGCGGTTTTCTTGGTGGTGTGTATCAGTTGGTGGTGTTTTCGGGTGGCGAGCTTGAGGGCAGTCATGTTGTCCGGTGTTGGGTCTCTGCGCCAGGTTTTCTCGAGTGCTCTGCAGTTCTTCTTGGAGTTCTTGAGTTCGTCGTTAAACCATGGTGCTTTCTTGCTGCCGGGTCTGCTCGGTGGGGTTTTTAGAGGGGCGAGGTCGTCTGCGCAGTCGCTGATCCATTTTGTGAGGTTGGTGGCCGCTTGGCTGGGGTTCGTTGTGCTGGTGGGAGGAAACTTGCTCAGGGAGGTAGCGAGCTGGTCTGCGGTGATCTTGTTCCAGCTTCTGCGGGGAACCTGACGCTGGTGATGGTGGAGCGTGGTCCTTCTGAAGCTGAAGTGGACGCAGCTGTGGTCCGTCCAGTGGAGTCCCGTGGCGTGGCTGAAGGCGATGTCCTTGCTGGAGGAGAAGATCGGGTCGAGTGTGTGTCCGGCGTAGTGGGTAGGGGTGGTCACCAGTTGCTTGAGTCCGAGGTTGGAGAGGTTGTCCAGCAGGGTGGTGGTGTTGCGGTCGCTGTTGTTCTCCAGGTGGAAGTTGAGGTCCCCGAGGAGGATGTAGTCGGCGGAGGGGAGGGCGTGCGGGCTGATGAAGTCGGCGATGTCTTCGCTGAATTGTGTGCGTGGTCCCGGGGGTCTGTAGATGAGAGTGCCTCTGAGGGTGGTCTTGGGGTTGACGTGTATCTGGAAGTGCAGGTGTTCGGTGGGTGCGAGGGTATCGTCGGTGTCGGTGGTGATGCGGATGGTGTTCCTGTGGATGATGGCGATGCCTCCTCCGGTCTGGTTGACGCGGTCCCTCCGGATGATCTTGTAGCCGTCCGGGATGGCGATGGCGATGTCGGGCGCTGAGGAGGCGTTCATCCAGGTTTCCGTGAGGAAGGCGACGTCTGGGGCTGTGGTGTCGAGCAGGTTCTAGAGCTCAACGGCGTGTCTGTGGACGGAGCGGGTATTGAGCAGGATGCACTTCAGGTGGGTGCTGCTGGAGTTCGGCTTGGTGGGTGCTGGTGTAGCGTGGATCCGGTTGCAGGTGAACTTGCAGGAGTGGCAGCTGAAGGGTCCGTGGGTGCGTCTCGGTGTGGCTCGGTAGCAGCCCGGGGTTCGGCCGGTGTTGAGTGCGTTGAGGTCGGTGGCGTCGTAGGTCCGTCGGGTCGGTTTCCGTTGGTGGGGGACAGGGGTTCTGGCGCTGGGCGCGGACGGGCGCAGCGGGCTTACCTTTGGCGCGCCTTCGGCGCACAATCGGCGCGCCCGCTGCGCGTCAACGCTGCGCGTAAGCACGGTCGCCATTTATGGCGAAGTGGGAGGGAGGGCGGAGCAGCTGGGAGGTGGGAGCGGGGAGGGCACGGAAGGTAAGGGGGCGTGGCCGCACGCAGGCGGCGGGAAGCAGGGAGCGGGAAGCGGGTGGGGGGCACAAAGAGCGGCGCTAACAAGCAGGCAAAAGGAGAAATAAAGGCACAGAACAGAGATGCAGAACTAACAGGCAGTACAAAATGAGGAGAAAAACACACGCAAATTACTAAACTAAACGCTAAACAGGCAGCACAAAAAATGTAAACACACGCAAATTATGACGGCGGGGTCGACGGGGCAGGCTCAGCGAGGCTGAGGACAGTAGCGAGGGAACGCACACGCTACAGCTGGTGGCCGTGCGGCGTGGGGGTGTCCTGAGGTCAGGTGACACTCACCTGCGCTGCACGGTCGCCATTTATGGCCAAGTGGGAGGGAGGGCGGAGCAGCTGGGAGGTGGGAGTGGGGAGGGCACGGAAGGTAAGGGGGCGTGGCCGCACGCAGGCGGCGGGAAGCGGGGAGCGGGAAGCGGGTGGGGGGCACAAAGAGCGGCGCTAACAAGCAGGCAAAAGGAGAAATAAAGGCACAGAACAGAGATGCAGAACTAACAGGCAGTACAAAATGAGGAGAAAAACACACGCAAATTACTAAACTAAACGCTAAACAGGCAGCACAAAAAATGTAAACACACGCAAATTATGACGGCGGGGGGCGGGGTCGACGGGGCGGGTTCAGCGAGGCTGAGGACAGTAGCGAGGGAACGCACACGCTACAGCTGGTGGCCGTGCGGCGCGGGGGTGTCCTGAGGTCAGTTGAAGGCAGTTGATCGCATGTTTAGTTAGTAAATGACACGTAGATGCAGATAATTACATTTTAGGGCTTCCCATCATATTCAAATTCATATTCAAATGCAAATAGTCATATCTTTGGATTTTACATCATACTTAAATAAAGAAAAAGGGGTAAAGTTGTTAGAAGTGTGAAAACATATTTCTGTTCTTATAGCTGGTGTATCTCTTAAGGATAGTCTACTCACAAGTTTACATATACCCGAATGTCTTTTATCAAATTATTCAACATTTATAGATTTTTTTAAATGGCCTATTTTGTGTCTGCTTCCAGTAGATACTTTCTCTATTAAGTTCAGACTTAAAAAGTAACTCACCATTGTATATAGGATGAAATCAAAATCGCTGCGATTTCTGTAATTTTTGTAGTTTCAGGTTAAAAATCGGTCGATATTTATCGAGCCTGAAAGGTCATAGTGAAAAACAAGCAGTTGGATATTATCTGTTTAATCATGATTATTCTTATTTGCATTCACTTTGTGATACTTATTGATGCCATGATCCTAACTTTCATTGGTTACTTTGTTTATTTTGTTTCCATATTATTTTTTGTTACAGCTAGTCATCCTTTCTTCTATTGCTTTTTATTTTATCACTTAAAGAGATTGGAAGCATTTTTTACCTGGAGACGCTTCTTTTATGTCATCAAGTCTTCACAGTAGCAAACGAAGAATGAGGCACCTTAAACAATTCTTTTTTTCGGTATGTGAAATCTACGAAGACAAAATCGTATTTCTAGCTATTCCATTGTATCGCTATGTATTACTACCAAGTGGAATTCCTAATTTGCATAGACGCGATGTAATATTTGCATATTCTCGCGTTACCTTTTTCTGAAGATTTCACTGCTCGCTTCTCACTCTTCGTTTCAGAAATACGTAACCACTATTTTCCTTAAAACCAATGTTCTATAATAGAAGAAATATTGGAACATAGGATTAATTAATTAAGGTCTAGCAAGGCGTATTTAAATAAAGTTTTGTGGAATAATTGTGGAGTAAGTTCCTGGCTTCTTACCGCCACGAATGATATTTTCGCTTCGAGGTGGTATAAAATGCTGGTACTGAAGAGAACGCTCAGGACGCCATGATAGCTCTGGATATTGTCCCTTACACCCTAGACAATAAAAAACGATGTTTACATTCACTTAGCTTGAAAATATTTCTTTAAATCGTTTTGCGTTGCAAAGCACGGCGTCTTCCTACCTTTTGGGGTAACGCTGTAAACATACGATTGATGATTTTCTAAAGTAGATTTTCTAAAGTGAGACTCCAGCGGTGTGGCCGTGTCTTTCTTTTAGCGTATAGCCGACAAAGGGACAATGCTTCTAAGCGTCAAGATACGAGAGCGTTTTCAAAGTGAGGGTTTTTTTGAAATCTAAGAGAGTAAGACAGCAACAAATTGACATTGTCTTAGTATTATTAAGTTTTAGAGAAAGAGAAAAAAACGAGTTATTCTCTCTTTCTGTTTGGTATTTGTATTGCGTTTCCCCGGTCCACGTGCGCTCACCTGTAAGGTTTCTTCTGCTCTAGTATTCCCACCGTGTGGTGGCTGGTTCGAAAGACAAGGGGATTTGCAAGCCACTTTTTCATTGGTATTTATACAGAACTATTGTGATGTCATATCTTCAAAGCCCTGCCCCTATTTAAAGTCAAAGCGCTTCTATGGTTAACCTATTTCCTCACATCGTGTTTGGATCTATAGTATGCTTATACTCATTGTTTACAGATTAATATATGGATTTATTTGTACACAGAATTTTCGTCTTTTATCTGCATTATATTTGTGTAAGATATATTAAATCTAGAATTATTCTCTTACGTTTTTTATCTTGCTTACAAGTTCCTGTCTATAATCTAGATTTACCACAGTATTGTTTATTTTTTATATTATGGCATTTTCCCAGGGCAATTCTTGGTTCAAACCATGTTCAAATGTGCCAAGGGTAAAGATCCAATATACCTCCCTCTTTTTCCTTATCCTGTCGCCTCCTTTGTTGTTTGGTATATGTATCTTTTCTAGGATGCGCCACTTTAGTTCATCGGGAGAGTGTCTATGTTCCACAAAGTGATTTACCAGTGGCGCTGTCAGCTTCCTTGTTTTGATTGCTGATCTGTGTTCAGTTAGTCGGATTTTCACGGCTCTTGCTGTCTCTCCTACATATCCCAGATTGCAAGGGCATGTAATTAGATAAACAATATTTTGTGTATTGCATGTCCATAATTCTTTAGCTTGGATATTGATGTTGTTAAACGTCATGGCTTCTCCAGTAAGAATACTGTTGCATGACTGGCAAGAGCCGCAGCGGGAGGTACCTTTTACTGCATTTGTACTTTCAAATGACCTCTGTAGGAAAGGTGGATTCTCTGTTTTTTTAGCAAACCGGGATCGGACAATTTGGTCCTTCAAATTTTTATTTCGCCTATGTGCGTACATCGGTTTAGCTATCTTTTGTTGGTTGTTATTCAAATTCAGCAAATGCCAATTTGAATTAATTATTTGTCTGACAGTCGAGTCCAATGTTGAGTGTTTAGTTACACATACCAATTTGGAGTCTTTTTTCTATTTTTGTGGATTAAGGAGTGCATCTCGGTCATAAAATCTGGCTCTTTTATAGGCCTCTCTTACCAGGCGACGAGGATATCCTCTGTGGAGGAATTTTTGCTTCATGGTTTCAGATTGAATATCGAAGTCCCTAAGGTTGGTGCAATTGCGCCTAACTCTTAGGAACTGCGAAAAGGGGATACTGTATTTTTGACATCTTGGGTGGTAGCTTTTAAAGTGTAGTAAAGTATTCCTTGCGGTGGGTTTTGTATATAGGTCCACTTCTAAAAGGCCTTCGTTGTTTCTGATGTAAATGTCTAAAAACTCTACTTTCGTTCTACTGGTATGGGCAGTGAATCGGAGATTTTCATCTGCTTGATTCAGCCATAGGAGGAATTCCTTTAAGGTCTGTTCCCCATTGGTCCATACAAAAAAGATATCATCTATGTATCGGTACCAATGGGAAACAGACTCAAAGAAAGGGGCCACCAAATTGAAGATGTGCTTGGTCTCAAACGAAGTCATGTATATATTCGCTATTGAGGGGGCCATAGAGGCTCCCATACTGACTCCCTTTATCTGCAGGAACAAATGTTCCCCAAATTCAAAGAAGTTTTCCTTCATTACCAGTGTAAGACATTCTTTAATAAAGTTATTAGAGCAAGGGATCTGATGTTTATCAATGAACCACATTGTTGCTTCAATGGCTCCTGTTTGTGGGATGTTACTATATAGCGACTCAATATCTAGAGTCACTAGAATGTCCCTATGTTCATTGAAATGCAAACTCTCAATTTTCTTTATGATATCGCCTGTATCCTTGACATGGAAAGGTGCCGCATTACCGCGCCGCGGTTTGTACGCGCTCAGTTTTAATTTTACTTTGCTTTTGAATCACTGGCCGTTTTATTTAGTTTTGCTCTGTTTTAATTGGCAACTGGTTGGGCTCTCTCCCCCCCCTCATACCTGCATATAATTGTTGTAACTGCACCACCGCTTTGGTGGACCCGGGTTCTGTGGGTGGTCTGGGGATAGACGATCTGCGCCATTTTGGCTTGGGACGCTGGTCTTTCGGCGGGCGCCATCTTGGAGCGTCCCTGCGCTCCTCTCTCCATTTCTCTGCCTATTTAAAGTCCTTCTCTCCCGCTCAGCGGGAACGCGCAGTTGGACGCCGTCGCTTGCCGGAGTCTTGCCAGAGTCCTGCCCGTCTGCGCCCGTCCGCGCTGAGGACGCGCGTTGGGCGCGGCGGGCCCCTCCCATTTAGCACCTTCTGGGAGGTAGGATGATTGTCTACACCAGTGCATTGCTTCGGGCGATTGGGCAGTCCATTCCACGATGCGTTTTTGCACCGACCCATCCCCTGTCTGGCCCCTATCAATGTGCCTGCAAGGGATGGTCTCTCGACCAGCCAACGGGTATTCGGGACTATGACAACACAGCAGCTCTATTGGAAGGCAGAAGTGTGCCTCAGCTGAGCAAGTGTCGTGTTCATGGTCTGCGTATCTTAAATCTTAATACCAGATCTCTGGTCAAACATCATCTGTCTATCATGGACCTTATCACTGACGAGGAGCCAGATCTGTTTATCATCACTGAGACCTGGCTCCAGGACACAGACACAGCCATAATTAATCTGGCTTGCCCTCCAGGATATTCACTCTTTACGCAGAATCGCCTGTCAAGAGGTGGAGGCATTGCCTTAGCTATAAAATCCACCTTTGTGTGCACTTGGACGGGTTTGCATATTGCGGGGTGCGAAAGCGCCCTGTTTAAGATCACCATCAGTCCTCAGTTCACGCTGTCTGGGATGGTCGTGTACCGCCCCCCAGGCAGTGATGTAGCATTCAGGGGAGCATTCCCTGAGGCGGTTAGTACGCTAGCCAGTGACTGCGCCAATTTTTGCATCATAGGTGACCTCAACCTGCATTTTGATAATCAACAGACCTCGGCCATCAGTGGTCTTCTGTCGGATCTGGAGGCTCTTCAGCTGACCCAATTTGTCACTCAACCCACACATGTGGCTGGTCACATCCTGGACCCGTTTTTTACTAACTTATCGGATGTCCAGGTTTTGGCTATCTCTCCATTGGGCTGGACTGATCATTTTTTGGTGTCCGTCTGGCTACCTCTCCCCGAAACCCCTATTACTCCATCTCCTAAGTGGATCCCTCGGCGGCACTGGAATAAGCTCAGGCTAGAGGACCTATATTACATCATGGCTGAAGAGCCATTAGGCCCCCTGCTTAATGTCACCTCGGGCTACGACCAATTCTGCAGCTGGACTACCAAGGCGCTTGACAAGCTGGTGCCTATTGTCTCAAGTAAATCTAGCTCCAGGCAGTCGAGTCCTTGGTACGACAGTGCCCTCCGTGCCCTGAAGGGTACATGTAGAAGGGCAGAAAGGGAGTGGCGGAAGACGTATGATATGGCCAAAAAAACCATGTATCTGGCTTCAGTCAAGCTTTACCATCGAGCTATTTGTAGAGCCCGTGCGGCGTTCTATGCGACGGAATTCCGCAACAGCCACAATCCATCGAAGACCATCTTCAAAGCCCTAAAAAATCTGATGGCTAAGAGAGCGGCTCCGCAAGTGGATGGTTCTACCTCCCATTGCAAGACTTTGGCCGCTTTCTTCTTGGAGAAAGTTAAGACCATTTACCAGTCGTTTCCCAGCACGACGCTGC
Source organism: Lissotriton helveticus (assembly GCF_964261635.1). NCBI lineage: Eukaryota > Metazoa > Chordata > Amphibia > Caudata > Salamandridae > Lissotriton > Lissotriton helveticus. Next base: position 1,425,599,456 of record NC_136068.1, on the reverse strand, counting down.
CACTCATCCCTCTGAATGGCCCTTGCAGCTGCCCGGCATTTCACTCTCTCCCTACTCTGTCTTGGGATGGGTTTGTCAAGTTGGCACAACGAGTCAAGTCCGGCTCTCCTGCGAACCCGCTTAGACCTGCCCTTTTTAGAGATTCCTCTTTTCAGGGGCGTACGGCGGTGTGCTCGCTGATTAACCTTTCCTTGACTTCAGGCACGGTTCCTGCCAAGTGGAAGCAGGCGGTGGTCTCCCCGATCCTGAAAAAACCATCATTGGATCCTTTAAAACCGGAAAACTACCGCCCGATTTCATTGCTCCCCTGGCCGGCCAAAGTCATGGAGGCCCACGTCAACCTGGCTCTGACTGAGCATATGGCCCAGGCCAATGTGCTCGATCCTACGCAGAATGGGTTCCGTGCTGGTCACAGCACGGAGACGGCCCTTCTGGCAATGGTAGAACATCTGCGGAGTGTGTTGGATGCAGGTCAAACGGCAGCGCTTATTTTATTAGACCTTAGCGCTGCCTTTGACACGGTGTCCCATCGCATCCTTCTGCACCGCCTGGAGGACTTTGGCATCTGTGGCTCTGCTCTGCAGTGGTTCCGTTCCTTCCTTAGCGATCGCTCCTTCTGCGTTGCCACCCCTCCTTTTCAGTCCAAATTCCATCAGCTGGACCTGGGGGTCCCTCAGGGCTCCTCGCTGAGTCCCACGCTTTTCAACTTGTACGTGCGGCCGCTGGCTGATGTCGCCAGGCAATGGGGCCTAACCATGGTCTCGTATGCCGACGACACGCAGCTAGCGGTCACGATCAGCGGGGATGCCGAACAGGACGCCCCCAGGTTTCGAGATGGGCTGAGAGAGGTGGCCAGCTGGATGAATAACAACTGTCTCCAGCTGAACGCGAAAAAACTGAGGTGATGATCGTTGGGAAGGGAGCGGACCGCTGGGGAGGTGTTTGGTGGCCTCCGGAGTTAGGGCCGGCTCCTACTCCAGTGATGGAACTTAGGAACCTGGGAGTGTGGCTAGATCACACCCTTTGCTTCACTACCCATACCAAGAGAGTGGCGGCATGCTGTTTTGGTGTCTTGCGTGGGTTAAGGCCGGTGCTCAAATTTTTTGATGCCCCGACGAGACAGCTGATTATTCAAGCGACGATTATCTCCCGGCTGGACTATGCCAGCTCGCTCCTGCTGGGAGTTAATCAATCTGAGATCGTCCGCCTGCAGCGAGTACAGAATGCTGCTGCGAGAGCAGTGGTGGGTTTGCCGAGGTCCTGCCCCACTTCCAATACCCTGCGGTCCCTACACTGGTTACCGATTAAAAGTCGAATCCATTTTAAGGCCCTTAGCCTTGCCTTTAAAATCTTAAAAGGATCGGCACCTGAGATCCTCAATAATCTTTTATCCGCCTATGTCCCGACTTGCTCTCTGAGATCTCTTGGGCAATCTCTGGCGGTTATCCCGCGTTTCGGGCTTAGCCGGATGGGCGGCCGTTCGTTTCGTGTGAGAGCTGCGGCTCTCTGGAACTCCCTCCCTTTGGAAATTCGCTTGCTAGAGGATCTATTGGCATTTCGTAGGGCCGTGAAAACTTACCTGTTTTAATTTCTTTACCCGGAGCTGTACTTCTTTTGCGTTGTGTTGTGTTTGCCTTTTCCTTGCGCCAGGACGCTCCTTAGCTGGAGCATCTGTGCGCAATATATAAATGATAATAACATAACATAACATAACATATGATGGTGAAAGTGAGATGTAAGGGCAAAGTATATTGTCTAAATATTTGGAGATTGCTTCAAGGGGCGTGCCTATTGTTGATACAATCGGACGATAAGGGGGGTCTTGTTGATTTTTATGGATTTTCGGTAGTCCATAGATACAGGATACTTTTTTGTCTGATCTATTTAAGAATTCAAATTCTTTCTTATTTATAATCCCTGCATCATGAGCTTTGGTTGTTATTTTGTTGATAGTCTTCACTATTCTTTCTGTTGGGTTTAGTTTGATTTTTTTATAAAAAGTAGGGTCATTTAGCATCTTCATCATATTGGTTTCGTAAATGATGCTGTCAATCAAGACTATGCCGCCTCCCTTGTTGCTACTTTTTACGGTGACTGTTTTGTCATTTTTGAGCCTAATCATTGATTCATGTTCTTCCTTGGTTATGTTGTATTTAGGTTTAGGAACAAACCTTAAGGTCTGGTCTAATTTTCTTAGAACTACTTTCTCAAAAATAGCTATTTCAGGGCCTACCTGATCTAAGGAGGGAGTAAATGTTGATGGCAATGTCACTATATTTGGAGCTATGTTGTCTAAATCCATAGGATCATTTTCAGCAAAGAATTTTCTCAATCTAATCTTTCGAATGAAAGAGTGTATATCCTGATACAGTTCGAATATATTGACTTGTGCATGGGGGACAAAGGACAAACCCTTAGTTAAAAGAGAGAGGTCTGAAGGAGCCAGATTACGTGAGGATAGATTAAATATTGGGATTACATCCCGTTCCTCCAATATTGTTTGCTCCTTGTTTCCAGGTATTGCTGAGCTTCCTGGGCATACTGATGGTTCTGATAGTTGCCTCTTGTCGTGTTCTGGAATCTGACTCTTTGGCGTCCCCCTCTCCCTCCTCGGTGTCCTAAAAAAGGTCGGCGGTCGTTCCTATGGTTGTTCCTAGGAACAAATGGTCTCTCATCATGATAACCCATGCTATTTTCTCCTTCTGATTCAGGATCAGAAGAATCAGAGAAAGTATTAATTGTATGCTGAGGATCATAATTAGGTGTTCCTTGTTGGTAATCAGTTTTGAAGAAGCCCTCCACAATGTATGGGTAAGTGCGTTCCAGAGTATAAAACCTTTTATCTTTAGTACATTTTTCTTCTTTTCTTTTCTTAAGATAATCTGAGAACGAAAGAATATATTTCTTTATAATTTCCAGTTGTTTATCTGCTTCTTCTACTGTCGTAGATTTTTTAATTTTGTCTTCCAGTTCCTCTATTTCTTTTCTTATTTCTGCAGCTAGCTCCTTAGATGTTGAGATTATTAGGATCATAAGATCTCTGGAGCAGCGCATAGCGATCATACTCCATTTAATAAGAAAGGTTTTAATATCAACAAAAAAACCTGGAATATTCCTGACTCTGAGTTCTAATGGGATTATTCCATTTTTTAGATAGTTCAACATAAATTCCCCATGGGCTTCTATTCTAACTAATTTCTTTTGAAGGTTTAATAGTTTGTTGGTGTCACTATTATTGAGGGGATTACTTGTTGAGCTATTTCCAAACGCTACACTGGTACCTACTAGTGTGGCGAAGTCATCATCCGAGAACCCGAACGTCTGGAGTTGGGCCATAGGGGCTTCTTATTTCCTTATATGAGTTACACCAGTACCTTATAGTGGATAGAAAGAAAAGTAGAAGAAAAAAGTGGATAGAGATATAAACCATAGAAAAGAAACGATCAAGATCAAATCAGTTATAGAGTAGTCTTTCTATTTTTAGGAAACATCAGTGGAGGAAAAACACTAGGTTTAATATGCAACGCCCCACACGGATCTACCGTGGGTAAAATTCTGTAATGTATCAAGGACCCCCTGGTAAGGATAAAGTTCCTGGGTCAGCGAAATTAGTTCAATGCGAAGGTATCAACCCAGGCCAAATTACAAAAGACAAACACTGGCTATTTAAAGACACAAATTATGCATAAACTATAACACAGAGAATTATACTGATATACAAAAGTTTTTTAATTATATTGATAAAAAGATATTAAACACATATATCACATATACATGATCAATTGATACAATAAAAAGATTTTTGTTAATGATAAAAATGAAACATTTGTTCTAAAATGACTCAAAGGACAGTATTGTTGTCCTATATACTATTGGCGTGGCTGTGGTCTGTCAACGCGTTTCGACACGTCGTAGTGTCTTCCTCAGGACAATATTTTTTGCAGCCAAGTTTTCTAAAAAGAACAAAACATTTTTAGTTTTTCTAAACACATAATACATTGTGTTATAGTGCATTATTCTCTTATTTCCTTAAAAAATAAACTTTTTCTTTAATTTCGGGTATTCTTTTTTTAGCCAGGTACAAGCTAAGTGAATGTAAACTTCGGTTTTTATTGTCTAGGGTGTAAGGGGCAATATCAAGAGCTATCATGGCGTCCTGAACATTCTCTTCAGTACCAGCATTTTATACCACCTCGAAGCGAAAATATCATTTGTGGCGGTAAGAAGCCAGGAACTTACTCCACAATTATTCCACAAAACTTTATTTAAATACGCCTTGCTAGACCTTAATTAATTAATCCTATGTTCCAATATTTCTTCTATTATAGAACATTGGTTTTAAGGAAAATAGTGGTTACGTATTTCTGAAACGAAGAGTGAGAAGCGAGCAGTGAAATCTTCAGAAAAAGGTAACGCGAGAATATGCAAATATTACATCGCGTCTATGCAAATTAGGAATTCCACTTGGTAGTAATACATAGCGATACAATGGAATAGCTAGAAATACGATTTTGTCTTTGTAGATTTCACATACCGAAATAAAGAATTGTTTAAGGTGCCTCATTCTTCGTTTGCTACTGTGAAGACTTGATGACATAAAAGAAGCCACTCCAGGTAAAAAATGCTTCCAATCTCTTTAAGTGATAAAATAAAAAGCAATAGAAGAAAGGATGACTAGCTGTAACAAAAAATAATATGGAAACAAAATAAACAAAGTAACCAATGAAAGTTAGGATCATGGCATCAATAAGTATCACAAAGTGAATGCAAATAAGAATAATCATGATTAAACAGATAATATCCAACTGCTTGTTTTTCACTATGACCTTTCAGGCTCGATAAATATCGACCGATTTTTATCCTGAAACTACAAAAATTACAGAACATGCAGCGATTTTGATTTTATCCTATATACAATGGTGAGTTACTTTTTAAGTCTGAACTTAATAGAGAAAGTATCTACTGGAAGCAGACACAAAATAGGCCATTTAAAAAAATCTATAAATGTTGAATAATTTGATAAAAGACATTAGGGTATATGTAAACTTGTGAGTAGACTATCCTTAAGAGATACACCAGCTATAAGAACAGAAATATGTTTTCACACTTCTAACAACTTTACCCCTTTTTCTTTATTTTTCTTTCTTTATTTAAGTACGATGTAAAATCCAAAGATATGACTATTTGCATTTGAAAATGAATTTGAATATGATGGGAAGCCCTAAAATATAATTATCTGCATCTACGTGTCATTTACTAACTAAACATGCGATCAACTGCCTTTATCAAATGTATAGAAAAATTCTAGATAAATGTATAATCTCTTACTGATGCCAAGATTTACTATAGGAATTGTGTTCTTAGACTCTTGTCAGGACCGCTCTTTTGGCCGTCTTCAGTGGAAAAACTATTGATCAGACTCTTGTACCTGGCTAAAAAAAGAATACCCGAAATTAAAGAAAAAGTTTATTTTTTAAAGAAATAAGAGAATAATGCACTATAACACAATGTATTATGTGTTTAGAAAAACTAAAAATGTTTTGTTCTTTTTAGAAAACGTGGCTGCAAAAAATATTGTCCTGAGGAAGACACTACGACGTGTCGAAACGCGTTGACAGACCACAGCCACGCCAATAGTATATAGGACAACAATACTGTCCTTTGAGTCATTTTAGAACAAATGTTTCATTTTTATCATTAACAAAAATCTTTTTATTGTATCAATTGATCATGTATACGTGATATATGTGTTTAATCTCTTTTTATCAATATAATTAAAAAACTTTTTTATATCAGTATAATTCTCTGTGTTATAGTTTATGCATAATTTGTGTCTTTAAATAGCCAGGGTTTGTCTTTTGTAATTTGGCCTGGGTTGATACCTTCGCATTGAACTAATTTCCCTGACCCAGGAACTTTATCCTTACCAGGGGGTCCTTGATACATTACATCAATCCTTTTTAATGCATTGTGTTTTTATTAATTTTTGTGTTAGTAAATGTATGCATTCATGTTTTTTTTAATGTGAATTGTTGTTTACAAATCAACAATAAATATATGTGATATATATTTTTTAAAAGTGTTTAAGTTGTTTTCCCTATTATATATGGTCCAATCTTAGTATGTGTGAATAGTGAGATAGCGTATACAGTGATGTATGATATATGAATATAGATTTTACTCTGCAAAACAATCCGACCCAAAGGGATTTTTTTTTTCTCACAGAGATTATGGGCCATATTATCAAGGAACGGCGATAACATTATCGCCGCTTTAGCGGCAGGAAACTGCCGCTAAAGCGGCGATAAGGTGTTGATAATATGGCCTTGTGAATTCCCATAGAAGCCCAGGTTCTGGTGTGAACCTAGGCTTCTATGGGAATTCACAAGGGCATATTATCAACCCCTTATCGCTGCTTTAGCGGCAGTTTCCTGCTGCTAAAGTGGTGATAATGTTATTGCCTTTCTTTGATAATATAGTCCTACATTATTAGCTACGGGAAAATTGCTTGCATGCACCTGTGCACCCAGGGTGTAGCACCCAGGGTGCAGCAACCCAGCCCTTTCCCCCCCACTGTGCTCAATTGTAGGTCTTGCACACCGATGCTTCACTGCTCACCTGCCGCCACTGGTGTGTCCCACGACATGTTGGTGCAAGCTCCTAGTCCGGGGTACGCTTGTGCGGTAGACCAAGTCTCGAGTCGGGGACAGTGTCTTGATACCACGATGGAAGGTGTCAGAATGCCCAGGGCATCATTTGGAGTCAGCTCCCAATCCGCCCTTCTTGAGGCAATCAATGGAATGTATGAAAAGGGAGAACTAATTTAATTGTGGAAACGTCTGGAGGTAAATTAAGGTTTCTTTCAAGCTTGATCGAAAATAGGAGTTGAGTGCATCCTTCATTTTTGAAGTACGATATACCAACTGTTAGTGGTAATCCTGGTTCAAAGAGGAGTTGGCGTGCACGAGAATACACAAGGTTAAATAATATGTTATACCAACATTCACATACAAAGGAACAGAGCGCATGCTAGAAGCATAATAAGCATGTGTAATAAAGTGGCGGGAGCCTGTGTGCATGTACACTCAGTAACGAGCTCACTACAGTGTCCTAAAAGCCAATGCCACGTGTCTGTAAGGCAGTGCTGCCTGCTAGCTCAGGCCTACAGTACGGTCTAGCAGGTCCTAAAAATGAGACCAATGTAACTGATGAGAGATCACATCATTACGCACGGCAACATCGCTTTTTCGCACGTGCGCACTCAGGGTGATGCACCCCACCCCTCCCGCAGCATCGCGCTCAACAGGTGTCTGTAGGGCAGCGCTGCCCGTAGGCTCAGGCCTACCTTATGGTACAGCAGGCCTTTAAAATGAGACAGAGAAGTGACTGAATGAGGTCATAGATCACATCATTTCACATGGCAATATCACCTATTTGGACATGCGCACTCTGGCTGATGCATCCCACCCTTCCTGCAGCCCCGCGCTCAAGAGGTGTCTGTAGGGCAGCGCTGCCCGTTGGCTCCAGCCCACAGTACGGCCCAGCAGGTCTTTAAAATGAGAGAGAGATGAGACTGAATGAGGTCAGAGATCACATCATTACGCATGGCAATATTGTTTGTTCGCACCTGCGCAGCCAGGCTGAAGCACCCCACCCCTCCCGCTGCACCGCGATCAATTGGAGTCCCTGTGCACCCGGGCCACTCTGCTTACCTGCTGTCATTGTTGTGTGAGCAAACACTACGGGCAGCAGTGCTCACAATTCAGATGGAGTGTTGATTGCAGAAGAGTGTACACCTCATGGATCCCTTTCGTAGACGACGGGCAGTAGGGCTCATAATTTAGAGCCCGTGTTGATTTCCAGGATGGTGTACACCTCATGGATCCATTTATTTTTTTAATTGCACATTGTGATATGCGAGGTGGATGCGGCATATCACTTGAGGTAGTGTGGAAGAAGAGGGACGTGTGGCGTTGTGGTTATCCTATTTATACGTACGCAAAGTGGGCTGGGCTTGTGTATGCCAGGCCAGCATTGGGATGTGAATAATTATTCCGGGGACCTGGGCGTTGTTCAGTTCCTGTCTGGCCAGGAAGTGTACTTATGTGTGTTTCTTTTGTAGTTTACTATTTATTACATGTGATCTAGGAGGTGAACTCTGTCTGATGATACCCCTTAGAGCCACCAAAACCCAGGCTGAAAGGCAGCACAATAATGTGCACACACACACACCAGGGGCATCGTGTAGCACATATTTGTTTTTTGATGGAACGTTTGAGATTCATGGCAATAACACGTGAAAGGCTAATGTACAGAGCATAAATATTGATAACGATGATTGTTGCATGTTGTGTGTAGTATAAGATATGTGTATACAGGAAAACACTTTTAAAAAAAGCTTACTAAGCAGAAGAGGTGTCTCTCATCAAATGCTGTAGAGAGGATGAGTAAAATGGATGGGGTCATCCAACTGTTACAATGAAAAATGTTATGAACCAATCATATGCTTTTTTTTAAGGTCACATGTCAATCGCACACTGAGCATGCAAGGAGGCCGCACCGACGCGATTTTGACAAAATATATTTATCATAACATAAGTTTATTACAGTTAGAAATATATAAATGTTTAAAATATTTTAGATTATCGCTTGCTCTCATATACTGTTTAAAGTTATTTAGATATACTTTTGAGAAAAAAAAGGGAATAGCGTACCCGGAGCGATATTATATGTTTGTGACGTAACACAGGGTCTGGCAGCGTGTACTCGTCGCATACACAAAGCGCAGTGGGCGCTACCCCTTACGTACATGACGTAACACGTGGCTTGGTACTGCGTAACCGTTGGATACCAAAGTAGCACCTGGGGTGACTTCATGCGTATATGATGTTATGCAGGACGCGGTGCCAGGAAGTTGTCGGATACGAAATGCGCATCATTTACGAGTTTAGCAATATGGCGGATAGGATTCGTGTGGTGATGAAGCATTGTACGCTACCGGTATGGGAGTGCAGTTTTCTCAAAATAAAAATATATACATATTTTTGGGGGAAGATATAAAACATTACATAATTTTTAAAGTTAAAAAAAGAAGTATAATGGAGTTCCAAAATATTAAAAAAATATTTGAAAAATATAGGTTTTAGAAACATTAAAATATGAAATTATCATTTAAAAAACCTTCGAAATTCCATAGATTTTATAGACGTTATAGGTAGGAATTAGCATTTAAAAACCTTTGAAATTCACTAAAAAAACATAGGTTTCAGGGACGTTATAGTTAGTTGAACATTTGACTCATACAAATTCAGAGAAATTCGCCTGTTATAGTTAGTTGAGCTAACTATAACTCACGCGCCTGCAATGCACTGCTGCTGATGTCACATATTACATCACTCATGACATGGTCAGGGACATCATTGATGACATCAATGATGATATCTCAAATGACATCACTCATGACATCACTCATGACAACATCCACATGACTACTGATGCACATACTGATGCTCTAATATAAACTTTGATACACCCATTCTAAAATGCAGACTACTGTTTTTGAAACCATACACAGAAGAATGCCATATACTACATAGCACTCACTATTTCCTAGGTCTACACACACATCCAGTCACTTATACATGTAGTGACTCATCAACACAGTACTATAATATTCTCTCATACATCTATACAGGGAGTCACACTCTGCCAGTCATCCATAGAGTTACTCACACACCTAGCCAGTAATGCAAAGAATCAATCATATACCCATTTAATCATCTATTTAGTTATACACACCAACTCCGTTATTTATAGACATACCACATCACTTATTTATACAGATACTAACACATATTTACTGTCTTATACAATCACTGATAGAAGCAGACACTTATTTATACACCCATTCTTCAAATAACTTAGTCTCACGTATACTCATTTATATACTCCAACACTCACACATAGTGGCTTAAAACATATGTAGTCAGTCACAGATATACCACTGAGACATGTATTCACTCACCAATACACCCATAGACATACTAACTCACCCATACAGCCCTTCCCAGAATCACTTATTAATCCATACAACCACTGAATCACCCAGTCAGACATCTATGCACAGACTCATACACCCATCCACGCACACAGACACTCAGGGACCCATACAGATACTCAGACAACAAATCAATAACATATATAGACACTCATGTAGCTATTCAGCAACCCATGCAGTTGCTTGCACACCAATGGAGAGACTAATACAGACTTTCACACAGTTTAGTCACTAACCCATGCATTCAGTAAGACATGTTCAATCACTCACTTACACAGTCTGTCACGCACCTACGAAATAATTCCTCTAGGCACTTGTAAATGTATTCATTCTTCAATACACCTTGGCATATATATATAAAACATATTTAAACTTTACAGAAACACACATTCACTGGATTGTCATGAGGGATGTAATTTGAGATGTCATCAGTGATGTCACTGACCATGTCATGAGTGATGTAATATGTGACATCATCAGCAGTGGATTGCGGGACCGCAAGTTATAGTTAGCTCAACTAACTATAATATGCAAATTTCCCTGGTTTTAAATGAGCCAAATGTTCAATTAACTATAACGTTCCTTAAACCTATGTTTTTTTTGTAAATTTCGAAGGTTTTTTAAATACTATTTCCAAACTATAACGTCTGTAAAACCTATGTTTTTTGTTTTTTCAGTGTGTATATATATATATATATATATATATATATATACCAAGGCATGAAACGCGTCAGACAATTTGGACAATTTCAGTGGCAGCAGTTTGCTTTCCTGGTGTTGGCAACTTTTGAATAAACGTATTGGAGATATACCTACCTGTTGTGGGCTCTTCCATTGTGGGCAAATTGTTTGGTGAAGTTGTAGTGGCCGAGCCTAGGAGGCGGAAGGAGCCCCACTGTCCAGAACAGACCTGCAGTCGTGCAAGAGGTGCGACGGCAAAAAGGAACAGGAGCCAGATTTGAAAGTTACAAGATGCCGAACTAGCATAGTGACTGGATGCCGCAACCCACTTGGGAAAAGATTTTATTAAAGAACTACAATGGCTGATAACCCACTGGGGTAAGAAACTAAACACCGCAAATACCAGAATGCCACGGGTGCGGCGACGCCCCAAGAGGCGGGAACTAATTGTTAATCAGGTGTTTAAAAATGCTTCAGCCGTCTTGCAGTTCTAAAATGCCATTAGTCCCTGATGAAATGCTACCAAGGCATGAAACGCGTCGGACAATTTGGACAATTTCAGTGGCAGCAGTTTGATTTCCTGGTGTCGGCAACTTTTGAATAAACGTATTGGAGATATACCTACCTGTTGTGGGCTCTTCCATTGTGGGCGAATTGTTTGGTGAAAATATATATATATGGAGAGGTGTGGCTCACTGGTTAGAGGTGGCAGACCTGTAAGCAGAGAACGGCCCGGGACCAGGGTTCAATTCCCGACGCGGCAGGGTCTTGGACCAGGGTCAACGGACTCGATAATTCTCGCCTCAGTGCCTACTCTATCCAGGGAACACACTCGGTAACTCTGGGCATTAAGCTTGCCTCATCTCTACAACGGCCCCCCACAGACGCCGGGGATGCCTGGTTTCACCCTGGAGATACCCAGAAAAGGGGACCATCTCACAGGGAAAACCAGGACGGGTTCCCCAGCGGTCTACAGCGCCAGGACACTCGGGTAGAGTAACAGTGCGCTTTACAAAAAATCCCACATTTACATTTTTATATATATATATATATATATATATATATTACCTACTGGCGGTCGCCAGTATGTAGTTATAGTTAGGACCTACTTTCCATAGGAAATCCACAACATTCTATTTAGAATAACTTTGGTGCTGGTGAACGAATCTTCGTGGAATTCTCCAAGAAAATGACCTGCTCTGCTCCGCTCCTTCCCTGAAAGTTTGGGGGTGATTCGTGAAGTGGGGGCCGAGAAAAAAGGGGGTCCCAAAATGTGTTTACCCAATGCAATTTTCCATAGGGACCTTTAGCCAGGGCTACAGCCCGAACGGCTTAACGGAATTACACCAAATTTGACAGAGGGGTAGAGTTCGGTTTGCAAATTGTGCATTTTGTTAAATGGTGTAAATGCGTTCAGTAACTCCTGAGAAAATCAAAAGTAAAATCATAGTGATATCTAGAGACGAAGTACTGTACCCGTACCGAAAACCGTACAATTACGAGCTGCATGCTGATTGGCTGTCAGCTGTCTGTCAACACTCCAAACCAGGAAGTGTTGGTAGCCATCTTGTACCTCGGTAGAACCGAGTCACAAGAAAGCAGTGAAAGAATTGTAAAAAACACGCGAAGGGGCAGGGTAGAAACATCCAGACCCCCTAGGCCTGCTCAGGAGGTCCCACATGGATCATTAGGCCCCCCAATTTTTTTTTAAATCGCGTGTTACGTGTATGGTACGCGTTTGGGGCAAAAAACAAAAAAACGAAGCCCTCTTTATTGTTAATTAGCCCCCGGGGGGCCAAATATCGGGGGCAATTATTTTTTCATAATGGGGGGCCCTCTGCCCCAGGGATCGCCATCCCCCGAGCTTTAACTATATGTCCCGGGGACCGCCAGTCCCTGGGGCCTCTTTTTATTTAAAAAAAACTGGGTGGGGGCGTTTCAAGCCCCCCACACATGCCCCGGGAACCACCACCTCCCCGGGGCTCTAATATAGAAAATAAGGGGGACGGACCACCCAGCCCTGGGGACTACCACCCCTCGGGGCTTTTGAATGTTGGGAGGGGGGCGCGCGGCGCCCTTCCTGGAGCCTTTGATGGCCCTGGGGACCACCACCTTTCAGGGCCGGCTTTCGCAGTGTCCCGGGGTGCCTACAGTGCCGTCTTCTGCAGTGCCCGGGCTGACGAAAAGCAATGCCAGCTCCTTAAGGACGCGGGGAGCCGACTGGGACCGTGGGGGGTTTGGGACTCATAAAACAGTTCTTTTCAGAACTAACTTTACTGGTCAAAAAAAGAGCTATATTTCTATGATAGTATGTAAAACCTTTCGTTTTTTTTTCTGAACCAGTTTTACTCTCTACGCATGCGTAGCCTTGTTTCCAATCCCACGCTTCTTTGTTTTTCTTCAAGTTCGCCAAGCAAACCTCTCCTCATTTCAGGTATTAAATTTGCCGCTTTCTTCTGCAGGATCGTGTGCCTCATCCACTGCTATACTTTTGTAATATATTAATAATCATATTCTATCTATATTTATTTGAAACGTATTGCCGAAGCACCAAACGTTAATTACATATTCCATCCTCCGCCATTTTAGTAGTTTTCCTCCGTTATTTTTATTATACCTGTTACTTTAATTTTACCCCCGCCTATCTTCTCTGTGATCCATGAAATTTCCTGCCACAGACACCACGGTGTTTGTACTTGGCCTCCGATCTTATCAGACTTGGTCACACGCATACCTAAAAACTAATTTGAAGCACGTAAGGCACAGCCATTACAATGTGTGACCGTCACCATAAAGCCATTACCATGCTTATGCCTTTATCATGCGTGGTAAATGTATACTAGTTGTAAAAGCATGCGTTGGAAAGGCATACGTGGTAAAGCCATATGCATGCTAATGAATTCGTGGTGACGGTCACACGTGGTTATGACCGCGTTGTAATGGCTGTTTCCCCCCCAGGACACTTCAGGAACCGTGTCTGGGCATGGCGGACTCCAGGGCATCAGGCGGTGGGCCACGCAGCCTCCCTCACACAATGTAGAAATCTCCAGGGGGTGGTCGTTTTCGTGGTTTGAGGGGCGTCATTGAGGCCCACACAGTTAATTTTGTAGGGGGATAGGTTTGCACGCGAAAATGTCGCAAGAGGTTTGTAAATGTGGTACACATTGTTTTGTTTTACTTTGATTTCCTTTCTATGCTGTAGTCCATCCAGAGAAAATATAACTTATTGTACAGCCAGTACTTTTCCACCCTACTGTCAAACATCTTACTATAGTACTTCAAATTATAAATAATATTTTTGTTGTGGACCGTCACCCCCACCTCAAAAAAAAACCAAGTATATCTCTTTTTTTATTCACTTTTATTAAAACAACAATTACTTTAAACGTAACTTAAAGATAATTTAATAAACAACTAGAAAAATAACTTTAATAAAACAGTATTATAAACAAATTGTGGTGTGGACTCCAAAAGACGTAGGATAGGTAATCTGCAAAACAAAAAAGAAAATTAGAGTTTAAAGTTATGTAGATGTGACTAAATAAGGTGACGCATTACAAGTGAAGGTAACACTACGATTTTACGTGTGCAGTGTGCCTAGTACATTTCACTTCTGTTATAGTCCCGCGTTCAAGTGGTGTCTATATGGAAGTGCCTACTGTGTTACTGACACAAAAGTGGCACAACTGGATTGAAAATACGCCGATTTATTTCAAATGCATTGCAATGGAGTCATTGTATATCTAGGCCGCTGTGCTTACCTTGTATAAACACTGCAGCCACCAGAGTTCACAACTTCAATTTAACTCTGCTTCTACATGTCAAAGTAGACAGCAGTGTCTATAACTTTAAAAGAGAAAGAGAAATTATCTCACAGAGAGTGAGAGAGAGAAAGAGAGAGAAAAAAAATTTCAACTGTGAAAGAAAGTTATAGATGGAGCAGTTAAGACAGGAGAAAATACTCATAGCTCACCTTTTGCCTCCGTTGTGTGTCCACGGATGTGCTGCTTCAGAGTGCACCCTCAACTTGCCCTGTGGTACTAAAGGGGCCGCCCTCTTATGAGGGTACCCTGCGGGGACGAGTCGGTCAGCCCGCATTTGGGTGAGTCTAGGTCTTGCTGCAACACGAAATCGGGTACTTAAATTTGTACAAGAAATTGAATATTTAGCTGAAAAGGAGCCAGAAAGTACAGATATTGTGAAAACAAATATGTTGGATACATATTATCCAAATAGAAGTCATCATCTTGAGAACATTTGTCTCTATGAAGTGCTGCAAAACTATATTTTTAAACGTAATATTACACAAAACATCAATAATGGTATATATGTCGTGATTGGTTCTGAAGGATGTTTGGTGAAGCAAAGAAAAGGACATTTGATGAATCACCGTAAACTGAGTTGCAAAACTCCTGACGAAAGGGAATTTTAATGTGAGTTCTTAATATTGCGTACCTAGACTGTTGCGCCCCATTGACTCGCAGAGTCTGGAGTTGAGATTTTTTCTTGAAAAGTCAGATGCAGATTTACAAGCTCCTTGCGCCAGTTTTCCCATGTTAAAAGTGACACAAAAGTGGTGCAATAAGTTTGTAGATCTGTTTCTCAGACTGTTGTAACCTATCTGTTGTCACTGCTCAGAGGTAATTATACATTTGTACACAGTCAAGCTGCTGCCCACAACCCACTCTCTCCTTTCACAAATAATTTGTTGTTGTTTCGGAAACAAAATTCTAGTGCCATTGGCGTGATTCAAAGAGGGTGCTCTACGTGTCAAAGAAGCCTTCACTGTAACCATGAGAGTTCACCACTTCAACTCAGATAAGGTTCTATACAGCAGACTGGAGATAGCAGCGTCCAACACTTTAAAAAAGAAAGAGAAACGATGTGAGAGAGTAAGAAAGAGAAAGAGAGAAAAAAGGACATTAAAACGTGGGAGAGACACATACGACAGTGCCTGAGGCCAGAGGCGCAACCACAGTCAAAAATATCGGGGGTGGGGGGACCTAGAAAAAAAATTCGGGGGGCTTAACTTCAAGCAAAAAGAAGAGTAGAGCTGCAGGGGCTGTAAGCGGGGGGTGGCATCAAAGCCTCATTAACAAGCAAAATGTCTTTAAAAGACCTGTGAAGTACTCGGGTGCGACTGTGTGTGGGCCCAGGAAGCTATCTCATCCTAGCTGAAGCCCTGTTAGCCCTATGTGTGTTTTGCGCACCTGCTGCATACTACACATTCTCTCCTTTCACAGATAACTTGTCGTTCTTTCGGAAACAAGCTTCTATGCTCACCTTGTGCCATTGTCGTCATTCAAACAGGGAGCACTACTTGTCGAAGCAGGCTTCTCAGTCCTTGTTACAATGTCCACGCATCATCGCAGAATACACAAACTTAGAGCTTTGTAAGTTTCTTTTGGGGGGGTGTCATCAATTTGCGAAACACAACCTGTAAGATAAAAAGGAAGTCAACATTGTGTGTAATTTTTTTATGAAATGAGAGAGGAAATAAGAGAGTGATTGAAAACAATACTCGCAGCTCACCTTTTTGTCTCCGGTGTTTTTCACCACGTGCCAGACATAATCCATCCTGAAGCTCTACATCTAAAAGATAATAAAAGAAAGATGTTATGATTGGTAATTGTTACTATATTAATTTGGAGTTAGATAACATAGCACTTTTATACACGTTCCTTCTCACATTTCTACGAACTGTTTGTATTGGTAATATTCCGGCCATTTCAGCGATTATAAAAACGTTCCTGCTATTGGGAAAAAAATGTATACATGTAAATTAATACACTATATAGGAGTGCGTTTGTCTAAAATACTAAGTCGCGTTTTTGTATCTAGTCTGCTACAACCCTGACTCCCTCCGATGCGTACTCAAGCCTCACTGCTCACCTTCTCGTGGAAAAGACACCTTCAGCATGATGTAGTCCCGATCTCCAACAAAGAAGTCTCATATATGGTGCTGAGTCTTGATATCTCTATGGCTAACGACATACTCGTGTTCCCATCATCATCATCGCAGGTTCTTCACCCGGTCAGTACTTCGGGCACCACTAACTCAGTGACCAAAGAGGCCACCCATGTAGTAGTGGGCGCCTTGTTCGGTACTTTGGGAACAACTCTAATATGGCGTACAACATGTGCTTTTCATCTTTTTTATACATAGGGTCGTAGGTGTAGTGACAAATGCGCTGGATGGGTGTGGTGTGGTTGTATACGAGCCATGAGGGAGTGTGTGTGCCGGTCTGACAACTAGACCTGGAACTAAGAAATCACTACAATGGAAATCTGGGCCATGTACTGTTGTGTTTTCCTGGTAGCATAAGCACATTAGGCTGTACTAACATATTCAGTCTCGATTAATTTACCACCTCCCCCAGGGGCTTTTAAATGTTGGGAGAGGGGTCAATAATTGTGCTGACTTTTCTCCTTTAGCGTGCAGTACTATATTGTTTTATAAAATGTATAACTCTTCAAACCATCTTTGCTCTTACGACCAATGGCCGCGATTTCCGTAATTGCTTTTAAAAGTAATATACGCTTATTTAAAGTTTTAAAAAACAATTTTCATGATTATCCCAGATAATGTCTTCCCTTAATATGTACATTAAATACATAAATATATGTTTTTGAACAATTAGAAACTTTCGCGCCGTACGCGTACGGGGCGCCGTACATGACGTCACGTTGAAATGTATTTATTCATTTATTTTTAAATCGTGGGGTACGCGTTTTGGCCGAAAAAGAAAAAAATGCAAAGCCCGCTTTATTGTTAATTAGCCTCCGGGGGGGGGCTAAATCACAGGGGCAATTTTTTTTTCATAATGGGGGGCCCAGAGAGTCCCCCCTGCGCGGGGATTGCTACCCCGGGGCTTTAACTATATGTATGCGGGGGACTCATGGCCCCCCAGTGTCCGGGGACCGCCTCCCACCCGGGGCCTATTTTTATTAAAAAAACTGTGCAAGGGGGTTATAAATGTGGTATTTTGCTTTCCTTCCTGTCTTGTAGAGGATCTAGGGTAAATATAATGTTTTTTTGTACAGCCAGTACCTTTCTGTCTGTTACCATAGTAACAGTTCATGGATCACTTGCATGACCACAGAGGTTAGAAGTTCACCACAATATGTTGCTAATTGAAATAGTTACTGTGCTGGATATTTATATATTTTTTTTCATAGGAACCGTTAATCGTACAAGAAGTCAGTGGAAACGTTTTGTTACGGATTCCTTCCTGTTTGGGGAGTATTAGGGTAACGTGCTCCAAGCAGGACTTTACGAAGCTTAATGTTCATTGGCTGTGAAGTATTAAAAGTAGAAGGTTTGTCAGTCATTCCTTGCTCGTCTGTGGAACAACATGGACATTTTATTGGCTAAAGTGTTCCGAGCACAAGTTTGCTCCTTATTTGGTGGGAACGGTTCACTGTTGTCAGTGATATTGTGATGCATTTTCCAAAGGAGTATGGGGAAAGAAAGTAGTAGAGGGCAGGTTAGGAATACTATAAACTCTGTACAGTGCCCATAAGGTGGTGGAGAGGGTGTATGAGGGAAACAATTCTTTTTATGTTTCAAGGGCCATTTATATAATTGCTGTGTGGTGTATAAATCACGGCGGAAAAATGACAGTGTCTTGCGCTGTTTTATTTGATCAAGTTTGTAGGTGACATACTTCTTAGGAGTACTATTCACTTATAATGTGGTGTTTACTTTCCTGATGGGGAGGTGTGGTTATGCAGCAAAAAAATCAGTCTAGGTTTGAAACAGTTTTTATTAAGCAAATACAAATAAACTTTCTTCAGAAACTGTCGCTGTATACATGAAAGGGGTGACAATTAAAAATGGAATTTCATAAACTATCAGTTAAGCGTGGCTATATACTTCTTTTTTGTGCTACAGTTTGTAAAAGTGTTGCCCCACATTCTTGATGATGTTAGAAGGCATCAGTTACTTTTAGATAAAGTAGAATAGAAGTGCTACAACAAACATTCCCGCACTACATTATCTCAGATCAAGAGAACAAGTAAAGAACAGTTAAATACAAATGATTTCATATTACATAGAAATGCATGCATTATTATTTTTCAAATTTGTATTCTGTACAATTCAGGAACGTGCTGTCGTAGTGCTTAGAGGTTGCAGACTGTTCCGCTAATAAATCACATACTCACTAAAGAATATATAGGATGGTACTCTTATAATATAAAGTACAGGTCCTATATATTCTTTAGGGAGAAAGTGAATAGGAACCGCAAATAAGAATAGAAATTAGATAATAACATTCAGAAATGTAGGGTTTATTAAATATTTAAAGTAACAAAGTATGCATGATAGCTATATTTTTTTGTTCTGCTGTTTCGTAAAATATGTTTCTTGAAAAAAATATCTGATCAAGTACTTTTTAATATTTGCAAGTTGTATTATAGATGGCGCTGAAAAATCTCCCATTCCTCTTACGTAGCAATAGGACAATCTATTATAATATAATGATTGATACCATTGTTACAGTAAAAAGAAAAGGAAAATAAAGTTATGTATTTAACAGAACATCCATAATGAAATACTTTCGAGCGGTAATTATTTACTGAACTTCTTTTCTCCAGGAGGTGAAAAAGTTTGATCTTCATGGTGACGGGTCATAAACTCCTCTGAGATCATGACGGTGAGAATAATAATATGTATATATTCTCACAGCACATGATCACAAGGGGAAAATAGACTGAAAACCGCAAGCCGGTATAGTTGTTTACTTATCGTTACTCTATGTGACAACGGATCGTGAACTCCACTAAGATCACCAAGACTGTTAATGTTATAATATACATATTAACAGTATGTGATCTCTAGGGGAAAACACAATAGCAAGTGAAAGATGATGACGTTGATTGTAACTGTTTAGGGTTTGCGTCGACGGGTCACCAACACCTGTCAAGCTAAGTACAGTGTCAATATTATAATATAAAAAGTCACTATATATAAGGTGAAAGTAACCAGAAAAGGAGCAATGTTTGTTATAATCTATCTGTTTCTAAAAACAAGCTGCTGACGTTACAGAGAAAAAGCGAAAAACATGCAATAACATTTTTTTCTAGATATAAATGTTTAAATATTGACAAATAGCCACAAATTATGACTAAGTACTATGCTTATGCCATATTGAAACAACTTACAACTCCGGAATATGTTTGTTGACGCAAAAAGAGAATCCAATGCTAGAAAACAGAACCTGCAACATAGATTGGTGACTCAGAAATAACTCGCGAAAACGAAACTTATTGCACAATAGGTGTGGTTTATATAGTTTTTGGTTGTTTAGTAGTCTACGGAAGGAAGCTGTGGGTCCGCCTATTTAGATGGCACGTTTTGCAGGTTACACACGCTCACGTTTTAACTGTTTTTCTTCTGCACATGTTCGGATAAGTTACAAACTGTGAAGCTGTAAAGGTTTCGATTTCGATCGTAACATGTATAAGGTATTATCTACATACGTTGGAGAGTTTAAACAGTGTTACTCGGTAAACTGTGTTCTTTGCATTTTCATGATTAAAAACATCTAAATAGAAGACATAAAAAAATATCGTTATCATTAGAAGAAAAAAAAGTATTAATATTTGTTATTATTATGCTTAATTTAAAAAATGCTAGCATTTGTAAATCGTAAACCTACCCTCGGAAAGGTGTGCTGGCGCTTGGGGTGTTGGGAAGATTAATAAATAGTAAATGCCCTTTTCTATGCACTTACAAACATGGCTTTTAAACTTTCAGTTGCCCAGTCTGTATCTTTACACTACCTCCAAACATTCTGCTACTGCTATTTTAGTATTATAGTGAGCCATACAGCAGTATGTGTTTATCTATACACTGTTTTAAAAGTGAAGCAGTTATACATTCAGCTCGACACTCTCATTGGACAACTGTAATCATCCAGTCAGTATCCAAGTAGTCATGGAGCAAAGTAGGCCTTAGGCCATGGACTGTTTTAAACTCTTATAGACTATGCTTGCAGTCTTCTATGCACCTGCAAACTTGCCTTTTATATGTTCAATTCACCAGTCTCTATCCTTACACTTCCAGCAAACACTCTGTCACTCTTGTTATAGTTTTGTAGTGACTCATTGATCAGTGTGTAGTAATCCATTCACTATATTAAAACAATAATGGGTAGATGTACAATAACTGCCATATCCCCAGGGATATGCCAGTTATTGTGAACTGTGAAATATTCACCATGGATGTGCCGTATTTAGAATGTGGTGCTCTATGGGGCAAAAACAGTACAGATATGTAATGTACCTGTGCCGTAAAGGCGGCGCATTGCTTAAGTTGCGTTGCAAGTGCAACACATCTCTAGCAAAGCTAGGGGGGCTCTATGCTCACAATGCTGAGTCAATCCTTTCACCTGCTTCGAGCAAGTGCAGGGTTTTGAAGCAGCATGCGTTCAAAAGTGACAAAGTGAAATCTTGTATATTTCACTCAGCCACTTTTAGGAGGTGTTTCTGCACCGGAACCCCCCCCCCCCCCTCCATCCCCCCACTTCAAATATTTATAGACTATGCATTCACTGTTGTATACAGCAGCAAACTTGCCTTTTATATCTTCAATTACCCAGTGTGTATCGTTACACCTTCACCAAACACACTTACACTACTGTTTCAGTATTTTAGTGAACCATACAGCAGTATATGCTTATCTATACACTGTTGTAAAAGTAAAGCTGCTATACATTCAGCCACACACTCTCCTTGCAGAATTGTAATCATTCAGCCAGTACCCAAGTACTCATGGTGGAAAGTGTGCCTTAGGGCATGGACTGCTTCAAACACCTATAGACTATGCATGCAGTGTTCTATGCACCGGCAAACTTGTCTTTTATATCTTCAATTCCCCAGTCTGTATCTTTACACTTTCACCAAACCCTCTCACACTACTGTTTCAATATTGTAGTGAGCCATTCAGCAGTATGTGTTTATCTATATACTGTGGTAAAACTGAGGCTGTTATAAATTCAATCAGGCACTTTCCTTGCAGAACTGTAATCATCCACTCGCTACCTAAGAACTCATGCATTAAAATAGGCCTTAGGCCATTGACTGCTTCAAACCCCCATAGACTATGCATGCAGTCTTCTATGTACTTGCAAACTTGTATTTTATACCTTTAATTCCCCAGTTTGTATCCTTACACTTCCACCAAACACTCTGTCACTGCTGTTTTAGTTTTGTAGTGACTTATTCATCGGTATGTAGTAATCCATTCACTACATTAAAACACTAATGGGCACATATACAATAACTGGCATATCCTCAGGAATATGCCAGTTATTGTGCACCGTGACACCACCACCATGGATGCGCCATATTTACAATGCGGTGCACCATGGGACAAAAACGGCACAGATATGTGATGTATCTCTGCTGTAAAAGTGGTGCATTGTTTGAGTTATGTTGCAAGTGCAACGCTTCTCCAGCAATGCTCTGGGGGCCCTATGCTCAGAATGCTGTCTCAATCCTTACATCTGCTTCAAGCTAGTGCAGGGTTTTGACACAGCCTGAGGCCAAAAGTGACAAAGTGAAATCTTGTAGATTTCACTCAGCCACTTTTAGGAGGTATTCCTGCGCCGGGAAACGCCCCCCCCCCCCATGTAGGAATGTCTCCTTCTGGTACAGGGATTTACAATGTGACGCACCTCCCAGATACGTCACATTCTAAATACCACACACCATGGCACATCTTTTGCACCACTGCTGCATCAGAAAAGTGATGCAACGGCCGTGTAAAAGAGTCACAAGGAGGTTGTAAATCTGCCCCTAACACTTACAAATTCACCCAGGCAGTTTCACTAGCAGTGCAAAGGGAAGCATAGACTTGTAACATATTTATGCACCTATGTTACATTCAAGTGCTTCAGATGTACTAAAGTATACTATAAATAAATATCCTATAGATTTAAGCTGTAGCACTTCCTTATAGTACTGCACTTTCACATTCACCATACACTAGTAATGTATTCTTTCAGTCAATTATGCACTACACATACATACATCCAAACACTAGCATACACGTTTAGCTTTTTTTTAAACCAGAGTAGGTAGTTCTGAAAAGAACTTTTTTTTTGTTTTGTAGGTTTTTTTTAACAGCTTTTTTTTTGTTAGGAAAAAAAGGAACTGCAAACAAAAAAGCTTTTAACAGGAACAAATAATAAAAAAATTTAACGCCGACAGCACTGGTGCTGCTGTTTCCTCCTGCAAATTAAATCGACTGTTCGCCGTAGCAGAATAGTTGTTTACAAAATTTACATTGAATTATTAAATCGGCGAAATCCGGACTGATGTCTGAATGTGGACTTGCAGATCCTGTTGAAGTACTTGGTTCTGCTGGTGAAACGTCCTCCCTGACTCTGGTGCATGCAGCACAGGCATAATTTACAGGGTGCTGTTTCTTGATATGCCTCACCATGCTTGCAGTCCCAAAGGAATAATGTTTGTTTGGATTCCCTCTAGATTGTACAACAGAGCAGATTTTGCAGGTTACTTTTGCAGCTTTTACCTTTTTTTTCACCTGCTGGAAATGATTTTTTTACCCCTATCACTGCCTCTTTTATTTTTGTGGGTGGATTTTCTGCCACAAATTCTTCCTCAGAAGAGTGTTGTGAAGTCTCTTCTTGCTGGGCAGCCATGATAAAACTATGAAAACACAGCTCCTTCAGAAAAAGGTGTTCCTTCAATGAAAGCCAAAGAAGAATTATTAAAATGGGTGGGGTTTTTCTACAGTTAGAATAGGAATTATTATGAACCAAGGACATCTGTTCTTTGAAAGGCACATGGCTTTGTGTACGCTTATGGTGTTCTTACGGTGCTCTTACAATGCAAATACATATGACCTCCCGTCGCGATTTGGGTAATTGCTTTTAAAAGTAATATACGCTTATTAAAAGTTAAACTATTTTCATAATTATCCCAGATAATGTCTTCTCTTAGTACGTACATTAAATACATAAATATATGTTTTTAAACAATTAAAAACGTTCGTGCCTTTCGCATAAGGGGCGCTGTACATGATGTCACACGGAAGCCTTGATGCGACGCGTAACGTCAAAGCCTATTCGTAGCGTATGCGCGGGTACGTGCGGAGAACGATTAGCAGAACAAAGTATGGTGCGATCACCGTATGCGTACGGTACGGTTACCAAAAAACAATGAAAAAGAAATTATATAGAATTAAATTTTTATATATTAAAAAAAAAAATCTTTTGTTTTGTTATTTCACATTAAGAGTATGAGATATAACTTTAAAAACATATTTATAATAAAAATATAGGAAATTACTATAAAAAGAAAGAAATATAATAATTAATACATTTTAAAATTATCATTTAGAAAACCTTTGAAATTCACTGAAAAAACTATAGGTTTCACACACGTTATAGTTAGGAATTAGCATTTAAAAAACCTTAGAAATTCATTGAAAAAACCATAGGTTTCACACATGTTATAGTTAGCTGGACATTTCACTCCTACAAAACCATTGAAAGTCCCCTGTTATAGTTAGTTCAGCTAACTATAACTCGCGCACGTGCATTGCACTGTTGATGACATCACTCATGACATGGTCAGTGACATTATTCATGACTTCACTGATGACATCTCAAATGACATCACTGATGACATCATCCAGTGAATGTGTGTTTTTCTGAAAATAAATATGCTTTATATATGTACATCTAAAGGTCGATGGAAGAATAAATGGGTATATAAGTGTATAAATGGATGATTTTTTTGTAAAATTCAATGCATAACTGACTAATTAAGTGCATCTTAGTGAATACATGCGTTAGTGAGTGTTTAAGCATGGGCGTAAAATCCGTTCTGCTCGCAGATTTTGCGGATTTTCGGCAAATTCGCATTCCGCGAACTCTCGCGAACTTGCCGAAAATTGGTAAATCCGTGTGAAGCGGATTTTTTGCTTGGTCGCACTTGCCAACTAGAATACTATACAATTTCGTGGGAGTAAACACTTGCGAACACGTAGATGCGGCGGGCAGCGTCAATCTCGCAATTGCGAGATTGCAAATTTTGCAATTTCGCACAAGAAATCCACCAGCAGGCAGCATAAACCTTGAAAATTATGATTTTTATCAGAATAACTCCTCAGGTTGACATTTTCCTGCACTTTTTTTTTGCAAGGAGTTCATTTTGGGGGGGGGGGGTTGGGAGGAAAGAAGTGCCCCACAGTCTCCAACTTCTTGTTCCTGTCCAGCAGGCACCTCCCAGTGCTTTCTTCATGTGCTGGTCACTTTGATTTGGATCTTGACCTGGAAGGATTACTTTTTGTGGATGCTGCTGGATATTTGGATTTTTGCAAAACTGAAAGCACTCAGCAGGTGCAAAAGTTCAAACTTATCATTAGTAACCATTCCCTGTAGTGCCTGGAAGGATTACTTTTTGTGGATGCTGCTGGATATTTGGATTTTTGCAAAACTGAAAGCACTCAGCAGGTGCAAAAGTTCAATCTTATCATTAGTAACCATTCCCTGTAGTGCCTGGAAGGATTACTTTTTGTGGATGCTGCTGGATATTTGGATTTTTGCAAAACTGAAAGCACTCAGCAGGTGCAAAAGTTCAATCTTATCATTAGTAACCATTCCCTGTAGTGCTTCCTGAGGGGCCCCTTCAGAGTTCAGTTGCCTACTTGCAACTATTCTATGACCCTGCTCTGACCCTCACAGCAGGCTCAGAGAATAGCTACAAGTATACAACAAAGGTCCTGTTAAAAAAATTACACTGAAACAGAAAGCAATTACAGATAAGGAAGCAGGTGCCAGCCTGGAAGTTCAAATTCAGTGACACATTAATCAGCCCCTAATTCATTCATGTCAGTTGAGGCAGGGCAAGTGTGCTTTTCCCCCCATAATCTACAGTGATGAACTAGAGGGTGGCATGGGTGAGCCAGAGGGTGGCAGTGGTGAAACAGAGGGTGGCAGTGGTGCAAATTTTGCGGATTGCGAATCCATAAATACGCAATTTCGCGGATTGCCAATTTGCAAAATCCGCCCATGCTTAGTAATGTTTAAATATGTTAATATCTGTATGTCTCTCACTTTGTGTATAAGTGACTGCATGGGTTAGTGACTCTCTATATCGGTTATTACTTGCTTTCAAGTATCAGTATGAGTGTCTGAATGTCTGTATGGTTCGGTGGGGGATATTACTTAGCGCATAGATTCATCAATGAGTGACTCACTGTTTGTATGTGTTTTAAAGACAGCATGTGTGCAGGACGGTATGGGTGGATGAGTTTGTGTATGGGTGTGTTAGTGAGTGAATGCCTGTCTCATAGTGTCTTTATGAGAAAGTACATATGTTTTAAACTAGTATATGTGAGTATTGATGTATATAAGTGAGTATATATGAGAGTGAGAGATTGGAAGAGTTCCTGTATAAATAAGTATTTGTTTCTATAAGTGATTGTTTAAGAGAGTAAGTATGTGTACGTTTCTGTAGAAGTAAGTGTAGTGGTTTGTCTATAGCTGTATATGCAAGTAAATGGATGTTTGATGTGTGAGTATGTGTGTGAGTAACTCTATGTATGAGTGTTGGTGTGTAACAGGATGTATAGGTGTATGAGTACATATGATGAGTGAGTACATGTATGAGTGACTGTATTGAACTGTTGGTGAATGAGTGGATGTGTATGTAGATGTTGGAATTACTGAATAGGTTGTTGTAACTGGTATTGGTATCTCCATTTTTTTGAAAATTTTATTTTCTATTTTTGAATGTGAGTATCAAAGGTTATCACTTTTTCACAAGGATGATGTTATCAGTGATATCATCAATGATGTCATTTGAGATGTCATCAGTGATGTCATGAGTGATGTCACTGACCATGTCATGAGTAATGTAATATGTGACGTAATCAGCAGTGCATTGCGGGGGCGCGAGTTATAGTTAGCTGAACTAACTACAACTGCTACGGCGAACAGTCAATTGATTTAATTTGCAGGAGGGAACAGCAGCACCAGTGCTGTCGGCGTTAATTTTTTTTTTATTTGTTCCTGTTAAAAGCTTTTTTGTTTGCAGTTCCTTTTCTTCCTAACAAAAACAAAACTGTTCAAAAAACACAAAAAACTACAAAACAACAAAACAAAAAAAAAGTTATTTTCAGAACTACCTACTCTGGTTAAAAAAGAGCTAAACTTGTATGCTAGTGTGTGAAAGTTTGGATGTATGCATGTGTAGGTCATAATTGACTGAAAGAATACATTACTAGTGTATGGTGAATGTGAAAGTGCAGAACTATAAGGAAGTGCTACAGCTTAAATCTATAGGGTGTTTATTTATAGTATACTGTAGGACATCTGAAGCACTTGAATGTAACATATGTGCATAAATATTTTACAAGTCTATGCTTCCCTTTGCACTGATAGTGAAACTGCTTGGGTGAATTTGTAAGTGTTAGTGGCAGATTTACAACCCCCTTGTGCCTCTTTTACACCGCCGTTGCATCACTTTTCTGATGCAGCAGTGGTGCAAAAGATGCGCCATGGTGTGTGGTATTTAGAATGTGACGTATCTCGGAGGTGCGTCACACTGTAAATCCCTGTACCAGAAGGAGACATTCCTACATGGGGGGGGGGGGCATTTCCTGGCACAGGAATACCTCCTAAAAGTGGCTGAGTGACATCTACAAGATTTCACTTTGTCACTTTTGGCCTCATGCTGTGTCAAAACCCTGTACTACCTTGAAGCAGATGTAAGGATTGACACAGCATTCTGAGCATAGGGCCCCCAGAGCATTGTTGGAGATGTGTTGCACTTGCAACATAACTCAAACAATGCACCACCTTTCCAGCACAGATACATCACATATCTGTGCCGTTTTGTCCCATGGTGCACCGCATTGTAAATATGGCGCATCCATGGTGGTGGTGTCACGGTGCACAATAACTGGCATATTCCTGGGTATATGCCAGTTATTGTATATGTGCCCATTAGTGTTTTAATGTAGTGAATGGATTACTACATACCGATAAATAAGTCACTACAAAACTAAAACAGCAGTGACAGAGTGTTTGGTGGAAGTGTAAGGATAAGTGATTGCATGGGTTACATGACTGTCTATATGGGTTATCACTTGCTTTTGAGTATCAGTATGAGTGTCTGAATGTCTGTATGGTTCGGTGAGGGATATTACTTAGCGCATAGATGCATGAATGATTGACTCACTGTTTGTATGTGTTTTGAAGACAGCATGTGTGCAGGACTGTCTGGGTGGATGAGTTTGTGCATGGGTGTGTTAGTGAGTGAATGACTGTCTCAATAGTGTCTTTACGAGTAAGTACATATGTTTTAAACTAGTATATGTGAGTATTTATGTATATAAATGAGTATATATGAGAGTGAGAGATTGGAAGAGTTTCTGTATAAATAAGTATTTGTTTCTATAAGTGATTGTTTAAGAGAGTAAGTATGTGTAAGTTTCTGTAGAAGTAAGTGTAGTGGTGTGTGTATTGCTGTATATGCAAGTAAATGGATGTTTGATAGTTTATTTGCATGTGTGAGTATGTGTGTGAGTAACTCTATGTATGAGTTTCAGTGTGTAACAGGATGTATAGGTGTATGAGTACATATGATGAGTGAGTACATGTATGAGTGACTGTATAGAACTGTTGGTGAATGAGTGGATGTGAATGTAGATGTTGGAATTACTGAATAGGTTGTTGGAACTAGTATTGCTATCTCCATTTTTTTGTAAATTGTATTTTCTATTTTTGAATGTGTGTATCAAAGGTTATAACTCTTTCACAAGGATGATGTCATCAGTGATATCCTCAGTGATGTCATTTGAGATTTCATCAGTGATGTCATGAGTGATGTCACTGACCATGTCATGGGTGATGTAATATGTGACGTCATAAGCAGTGCATTGCGGGCGCGCGAGTTACGGGGGAATTTCAATGGTTTTGTATGAGTGAAATGTCCAGCTAACTATAACATGTGTGAAACCTATGGTTTATATATATATATATATATATATATATATATATATATATATATATATATATATATATATATATATATATATTTATATTTATTTATTTATTTCTGAAGAAACCAAAGGTTACAGGGATGTTATAGTTAGGAAATAAAATGTAAAAAACCTTAGAAATTCACTAAAAAGCTAAAGGTTACATGGACATTATAGTTAGGTTCAGAGTTTTCACATGCAAAACCATAGAAATTCAACACTTGTAGCTATAATAATCTCAAGTAACTATAAGTCGTACCCTAAGGTAACTATAACGTGTGCCCCCCGCCATGCACAACTTTCTCATCAATAATTTCACTGCAAATGTTGCAGTGATATTATCAATGATGTCATGACTGATGTAATTTGTGAGGTAATTAGCTGTGTTGTAATGTGGGAGAGGGTCACATGTCCCCCACTCTTGGCCAATTTTGTCCCTGGGGGCCCCATTCCCAGATCCTGGCCAATTTAAAAAGGGGGAGGGGGCATGCAGCCCCTCCTCCCCAGGCATATTTTACCCATGCCACGAGGCTCACCACAAAGCTTTCATTGGGGGCCAGAGGGGGAGCTCTGCAGAGCCTTTAGCCCCCAGCCGACTCCCCGCATTCTGTGGGAGCCCGCATTGATCCTGCATGCAGGAAGCAGCTGAAAATGCAGGTGAAAATGCTGCTCCCCTTGCGGGTGAGAGCAATCTTTTTATCTTTTACCTTTCCCGCTTCGCTTTGGGCGTGGAAACAGATGAAAAATCCACTGCCAGAAGGAGGGAGAATTTTTCAAGCTTACACCTGCTTGGGATTTGCTGCCACCTGGTGGGAGATTTGACTTGCTCCCACCAAGTGAGAGCAATCACAGGCAATTTGCAGCAACATTTAAGAAAACATTTCTTGGCCCCAGTCGAGGTCCTTCTGAGAGCCCACCACTGGGCCAAGGGGTCACAGTATTCCAGGGAGGTCACAAATTATGCCATTTGAGATGTCATCAGTGGTGTCATAAATGATGTCATAGAACTTGTCATGAATGATGTTATACACAAGGTTATAAGCAGTGCATTGTGGGAGCACAAATTATAGTTTGTGCTGCTAACTATACCTGGTGAATATCTGTGAAATAAATTCAATAAAAATTCTATATAGAAAGCGCTCGCTTGGAGGTGTCTTGGCGCTGCCTTTAACCTAAATTCAGTGTGAAGAGAATAACTATATTAAATGAATTAGACTGTCAAGACAATGGCCAAGACTAATGACTAAACAGATAAGTTATTAGGGTTTTCCTGAAATGAAGGAGATTTGTCATTTCCTTTAGTTTATGAGGGAGGGAGTTCCATAGTTTGGCCGTACCTTTGACGAAGCTTCTGCCTCCCCAAAGGGATTTTCAGAATTTAAGAACCATTACATTTTTAGCAGCAAATGAGCAAAGTGGCATGTAGGGAATGTACCAAGAAAAACATTTTTGGTTTAAAACATTAATGTTGTCATTGACAAAGACACTTAACTATAACGTTACTTTAACCTTTGTTTTTTTCAGCAAATTTCTAGGTTTAAAAAAAAAAGTTATGTTTAATTAAGATAAGTAAATCCAAAGTGCGCTGTGCATGGCTGATGGGTTTTGGCTACATGGCCTGTGACCAGCCTACCATATGCAGCCCACCCCACTCTGCCCATGGCTGAAGCCTGGTGACCCCATCCCAAAGTTTTCTGTTTTAAAGGAGAGGGGGGCTGTGTGACTCTCAACCCCGAGCCTCATCAAGCCTTGGGGACCCCATCCCGAATGCCTTCCTCCATGAGCCTAATTGGAAAGTAGAGTTCATCTTCAAACTTAAGTAGGGCCGTGTGGAGGATGGTGACTCGCCACACCTATCATATTAAATTCACTTACCACATCTATGGTTGTATCTTCTGAAACCTTAGAAATGTTGGGTATGAAATGTTTATACATTTTTAATCAATGGCAGTCTCCCAATATTTTGTGGAGAGAAACTGGTTCTTTTGACCATGACAACAGATGCAGCTACACTGAACATATGCTGTGAAGATGCACTGGCTACCAGACATGCTAGATAGTTTGCAGCATATTTACTAGCCCTGTTGCGTCGCTCTTGCACCGTGCAACATAGCACGGCGCCTGCGCTGGCGCTATGCAGCAAAAATTTTGCCAGCATAGGGACAGGGACAATAATGTGTTGTATTCATTTGAACACAGCACATTCCTGCCCTTTTCCTGTCATGCAGCGCAGCAAGGTGATTTGCTGCACTACGCCTCATTTTCATAAATAAATACCCCCCTTAATTGCTAGCCTGCTAAATTCTGGCAACTGTTCCTTTTTCCCATGACAAGAGGTCAAAGGATCCCGATCCAGGTAGGCCTTTGTTAGATCATCACATTAGTTTTGTCACAGTAAACGCCATAAAATGGCGAGTGGAAAAGTGAAATCCTAATACCTCAAGCACCGCACCATTGTAGGGAATAGGAGTATCACTGCCGCACTGACGGGATCCTTGATCCTGTCGGACGCGGCGGTCTTTCCCCCACCAGTCACGATCCGACCGACTGCATTCTAATGCAGCAGTTAGATCCAATGGGCTGGATGGCGGTTGGACCAACACCGATAGCCTAATGGTGGCGGTTCCACCGCCATCATAATAAAGCCCAAAGATCAATCTTTAATGGTGAATGCAGCATTTTTAAACCACTGTATAATAAAAGCCTCTCTTTTATCACTTCCCGACTCCACAAGTACACATCTAAGTGCTCATTATGTTCTGCCCACTCGAACTATATGTTAATTTCCAAGTTTAAGAGAAGAGATTGGCTGGCGCAAGATTTTTGGTAATTGCTCCCAACCTATTAGAATTGCTCCCCCACTCAAATAAGATCAGCACACTGTTATTTAGAATTCAGGAAAGCATTAAAAACTTTTCAGACAAGCCTACAACTAATTCATCACTCACTTGTATTTTCATTCTCTGACTAGTCAACATCCTATCTCTACCAACATGTATTCCCTTTTGTTCCCTCCTCAGGGTCACAAAACTGACTGGTGATCGTGAGCTTTATAAGCTTCATTAACATAACAAGACACTGCGTCATCATCGAGCCCCGTAGTCAGGTCCCACGTCGTTGTCGAACCCCTTATAATGAAGGTGCTACATCCATGTAAAGCTGTGCTGTCGGCACAGTTGAGTCTCCGGAGTGGCCCTGCGTCAGCATCAAAGGTGAATGAATCAGTTCCAACCGGCACAAAGCAAGAGATGCGTGGGGTTTTGTAGAAAACAGCTGCAGAACCCCTTGGGAAGTCCCAGAACTGGATTGGCACCTCTTTGCCGGGCAGATTCACAGTTGCCAGAGTCCAGCAGCTGAACCTGAGTTGAATGAAGTCTTTCATGTACCTGAGACTTCAGAACAGGAGGCAAACCAACAAGTCCTCGGAGTCACTTAGTTCTGGGGGTGTTGAGATTCAGGTTCTGTCCTTCACACCACCAGGCAAGGGGCAGCAGGGCATGCACAGCAGAGCAGAAGTCCAGCAAATCCAGCAGAGTGTGAGGCTTTTCAGCAGCATGGCGGTACTTCGTCCTAGCAGAGTGTCCTCAGGTCCAAAGTGTACTGAGTTGGTTGTGTCAGGAGTCCAGTACTTATACCTAATTATGCCTTTGAAGTGGGGGAGACTTCAAAGAGACATTTGAAGAATGCAAGTTCCCTGCCCTCCCTGCCCTGGCTCCAGGCTTACTACAGAGGGCTACACAGCTCTTTGAGTGAAGACAGGCGCTGCTTCATTCAGGTGAAATTGTCAACTCCTCTATCCCATCCAGCCAAGGAAGACCCGTCAGCCTGGTGATGGGCCATCAGGATATGAATGTCACACCTCAGCTCTCTTTGTGTGTGACAGTCTAGAGGGAATGCACAAAACTCAGCTGTCACCTACCCCAGATGTGTATTCAGAGACAGGCAGAGGCACAGAATGGTTAAAGTAAGAAATTCCAACTTTCTCCAAGTGGCATTTTCAGACTTACAATTTATAATCCAACTTCACCATAAGTTGTGACTTTAAATTGTGAGTCCAGAAACACCAAACTTGAAATTTCTATCTTGTTCCAATTGAAAATTACACTTCTAACATGGTATAAGTTAATCCAAATGTTAGCCAATGGGCAAGTATACCTTGCAGTAGAGAACATTTTTTTAAGAGTTTTTCACAACCTGGAAATGTAAAACTTAAAAGTACATGTCCAACTTTTTAAATACACTGCACCCTGCCCTTGGAGCTGCTTAGGGTCTACCTTAGGGGTGACTTATATGTATTAAAAAGGAAGGCTTGGGTCTGGCAAAGTGGTTAGCTTGCCAGGGTGACATGGCCGTTTAAAACTGCACACACAGGCTCTAAAGTGGAAAGCCTGAGCCATGTTTAGAGGTCTACTGAAGGGGGTGGCACAATGTAGACCCACTAGTAGCATTTACCCCTATTGTGCTTGTGAGAGGATTTTATTATCTAAGGTCCATGTTTCGAGCCTTTTCCACATAATCCTGCTCATTACCTTAATGGACGAATCCAGCAACGATATGGGTCGGTAGTTACAGGCTTCTGATTTAGAGCCTTTTTAAAAAGGGGAATAATTAATGACTGGCCCCAAGATGGCGGAAAATGGCCTTCTACAGCGGCATTAAAAATCGTAACTAAAATCGGGGCCCATAAATCCATTTCGCTCTTATATAGATCAATGTCAACCCCATCGGGCCCCAGAGCCCTACCCCCTTTACTGTCCACTAGCCCTTCATAGACTTCTTCAATATTTATCAGTAGGGGTAAGGTGGGCCAAGTAGAATCGGAAAACAAGTTAATGTCAATCCTATCTGGGTTAAAAATATTTGTATAATATTTGATCCAGGTATTGCAATTTACATGCGAGGTTAGTTCTGGTCGATCGTCATCCTTTAAAAAGGGGCAATTAATTGTCTCCCAGAACAGTTTGCTGTTGTTAGTTTCTGCTGCTAGACTGAGTTTCTCCCATGCTTCACCTTGCAGTTCCCTTTTACGGGCCTCAATAATTTATTTATAATTAAAACGTAATTCTTGTATATGCACTTTGTTACGTGGCTTAGTTCCTAATGCTAACTTCAAACTGTGTCAGGCCTGAGTGCAGCTCCTGTCGAACCATCCTGCGTATGCTTGTTTTTTGGCACTATGGTTCTTAGTAAAAAGCCCTTCTGTAGTCTTATTAATCCTAAAACAGTTAGAAATCCGGGACATTGAGTTTACCTCTTTGCTAAGACAGTGATCTATTTCCCGTCTGCATTTAACTAGCACTTCCTTTTGTATTTTTTGTGGATCAACACCTGCCCATTTTAACCTCATACCTTTTGTTCTTGTGGGGATGACATCAGTAATACAGTTGGGGTTATTTGGTTGTCTGTTCCCCCAACATAGCAGTGATAACGAAATACTATTGTGATCATTGAGAACCTGTTCTGTAATCCATAAATTAGAATAGTCACTGTTACACAAAATTAAAACATGATCAATAGTAGTAGCGGCATTCCTGCCAGTAAAAGTTGGGCATTTGATATTGTTACGAGTCATGGTGCAACTCAAAAGTTCAAGGTCGTACTTTGCTATTATGGAATTTAATGCTGTGCCATATTCGCCATGGGGAAAGTGCATAAAGTCAACATTGTCCTGTGCGTTATGGCCCTTTGTAAAACCACATATTTTGGTGTGGGCCAGTGGACACGCTTGGATGTTAAAATCCCCAACCCAGAGGATAACAGCTTATCTATTTGGTACTGCCAGTGCCCTATCAATTTCTATTTCCAAATTATATATTGCGCACCCCCATGTTTAGAGGTCTACTGAATTGGGTGGCACAATGTATACCCACTAGTAACATTTACTTTATAGGCCCTGAGCACATGTAGTGAACTTTTGTCGGGGCTTATAAGTAAATTAAATATTCTAATTGTGAAAACGCCAATGTTACTAGGTCTCAGCGATAGAGAACCTGCATTTTAGCACTGATCAGCAGAGTTAAAGTGGCCAGAATCCTAAAGCCAGAAAAAAATGAAATCAATAAAACAGGAGGTCAGAAAGCAAACAAAAACAGGGGAAACCACACCAAGGATGTCAAGTCTAACAGTTAATTTATTACATTTAATAAGTGTTAACTTTTGTTTGGGTGCAGGTAGTAACTTAACGTATAACTGAACTTAGTAACCTATAAATGAACATGCAACTCTACATCCAAGTAGTGACTCCAGGTGATCTCTGTTCCCATAAGCATAATCAGTTAGATTCTGCACTCCTGGGTCTCTGACATCGCTCCTTTTCACTTGTCTGTCACTTCATCACCTCTCTTACAAATATCTCCCCTCTCTCAGCTGTCACTTTTCACTTGTCTACTTCGGCACCTCCCAGCTGTCTTTCTAACGTCTCTTTCTCACACCTCTCTTCCAGTCTGACAGAGCTGTCTTTTTTAACAGTATATCTTTCTCACCTCGCTTTTCCTCCCTATCCATCTCCTTCTCTACTGTTCTCTTATCACTAGCCCACACCTAGCTCCACACTCCCTCTTAGCTGTAATTTTATCACTTATCTCCTAAATGAGCCATATCTTTATAGCCTGTTTTAGCTAACTCCCTCTCAGCTGTTTCCTTCATTCATCTGGGTTTATATCACGTTCACACACCTGCCTCTCCCTCTTTCTGTCTGATTTAGCTATCTTTGTAATCTTTCTCTATCTCTATACCATCTCTCATTCTGTCATCCCCACTCACCTGTCCACCCCTTCCACTGAGTCTCTGTGGTCTCTAATGCCCCCTAAATGGCACCCATGGCTCTCATCAGGATGGAAGCCAAATGATTGTATGTACATAAGTGGGAGTTTTTGCTAATTATCCTTCTCAGAAATAGGCACATGATGCCATTTTCTATAGCAGTTAGGATGGCACTACTTATGAGGTCATCTTTGAGGCATCTTTCTGTTCAGTGATGTATATCTAAAGTGACATGCAACAATAAGCTGTTCTTGTGCTGTTCTACTGTTCTGTCTCCTCAGCCATCTTTGATGACCATTGTTTAGTATTGCTGGGTTGGTTCTGTCATTTAGAAAAGTATCAACAGATAAATGTGCCTAATATGAACTTGACTGAGAGCTACACATGCTTTCATTTCTTATGTGTAGAAATGGTACTCACCTTATTTATGGTCATGCTCAGTTCCCACCATTTCACCCTGCATCACATAGAATCATTTTAGTCCTACTTGAAGATTACCAACAAACTGTGAATGGACCACAAAAGGACCGAGGATTCTCTTGCCCTGCTAATTTCGCCGCAGTAACGGAGCCTGAGAGAAGAGGGGACTCCAATCCCCAGAGGCACTCGCGCCAGGAGGCGCTCCTTTGCTGCGTCAATCCCGCTGCGCCGGAGGCCCATAAAATCACCACAGGTCCCCCGCAGCGCGGGACGCTCTTGGGCATGGCCAGACGAAGCCCGGGCCAAGGGCAGGCCCGTCTGTGTCCGTCAGGGGCCAGAAGAGGCGGTGCAACTTGAACAGTCCCACGAAAAGGTACTGTGAAGCATATATTCTATTTTCCTCTTGGTTGGCATAAGGGATTGATTCAACTGGAATGGAGAAATGTACGGGGTGGTAGGAACACTGGATGCTTTTTTAGTTAGAGCAGAATCATTATTGACTCATGAAATAGAGCTAACCGAGCGACGACTTTCCTTGGATCCAGTCAGTTTATCTAAGCGCTTATCGGTGGTTATTCCTTCGACAACATTGGGGGTCCTGTACAGATATCCCTGCCCATGAATTCCACTAATGGGATGCCAACTCTTTTACCCGTATCCACCTCCCCATTCCCAATACAAGATTTAAATTCCCAAGCTCCTGATATATCAGAGGAGCCCAGTAGATTTACTAGGGCACGAACCTCTAAGAGCTCTGCTACTAAAAAGTTGATGGTAGAATTGCGCTAACAGTGTGAACAATGGGAAGAGTGACACCTTGAGGTGTGTATTTGTTGGCACGCAAACTGAGGCGGTATCACTGAGCCCTGTTCGAAGGGATGTAAATATTGCAGATGCTACATATGAAACCGATGTAACTGATATAATTGATGTAATTCCTGATGTAATTCACGATGATTTAGCATTAGGAGGGATGATAACTGGTGTTCATGACTTAGTGGAAAAATATCTTGGAAAGTTGTGGGAAAAACTGAATGAGATAGATTTAACTATAAAAAAAAATGTTGTAACAAGGGGGACAGGCAGGCAAATGGTACTGAAATAGCTCTAGCGGTACCTCAGCAAATGGTAGGAAAAGATCAACACATGATATATGTAATAGACCAAAGACAGCAGGTACCCAAGGTACACAAAACCCAAGTGCAGAAGTTGGAACCACATTGAGTACCGCATATAATAACGCCAGAGCTGACTTCAGGATTAACTGTCTTAAATTCAATGCGGATGTTCTGAATTTACCCACTGCCTCATGCCCTTATGTTTTAATTTTGGCTGGTGTTCCTGCCCTCAGGGAGGAGCATAGAGAGACGTGGAGCGACCAGCACAATAAGATCGTAGACTGGTTGACAAAGCACAAAGGTTTTCACCCTTCTCATGCAAAAGAGATTCTAATGGTCCGGAGAGTGGGGTGGTTAGGCCAATCTGTAAATGCATTGAGGGTATCTATGTAGTGATTAACTTCCGTAGGCAATAGTTGGTTCATCATATATTGAGCTATTGTGAGCCTAATCAAATATTTAATACTAGCATTTGTGTACTACCCTTAGGATATTTTTATGAACCACAAATCAACTCCTTAGAACAGAGCCACTCAGATCATGATGTCTAACAGGTTTCAGGTGCTGTCAGAACAGGATGAGCAGGACTGACAATTATCTGAATTACATCAAGACTTGATGGTTGCTGGTTGCTTCGAATGCCATGACAATTATTAAAAATCTAATTGCAAATGATATTACCATGGCGAACTAACTAATTGAGACTGGTATTCGAAGCAATGATGATACTCTTGTTGAGGACAAGGGTGTATTGTATGACACTATAAATGCACCAGCTGTTTCAGTATTTGGGGGAAATAGGGTAATGGTGGGTGCTCCCTATTCACTGCAAAATAAG
The DNA here is from genome assembly GCF_964261635.1 of Lissotriton helveticus. Lineage (NCBI taxonomy): Eukaryota > Metazoa > Chordata > Amphibia > Caudata > Salamandridae > Lissotriton > Lissotriton helveticus. Next base: position 1,425,561,558 of record NC_136068.1, on the reverse strand, counting down.
GAAAGAGAAATTGGCAATGAATATATAAATGTAATTAATGTAGATGGATATCACATAGCATCAAACCCAGAAAATGTTTCAGAAGGACTTTCCGGTGAGTTAAGTATGGAAAAATGCCAAAATGTGTTAAGACTAAGGGGCCGATTATGATCGCGGATATTCCGCATCCTCCTGGCCGGCGGAAGCCACCGCCGGCCCAGAGGATGCGGAATATCCACGGTGGACTGAAAAAATACCCCCTGTCAGATTAGGATGGCTGGGGGATATTTTTTCCGTCCGCAGCTTTTCCGCCGCTGTCGCCTTCCGACCGCGGCGGAAAAACTCTAACATGGCTGGCGGTGTCTATCAGACACCGCCAGGCATATTAGGATGGCGGCGGTCCTATGCCTTTCCACGGCGGCATTTCCGCCGTGGAAAGGCATACGGTCTTTTCTTTGCGGGCCCCCAGGGGTGAAGGGGGGGTGGGAGTTGCATATGGGGGGTACCTATGGTACCCCCCTGCCTTTGCATGCACGAAGCGGCAGGCACCACGTGGTGCCTGCCGCTTCGTGCATGCAAAGGTAAACATACACTTTTTAACCTTGCGGCGGGTGCTGCTTGGAGCAGCATCCGCCGCAATGTTAAATGTAGGGGATGTGACCGCCAGGGTGGCGGTCACATCCTAATTTCCATGGAGGGACTGCTGCTGCCCATGCGGACGGTCCCTCTTCCTCGGGGGTGTCCGCCATCCTAATAGGGCCCTAAGTTTGTGGACACTTGCAGGCCTGAAAAAAAAACAGGGGGTGAAGTGTGGCAAGAGTATATTGTTCAAAATGAAATAATTTTACTTCAAGAGACATGGATGCTGGACACACCCCATAAAGTAGGATACAAAATGTATAGTGCAGCTGCTATCCCCTCAGCCAGAGGGAGGCCCTCAGGGGGCTTTGTTATTTGGATAAAAGTTACCCTAGGTGTAGACATAAAACAATTGGAATTTTCGTCCCATGACATTCTGGGGATAAAAATTCCAATACCCAAGAAAAAAGACCTATACATAATAAATATCTATAGTAGATCTGGCAAAGTGAGTAAAGAGTCTGAGGTCATCGAACAGCTAGATCAATTTCTAATTCTAACCTCTGCCAATTCTAGGACTGAGGTTATTGTGGGAGGGGATTTAAACCGTAAATTTGAACCAGTGGCAGGGTTTGAAAATATCTTCGAAGATGAAGATTTGGTAAACAACATTCCTAAGTTAAACAGTAGTCCAGTAGTATCATGTACAACTGCAGTTGCGCAGTTGACAAGATTGGCTTCGGGACATGGTCTTCGAGCCTGTAATGGCAGGATGCCATCTGACAGCCCGAATGCTCCCACGTTTAGTAGAGGCAACTCAAAGAGCTACATAGACTATATACTGGTATCTATTACACTATGGCCTATTTGAAAATAGATGATAGATCTGAGAGTGACCTTTACCCATTGTGTTTGACATTTCTACAGATCGTTTCCATCCAGATACTTTGAGGACTGGAGATAACACTGGAGATGGGATAGAACCTTTATTAACAAACAATTGTAGCGCTTTAAAGTGGTCGTCTATAGGGGGAAACGAGGCGGCTATGAAACAGATCAACAATACTTTTGTAGGAAAAATGTTCCCTTGTATAGGATTACCAGCTGCAGAGATTCCAATTATGAACATACACCAAGATTTGGTAGAGTCCCTCATACCAATACTGAGTATGATCCCCAAGAAAAGTAAAAAAGGGGGCATTAGGAGTGAGTAATTCAGGCAATCGATGGTATAATAAAGAATGCCATGATGGAAAAAAAGAACTAATCTTGGCAGCTAAGGGCAAAAATGTGGTGGCCCTAAGGGACAAAAGGATATATATATAGAGGTTACTAATTGTAGCTAAGTAACATTGGGATGACAACATTTGGGCAGAACTAACAACTGCAGCAAAAACTAAAGACCAACTAAGCTTCTGGTGTCTAAAATCGAAAGGCAATAACAGGGGAAGGTGTACTAAAGATCTCTTCTTGGATGCAGACACATGGGTAAGCCATTTTTCCCACCCTTACTCAATACCCGAATGCGATGCAGAGTGCAGTCCACTAGAATTTGTAATCAATGCTACTTCAGCCCATTACATTTTAGTCTTGAAGAAACTTTGGCAGTAATTGATGCAATGAAACCAGGGAAGGCACCTGGCCCAGACAAGATACCAGGAGACATGTGGAACATGATAAAGAGGTTTGGGGCCCATATATAAATGTTATATGTAACTCAGTGGCTGCAGGTGCATTTTTACCAAAATCATGGAAAGGACCTGAGATTACAACCATTTTTAAAAAAGGTAACCGATATGACCCTTTCGTTACAGACCGATAAGTTTAATATATGTTTTACAGAAAATATATGCGCAGCAAATTTTAACCAAACTGAATGATTGGATTGAGGAGAATAGTATTTTATCAAGGTACCAGGCTGGTTTTAGAGCCAAAACGAGCACTAGGTTTTGAGATTTCTTTGTATGAATTGGAAATATACAATATTCAAGAAGTGCCATTTGTATATTGCCTTTGTTGACTTACAGGCCGCCTTTGACCTCATCCCCAGAAATCTCCTTTGTAAATCCCTAAAAAACAAGGGGTGCTGGGAGAAATACTCGTGCAGATAATAAGGTCGCATGATGACAACTTTGCAAGGGTTAGATGGGGCCCGGGTGGTAAACTTACTGATCCTATTAAGGTTTGCAGGGATGTAAGGCAGGGTTGTTTGCTGGCCCCCACTTTGTTCTCCCTATATGTTAACGATATACCTGAATATCTTTTGTATTGTGATCATGATTCCCCCAAATTGGGGAGTGTGCCAGTACCAGCACTTCTATTTGCAGATGATACCATCTTAATCTCCCAAACACTGGTAGATTTACAAAGAATATTAGATACCTTTGAGCTTTACAGTGAGTCTAAAGGCCTAGAAATAAACTCGAATAAAACAAAATAAATGGCAATTTATCCACACAAATCCTTTAAAAAGAATCTAACTCTTAAAAACCAGAGATTAGAATATGTACATAGTTTTAGCTACTTAGGTATTTCCTTGGACACCAAAATTAATTGGAAATCGCAACTGGAGAAGAGCAAGACTATTTTATACCAAAATTCCATACCTATTGCTAAACAACACGTGAGGTATACAAACACAGGGCACAATCGGCATGCTTATATGGGGCAGAAGTTTGGGGCCCTTCAAATAACAATACTCTTGTGGTGGAGGAGAAAACGTTTTTTAGGAAATTACTGGCCCTTCCAAAGCGCACGCTGCTAACTCCCATAGTAATGGATCTTAGTATACGCCGTATAGACTATCAGGCGAGTCTACGACCACTACTATTTTGCGTTCGCTTGTGGTCTACAGCAGAGCTTGTTCACTATAGAGAAGGACGACAGGAAATTTTAAGTTCATAAATAATAAAGGGCTAACATGGCTGAAACACATCTATGACTGGTTCTATAAAGTAGGAGTTAAACAATTTTGGGAATGTCCGGCTGAATTGAGTATGGCCTCTAAAAAACTACTAAAGCAAATCTTTTGGGCCTACATTCAAGACAGTCTATTACATAGCCCAGCATCAGGTACATTGATATTGTGGTTTCTTTTAATGAAACCAATCTGGAGTTTTGAGATATTCCTAGATGATGTCCAGCTACAGTTGGCAAAATCTCTCTATCCTAAATTTAGATACGGTATATTCCAGATAAATGCCAATACGTAGAAAAGGGTCCATAAAAAAGACAATGAAAGTACTGAGTGTTGTGATCTATGTTCTTTGGGTGCTAAAGAAAATGAATTACATATATTATTCTTCTGCCCAGCATACATAAAGCAAAGAAGGAAATGGATCAAACCCATTTGCCGATTACTAGGTACAAGATCCTGTAGTGAGGCAGAAAGAATTTTGAGATAAGACACATCACAACCAGTGGTATTCAGTGTGAGTAGGTACTTATTTGGCCTGAGTTTAGTAAGGAAAAGGGAAGGTATGAAATTTTAATGGCAGTGAATTAAGCGCTTATTCTTATTTTGCATCTGCACTTTAAGTTGGTCACATTGAACTTAAGACCAACATTGTACTAATTTTGTATCATATCAAAGGAAAAGTATTAATTGCATAATGCACTTTGTATATAATATTCAGATGTGATCCAATGAAACCTTTTAATGTTTCATAAAATTGTCTTTAAATATATTTATTATTTTAAATTGTTAAGGAAGGTCTGTATTTGGTGTGCATTCCTAATAACAATGTTGAAGTCTGTTGGTACTTTTGAGATGTTTTTATTATATGTGTATGTGTGTCTTTTATGGTTTTTAAACCGAAATAAAGATTATTGAGTTGAATGGACCATTCTCTGATATCATTCTCAGCCTTGTCTAAATGCTACCACTCAAAAACAAAACTCATGGTTAACCTAAATAAATGCTGGTTCCAAAGAAAGGTCTTGGTAAAAAGATTCCATGAAGGATTTACCAGAGAGGCCGGACATAATTTTCTCCACACATAACATGTATAATTCTTATAAGAATTGTGGATTTTATATAAATTACGGGTAGACTGGGCAGGCTGTTAGGTCCCCAGCATCGGTTGGCGGGAGGAAACTCTCCTTCCTCGTTAGCCGGTTTTTCTAGCAGAAGGAGCCCTAGTCTATTTCAGGAAGGGTTTTGAACTAGAGCAGACGACTAAGACAGTGCTCTTTAAGACTTCTGGCATCCTCATTGAAGGTATGGTAGGATTATAGGGTGTCTTTTTCCCTACTCCTCCCAGTTTTAAACTCACTTCTACGGTCCTGAAGAAGCGCTCTAGGATCCATTAGGGACCATTTGATAGCGCAAAACATGTCAACCACTCACTTTTAGACACACCGCACTACATAGTCACACTGGAAGAGAGAAGTGAGGATTTATTTGTTTTTTCCCACTCCACCAGCATAAAGAGCATCTCCACCCCGTTCTGATTTTAACCTAACCCTGGGGACCTTCTAATAAATATACTGGGGTACCAACGGGTTATTTTACTCTCATTTTCACCCACAACCTTCACTTAGCCCACACACCCACATGCACAAATGTGGCAATTCCTAAAAAGATCTCCATCAAAGAGCCCTCTTTGAGGGCCCGTGAGGGACTACAGCGCCACCCCCACGAGGAGCAGTGCCCAATGATGATGCTTTACACTCGCAAGAGTGTGTGAGGGCACAACAGACACAGGAGTATCTCTCCTCACTCACTCACATTCATCTCTTTCTTTTGGAGATACCTTGCCCTATTTCTGTCAACCACAATAGGCTGCAACCTTCCCACTCCCTTTAAGAAACTGGTACCACCATTAGTAATTAATGAAATTTTAATGACAATGAATTAAGCACTTCTTCTTATTTTGCATCTGCACTTTAGGTTGGTCACATTGAACTTACGGCCAACATTGTACTCATTTTGTATCATATCAAAGGAAAAGTATTAATTGCATAATGCACTTTGCATATATTATTCAGATGTGATCCAATGAAACCTTTTAATGTTTCTTAAAATTGTCTTTAAATATATTTATTATTTTAAATTGGTAAGAAAGGTCTGTATTGGGTGCGCATTCCTAATATCAATGTTAAAGTCTGTCTGTACTTTTGAGATGTTTTTATTATATGTGTATGTGTATCTTGTATGGTTTTTAACCCGAAATAAAGATTATTGAGTTAAATGGACCATTCTCTGATATCCTTCTCAGCCTTGTCTGAATGCAACCACTCAAAAACAAAACTCATGGTTAACCTAAATAAATGCTGGCTCCAAAGAAAGGTCTGGGCAAAAAGGTTCCGTGAAGGATTTACACGAGAGGCCGGACATCATTTTCTCCACACATAACATGTATAATTCTTATAAGATTTGTGGATTTTATATAAATTACGGATAGGTGGTCATCTTCGTCCAAAGGCTGTGTGCAGTGGGGAAGGGTATAATTACATGTAACTTGAATGTAGTATACGATTAGAAAAAACATAAAGTCACTGAAAGACCAAGATTAAAATTAGATTACAATTAGTTTTGATTAAATCAACAAAATATATGTTTAAAAAAAGCTACAAAATGTTCTTTTAAAAATTTTATTTTTATTTCAGCAGAGTTTTAAAAAGACAGAAACATTTCAATCATCAACCATGATTAACATGAATTACAATTCACAACGTGGGGGTACAATTATACATGCATACTATGGACCAAAGGTAAAAAAAAAACTTTAAAGAAAAAGACAGCTCAAGACATTATTAAATGTAGGAGATCTAAGAAGTGGAAGTTCATTACTAAGGTTCCTAAAAAGTGCATATACAGACTGGAGTTTAAAAATATTAATTACTTCTATTCCTTACAAATACATCAACGTGCATCAGGAGCATTTATACCAAAGGCACACAATTTCAACTAAGAAATGAAACACTGATGAAACCATGATTAATAAAAAAATCCAAATCAGAAGAAAATTGAGAGCATATTTAAACACATGAGATAAAGAAAGCAACAATTCTATTATCTCTAAAAGTAAATACTTTGAAAAAGAAAATGTAAGGCATGATAAATGCAGGAAATTAAAAAGACAAAAATTAATCACTGAGGTGCCTTTAAAATACAATACTTTGCATATAAAGTTGAGTAATATTGGTTCCTACGGCTCCTTGGAACTATAATAAAGTGCTTACGGAGAATAGAATAGTGACCAGATGCCAATATCCCTCATCCTCATATCCCATAATAAATCACTTCCACAATAAATTGCAATAAGCCAACAATTATATTTTTGATCACACTAAATTGGTATGACCACTCGGGCCTCTGACATAGTAGAGAACTACTGAAGCCCATCCTGAAGACTAACACAAGATTCACCTTAAGGAGATCTCAGAATATGCTGAACCACAGAGTCCTGGTTTTTGATTACATCAAAATACTGCCAAGAGGCATTAAATCGCTTTAAAATCCCTACCCTCTTAGCGTGGGCTTCCTCAAATTGCTTCATTCTGATAATTTTATTCAGCCATTCTTGGTACGCAGGAACCCTGCAGGTTCGCCACATTTGCAAAATCAGAGAGCAGGCTATAGTAAAAACTATTTACAAAAATCTCTGTCCTGATTTTGCTAAATTCGAAGATTAGGCATTTTTTAGAAGACCGAAAAGTACCAAGGCAGGAACCAAATCAGCTGATACCGCCATAGCCAAACTTAAAAAAACAAATAGAACTGGAGCCAAAAGAGCACTAGTATAGGGCAAGGGTAAAAAATGTGTAACCAGACCCCGTCACCCTGCTGGTAACAACGAAAGCAGCAATTATCAAGTGATGGAAACAATATATTTTAGGCTGCTGGAGTGTAATAGGCCATCCAACGAGAGAGGTAGGGTATCCTTTTAAAGTTTGCCACTCTCAACGACTTGTAGCTGAAAAGTAATATGGTCTGCCAATCTCCCTCAGAGAAATGGCAACGTATTATTAACAGTATTTTATCTAAAATATTCTTAATAACATTTGGTTGCACTTCTAAATTCTGTATTAGTCTATATAAATTTCCTATTGCCACCATCCTAGACCTAAGAAAAGCTCGAAGTGCAGTATGCATATCAAGACTGGGATCGAAATGTTGAGCTCTAAAAAAATGATAAGATCTGATGATAACTTAGAAAAAGTTACGGCCTGTATTCACAACACTGAGCAGAAATCTCAAGCCATGTCATCCATCTACCCTGAAGAAGAAAATTCCCCAACTCCCTGAACTCAGAATGATTCTATAGACTAACTACAGCTGGGGAGATTGTTAAACCCGGATGCCCTAATTCCTGAAGTGTGAGAAACATCAAGGCTGTAGAAACATTATTGGAATGATATATACTCAAAAGTCTGGCACTTAAATCTCTTAAAACCTTACATCTGTTTTTTGGGAGATATTTCGGAACTTTAATAAAAACATGCAATTGAGTGCTGGCATTCTGCATCATTTTATTGAGAAAAACAAGTGAATCGTACCTCTGCCTTCCAGGACACTTGCACACAAATAAAAAATGGCCGCTTAATTGTAGATTTGAAAATGGAGAAAGACCAACCTACTTTGTAAGGTGTCCAGCTGGAGGGTGGAGTATTTAACCCTAGGTGTTTGTTGTTCCAAATGAACCGCCTACAAAATACATCCAAATCAACAAAATACCTATTATTCACTTTAATTGGGACTTTGGAAAAAAGGAACAGCAACAAAGGAGAACTGAAATCTTTATATGAGCCACCCTATCGACCAAGGGCAAGGGGTTCAATGTCCATCTATCACAGAGCCCCTTTATTTTTTATAAAACATTGGGAGGTAATTCAATTGAAAGAGCTTAGACTTTTCCTGAGTGACGTATATCCTTAAATATCGAATCAGAGTCTGATCTCTGGCCTGTGGATGAAGAAGGGCTTAGAGAGCATCAGCAGGAGAATTAAATAGCAGAACATCTGTTTTTATTGGATTACTTTTATATCCTCCAATAACCTTAAACCAAATAAATGCATCTAAACCCTGCAGAATAGTGCCCTTTTCTGGATTCAAAAAAAGAATAACTAAATCTGCGAACATTTTTAGCTTGGTTTCGTTACCAAAAGAAGGGCCTCAATAGCATAGAAAGCCCTAATCCTGATCATGAGAGGCTCTATAAAAAATGTAAATAAAATAGGCAAGAGGGGGCAACCCTGACGGGTGCCTCTATTTATTGTCACCGTGCCTGCTAGATGGGAGTTAACAAAAATTTGGGCATTAGCCCCATGATAAACTTTTGATAACATTTTGACAAAGTGAAGAGGAAACCCAAATCTTTTCCAGGCCAAAGAACCCATCCTACTGCAAGACCAACTGAAGCACACATCGCATGAGAATGCTACCTTGGTATATGCATCTTTGGCGAGTTGACCTTAAGATGAGTCTCTTGTAAAAATACTTCTTCAGGGGAAAAAGAACCCAGCCATCTCATCGATGCACCACATTTGCGACTATTAACCATACCATTTACATTACACAATGAAATTCTAGCTTTGTGACCCATTTTCAGACGTAATGCTTATCAAAAAAGGCTGTTTAGAACTCCTCGACCTTAACCAAAGAGGACTCTCAACAAACTGCTCGGTTTTTGATGTACCTAATTTCTGAAACCGCTGCCAGCCTTTTCCAATTGGAATTCATAAAACATCTGCAATTTTTTTGATATATGATCCACTTCCCCAGTCCTACCCCACTCTCTAACCCCCTAGTGACCTCACAAAAAATTCAGGGCCAGATGTAGGTAGCCAAATACCGGTCGGTAACGGCCGAAAATTGGTAATTTCGGCCGTTACCGACCGGTATTTGGACATTGAGCTGTAGCTCGCCCAAAATTTACAGATTTTGAAAAAATACCGATTCGGTAGATTACCGGCTCGGTAAATAATCCGAATCTGTAATATTACCGAATCGGTAAAATTACCGATTCGGAAAATATACCGAGTCGGTAAATGTTCCGAATCGGTAAAATTACTGAATCGGAAAATATACCGAGTCGGTAAATGTTCCGAATCGGTAAAATTACCGAATCGGAAATTAAGAAATGGAAAAAACAACACCATCGAGATGTAGGTGAGCCATAATTAACCAAATTTCACCAAAACTCGGTATTTATGAATCGGTATTTAACACGGATTGTAAGCAGGTGGTAATCAGGTGCAGCCTATAAAAAAGGGCCCCAAAATGCAGCACTGGAACCAGAATGGCGGCTTTCTACGTCATAGCAAGACGGCTAAGGCTACGGGCAGCAGGTGAGAGGGAATGGAGAAGGGAGGAGCAGGTCTACAGGCAGAGGATAACACTCTTCCAATTGACAGAGCCAGAGATACTGCAAAGATGCAGACTGCACCCCCAAACCATCATGGACCTGATCAGGGACCTGCACCCACTCCTGGACCACCCAAGACCAAGGGCCCACGCCATCCCACCCCATGTGCAGGTGCTCTGTAGCGTACACCTCCTTGCATCTGGGAGCTACCAGAGTGTAGTTGCTGTGGTAGGTGGGGTGTCCCAGAGCTGCCTGTTGCGTTTATTCAGAAAGTTCCTGGATGCCATGATGCAAAGAATGGAGCATTACATCCACTTCCCAGACACTGATGCGGACTTGCTCAGGACCAAGACTGACTTTTACCTCATGGCAAATTTCCCACACGTGATTGGCTGCATTGATGGGACCCACATTCACATTTGCCCCCCAGCTGCCACTGAGCACATATACAGGAACCGGAAGTCATCACACACAATCAATGTACAAGCAATCTGTGATGCCAAGTACATTATCACCGATATAGTGGCCAGATACCCAGGAAGCACCCACGATTCATACATATTCCAAAACAGTGGGATCTATACCCGCCTGACAGCGGGTGAATTCGGGGAAGGATACCTGCTAGGTAAATAAATGGGTGACACTCCCTTGATAGATGAAGCAGACGTATGTCAATGTGTGCCTCTGAGTAATGTATCTTTTTTCTTTCACATTAGGGGATAGTGCATATGCACTCTGTTCCTTCGTCCTGACACCCTACCTCAACCCCACAACCCCCAGCCAGAGACGTTACAATGTGGCACATAAATCCACCCGGAACATCATTGAGCGCACCTTTGGGCTCCTGAAGAGCCGGTTCCGCTGCCTCCACAAAAGTGGGGGGGCACGGCAGTACTCACCTGTAACATGCTGTAAGATAATTGCTCCCTGTGCAATGTTGCACAACCTCGCAACTAAGAGGGGCACAGAGGTGGAATTGGAGGACTATGAAGACCATGACGATGAGCAGGCACTACCAGCAGCCAACACAGTAGGAGTACCAACACCCACAGACGGGAGACAGAGACGGGCAGAAATCACACACAACTACTTCTGAGTAAGTATATAGACAAAGCACGTGTTGTACTTCAATGCACGTAGTTTATTTTGCACTACGTTGAAATGACATAAGCCACAAATGACACATACTAGTGTGCCTAGCACGACTGTGTGGACGGGGGTTACCTCACCCTCACATGTCCATCTGAATATGGCAGACTCACTGCTTGCGCCCATGAACAGCCCCGCGTGATGCCTGAGGTTGGCTTAGTTCCGAGTCTGCTGTGCCAGCGCCGGCACCCTGGCGTCTGCTGCTCCTCCTTACTTCAGGGACAGGGGTGCTGCTCCTGCTACTAGGGGTATCTGTGTCCCCGACACCTTCTGCTCCTGTGGTGGCTGACTGGTTTGTCAGCAGCACTTCCATTGCTGTAGTGACTCTCTCCATCCCCCGTGTGAGATCAGTACAGCAGTGCACCAGCCCCTCCTGCATCGCAACTGAACGGAGTGCACATCAGTGAAGTCGCAGTTGCAAGTTGGTGCATGCCCCTTGTCTGCTGGTGCGTAGGATGGCTCTCCCTGCGCCTTTGTGCACGGTCCTCTCGTAGTTCCTCACAGAGTGTCATCACACACTGAGACATGTCCCTGACTCCATCTGCCATGTCCCTCATGCTGTCTGCCATTGATGCTATTCCCTTGTTCATGTCAGTGAAATTTGTGTTCAAAAGGCGCATTTGTCTGTGCACTGCACTTATTCCTTTTGCCTGCAGGCACTGCACCTTGACCATTGTGGTCTCAAGACCTTGGAAGACATCCTCATTACGGCCCCTGACACTTGACTCCTGGACCCTATGACGTCTTGTTCCTCCGGATCGCCTGACAGGAGTGGATGTATGACCTGGTGCATTTCCTGCCATTGGCTGTATTGACTTCTCACACTCCCTTTCCTCATCGGAGGATGTTTGTAGGATCCTTTGCCGGGGACCCTCAAGCCTCATGGGCCTGCAGATGTCTGACACCTCTGTGTCTGCTGGTGTGTCTGGTTGTTGTGACTCATGTTGTGGTGAGTCAAGGAGCACTGGAGATGCTTCAAGTTGCATGGTGTCGTCTGCCTCTGGTGTGTCAGCTGCTTGTGTGCAGGGAGCTGTAGGTCTTGCAGTGCTGGGCCCTGCATCCCTGCCTTCTTGCTCACTCCTATCCCTTTGGGGATGTGTCTTCTTTCTCACCTGCAGTGACTTGCGTGATGTCTCCCCTGTGGACAGATATGGACAGTGTCTTAGTGGTGCTTTCACCGTGTAAATCACTATTAAATAATATTATTATTTCACTATTTCCTGCTCCTCCCATGTCTCTCATTGTATTGTGTGGCATGCCTGACAACATTTCATGTTGACTGCTCATATGGGTATTCTTATGACTACCACTCCCATAATGCATTGCAGGTGAATACTGAAGTCAGTACTGGATTTCCTCAACACATAGCCACATTGGGGGAGGGACACAGGCAGGGGGTGTGGGATGATGGACATGTCCCTTACCTTTCTTAGCTGCAGCTCGGGCTAAGCTGTCTGCATCACCAATCCCCACAACGCACTCTGGCTCCAGTGTGGACTCCACAAGCTCTTCCAGGTCCGTGAGAGCAGGTGCCCTGTTCTTCCCTCCACCTGTAGCATTGGCCTCCTTACTTCTTGCTGCCAGTTTTTTTTAGTAATGATCCTTAGATCGTACCATCGCTTCTTGAGATCGTCCACTTCCCTGGTGGTCACTCCTATAGCGTTTACTTTGGTCTGGATCCCCAGCCAGGTGTTCCTCTTGACAGCCTCTGGTACCTGCAGGGACTGCTTTCCAAAGATTTTTGGGTAGTGCTTGACAACCTCCTCCACCAGCACCTGAAGTTCACCAGTGCTGAACTTCATCTTCCTCTTCCTCTCTGCACCTTCCCTCTGAGAGTCTTGGGGATCCATTTGTATGTCCTGCAGGGCTCTGCTTCACAACAGCCTGTCTCTGTGTAACTGCTCTCCTGTGTGATCAGGTACACTGCACCTGCATGGGTGTGGCCACTTCCTGGTTGTGGGGTGGGGTGGATGCACAGGATTGGTCTATTGCTCTGTTGGTTGGCTGAGGGGCGGGGTGGAGGCACGTGAGTGGTTGTAACTTCAACTGCCTGATATTTTGTATCCCCGACTAGGTATTTACCGAATCGGTAATATTACCGATTCTGTAAATACCGATTCGGTAGATTCAATGCATTCCTATGGGCCTCCGGGCCCATAGGATTGCATGTGAATTACCGAATCGGTATTTGCCGTATCGGTAAATACCGATTCGGTAAATACCGAGCCGGTGTTTCCGAATTTTACCGAATCGGTATTTTTTACCGATTTTTGACCTACATCTCATTTCCCTTTTCTAAAATACCGATTCGGTAAAAATCGGTATTCTAGAGTCGGTAAAAATGAGTTACCTACATCTGGCCCATACTGTTTAGAAACCACAGAGAAAAAAAATCACCTCCAGCGAGAGGGGAAGTCCCATAATACCTCTCCCAAAGTGCGCCAAACTAAGCTAGGTGCCATGACACTGTATCCTTTTGCACCCACACTCCTCCTCCACACCTTCACCAATCAAAAAAAAAAATATCCTGATTATGATATCAGCTGCTAGGTCCCTATATCAGCCGACAATAATAATAGTAACAATATATCACAGTTTTTTGCAGTTTATGACAGTCACTAATTTGGCCATATAGAAATCTGCTGCGAACGCTCCAGTGCCTCAGAGACTTTGCTGAACAGATGGAATTGCCCCTTTATCAGAACCTTCAATTTAGATTGCTGCACACTTGTTGCTTGGGCACCCTGTGCTTTGAATAAGTGAAGCATTTGAACAAAGTTATTTTGCCGTCTGGTTGCAGAGGCAGACACATCAGAAAAGATGCAGTAAGGGGGTACATCAGGCATAGAAATCTGTCTCTGGTGAATTGCCTTTGACAATATTTGCTCTTTAACTCGATAGCCCCCGAAATTAAACAGAATGGTAGATGGGTATTTCTTGTGGAGAATCCGCTCAACAGAGTTCAGACTTTAGGGAGCTTCTATTTTGCCACAGACTTTACGAGAGCTTTATCTCAGTGGTGCTCCAGAGCAAGCATTCCTTTGTTTTTAGTCTTCGTGGGACTAAGCTAAATATTGCTGCCTTTCAGAGTCTGTTCAGTTTAAGAGCAGCTTAGCGCTTATTTTCTTTGTTGAACTTTGGCAGTGCTAAATGCTTTTGAACTCTCAATTAAGCACTATAGAGTCATTTATCGATTCCTATGCTAAAAGACTCTCTTGTAAGCTGTCTTATTAGTATGTAGTTAATATGTTAATACAGACCTTGTTCTTTCTCTTTCTGTCTTTTTTGCAGATGGCAGAACTCAAGTAATGTTGGTAAGTATAATATATATAGCACAGCACTTTCACGTCCACACGAGGCATCACACTAGCCTTGTGGGAGTTGTAGTTCCACCACACGGGACTACACCTGAGAGCTGATCCACACCCAGTGGGAGGAGCCAGGTGATTGTCTACAGCAGCGTGATGGGACGACGCCTCGCAGCACCAGGAGCAGTTGGAGAGGGGCGCTGAGGAAGGCAGTAATAGCCGAAATGCATCCGCCTGAGCCCATGGTGTAATAAAGTGCTCCTGAAAAGTCTCTCTTCTGGGATACGTCTCTTTTCTTGCGGAAGGGGAATGTGGCAGACATTGAGCGCCTTGCCAGAGCGCTATGTATGTGATCCCCCGCTGCACAAGTGGTTTGGATTTACTGGCCAGCTCGTCGGAGCAACTTTGTTTGCATTGCGTTAGCAATGGAGTCCAGCACCCACCAGGACGCTTGGTGACACAACGCGGTCAGAGGGTATTTTATCCTCTTATGGGTGACCGGGATTCCTGTGCCAACCCCCGTAAAGGTAACCAGGCGGAGAGGTTGCAGCGGTCAAGAAGGGGGACTTGAGGGGGCTCTGAACTGCACTTTGGCCTCACCTCCCAATGAACTCTGAAGGCTGCGTCCATCACGAATACCGGCTCCATAGTGATTTCCCCACAGCACTTTCACGTCCACACGAGGCATCACACTAGCCTTGTGGGAGTTGTAGTTCCACCACACGGGACTACACCTGAGAGCTGATCCACACCCAGTGGGAGGAGCCAGGTGATTGTCTACAGCAGCGTGATGGGACGACGCCTCGCAGCACCAGGAGCAGTTAGAGAGGGGCGCTGAGGAAGGCAGTAATAGCCGAAATGCATCCGCCTGAGCCCATGGTGTAATAAAGTGCTCCTGAAAAGTCTCTCTTCTGGGATACGTCTCTTTTCTTGCGGAAGGGGAATGTGGCAGACATTGAGCGCCTTGCCAGAGCGCTATGTACGTGATCCCCCGCTGCACAAGTGGTTTGGACTTACTGGCCAGCTCGTCGGAGCAACTTTGTTTGCATTGCGTTAGCAATGGAGTCCAGCACCCACCAGGACGCTTGGTGACACAACGCGGTCAGAGGGTATTTTATCCTCTTATGGGTGACCGGGATTCCTGTGCCAACCCCCGTAAAGGTAACCAGGCGGAGAGGTTGCAGCGGTCAAGAAGGGGGACTCGAGGGGGCTCTGAACTGCACTTTGGCCTCACCTCCCAATGAACTCTGAAGGCTGCGTCCATCACGAATACCGGCTCCATAGTGATTTCCCCACAGCACTTTCACGTCCACACGAGGCATCACACTCGCCTTGTGGGAGTTGTTGTTCCACCACACGGGACTACACCTGAGAGCTGATCCACACCCAGTGGGAGGAGCCAGGTGATTGTCTACAGCAGCGTGATGGGACGACGCCTCGCAGCACCAGGAGCAGTTGGAGAGGGGCGCTGAGGAAGGCAGTAATAGCCGAAATGCATCTGCCTGAGCCCATGGTGTAATAAAGTGCTCCTGAAAAGTCTCTCTTCTGGGATACGTCTCTTTTCTTGCGGAAGGGGAATGTGGCATATATATATATATATATATATATATATATATATATATATATATATATATATACATACATATATATATATATAAATATATATTATACTTACCAACGTTACTTTCTCTTTCTTTCTTTTTTGCAGGTGGCAGAACTCAAGTAACGTTGGTAAGTATAATATATATATATATATATATATATGCATATATACATATACAAAACGCTCAGCACTGGACTGCACTTCCACAACTCCTGGACGCCACTGCAGCAAAGAACACGAGACCCAAAGTTCAGGTGAGTTTCTTAATTTAATCGGCACCTTCCTCAGCATAACGTTTCGGCCTGCACAGAGGCCTTGGTCACACGACACATGGAGAGCGCGATCTGAATTTAAAGTGCAAGTGCTCAAATTTTACAACATACGATTGGACACAGGCTAGTCTTTAAGAATTAATATAGAAGACAGACTTAGAGTGCTACAGCTCCCGGGATAATCCCAAACATTTATAATGTTTCATTTGGTTAAAAGTGACTTGTGCATTTCCAATTGAAACCTGTTATACTTCATATCATCCGTAGTTTTAAGACACAAAGAAATACATGTAAAACCGAAATTACCGAAAAATGGTTCTTGGAATAACGCAAACTTGTTGACTGGATAATCCAATTACTCAAACAGGAAAAATAACACTTGCCCTCACTAGTTTCTCACAAACCAGCTTGAAATACTTACGTTTGCTAATTGCTGTATAAATACGGTATGGCAAATGAAAATTAATCAAAAAATGCCCAAGTCAAAGAAACAACATTCCAAATAGCCACATGTATAATGTGCAATTCCATGCATGATGAAAAAATAAACAATAGTGAATGTGCAAACATGTTTTTACAAAAAACATATCAATAATGTGTTCTGATATTGTAAGCTGATCCCAACCTACACAAAAATGTGATTATCTTGCTATCCTGCCAGAACCAGTTGTTTGTATAGGCCAGCTACGACCCACCCTGCCATGAAATATTTACTTTTGAAAGACAAGTGATTTGGGACGTGCAATCAAGGTAATGATAACATGACCTATATCAAGCATAATACGATGTTTGCTGTAATAACATTTACAGATAAGCAGAAATCAATAGCAATACATGACCTGAGATGTTAAAGACACGTGTAAAGATCTTCAGTTGAGTTCAATCCCCAAGGAGACTTGCTGTTTAACTCAATAATGTACTTTGTCTCTAACGCTCTGAGGATACCTTCCCTGTCTCCCCCTCTTCTCAGGGGACCCACCGTGTCAATTGCATAATATCTAAGGAGTGCACTGTTGTTACTGTGACACTCCTTAAAATGCCTAGCGATAGGGTACGTGGTATCGTTGGTATTGATAACTCTTATGAGCTGGAGCACCCTCTTGTGAACCTGCAGTTTGATACTCCCAACATAACGCAGGCCACACGGGCACTCCAGCACATATACCACGTACTCACTCTTACAGGTTGGCTGCTTATATATATATATATATATATATATATTACCTACTGGCGGTCGCCAGTAGGTAGTTATAGTTAGGACCTATTTTCCATAGGAAATCCGCAACATTCTATTGGGAATAACTTTGGCATTGATGGACGGAATTGGCTGAATTTCTCCAAGAAAATGGCCAGCTCCGCTCTGCTCCTTCCCTGAAAGTTTGGGGGGGATTCATAAAGCGGGGGCCAAGATAAAAGAGGGGTCCCAAAACGTGTTTTCCCCATGTTAATTTCCATAGGGTGGTTGGACTTTTAGCCCGAACGGCTGAATGGATTTCCACCAAACTTGGCAAAATTGTAGGGACTGGTAGCCCGATGTGCCTTTGCTATGTCTCAAGATATGTGCTTCAGTGGATTTTGAGTAATTTAGGTTAAAAAAAAAATATATATCTATATGCGCGCCCCGGTATGTGCACCGAGGCGCGCTCCAGCGCGCTACGCGAGTTTGCGAGCGGAAAGCTGATTGGCTCTCGGGTGTCTGTCAACATTCCAAACAGTCCGGAGTGGCCGCCATCTTGTGTCTCGGTAGGATCGAGACACAAGAAGTGGCAAAAACAAAGGGGGAAATGACCAAAAGGGGGCAGGGTAGACCCCCCTGACCCCCTAGGTTTGATGTGGGGGCCATAAAAGGGCCCCGCGGGGCAAAAAAAATAATATTTTTTTCGATTTTCGCAGGGGGAGCGCCCGGTACGCGTACCGGGGAGCGTACCGGGGAGCGTACCATGGGGAAAACCCAGTGAAACAGTAAAATAATAATTTAAAGTGCTTAGAGGTAGGGTAGCTCTGAATAGAGTTGTTGTGTTGTGTGGGTGATTTAAGTACCAACATGTAGGTACCAATGCAGAGTCTTAAATTCAATGTACACCGTCTCCTCTGTAGATATCTTGTATGTTGTCACATAAATTATTGTGGTATATGGAATCCATACCATAGTCTGTCAGGAAAGCAGAAACAGATCCTTTAAGCACTCCCTGAGAAGGCCTAGGGGATCATGAGTAGTCTACCCTGCTCCCTTATGATGTTTTCAAGTATTACATTTTACTCTTTTCTGAATCTACACAAAATTGGCGGTGATATGTGCATTAGAGACAGACAGTGAGAGAAAGGAGGCAGGAGATGAAAAAGAGATGTCAAATACACATTGGAGATAATATAGTGGGAGAAAGGAAGTAACTATGAGCAAACTTACTATGTAACACAAAAAAGTTGCACAGTATACTGTAAGTCTCACTTTATATTATAATCATTTTGGTACTACTTCATGAATTACATATAAAAATGAATAATGTCTCAAACAATTTATAATTATTAAATATAAATGTATTGTTCAGAATTTTCATAATTTAATAAAACTTCAAACATCTGATCATCTGGAATCTCCTGAAAATTTTGATTGCATGATTCAATTGTTTCTAAACAGTCAATTAATTCTTGGTCCAGAGACTCATCCATGAAATCCAAGTCAAGGAAATCTTGTTGAAGAATGTCCTCATCTGTAATTTCAAAAGAAATATTAATGGTCTCTTCTTTACCTTCCATTTTCTTGCTGTAAATTGCATAAAAAATAACTATACCAGTAGAGTTAGGGCACTGTTGGGTTTAAGTTCAGAGAGGTACTTCTGAGTTTTTAACAGTGAAGTTATCTTTGGGCAGTGTATGGTATCAGGCAGGAAGTAGAAATATAAAAAAGTGCATGTGATGAAGCCTAAGTAAATTCATAATTATACCAGAGAAGCCTAACTCAATCCATAACTATAACAGAGAAGCCTATCTCAATCTATAACTATAACAGAGGGACAGTAAATAACTAACAGAAAACGTTTTTCCAAATTAACTTAAAGTGCACAACATAGTTCCCCTTTCAAATTAACAACTTACCTTTCAGAAAGCAGTTGAAGTTTTGAGAGAAAATCCTTTATAAATGTACCTCAGGTAGTACTAGTCAAAATGGCCGTGTTTCCCCTCTCATTTTTCATATATATTCATGTACATAACCAATCAAATGTCAACACATAAAAATACAAAATGAAAGTAACATTTTAATTGGTTGTAAATTCTAACACTTTCATATGTGTTTTTGTCATGTAATTTACCTCAGGATATTTAGACAGGGCTACAGCCCAAATGGCTCAATGGAATTCCACCAAATTTGGGAAAATGGTAGGGACTGGTATGTAGTAGTGCCTATTCTATATTTGGGGAGAGTCTCTCCAGTGGTTTTTATGTAAATTAACTTCCAAATTTTTTGGGGAGCGCTTACCGGTGCGCGCCCCGGTACGCGCACCGGCAGCGCAACGGGAGTCCTCCATCTTGTGTTTCGGTAGAATTGAGACACAAGATGGAGGACAAACAATGTTGGGAATGGGTAAAAGGGGGCACGGTAGAGACCCCCTGACCCCCTAGGTTTTCTGAGGGGGTCTTAGGAGGCCCATATAGGCCCGAATTTTATTTTTTTTTTTTTAAATTTTCGCAGGGGAGCGCCCGGTACGCGCACCGGGGAGTGTACCGGGGAGCGTACTTTGGTGAAAAATAGTGAAAAAAGTTAGAGTAAAATAATCATTTTGAGTGATCAGAGGTAGGGTAGCCCTGAACAGAGCTTTTGGGTTCTGTGGCTGATTTAGGTACCTACAAGTAGGTTCCAATGCACAGTCTTAAATTTAGGAGGAATATTCTATTCCCCTCATCTGATAAGTGCACACCATCTCCTCTGTAGATATCTTGCATGTTGTAACGCAAGTTATTGTTGTATATTGAACCCATTCCATAGTCTCTCATTTAAGCAGAAACAGATTTATTCACATGTTTCCGTGCTTTCTCAAATTGTGGAAAAAATTGTTTGGACCACTTCCATTTCTGTCTTTGGCATATATTGGAATATACCGAGGCAGTTTGTGGAAAACGTGCCATCAATTGCTCAAAGGTGTCCTTTATAAGCATTTCCAGACCTACCCCAGTCAAAGTGCCTAGGTCATTTCCACCACAGTGCAGAATTATGAGGTGAGGGTGTGGCAGATGCAAAACGCTTTTCACCAATGGTATCAATTGGTGACATCTCAATCCTCTCTGGCCAATCCACTTGATGTCCACATTTGGTAAATCAAGGTTGTGAAAATTTCTGATAGCTACGTACCTTTGAGCCCAGTGGATGTAGGTATGTCCAATAATCCAGACAGAATACATGGTGAGAGGAGGTTCTGGTGCAGTCAGATGAAGTGTGGAAATGAAATGGCAGTTGGAACAGTAGTAGTTTGCAAAAAAAAACTGTGGAGTTTCAGTGCTCTTGAATCACAAGCAATGATTGGTGGATTCAGATAGTTGAAAACTGAAAGTTAGGGTGCATGGTTCTGTTCTGTGAAAGAAGTAATTTGAATGGTTAAGAAAAAGTCATTTAAAGAAACATTGCACTGGATAAGCTGGTGTATTGAGAGGTCAAACATCCTTGCTGAGTTCATTTGCAACATTGTAGAATAAACTTTTAAACCTGAGAGCTCAGTGGGGAGGGAGTTGCTATGGTAACAGGCAGAAAGGGCTGAGGGGGGAAGGGCGTTAGTTTTGAAATAGTGAGGGAAGAGTTTTAATTGGTTAACATGAGGGATATGTGTGTAGAATTAGAGGTTTTCTGTGCCATTCATGGTTGCAGTGTCTGGAGTGCATACCTTTTGCTCTGCTAAAGAAATATTGGTGTATGTGTCTGACACTTTTCTCAATCTCCCAAAACATTTGTAAAGGTGAGTAATGATTCATTTAATATAGATAGAGACGTGTATGCTCTATGGAGAAGATTTGGAAGCACATTGTGGTATTTTAATGTTGCATTGTGTCATGTTTTTTGATAATGCTTGGTAAAAAGATTTTGCTGCAGAGAGAAATAGTATTTTGTAAAATTGTGACGTTTCAGTAGTGACATGGAATGTTTGTACATAAGACCGGTGCTGTGTTTCTTAAATGTGATGTGAAAAACGATTTTGGGGAAAATGAATGGCTTTTACATTTTTGAGAAGGAACAAATAGTGTCTGCATGATTAAAGAAATAAATTTGAACCTTTTACAATGATGTCACCTGTGTTAACTCAGATTAGGAATCAGATTGAGCTTCTTTCTTGTTGGTTTGTGTCATGTTTTTGATAATGCTTGGTATTAACATTTGCAAGATAGAGGAATTGTATTATGTGAATAGTGAGGTTTCAGTAGTGAAATTGAATGCTTGTACATAGGACCTGCGCTCTGTTTCTAAAATGTTATTTAAAAAACGATTTTGGGGCAAATGAATGGCTTTTACATTTTTGAGAAGGAATAAATAGTGTCTGCATGATTAAATAAATATATTTGAACCTTTCACAATCATGTCACCTGTGTTACCTCGGATTAGGAAGCAGATTGTGCTTTTTTCTTGTTAGTTTGTGTCATGGTTTTTGATAATGCTTGGTATCAATGTTTGCACGAGAGAGGAATTGTATTTTGTAAAATAGTGAGGTTTCAGTAGAGAAATTGAATGCTTGTACATAGGACCTGCGGTCTCTTTCTTAAATCTTATTTGAAAAACGATTTTGGGGCAAATGAATGGCTTTAACATTTTTGATTAGGAATAAATAGTGTCTGCATGATTAAATAAATATATTTGCACATTTCACAATCATGTCACTTGTGTTACCCTAGATTAGGAAGCAGATTGTGCTTTTTTCTTGTTGGTTTTTGTTATGTTTAATGATAATGTTTGGTATCAACATTTGCTAGATAGAGGAATTGTATTTTGTAAAATAGTGAGGTTTCAGTAGTGAAATTGAATGCTTGTACATAGGACGAGCGCTCTGTTTCTTAAATGTTATTGGAAAAACGATTTTGGGGCAAATGAATAGCTTTTACATTTTTGAGAAGGAATAAATAGTGTCTGCAAGATTAAATAAATATATTTGAACCTTTCACAATCATGTCACCTGTGTTTCCTCAGATTAGGAAGTAGATTGTGCAGATGAGGTGAGGCATGTCCAGGGGTGCAGAGGAGGTGAGGCCTGTGTCCAAGAGTGCAGTGGAGAGGACTCACCTCCTCTGACCCTTTGACAAGCCTCACCTCCTCCGTGCCCCCTGGACAGGCCTCAATGTATTGGGTATACTTGATGGTAACAGGGTGCAGATGAGGTGAGGCCTGTCCAGGGGTGTAGATGAGGTGAGGCCTGTCCAGGGGTGCAGATGAGGTGAGGCCTGTTCAGGGTTGCCGATGAGGTGAGGCTTGTCCAGGGGTGCAGAGGAGATGAGGCCTGTGTTCAAGAGTGTAGTGGGAGAGAGGCCTGTCCAGGGGTGCAAAGGAGGCGAGGCCTGTGTCTAAGAATGCAGTGGGGGAGAGGCTTCATGAAGTCCAGTCCACTGCCCTCTTAGACACAGGCCTCACCACCTCTGCTCCCCAGGACAGGCCTCACCTCATCTGCACCTCTGGTCAGGTCTCACCTCATCTGCATCCTGTTACCATCTATTATACCCAATAGATTGAGGCCTGTCCAGGGGGCACGGAGGAGGTGAGGCTTGTCTAGGGGTCAGAGGAGGTGAGTCCTGTCCACAGCACTCTTGGACACATGACTTACCTCCTCTGCATCCCTGGACAGGCCTTTCTTCCACTGCACTCTTGGACACAAGCCTCACCTCCTCCACATCCTTAACCAGGACTTATCTCCTCTGACTCCTGGACAGGCCTCACCTCCGTTGCACCCCTGGACAGGCCTCACCTTATCTACACCCTTGGAGAAGCCTCTCCCCCAGTACACTCTTGGACACAGGCCTCACCTCCTCTGACCCCTGGACAAGCCTCACCTCATCTACACCCTTGGACAAGCCTGTCCCCCATTACACTCTTGGACACAGGTGTCACCTCCTCTGACCCCTGGACAAGCCTCACCTCATCTACACCCCTGGACAGGCCTCACCTCATGTGCACCCCTGGAAAGGCCTTACCTTATTTGCACTCTGTTACCATCAATTATACCCAATACATTGAGACTTGCCCAGGGTGAAATGGAATGCTTGTACATAGGACCTGCACTCTGTTTCTTAAATGTTATTGGTAAAATGATTTTGGGGCAAATGAATGGCTTTTACATTTTGGAGACGGAATAAATAGTGTCTGCAAGATTAAATAAATATATTTGAACCTTTCACAATCATGTCACCTGTGTTTCTTCAGATTAGGAAGTAGAATGTGCAGATGAGGTGACGCATGTCCAGGGATGCAGAGGAGGTGAGGCCTGTGTCCAAGAGTACAATGGACAGGACTCACCTTCTCTGACCCTTGGACAAGCCTCACCTCTTCCTTGCTCCCTGGACAGGCCTAAATGTATTGGGTATAATTGATGGTAACAGGGTGCAGATGAGGTGAGGCCTGTCCAGGGGTGTAGAAGAGGTGAGGCTTGTCCAGGGGTGCAGATGAGGTGAGGCCTGTTCAGGGTTGCAGATGAGGTGAGGCTTGTCCAGGGGTGCAGAGGAGGTGAGGCCTGTGTTCAAGAGTGTAGTGGGAGAGAGGCCTGTCCAGGGGTGTAGAGGAGGTGAGGCCTGTGTCTAAGAGTGCAGTGGCGAGGAAGCTTCATGAAGTCCTGTCCACTGCACTCTTGGACACAGGCCTCACCTCCTCTGTTCCCCTGGACAGGCCTCATCTCATCCGCACTCCTGGTCAGGCCTCACCTCATCTGCACCCTGTTACCATCAATTATACCCAATACATTGAGGCCTGTCCAGGGGGCACGGAGGAGGTGAAGCTTGCCCAAGTGTCAGAGGAGGTGAGTCCTCTCCACTGCACTATTGGACACAGGCCTCCCCTCCTCTGCACCCCTGGACAGGCCTCACCTCATCTGCACAATCTGCTTACTAATCTGAGGAAACACAGGTGACATGATTGTGAAATGTGCTAATATTTTTTTTTAATCATGCAGATACTATCTAATCCTTGTCAATAATGTAAAACCAATTCATGTGCCCGAAATCTTTTTTTAAATAACATTTACAAAACAGAGCACAGGTCATATGTATAAGCATTTCATTACACTACTGAAACCTCACTCATTTACAAAATACAATTCCTTTTTGCACCAACATTTCTTTACCAAGCATTATCAAGAATGTATTAGTCTCTATTATATTCTCTTCCTGACTTACTCTATTTTTCCACCTGTTCCCTTCTAACACCCTCTCTTTGACTTATTCCTTTTTACATCCTGACTCTGTGTTACACTCTCTTACACACTCTCTTTGACTTACTTTCTCTTACACCCTGTCTCTAATGTATTCCATCTCTCTCTTTTTTACAGCAATTTGTAAGTCATACTCTCTCTTACATCCTCTTCCTGATTTACTCCGTCTTACAATCTTTCTCTTTGTAACATTCTCTCCCTGACTTACTCTCTATTACACCTTTTGTCTGTTTTACACCCTCTCTCTGACTTTTTTATTCTCTTCCTCTCTTCCTGTTACACCCTCTGTCTGACTTACTCCTTGTTACATCCTCTCTCTGATTTACTTCCTCTTACACCCTCTCTCAAACTTACTCTCTCTCTCCCTTTTACAGCCTCTCTCTGTTTTAGTCTCTTTTACATCCTCTCCCCTTCTAACACCCTCTCTCTGTCTTACATCCTCTTACACCCTCTCTCTGTCTTCCACCCTGTTACACCCTTTTTCTGACTTACTCCCTTTCTCCCTTTCTTTGACTTACTCACTCTCCCTATTACATCCTTTCTCTGTCTTACAACATATTATACACTCTCTCTGTCTTACTCCTTCTCTATGTTTCACTCCCTCTACCTGTTTCTTTGTCTGACTCTCTCTGTCTCTTTGTGTTACTCCCTCTAGCTCTTTTTCTCTGTCTTACTCCTAGTTACATAGTTGCTGTGGTATAAACGTAGATATGTTGTAAACTAGTGTTTATATCGTTTGCTTATTGTCATTGCTTTATTGTTTGGTAATAGTGGTCTATAATGTGTTATTTTCTTCTTTACCACAGATTGAAATCAAGATTTCAATAGTAAGGAAATATGCCCTCAAGGCAGAGGAGAAGGAAAGATGCCAAGCGGAAAAAATCAAAAACAGCAACGGAATTAAAGCACTCCCCTACAACAAATACTTCAAAAACACAAAAAAGCTCCTATTAAGACAACTAAGTCTTTTTTTCGGAACATATGTAGATCAAAAAAAAATGTTAATGGGAATGTGAATATACAGAAGGAGAGAGCCCCCCAAAAATGTTACTACTGGAGCAGGAGAGAACAGTATGTATAGGAATAGAAGGCAAAACCAATTTAGGGACATTCGTAGACGAATGTTTCGCAATAGGGTAGTTTTAAATTTGTTAAAAAATGTTAAGAAAGGTAAACAGAGAGCTGATTTTTACAAGAAAAAGAAAAGTGTAGAGAAGATTGTTGATCAGGCTTTTGAAGTTAAGAAAAAATTATTTATTTTAGTAACCAATAGAATTAGGATACTTAACAAGGCAATTGATGTTTTCAAATCGAACAGTAGATGCAAAAGAATAATTAATCGGACTAATTTTTGTGAAGTTTTTTCTGGAGAATGGATGCATAGTTCAAGCTGTGAGCCATTTTTTAATGAGGAGAGTAACTTCCAGGAGAATGTTTTGGTGCATGCAGTTGACACCAGTGGTCGAGCATATGAGGTGAAAGACGGTTGTCCGATTGAAAAAGAGAAACTTGTGTCTAGAGATGCAGAAGAGGTGTTAGCTGATGAAGTTTTAGGGAGACGTACTAAGGGTCCAGTGTACACTTGGAAGTGTAGTAGTATTTGTAGTGTGCGACAGGATTCAATCGATTTGCTTCGTAATTTCTTACGTACATATAGTAAGAAAAGTCTAAAACAGAAAATGAAGATGTTGCAAGACTTAGATCCTTGCAGAGTGAGAGAAAACACAGGTTTGCATGGGCATTCACTGGCTTGTCTTTCTAGAAAAGTATGTCAGAGTGTTGTTCCTCATTTTAGGATGTTAGCTGTGCATCATAATAAAATGAGGAAATTAGTGAGAAGGTTGTATTATGCAAAAAGTCCAACACTTAAGCTTAAACAGTTAAACAGTGCTCTTTTGCATGGATCTAAATTAGATGTGAAGAACATTTGTGAAGAAATTGAGTTTTGTTATTTTGGTGAAAAATAGGACAGTGTAGAAATATACACAGTAATAGAAGGTAATGTGGAAGACAAGGTACAGATTTCAAGTACAGAAAAGTTTGACCAGGAAATTTCCAAGTTTAAGGTGAAATCAAGTGAAAGGCCAAATTTTTGTTGTGTGTGTTGTCGACGAACTCATTATAAGCATCAGACTAGATTAGTTGATTTATATGTAAAAAGCGAAAAGGTAAATAATAATGAGTGGAAGGATTTTGCAACTTATTTGTTGGTAGAAAATTGTTTTGATTTGGGTTCCGATCAACGTATTTGTAAATATTGTTATAATAAATTAAATGAAAACAGAATGCCTGCTAGAGCTGTTCATAATAATCTGGAGTTGGTAGACATTCCTTCTGAATTGATGGATTTAAATACCTATGAGTCTATTCTGATTCAATGTGTGCATCCTTTTCAGGCTATTGTTCGCATGGAGCCTAAGATAGGGAAATTGCCTCCTTCAGCTTTACAGAGAGGATTAAAGGGAAGAGTTGTTTATTTGCCTCTAAATTTCAAGAAAAATATTGATACAATTGTTGTAGAAAAAAGTGGAAGAGGAACCTCTGGTTATTCTAGTTAATGGGGTTCCGACAAAGAGTAAGAAAATCTGGCAAGATTTAGTGGATGTTAGGAAAGTCAAAAAGGCAACGTTGTATTTAGTCAAAAACAATGAGTACTACAAACATGTATGTGTTGGAGCAGAGGAAACAGTTGCAGAAGAAGACAGTGATTGTTCAGCCGGCCAAATTGAAAAAGTTGTGTGTCTAGAAGTGAAGAAATATATGAACATTATACTGTTCATCCTTTGCATGCCAAAGAAGTAATGGGGAATGCAATTGACTTGTTTCAAATGAAAGCAGCAAAAGGAAGTCCCATTAGTGTATGGGAAGAAAGTTTGGAAGCTCGTTGCTTTCCACAGTTATTTCCAACAGGTCAAGGTAGACGATATGACGATCGACCAGTTCAAATTCCTGCATCTTCATACCAGACTTTAAGATTATATGCTGAAGATCCAAGGTTTTGTCAATGCATTCCGTATTTGTTTCATCTACTGTATGAAAGTGACTTGTCTGGGCTTTCTTATGCAGTGAACCATATACTGAAAAGTGGACCACATCTGCAAAATGTTTCGGCGAGGGACTTTATGGAGAAAGTCAATCTGCAAGACAGTATTTTGCAATCTCAGCTAATCAATCTCATGGCATGTCAGCGTGGTACAAACGAGTATTGGTTCCGTCGTCATGGGGAATTGAAATGTATGCTAAGAAACTTAGGAACTCCTACATGGTTCCTCACTCTTAGCTGTGCTGAGTATGCATGGGACGACTTACTTTAATTTCTACAAGAGGCAAATGCAAACATAGAAAATATAGAATTCAAAACACCTGGAGAACTGTGTTCTTTGGATCCAGTGAATGTATGCAGATATTTCAATCATAGATTTGAAGCTATGATGTCTTTTATTACCAACAAAAAAAATCCTCCCCTTGGAGAGGTTTTGGATTTCTTTTGGAGAAAGGACTATCAAGCGAGAGGTGCTCCTCACATACATATGTTGTTATGGATTAAAGATGCACCCAAATTTGGAACAGATTCGGATGACACAGTGATGAGTTTTATTGAAGAGTATTCAACATGTGCTGTTCCAAAAACTACCAAAGAAAACAATTAAAGGCAACAAGTTTTACGCTTTCAATCCATCGTTGTGGAAAGCACTGTCGTCGAAAATTCAGAAACAAGGACAAGTTCTACACAAAATGTCGTTTCGGGTTTCCACGACCAGTGATTTCTAAAGAAGGAGTAAATAATTTGATGTCTTCTCTGCGACATACTGTGACGAGGAAATCACCAAAAAATACATACAATTTAAAAAGAAACGAAGAGTCCAAGTACATCAACGACTACAACCCAGTGATTTTGTCCATGTGGAATGCTAACATGGATATTCAGTTCGTTGCTGACAACTCTATTGCTGTGGCTCGATATGTGACGTCTTACATCACAAAAAAAGAAAAGACAGAACTGAAGGAAATGTGGGAGGACATTTCACATGAAAAGAGTATAAGTAAAAAAGTATACAGTTTCAGTCTGAAGATGTTGTCGCATCGAGAAATTGGAGCATATGAATGTTCTGATCGGTTATCATCAGCAAGTCTCTATGCCAAATCTAGAACAATCATTTGGGCGAGTCTAGGTCTTGCTGCAACACGAAACCGAGTTTTGAAATCTGTACAAGAAATTGAGTATTTGGCGGAGAAAGAACTAAACAGTACAGATATTTTGAAGACAAACATGTTGGATACATACTATCCAAATAGAAGTAGTCATCTTGAGAACAGTTGTTTGTATGAAGTTCTGCAAAACTATAGTTATAAGAGGAACATCACAGAAGATATCAATAATGGAATATATGCTGTCATTGGGTGTGAAGGATGTCTAGTGAAACAGAGAAAAGGCCATTTAAATAATCATCGAAAATTGAGTTGCGAATCTCCAGACAAAAGGGAATTTGACTATTTAGCTCTTTTGCAACTCTTTAAGCCATGGCGTACAGAAGAGGAACTACTTGGAGATTTTGTCTGTTACGAAGATTCTTTTAATGCAACCAAGTATACCATAGAATGTCCTGTTTTTCCAAATTATCTGCAAATGTTAAACGAAGAAATAGAGCAAGAAGCCACAATTGCTGCAGAGATTGCTAGAGACAGTTCTCAAGACAGTCAGAGTTCTACTTCATTGAGTCAGGATCCACTAGGAGGACCAATTATCCAAAATGAAGCTGCCACTGCCATGGATGAGGTGGAAAGAGCTATGGAACAAGCTCAAGAGGATGTAGTTAACTTAGAAGATTTGGTGAAACAACTAAACGTTGAGCAGAAACAGATAAGTAAGTGAGCATGGGAAAGAAGCTTTACATGCACGATTAATTTCAAATTTGTATCAAAATGAAAACATTCTTCCAGAGAATATTTTTAAGAAAATTACTGAGAACAAATCTGGGATATGTTTGATGCCGACTCTGCAAGAATGTTCCATCTTCAACAACAAAATGTTAAAGTTAGAAAATGAAGAGATTGTGAAACTGGAAGCTATAGATAAAATAGAGCATATGGGAGCAACAATTATTTTGTCAGAAAATTTGAAATCAAAATTGGATTCATTAGAGAAGAGTATATCTAAAACTGCTGGTTTTGAAAAGACTCTGAATGTGTGTTTAAATTGTCGTATCATTTTGAGAAGGAATTTAAATGTTGAAAGAGGTCTGGTAAATGGAGCAATGGGTCATGTTGTTGAATTTCAGAAATAGAGATGGAATTGAATTTTTAAAAATTAAATTTGATGGCATTGAGCAAGTACAACAAATCAGTCGTTGTTCTGCTAGATTTTTGCTTGTAAAAGACTTATATGTTTGCCGAAAACAGTTTCCTGTTTGTTTGGCATATGCAGTGACAATTCATAAATCTCAAGGTTTAAGTGTAGATAGTGCTTTGGTGAACATTGGAAGTTCTGTGTTTAAAAAGGGTATGGCATATGTGGCATTATCACGAGTCAGAACTTTATCAGGATTGTACTTGATTGAGAGTGATGAGACAAAGATTTGTGCAGATCTAGATTGTGTTAAAGAATACAATAGGTTAAGAAGAGAGTATGCTCCACATTTGCCTCAATATCCTCTGTTTGAAAAACGTGTGATAGGCCGAAAAAGAAGAAATGAGAATAATTGCAGTGAGGTACTAGCAAAAAGACAAAAAGTAGATGAAACTGTAATTGTAAGCAGAAAGAAAAAGGATTCTGTTGAAGATGTTGTTGGATTTCAGTTTGAAAACAGTTCTGGTGTCAACTGCTATGCTAATGTAGTGGTTAATGTTGTTTTTTTTCTTCAAACTTTACAAGAACAGATTGTTGAAAATCGGGATCAAAGATTCTGCTGTTTATTGAATTCTGTGTTTGAGAAATGTAGCAGTGATACAGCAAAAATAGAAAGTGTTTCAGAAATTTGAAATCTTTTAGACATATGTTCTGGTCAAAATCAATTTTCACAGAATATTCAGCAGGATCGTCAGGAATTTTTAATGTATATGTTTGGTGTATTGGAAGATGAAGGTGTAGATGTAGAAAATCTTTTTGGCCTTTCTTATCAATGGCAGCATGACTGCGACAATTGTAGTTTTCAAGTAGTACTAGAATAGACACTGAAAGATTTATATATTTGACTTTACCAGACTGAAAATCAGTGTCTTTTAATAATCTAGCAGCTGATCACAATATGGTGTGTACCCAATGTAAGTGTGCAATGCTGTCCACATTATTTGTACAAACTTATGGTCAGTATGTCATTTTAATGTTCCAACGATGTAGACCTGATGGAACTAAATTGACAACTTCTATTAAAAATTTCGTGGCTTCTCAGTTATCAATTTCAGGAAGAACCTTTGCAACTGTAGCTATTTTTTTTCATGACGGTCCTTCGACAACATCAGGGCATTACACATGTTATTTAAAATGCCAAAAAGGGTGGAAGCTCTGTAATGATACTCATTTGACTTTCAAACAACGTTTGCCTTTTGACTTAAAAACTTCATACCTAGTGTTTTTAGAACCAAAATTTAAGTAAAGGTAATTGGCCTATGAAGACGGGAGCAGTTAATAAAAGTTAGTCTGCTGTTTAAAATTATACTGTGAGTAAAAGTGATCAAGATAATATAAAAATTCTAGTTGTCATATAGGTACTGTAAGTGGATCTCATAGTAAGTGATATCAGTATTATAGGAAATGTTGAATATGAGTGAGCCAGAGATGGAAATATGAATATTTAAACATTGTGAAAATGTTGTATGAGCTTTTCTTTCAGAACGTCGGGAAAACGGTAATTTCAGAGTTTGTTTTGAGTAATTTGAAAACATACTGATACATCTGACACTATTTGACCTTAAGAAAAAGTGAAGGAATGAGCAAAGAGTCATGACTGAACACAAGGAGGAAATGAAAACATTGAAAAATATTTCAGATGTTCTTGGAGCTTTTCTTATAGAAAGTCGATGAAATGGAAGTTTTAGAGAACAGCAGAGTATTTTCCAACGAAAAGGACCTTCATGATGTACTATTTGGCTTAAAGGAAAAGTACGTGAATCAAAGATTAGTGTACATATGTGATTTTTAAGTTTATATGTTTTTTTTAAACACAATCTTTTAGATTGTGTTTTTTTTCCCGCTGTCATATGATGAGTAGTTTGAACTCACTCTTTTTAGTGAAATTCAATATATTCTGAGAACAGCAAAAATAAACTATCTAACATGTTGTACAAGTTATTCTATAGTTTGTATTGTGTAATTTATATTGTATTCCCATTGTCTCACACTCACTTTCCTTTTTCCACCCTCTTTCAGCTCTCTTTACTCACTCACACTGCCTTTCTCTCACTCTGTTTCACCCCGTTCCTTTACTCCGCTTCTTTCACAACCCCTCATTATCATTTCAACTGTCTGCATCCCCTCTCTCCCTTGCACCACTTTTCAGCTTTCAGTCTCTCTGCTTTACTTCCCTTTTCCGTCTTTTCCTCCTTTGCTCTTTTAGTAATTCCTCTTTACTCACTCACCTCTTTTGTCGCACTCTGTCACTATAACTCACCCACTCTCCCTCACTTATCTATCTTTGCTCCTTTCTTTTGTCCTCTTCTCTATGTTTTTCGTTCACTACCTCTATGTCCTCAGTCCCTCACTCTCCTTGTGTTATGTTCACTTGTGTTTATCTACCTTCTATCATTTCTCTTACAACAACTTCACTGCTCCTCTCTCATCATTCTTCACCCCATTTCTTTTACTCCGGTTCCATTACTACCCCTCATTTCCTATCTTTCAGTGTTCTTCTCTTTACTTTCATCCCCGAATCACATTCTCTCAGTACCACTGCTTTAGTCCTCTTCCCCTCTCTTTCCTTCTTTTGCTCCCTTACTCATTTTCCTTTCCTCACTCATTGTACTCCACTTCAGTCAGTCCTTCCCTTAGTCCCTCTGTCTACTAACTTCCTCACTCCTTTTCCCTCAATCCTTCTATATTATCCTCACTCCCTTCATCCCTTCACTCTGTGACTCCCCTTCACTCACTCTCAATCATCTTCCATTCCTCATTCTTGTAAATGCATCCTCAATCAGACTCCTTTCCCTCTCAGTCATTCCCCTTTTACTTACTCCTCTTTCCTGATTTAGTTTTGCTAACTCACATTCTTTTAGTATCTTTCTTACCTTCAGTTCATTTCTCTCTTCTTCTCTTCCTCTCTGTCACTGAATGTATCTGCCTTACTCTTAGTAATTTGCTCTCCTTCTATTTCTTTTTCCCTCTTTTTGTCCTTCTACATTACTTTATTTCCCTTTCTGTGTCCTTCACTCTTACTTTATTTCTTAGTACACTTTTATGATTTTTAACCTCTTGACCTGTCTCTTCTATTTTAAAATATATATTTTACTAATTATAACTTATTTTTTCTTCTCTCTTTCACAGATACAAAGTGTGACTAAAAAATGTAGTTTGTCATCACCCTTTGCTTTAACCTCACTACTATTCTCTCACCCTACCTCACTCCCGTTTCCTTACTCTGCTTCCCTCACTTATTCTTATCCTCCATGTTTACTCCTCTTTCCCTTACTCTCCTACCACATTCAACTTCTTTCAGTCCCCCTGCTTTACTTCCCTTACCCTCTGTTCCCTTCCTTCGCTCCCTCACTCATTCCCTTTCCCTTACTCAATTACTCCACTCCTCTCACTCCTTCTCTCAGTCCGTCTGTCCTCACAGTTCCTAACTCCCGTTCCCTCACTCCGTCTCTCTTACCCTCACTGTCTCTGTCCCCTCACTCTGTCACTACTCGTTCGTCATGCTCACTCCCTATAACTCACCCACACTCCCTCACTTACCTTTCCTTGCTGCTTCACTCAGTCCCTTTCTGTCACTCCTTCCTTTACTCTCTCTGTCCGTTCTCTCTGTCACTCCCCATGTCTTACCCTTATTCACTTTTATCCACCCTCTTTCACCCCTCTTTACTTACACTCACTGCTCTTTTCTCACCCTCCCTCACCGCTGTTCCTTTACTCCGGTTCTGTCACTTCCCCTCATTCCCCATCATTTACTGTCCTTCCCTTTACTTTCAACACCCACTCACATTCTCCCAGTACCTCTGCTTTAGTCTTCTTCCTCTCTCTTCCCTTCTTTCGCTCCCTTGTTCATTTTCCTTTTCTCACTTACACCCTATTACACCTTCTCTCTGTCTTACTATCTATTACACAGTCCCTCTGTGTTGCTCCCTCTAGCTCTCTTTCTCTTAACATCACTCTCTCTGTCCCCTTCCCTCATGCTCACTCCTTCATTTTTTTTTTACTTTTTTTTTTGGGTGCGCGCCCAGGTGTTCGTACCGGTACGCGTACCCTGGAGAAGAAAGAATGACAGAGTTTTTAAAAAATGTAGCATTTTTTTATAAATTGGAGGTAGTTCTAAAAATAACTGTTTTTTTATTCTTTTTGTTGTTTTATATTTTTTTATTGTTTTTTGAACATTTTTTACTTTTTTTGGCTTTTATGAACAATTTTATATTTTTTTGTAATTTTTATGGGGACAAACAAAAAACAGGGAACTATAAACGGCTCAACTGGAGCAAAAAAAATCAGGAAAAAATTAAAGTTTCTTTCTGCAGTTGTGGTTGTCTCCAGCAAGGTTGATCAATTTGATACTTTGCTCTCCATAGGAAATTGTAGTCCCGCAAAATTTACAAACTATTTTATAATCTCCAAACTGGGGTTGGATATTTGGGACCATCTCCCTTGTCTCTGGACCCGATGGATTGTGTTGTTTGCTTTTGGAGGTGCTAGGAGAAGATTGGGGAGGGTTTCTTGTTAGTTCTCTGACCTCTGCCGCAGAATAGTTGTTTGGGTGCCTGCGTTGCATATGGCGCATCATTGTATGATTGCCAAATGAATACTTTTTTGCAGGGTTCCCCCTGGAAAGTACAGTGCCACAGATGAGACATGTCACTTTTGCAGCATTTACTTTCTTTTGTCCCCTTGGGATTTTAAAAAAGCTCCCACACAAAGTGCTCCTTAGGTTTATAGGGGGTATTATCTTCAGGCAGGAACTGCCTCTCCTCCTCCTCCTCCTCCTCCTCTTCTTCTTCTTCACCACCACTGTGGTGTTGTGGCGGTCCTTGTGGTGGTGGTGGTGGTTGAGATGCTCCTGCTGCTGCTGCTACTGTAGCCATTTCTCAGGTCTGCAAACAGGTCTTCCTCAGTCAAAGTACAAAGTGAGAATGAGGAAAAAAGGTGGGGGCTTTCATCATTTAGAAAAAAAACTGCTCTGAACCAATGAAAAGTGTTATTTTCAGGTCACATGACCTGACGTGCTTACGCTACACGCCCGGGGGCGCTTATGTAGCGCGATCGTATGCGCTCGGGCGCTTCTAGGTGCGCTTACGCCGTGCGTCATAAGACGCATCTCGCTGCTACGCGATACGTCACGATGATGTTTTCATTCGCGGCAATAGCGCTAACGGGACGCTCACCGATACGCGCACCCGGGCGCGCCGCAAGACAGCGCTTACCGGTGCGCTCACCGGTACGCGGACCGGGAGCGCTCCAGGGCAAAAAAAAATAATATAAAAAAATAAACATGAACAATATACATAAAAAAAATAGTATTACATAAATATACAATATAGGATTAATTATAAAAAATATTACATTTCATAGCTATAGAAATTTGCTATTATAAAACCTTTGATATTCACTGAAAAAAACATAGGTTTGAGGACCTATATATAGTTAGGAATTAGCATTTACAAAACCTATGAAATTCACTGAAAAAACCATAGGTTTCACACCAGTTATAGTTAGGAATTAGCATTTAAAAAACGTATTAAATTCACTGAAAAAAACCATAGGTTTGACACCAGTTATAGTTAGCTGGAAATTTTACTGACATAAAACCATTGAAATTCCCACGTTATAGTTAGTTGGACTCTGTTGGACTTGGGCCTTAGGGCAGGTTCACCCCTAATCTTTTTGCTTTTATTTGTGACCCTGTGGTAGTGATTTTTGGGTCTTGGCGCACTTTTTCCCTGTGTCCCAGAGTAAAGTGCATGCGTGTAGTATGGCTGGCCTGCCCTCCCATAGGAATGCATGGGGAATGTGTGTGTCCATGTTAGTTCCTGATGCGTGGGGAGTGCAGGCTCGAGTTTAGTATGTGTGAACTCGTGAGAATGAATGCTGCGCGATGGTATGTGCGGCTTGTATGTGTCTAGAAGGGAAGTGCTACTTCTGGACATTGATGTATGTGTGCAGTGAGGATACTGGAGCGTGATTGGCTGGAGCTGGCTGGCATGCCAGGCTCCAGGAAGTCTGGATGGGTCTGCCCGGTGGTGAGTGTGAGATCAGCATGAGTGATGTGTGGGAGGAGTGCACCTGGGTCCTTGATGGGCTGGGGTTTTCCCCACACAATGCTGGCTCTGCCCCCCTGTGGTTTGTCTAACGACCCAAGCCTCCCCAGTGAATGAAAGGGGTGGTTGGGCCATCAAGGGTACTCCCAAGCCAGCTGCAACTGGTTTCCCCCCACCCTGCACCCTGAAACAAAGGATTTCACAGTATAAGAAGGGGCTGTGTCCCCTTACAGTTTGTTCTACTTTTGGATCCTTGCCCGAGGGGGCTGTTGCTGCTGCTGGGGCCAGGAGGACCGCCACTTGGACTGTCTCCCTGCCTGGAGACCCAGTGTGCTGGCTCTGGCCCTGCCTTGCCCCCCTGCCTGCCTCCAGTCCCTGCTGGAGCTTTGCTTTCATGCCCCTAGCGCTTGGGAGCGCTTAAATTGCCTGCTAGCGCTGTGGAGCGCTTTATTTGACTTTCACGGCTGCCCACGCCGCATTTTTGCCATGTGCTTTGCCCCCCTAAGCGCTGGGTGCGCCTTATTTTGATGATAGCGTTTTGGAGCGCTTTGCCAGGCATAGCAAGTGCCTACCTCGCTTTATATTTTAATTTGAGGCCGGTGCCCACCCGGCATTGCCCCGTTTCTATTTAATTTGAGCGGCTGCCCACGCCGCATTTGCCCGTGGCATCACCGCCGCAGCCCGGAGGAAGCAGCACCCGCCTCCAGCCCGGGCCGCGCTGGGATTGGCCCAGCCGGCCGAGCCTCCCGCCGCGTCCTCGGGGAAGGAGGAGATCGCCGGAAGGCAGGAAGCAGCCTGCGTGCATCGGCCGAGGCTCCCCAAGCGAAGGAGAGCCCCGGACCTCCGCCGGAGCCCCAAGGAGAGAGAGCGCCCGCCCAGCGTCCCTGAAGCAGCCGGTGAGTGTGGGTGGGCTTCGTTGGTGCTCCTGGGTGGACCCCATTGTTTCCTTGAGCCCGAGAGGCTCCAGGCGTCCCGGGGGTGATAGAGCGGCCCCGGTTGGCAGCGGGCCGCTCCGACGTCCATGCTGAGTCCACGAAGGACTCCCAGCACCCTACATTTGTGATTAGGAGCCCCGAGGCTCCTGGGGCCATTTCCTGTGCTTTAGAGCCCCGAGAGGCTCAGTGTCCCATTTTGGTTTTGCGAGCTCAGAGAAGCTCGAGGGGGGCATTTGTTCTTTGAGCCGGAGAGGCTCCAGGCCCCTATCGTTTCCGTGACGAGCCCGAGAGGCTCAGGGGGTGCCAGTTGTGTGAGCCCTGAGAGAGGCTCATCACCCCCATTTGTTCTAGAGCCCCAGAGAGGCTCCTGGGTGCCAATCATTGTTCTTGAGCCACGAGGCTCCAACGTTGGCCAGCAGTATTTACAACTGTCCAGCACTTAGTGGACAGTTGCTACGTTTAGGCTTTGTGTCTGTGCTGCCTGCGCAGCCTCCCCTGACATTGAGACTCAGGGCATTTAAGCCCCTTGCGAGGCCAGTTGGCCTGAGGGACAATTCTAGTGTTGTGCTACAAGCACCCTGCGCAATTTATGAGTTACTGCTTATGTGATTTCTGCGCAAATGTTCTACCTGCACCTCTGAATGTGTTTTAATGTTTCATGTGCAATTGTTTGTTATTACCTTTGCTAAAAGTGACCTGCTTAGGTGATTCTTTGTTTTATTCCCCTTTGCTAAAAGTGACCTGCTTAGAGGAATGTTTGTTGTTACCTTTGCTAAAAGTGACCTGCTTAGGTAATTGTTTAT
Organism: Lissotriton helveticus; assembly: GCF_964261635.1. Classification (NCBI taxonomy): domain Eukaryota; kingdom Metazoa; phylum Chordata; class Amphibia; order Caudata; family Salamandridae; genus Lissotriton; species Lissotriton helveticus. The sequence goes on along the minus strand of NC_136068.1, from coordinate 1,425,523,835 downwards.
GTTTTATTCCCCTTTGCTAAAAGTGACCTGCTTAGAGGAATGTTTGTTTTTACCTTTGCTAAAAGTGACCTGCTTAGGTAATTGTTTATGTTTTATCCCCTTTGCTAAAAGTGACCTGCTTAGAGGATTGTTTGATATTACCTTTGCTAAAAGTGACCTGCTTAGGTAATTGTTTATGCTTTTATTTTCCTTTGCTAAAAGTGACCTGCTTAGAGGAATGTTGATGTTTTATTGCCTTTGCTAAATGTGACTTGCTTAGGTGATTATTTTAGGTTTCCTTCCCTTTGCTAAATGTGACTTGCTTAGGTGATGGTTTTCCTTCCATAGGTCCTGATGATAAGGTCCTAGTTCCCTGCGTGATTTCCCTACAGTGTTTAGGGTGGCGTAGGAGGTATTTACCCTTTACCAGTAGTTACTGGTTGTATGCTACATTTACTATTTCTGTGTTACAGTCATTATATGTTTATGTGCTAAGTGTTATACCTACAAGTGCTATTTCTAAAAAGTGCATACCCCTGACAGTGGTCCAGGTGGCCCTGTCCTGTACATAATCCCTTGTAAATCTTGCCCGTGCCTGTTGGCACATTGTAAAGTGTGTGTGTTATCTAATGTGTTTTTATTATTATAATACAAAGGCTATTTTGATATAACCTTGTGTGGAGTTTCCTTTGTGGTGGGCCTAGGGTGTTGTCGCTGGGGTGCGCGCGCAAACGCTTTACACATCGCCTCTGAGATTAGCCTTGCTGCTCGCGTCACGTTACCTAGAGGGTGAGCAGGGGTTATCTTGGTGTGTAACTCCCTTGCCCTGACCTTAGAAATGGTGATCCCTGACTGACCTTGGCGTGAGCCTTGGCCGGCCGGGGGTCCAGTTTCTAACAGACTCACTATAACTTGCGCGCCTGCAATGCACTGCTGATGACGTCACATATTACATCACTCATGACATGGTCAGAGACATCACTCATGACATCACTGATGACACCATCCTTGTGACAGAGTGACAGACCTCCTTTCAGTGTAATGTAACCCTTGAAACACATATTCAAAAATAGAAACTAAAATTTACAAAAAAATGGAGATACCCGCAACAACCAATTCAGTAATTCCACCATCTATATACACATCCACTCATTCACCAACAGTTCTATATAGTCACTCATACATATACTCACTCATCATATGTAGTGATACACCTACACATCCTGTTACACACCGACAGTCATCCAAAAGTTACTCACACACATACTCACACATGCAAATAAACTATTGAACATCCATTTATTTGCATATACAGCTATACACACACTACCACCTTACTTCTAAGGAAACTTACACATACTTACTCTCTTAAACAATCACTTATAGAAACACATACTTATTTAAACAGGAACTCTTACAATCTCTCACTCTCACATATACTCACTTATATACATCAATACTCACATATACTAGATTAAAACATATGTAGTTACTGATAAAGACACTAGTGAGACAGTCATTCACTCACTAACACACACATATACACACTCATCCACCCATACAGTCCTGCACATATGCTGTCTTCAAAACACATACAAACAGTGAGTCAGTCATTGATGCATCTATGTGCTAAGTAATACCCCCACCAAACCATACAGACACTCATACTGATACTAAAAAAAACATCTAATAACCCATATACACACACATGTAGCTACTCACCAACCCATGCAGCCACTTATACACAAAGTGAAACACTGATACATATATTTAAATATTTAAATATTACTCGCTAATATATGTATTCACTAAGATACACTTAATAAGCCAGTTAACCAATCCATTTTTTTTTTTAAAACCATCCATTTAGACACTTATTTAAACATTTATTCTTCCATCGACCTTTACATATAAATATATAAAACATATTTATTTTTCAGAAAGACACACATTCACTGGATGGTGTCATCAGTGATGTCATGAGTGATGTCACTGACCATGTCATGAGTGATGTAATATGTGACGTCATCAGCAGTGCATTGCAGGCGCGCAAGTTATAGTGAGTCCAACTAACTATAACGTGGGAATTTCAATGGTTTTATGTCAGTAAAATTTCCAGCTAACTATAACTGGTGTCAAACCTATGGTTTTTTCAGTGAATTTAATAGGTTTTTTAAATGCTAATTCCTAACTATAACTGGTGTGAAACCTATGGTTTTTTCAGTGAATATATATATATATATATATTCACTGAAAAAACCATAGGTTATAGACCATATATAGTTAGGAATTAGCATTTACAAAACCTTGAAAATTCACTGAAAAAACCATAGGTTATAGACCATATATAGTTAGGAATTAGCATTTAGAAAACCTTATTTTACTCACACAAAACCATTGAAATTCCATATATAGTTAGTTGCACTAACTATATATCGCGCACCCGCAATCCACTGCTGATGATGTCACATATTACATCATTCATGACATGGTCAGTGACATCACTGATGACATCACTGATGACATCTCAAATGACATCACTGATGACATCATCTAGTGTCTGTGTGTTTTTGTAAAGTTTAAATACGTTTTACATATTGAAGAATGACTGGATGTATGGAAGACTGAGTGTGTGTGTGGCTGGCTGGGAGGTGTGTGACTCTGTGCATATCAATGTGTACTTGTATCAGTGATTGTATAAGAGAGTAAGTATGTGTTAGTATATGTGTGAAAAGTATGGTGTTCTGTGTTTAACTATAGATGAGGAAATCGAAGTGTGATTGATTCTTCACAGGACTGACTAGGTGTATGAGTGCATATGATAGTGTTCTAATAATAACTGACTGTATGTATGAGTAATTGTATGGGTGAATGAGTGAATGTGTGTGTAGACGTACGAATCAGTGAGTGCGTATGTAGTAACTGGTATTGGTGTGTCATGATGTCATCAGTGATGTCATTTGAGATGTCATCAGTGATGTCATTTCAGATGTCATTAGTGATGTCATCAGTGATGTCACTGAAGTATGGTGTTCTGTGTTTAACTGTATAGATGAAGAAATGGAAGTGTGATTGATTCTTTACAGGACTGACTTGGTGTGTGAGTAACTCCATGGATGAGTGGCAGTGTGTGACTGTCTGCATAGGTGTATGAGTGCATATGATAGTGTTGTAATAATAAGTGACTGTATGTATGAGTTATTGTATGGGTGAATGAGTGAATGTGTGTGTAGACGTAGGAATCAGTGAGTGCGTATGTAGTAACTGGTATTGGTGTGTCATGATGTCATCAGTGATGTCATTTGAGATGTCATCAGTGATGTCATCAGTGATGTCATTTGAGATGTCATCAGTGATGTCATCAGTGATGTCACTGACCATGTCATGAATGATGTAATATGTGACATCATCAGCAGTGGATTGCGGGTGCGCGATATATAGTTAGTGCAACTAACTATATATGGAATTTCAATGGTTTTGTGTGAGTAAAATAAGGTTTTCTAAATGCTAATTCCTAACTATATATGGTCTATAACCTATGGTTTTTTCAGTGAATTTTCAAGGTTTTGTAAATGCTAATTCCTAACTATATATGGTCTATAACCTATGGTTTTTTCAGTGAATTTCATTGGTTTTTTAACAGCTAATATCTGTAGCTGTAAAATGTATTCTTCTTTAAATCCAAAAATATATTTTATATGTTTATGAATAATTTTTTTTTTAAATATTTTTTTTTCTTCGTTCCCGCTTCGCGAATCGGGAAGCTTCCCGTTAGCTGACCTTGATGCCGCGAAATAGACCGCGAGCCGGTAAACGTTTCTTTACCGCAAGTGCCGCGTTAGAAAACAACATCGTGACGCCTCCCGTCCGCATGACGTTTCACGTTGTCGCGTGATACTTCATATGACGTGCTACGTTAGCGAACTGGTACGCGAAGCGAGTCGCAAAGCGCAGGTTTCTGGAAGCAAACCGGGCGGCCCTGCAAAGCGCTTAACGTAAACACAGCAAGTCATGTGACTTGGTAATAACACTTTTCATTGGTTCATTTCACTTTTGGTTTCCTAATGATGTAAGACTAGGTCATATAATCTAAAATGAACACTTTTGATTGGTTGAGAACTCTTGTTTTTCCCAAATGATGAAAATCCCTCCTTCTTTCCTCACTCTGACTTTCATCATTGTGAGAGAAAGACCCTTTGTGATCACTGAGCAATGGCTTCATTAGTAGCTTCAGCTGGTGCTTCCCCACCACCTCCACCACATCCAAGGAAGAGTGGACCACCTGCTCAAGTTATAATTCAGCAAGAAGAGGAAGAAGAGGAAGACGAGGAAGAGCAGGAAGAGAGGCAGTTTTTGCCTGAGGAACCCAGGACGTCTCACCGGAAAGAAAACTTCATTTGGCAATTTTTTAAAATTCCCAAAGGTCAGAAAAAAGTAAATGCAAGATACGTAACTTGCCTTATATGTCAAGATAGACTGTCCAGAGGAACCGAGAAAAAATACAGTTTCGGAAACTACACAATGCATCGCCATATGACTAGGTGGCATCCTAACAACTACAGTGCTGCACAGTTTCGGAACGACCTAGATAATCTCCCTATTATGGCCAGAAGATCTGTTGTACCGGAAGTAACGGGACCAGAGGGCAGGGAGATGGTGCCAAATATACAAATGAGATTTGGTGAAGTAAAACACATCTGCGTATTTTGCGATGGATTCATTTGCTACGGAGAAAGAAGCATCACTCTGATCAACAGAGCTATTGACTATCATATGCAAGTTTGTACGAAACGCCCAAAATAATAAATACTTTTTTTTTGTTTTGTTGCTCCTGTTAAGCCCTTTACAATGAATCGTTTTCATTGCCCCCTCCAAGAAAAACCCCAAAAAATATAAAACTGTTCAGAAAAATTCAAAAAAAGTAAAAAAATGTTCTGAAAAATAATAAAAAAAATATAAAACAACAAAAACAATAAAAAAAAAAGTTCTTTTCAGAACTACCTCCCTGTTATTAAAAAATTGGTACAATATTTGGAACTGTGCCAACCTCTATTTCTCTTAGTTCGCTTCCCAGTTCGCTCGCCGGTACGCGAACCGGAAGCGAACCAAAAACAGTAAGTATAAGGGAAGGAAACAGACACTTATGTTAAAAGAAAGACAGCTATAGGGGAGTAAACTAGAGATACTATTACCCGTAATCCACTGCTGATGATGTCACATATTACATCATTCATGACATGCTCAGTGACATCATCAGCAGAGGATTGCAGGTTTTTTGGCAACGTGCCTTATCCACGGTTTAATAATGCTGCCTTTTGCTTTATATAAGTTTTCAAATTGTATGAAATATATACCAATAGGTCGTTATGAACCTTTAGGTAGTGCTTTTCTTCATGAGGTCTGGTCGCTTCCATACACATACAGATGTTTCAAAGATGATCAAGAAGTTTATCTGAATGGAGAGGAATGCACTGAGACGCCAGATCATTCACTAATGTGTAGGCACATACAGTTACACGGTTCATGCAACAAACACCGACCAAATATGGCTTGCGTGTTGCAAGGCACGCCAGTTCCTGCTATCATCCCCACGTTCAAGTTGTTGGAAAATGGTAGTTATTTGATGCTCAATAATGAAGATTGTTCTGAGTTAATTAAAAGTATTCCTTTTATCGTAACAGTAAGTGAACGGGTTATTTGCTGCAGAAATGTTCTATTTTCTCCCACACATGAACATAGGGAGTTTTCAATCTGGCCACCAATACCAACCTTGGGAGAGATTTCAACGGCATGGCAAGAATAAGAGCTCTTTTGTCTCAGAGAGAGGTGGCCTTGAGTTCGGCCCGTGAAACTTTCGTGCTTCACATAGCGAACACCCGTACAGAGGTGCAGACCCTTTTCAATTCAGATTTGCCTTTCAATTTCAGCAAGATGGTTCGGACTATCTTTAACGCATCCTCCACAAAGGCCCTGGCGCACTTTTTTAAAGTTGTTACCAGTGGTCTCGTGACTTCATTTGAGAAAATCTTTGGAGTCATCCCTGCTTTCTTTCATTCTATTTTCTCCACTCTGCTTCGTGGATTGGCATTTTTACTTGCATTACCAGCGGACGCTCTTGTGCTTTTTTACATTTTTAAATATGGATGTCCCTCCTATGCAACCTCCCACCCTGCAGCTGCTGACACTGTTCCGCAATCGCATGCTAGAATATTATGGCACAATGCCGTTGGCGATATTAAGCACGGCATATGGATTATCTTTTCGATTCTCCTACTTCACCTGTGTCCAGCCTGTATTTCACTGCCTGACCCGTGATTTCGATTGGGCCATTGATTTGTGTCTCTGCGGACCGGTTTCTCCTGACGTCGACTTTAATCAGCTGATGACTCCTATCATTACTCACGAGTTGGTTTGTCCTGGCGAAAGGATTATGGCTGTGGCATTGATGCATGGACTAATTGGTCCCTGGAATTTATTGGCGGCAGCACAGTCTTTCTTGGAACAGAGCTTTCTTGAAAACCCACCGAGCTGTCCTCTGATGGTGATAGAGGATCCGGTGCTGGGAGAGCACGTATGTTCTTTTCCGCTTTTAAATTGGATGGCTGAACTGTTTTCGGATGAAGACGGTGACTTCCTATTGGAGGCTGTTGCAGCTTATTTTGCATACACAGTTATGTCATAGACCTTTTTCATGTTTGATATGCTGAGTACTAGCATTTCATTGACAATTCATTGACTTATTTGTCAAGTTTTTATTATTTACCTTGCCTATTGGCTTAAGACTCGATAAAGTACTTGGCTGTTTTATTTTTCTTTAGCATTAAATTTTCCTAGTTTTTAATGCTTTACCTTGCGGACCGTCCACATATAAACTTGCAATCTGCTCTCATGAGATGGCACTTCTATTATCTTATTCAGTTCGTTTCCGGATCATGGGGAGGTGTCATCTAGGTCCTGGATATCTTTACACCGTGTTAAGTTAGCATGGGCTCATTACCGGTTTAAACGCCATTTTTCCTTTTTTGCAACTTCTGCACACGACACTTAGTTGTTGCTTTAGCTTTCCACCTAGTAGTTCATCGTGGTTTACATGAGAATAATATGTTATTGCTCTACTATCTGCTTTGCTTGTTAAACTATATCTGTACAGCGAGTGCTAAAGTTTCAAGAACAACACGATACAGAATTGTTATGAGGTCTGATCTCCACGACTTCATACTCACAACATAAGTGCAACTTCTGCCAATTCTGGGCATGAGGCGGGTTTTATATTGCTTTGCCGAACACACATACACAACAGTTGATGCGGTTCACATGAAGAGAGAGCTGGTGTATGCTGATGTGATTCCTTCAAATCTAAGACACTAAAGTATGGGCACGCCCTAAACCAACACAAAGAGACCTTCTTAGCAAATAATATAATATGTGTATTAGGGAGGGTGAGATATAAGCAGCCGCGGGCCATGGAGGGAGTTACGGTGAGGCAGGGAGGCGGGGAGGGGGAGAAGCAGGGTGGAGCCCTCTCTACCCTGCCCCTCCCCCTCCCCGCCTCCCTGCCCCACCGTAACTCCCTCCACGGCCCGCGGCTGCTTATAAGTGTTGCTAACTCTTATTCATTTACAGCATGTTAACATACTGTCACCATTCGCTTTTTATGTACTAGTAACTATGCTGGTAATTTTGCTACTGATAATATGTGTACTTGTATTCTCCACCCTGCTTCTCCCCCTCCCCGCCTCCCTGCCTCACCGTAACTCCCTCCACGGCCCGCGGCTGCTTATAAGTGTTGCTAACTTTTATTCATTTACAGCATGTTAACATACTATCACCATTCGCTTTTTATGTACTAGTAACTATGCTGGTAATTTTGCTACTGATAATATGTGTACTTGTATTATCTAAGATACTACGCCTGAGAAGACGGCATTAGTAAATAAACATTTCAAATACACATGTGTTCTTCTTAACTCCATGTTCTGGTTTCTAAGAAATATATAACGACCGACTGTTCATGAGTTCCACGTATCCTGAGGTACTATAAGTTCATATTCTGGATTGTCTAAACATTGAGAGTTTGTTATATCCAATGTGACACTGTACCTAGCTTGCTAAGGAGTTTTTGATTACTAACGTGAGTTTTAGGACACCCTAATTCGCCGAGGTTCCAATCCTCTGTCCACAGTTCTGTGTGAGAACAGAAACCCTGCGACAGGGGCACCCCCGACCCTTGCTGGAGCTTCATCACACTTGCGATACAACTCCAGCAATGCGCCACCTTTACGGCACAGATACATCACGCATCTGTGCTGTTTTTGCCCCATGATGCGCCGCATTGTAAATGCAGCACACCATAGGTGACGGAACAGCGGCACAGAATGACTAACACATCCCTGGTGATGCGCCAGTCATCATAAATGTATCCCTATGCTTCTTATCTTGTTAGAGATGAACCGCCATATGTATCATCAAAGTTTTTTGCATTTCCTAAATAGCGAACTTTAAGGAATAAATAGCGATTCTTTACCATTCCTAGTTTGCGATTAGCTATTTGCTAATTACAAATTACCCATTCATTTCCTTCATTTCCATAGGGCGGTTGGACTCACTTTTAGCTCGAACGGCTGAATGGATTTCCACGAAACTTGGCAAAATTGTAGGGACTGGTAGCCCGATGTGCCTTTGCTATGTCTCAAGATATATGCTCCAGTGGTTTTTACGAAAATTAACTTTGAAAAATATATATTGGGCTACATTGGCCTATATATATGTTGGAGCCCAAATGTAGCCCAATGTAGCCCAATGAAGCCCAATGTAGCCCAATGTAGCCCAAAGATGGCCGCCAGACACACAAAAAAACAAATGTAGCCCAAATATCAGCCAGATGTAGCCCAACTATAGCCCAGTGACAGAATGACCAATCAGCTTCGCAAACCTCCGTTACGCGAAGCGGAGCGCTGTTACAGATATATATCTTTTTTTGAACGTTAATTTCTCAAAATCCACTGGAGCACATATATTGAGACCTAGCAAAGGCACATCGGGCTACCAGTCCCTAATATTTTGCCAAGTTTCGTGCAAATCCATTCAGCCGTTCGATTATTATTATTATTATTTTTTTTGCCCCGCGGGGCCCTTTTAAAACCTCCACATCAAACCTAGGGGGTCAGCGAGGATCTACTATGCCCCCTTATGGTTATTTCCCCCTTTGTTTTGGCCTCCTCTTGTCTCTCGATCCTACCGAGAGACAAGATGGCGGCCGCTACGGACTTTTTGGAATGTTGACAGACGCCAGAGAACCAATCAGCTTCGCTTCACAAAGCTCCGTTGCGCGAAAAGTACGCGTCCTGGGACGCTGCCTGGTCCGCTGTTACAGATATATATCTTTTTTTAAACGTTAATTTCTCAAAATCCACTGGAGCACATATATTGAGACCTACAAAAGGCACATCGGGCTACCAGTCCCTACAATTTTGCCAAGTTTCGTGCAAATCCATTCAGCCGTTCGGGCTAAAAGTGAGGCCAACCGCCCTATGGAAAACTCAATGTTAAAAACACGTTTTGGGACCCCCCTTTTTTCTCGGCCCCCCCTTGACGAACCCCCCCCAAATTTTCAAGGGCTGCTCAGAAACAAAATGTGCCATTTTCCTGAAAATTTCAGCCAATTCCGTCCACAAACGCCAAAGTTATTAGACATAGAATTTTCAAAAATCCCATAGAGAAAAAATCCTAACTATATATACCTACTGGCGACCGCCAGTAGGTAATATATATATATATATATATATATATATATATATATATTATTACTACCAACGTTACTTGAGTTCTGCCACCTGCAAAAAAGAAAGAGAAAAAACAAGGTCTGTATTAACATACTAACTACATACTGATAAGACAGCTTACAAGAGAGAAGCTAGTCACTGGAGAGGTTAAGGTAGGAGATACGATGGGGTTGCTGTTTAAGAAGTAGTAGAGGCAAAAAATATTTTACCGTTGTGATTTGTATTTCAGATGCCTAGGTGTAGGGAAGAATTCATAGCAGAAGAGCTGAAGAGGCATAGCAGTGGAGACTCTCTTTTATCCCAATCTCCTTTCCCCCTCTCTACTGGCAGTGGAATAGTTTCATCACCTCTTATTGGTGTTTGAGATTTGGAGAATAGTAATCTGCTCCTGTGGAAGATCAAGTTTAAGGTGCGTGATACTTGACCCAGACACTTGAGAAGCCCTCAACTCCCTAATCTCGTCCAAGATAAGATTGAGCATATTTTTTACTTTAAATTGCATAGCAGGGCTCTCAATGCAGTGGTGGAAAGCCTCCTGCTGTGACTCAACTGCCGATTTGCCCATCTCACCCGCCGGCTCTGCTGCCAATCCATTCGACTGCAAAACACTCGATGCAGCCTCCTAAGAAGCCAATGAAGATGATTGTATGGAATAATCATTACTCATTGAAGCTAAAGCAGATGCTAGAGAGGGGAGAGGAAGCAGTCGACTGTGAGTCCTTCAATACAACAGCACCAGTACCAGCTTTATTTTGTTTGAAACTAAGGATATTTCTTAACTGCACCTGGGCCCTGGCTTGATTCACGCTCCATAGAGTTCCCAGCTATGTCTACCCAAGACATCTGCTTGGAAATGAGGGCCACAGTATCCAAGAGATTTTAACCACCCTTCCGAGAAACGAGGCCTGCTACTTATAGATCAGAATGTTCATTGGCATCTGGAGATGTCAGATTATCATGAAGGTTTCCTGTACCCGCAGCCATCGTTAACTCTTTTTGTGCCAAGGCTGAAGCCTCAGAAATGGCGGAAACATATGATGCCTTAGAATGCTTTCACATAGTAACAGACTCCACTTTAAGATATGTCACAGGAAAACCAATGGGGTCAGAGAAGCTTTGGAAGACCCCAACTACCTGAATCAAACCAGCGACCCCCATCTTGGTGGGAATCCTAGTGCACTTAACAACCAAGACTAAACAGAGAGCACTTACCCTCCTGGTGGGAAACCTGGTGGTTCAGACCTCTCTCCAATCCTCAATAACAGCTGCCAGAAGCAATCTGGCTCTCAATATGGTACTCAGCATAGGAGGCAAGCAATAGGAGGTGGAGGAGTGCCTCCTCCGCAGAACCATGAAACATCAAAGGACAATGTGGGTTCTAGGTTGCCTCAGGCTGCTCAGGCTACTCCTTTCTCATGAGAGCCTGCTGATCAAAGCACAGTTCTCCCTCAAGGCCTGGAGAACCCACCACACTGCTGTAGTCAATGTGATCTATAAAGGTGGCTTAGTGCTTTCAGCAGGCTGACCAGGTCAATGCAGAGGCACATTACAAGGTGGAGGTGCAGACGTGATTGAACAGTGATCCCTGTCATTTGGGGCAGTGCAATGGTGGTCCTACCTCCCAACTTCTAATGGGCTGTGCGGAGCAGAAATGGAAGGACTGCCAGAACCGCGCCATCGTGAGTCTGGTGGTCTGTATACCACCAGACTCATAAGCAGGCCTTATGACTTCAGTATATAAATCAACTCATGCTGATTGTGAAATTGCAAAAGAGTGAATTTTTAGTTGAGGTGTATGTAAGTCTACCACAAGTAATGAAATCACTAACTTTCTAGGTCAAGGCAGAGCTTTCAGTAATTTAATCCTTAGCTCAACCCTAAGTAGCTATGGTACAGAGCTACAGAGCAGAAATTTAGAAGTATCGAAACTGCAAACAGTCAATAAAGAAAGACAATAAAAATCCTACTCCAGTTTAGAAAAATAGAGTAAAATGTAATAAACAAAATGACAGCAAAAATACAAAAAAATTAGAACCAGAGGCAAGAATTTATAAAGAATGAAGGCAAAAAGGCCATGAAAAAGTAAAGCACCCATCAGTAGTCACTGTTCACAGGTGAACAGGACCTAGGTATAATTTTAAGATGACCGCGAAAGAGCGTACGTCTGATATGCCAATCAGCTTTGTCCAGGTAAAAGATTTTACTTTAGCACTTAGAGCTTCATTACGATGACTCATTGCTGCCGGATAGGGACCGCCCTACAAATAGTCGGTGGTTCCACCTGCCATATTATGATACGCCTGCTGTGCAAGCGGTCAGACATATGCCTTTTTTTATTGCGGCTGGTGCTGTGGCCTGGAAAAGGGCCACTGCGCAAGCCACAGTAGGAAAAGGGATGTTTTAAAACATCCACACACAGTGTGCCAGGCACCATGTCGTGCCTGGCACATGGGGCACGGATGTTTGGGGGCACCATGTGTGCCCCCCCGCCACATAGCTGAGTCCCACAGGGCGGGGAGCCCTGCTAAGGGTACCCAAATGCTTTTTAAGACAGCCTTCACATTGCGGTCGGGCCACCATGAAAAATCTGTGGGAAATAGACATTGTAATCCCTACAGTGGTGCCTGTGCAGGCATCACCTTCATTGTAGGCATTACTGTCTGACTGGTGCCCCGATGGACTCCTTGAGACTGTCAGAGGTGGCATCTGCACTCCAACCGCCGGCATTGTAATCCGGCAGTCAGATGGCTGCACTCGATGTCGGGGGACGTAACCGATGACCTGTCAGTGGCAGTCTGCCTGACATCGTAATGAGGGCCTTAGTCTCTGAAATAAAAGTCAAAATCCGCCAGCATGCAGGGTTGCAGGCTGTGTCTGAGGAACTCCTCATGAAGCCTGAAAGCCACTGGATGACATCCTTCTGAAGCCTTTGGTTTTGACAGAAAAAGTTCAGATTGGGAAAAGTTCAAATTTCACACCCATGGAAGTCCTCCTTTCGGCCAGGTGTTTTTCACTCCTTCATTCTGTTGGGTTTTTCTACGTTAGTAGTTAAGGCAAAATGTATATTTTGGCGCATGGTCCATTTCTCTGCCATGGCGTACTCCATTGCCCTGACAGAATGCTGCCTTTACTCGGTTAGCCTGACAGAGAAGCTGCCTGCCAGGTTTAAAAATTACAGCCAAACAGGTGGTCATTTCTAAAGCATTGCCAGGAACTGCTGTCACTGTGGTTCCTGTCGATGCTTTTTCCAGGTGAGGCAGGGCTCCATCAACATGACGGAGCCTGCCCCAAACTTATTTTTTTTAAATCCCAAAGCTGGACTTTCTTTTTGAAAGTAAAAAAGATAATGCGCCCCTGGCCATGGGAGTAATTTCCCATGGAGAGCGGGGATTTTTAGTTTTTTACTTCCCCTTACCACCAGGGTTGTCTTGGCGGTGACTAACAGTAAAACACACATATATGTCTGCCCATCCTTATTGGGCAGATGGACATATAGCCATTTCTTGGATAGCCCTTACTCCGTTGGACTGTCAGAGAAGTTTGGTCATGACAGTTACCGTGTAGTCAATGCCAATTCAAAACTTAAGGTCTGCCCGCATTTAAATCTGGCAGGCATACTACTAGGTTGGCGGGGAAGGGGCACCATTGTGATTGAGTTTTCTCTCCACCAACATATAAATTAGACCCTTAGTCTCATTTTTGGGAGCTCAGAATCCTCCAGTGGCAGAATACTGCAGCCTGTACCTTATGATGAACTCCTCAGAATATCTTCTTGCCAATGGCCCACTGAAATATATTTCCTACCACTGAGAAACTCCAAGTGAGAGAAATCAGTTTTTTCAGCCCAGCAAAGTCCCCCCTTGGTTGCATTGACTCAATGGGTGGTCCTCATCCTCTGGATACCAGAAGGCAGAATTGTTCCCCATACCTTTTCAGTGATTGTAGGAGAACTCCAGTTTGACACAGCACCAGGTCCCAAGACCTCAGGGGCAACACTTAGGGACAGAACTCACTCCAGCAGAGGCCACCAACAGGTTCCAGTCTAGGTCCAGCTGCAGCTGGTCAGGTGGGCACTTAAGGAAAATGGCCTCTTGTAGATTGTTGTCCCCTTGGCCACTCAGGTTGTCAGTGAACTGAGCCTTAGAGTTCGCTGTGATGTATTTGGTTCAAGTAGGAGCAGGTACACCCCATCAGGTCTCCTCGCATGTTCTTTTGTTCTTCTGCAGGATGAGAATGTGTTATAAGGATGGTGCCTTGACATTTATGGTCGGCACTAGCTAGTGACTCCTGGCTTTTTCTGTAAGCAGTGGCGTAAAAACTCCCAGGGGTAATCCTACCAACGTTTTCAGCACTTTCTGTTTGCCCTACTGCAAAATAATCCCACAGTTCACCTGACCCCTAAAATCCAACAGGAGAAAACCCTTTCCCTCTTATGTAAAGCCTACGTGGCCACCAGAGGAATGCCCAGGAATTGATAGTCCGCTCATTTGTGGTGACTCAAAACTCACCTTACATTTACTTGACAAAGGGCAGGCCCTTTGCAGGTTAATGAAGTTCCTAGGCCCACTCTAACCAGTCTTCCTTAAAGGTGAAGCTAAACACTTCCTCACACCTAGGCCATATTTTCTGCTCTGGGAGAGACCACACAATAAGAGGCATTTCTCACAGAAATCAGTCCTTGTCACTCTTTGTTTAGTTTGACCAGATTCTTCTTCTCATACCATAGGAGTGCAGGCTGGTCCACGCTTCTATTGCTTTCTAAAATGTTATTGATTGGAGGATGCTGACTCTTTGCTTTTTCTTCCTTGCCTTTAACTGAAAAATATGGACTAATACTCTTTTTATGCATTATTACACAGGAAATTATCTCGGGAACCTGGAATTGTCATGAAATACATATTTTCTATCCTCCTGAGGCATTTTCTGGTCTAGTTTTTTATGAGTTGCCTGGTCTTAATAATTCCTAAAGCCCTCTGTCTTCTAGTAGATATCTCCTTTCTTCCCTCAGGTTGTTCCTCGACTTGGTACAGTTGTTTATTTAAAGTATTTGTGACCATATTTATCACTGAGTACACACTTCTCTTTCTTCGCCTGCCCCTATCCCCACATCTTTGGACTTTTGCAGGCCAAAAATAACCTTTAAGGAATTTGAACCCACTGAAGAGTCATGTGAAGGTATTATTTAACATTATACTAATGGCTGAAAGCACAATATTGCTGATATAATAGTCATCCATAAATTGGATGATCCGGGCCACTTGAGGCACATCAGGATTGCTGAGATATTGAAGATAGATTTAACTGGCAGTAAAATAATTTGGAAACAGCATGATTACTGTCAAGGCAAAGAGGAAGGGTTCAGTGAACAAAAGATGGTCACTGGTGAGTTGGTGACTCAACCCATGGAAACCTCCTTAAATTGAATGAAAGGGTGATTGACTCCTTAAGTGTCATTTCACAAGATTGCAGTCACTCCCTGACTCCCCTACTATGGTGTAGCCACTGTCAAACCTTGACCTCTACAATCAGATAAAATCGAAATTTAGGTATGCCTTATTCATACAATAGCCTTGTCTGTTGTGTCCATTGAGCAAAAGCACCGCCAATGGAACTCATTTATAGAGCAGGTATGTGGGGATTGTGCAAAGTATTATAAATAACTGTGAAGGTTCCTTGAATTAAGATCAGTTAGCAAAACTCCTTGACATACTAAACCCCTTTTTTGCTGGACAGCGACATTTTAGTTGGTGTACAGGGTTTAAAAAATGCAACCCACTTCAATGGGGGTAGTCTCTGCTGATCAAGACATGCAGCGCTTATATACACTTAAATAATTTATCACCTGCCACCTGAGACTTGGTACACTAAACTGCATTGAGTTATAAAAACAATGACCAAGGCTAGTAGCCATTTCAAATTTGCAGGGCCCTATATTTAAGGAAATTAAATAAGAAAACGGCAGAGCTAATCCTGTGATTCCAGTAAGTAATAATCATACTCCGGCAATGTGAGCAATTTGGTTGTTGTTTGAGGGGGTGTGAGCCCTTCTCAAGCAACAACCATAACCCTTGTCATGGTGACCCACCAAAGTCAATAAATTAAGCTGTGCTTGAACCTCTGATAGCCTGGCACAAAAGCAGTCAGTTTTAACTTGGAAGCAATGTGTAAAGTATGCATGCAGTACTTTACCAGTAATAAAGTGAAAACACAACACAAGAAAAAATGCCATACTAATTTAGAAAAATAGAGTAACATGTAATAAATCATTTAATACCAAAATGACAGTAATCCAATCAGTCGAACTAGAGATATACAATTTTAAAGATTTATAATAGTACCTAAAAGCACACAGTGCCACTCACGGTCATCTGGTCGTAAAGACCAGGGAAAAAACACAAGTTCAGAACGGCCACAAGAGAGCGTGTGCTGGATACAGGAACCAGGTAATCCTACTAAAAAACGTACCTTCCCAAAGTCCGGCGTGAAATGTTGTGTTCCCGGTGGAGGAGGCCGCAAGGAGCAGGAAGCTCATCCCAGATGGTCATCATGGATGGTTCTTTCTGTGGCACAAAGATCCAGTCAGACATCATGGATGGTCATTGCTGGTGATACATGTTGGTGGTCACAGTGGACTGTTGATACTGTAGTGTGAAGTTCAGATCTTGTTTTTCTTGTCATTATTGGCGGGCGATATAATGCAAAGAGCCAGGTTTACTGGAGCTTTGCTTTGGTGCTCAGCATGGGTGGCAAGATCTTGGTGCAAACAGGCCCATTCATGGTTGCAAAGAGGCCAAAACATCCTGATTTTACCTTTGTGATCAAAGAAGTGCACTCTGATGCCAACCAAGGGCTCGGGACCAGGGGAGGTGTCTCTTGGGGATCAGGGATCCAATCTTTCAGAGGTCATCAGTGCTCAGGCAGGTTCAGTTGCAACAGGTCAGCTGCACACTTGGAGAGAAGCCTAATGAGCTTGTTTTGTTGCTGCAGCTCTGAAAAGGAGGTCAGTCAGCTCACCCTTGAAGTCACTTCAGGTAGCCTTGGATGAAGGAAGCAGGTTCAATCTCCCTTCTCAGACAGCAGGGCAGGGCTCAGGCAGCAAGGCAGTCTTCTGGCAGTAGGGAAGTCTTTCTGTAGTATCCACAGCACCAGGAGTGTACTGAAGAGTTGGTCTGAGGGGCCAATATTTATACCTGGTTCCAGCTTTGAATGTCATGTAGTTTCCACTAATCAGTGGGAGCTATGCATTTACAGACAACATCAACTGAGGATGATGCCAGACTGATTCCATGCATACCCGTAGGCTATGTTGTCCCTTGGACCAGCTAGCTTGCAGTGACAACTTTAGACCCCGCAACCTGAACAGGGAGTAAACAGTTCTGGTAACCACTGAACATGGCAATTCTGTTCCTTCAGGAACCGTGGTGACATACTTCAAACTTTTACCTAGTCACTTGCTTTTCTTTTGCTCAGAGAAATAGACAAAGAATACCCAGAGGGGCACTTTCAATATTTATTGAACCATAGAGATTCTTGAATAGACTATATGGGCTGCGATGATTAATAGACAGAAGCAGATAAAAGTTATAATGAGTGTCAACACAGAGAATAATTCAAAGCGTTCCACCATCTTGTTTAGACAGGTTATATATGCACACAGATCAAGGATTATAACAATGAGGTTCTCTGTGTGTGTACTGAGGCACCTACTTTCAAGTAAAAGTGTGGTAGGTGAGAGCTCCGCCCCTCCTATCAGGTCATGATGGCCCATCCTGCTAACTTCCATAGCACCCCTTCCATATTGATACTGTCTGGGAGGAATACACAAAGGCCAACTGCCAACTACACCTAGTCATGTGACCCAAGGTACAGGCTGTGGGCAACAAATGGTTAGGGCAAGAAAATGGCAACTTTCTAAAAGTGACATTATCAGATTTGTGACTTAAAATTTGACTACATGTTTAAAGGGGATTTAAAAAAACTATTCTCTAGAGACCCAACATACATTTCTATCTATTCCCAAACAAAGGTTATCACTTATTAAATATAATAAAGTAAACCTGTGCTATATTATGGGAGAGGTAGGCCTTTCAGTAGTAAAATGAATTTAAGAGTTTTTCACTACCAGGACATGTAAAACGTAAATGTACATGTCCAACGTTTGAAATACAATGAACCCTGCCCGGGGCCTGTGCCGTGAGTGAGACTGCAGTGGCAGTGCAATGGTGCGTCGCGTCGGGGCCCCAGTCGGGGCCCGGGGGCCCGCCGCCCGTGAGGCTGGAACTGGCAGCGCGGCTGAGCAGCTGAGTAAGTGAGCCTGAGGATTGAAGAATGAATGATGGTGCGGAGTCCCGGCCGGGGCCCCTGAAATTGATACAAATGGGATGCGGGCCCCAGCCTGGTGACACGGTGTGTGCAGTGTGTGACTGACTAATAGTACTAGTTAGTAGTCTTCCATGGTGGTGGGTGGATGATCAATGGAGGCGGGGACAGGGTTGTTTACTCCTCACTCCTGCTCCTGAGGCTGACTTTTACTTTCCTTTCCGCCCCGGCCTCCAAGGACGCGTGTGCGCGCCGGGGGTGGGGGGGGGCTGGCTGGCTGTTGACCAATGCCCTCTTTACATTTGTGGGGGGGGGGGGGGCATGCGCATTGCGCAATGACCATTATGAGCTCATCACGACCGACACACACGCAATAAGCGCGCGCGTAAGGTGTGGCATCAGGGGCGCGCAGCAGAAAGTCAGAGAAGTAGACAAAGCCACCACCCACGCTCAGGTCAGGACTCATCACGCCTTTATTTGCAAATTGCATTCATTTAAATTGCCCGCCCCGGCCCCGGCCCCTACCTGACTTGGCTGGCCTGCCTGCCTGCCTTCTGCCCCTGGCTTCTCCAGTTCGCTTTGCGACGCCAGGCCCAACAGGCCCCCAGCCCTCTCAGGCCAGCAGGTGGAGAGTGGCAGCGTTCTTCTCTGTTAAGGCACAATGTTTCTTATGTAATGTTCTATGTGAGTTATGTCTGCACCATGATATAACACCGTCCGCCGGCGCGCCTAATGATGAAAGTGGTCTGAGGAAAGCGTGAAAAAAGGTGCTTGTATGCCGGCCTGGAGTGTATGGGGAAGAGCGCTGCGACTGCGACAGCTATATTTTAAAATCAGAAATTTAGCCTGGACGTCCTATGGCTTGTTGATGAAATGCGGAGGAATTCGGGGAAGTTGAGTAGTGCTGCTAGTGGAAGCTGGAAGGTAAAATGGAGAGGGGTCACAGAAAGCCCCTGAGGGAAAAGAAGGACACAGCAAACGCAAAAATGTCCTTGAAATTGAAAAAGATTCTGAACATTAGATTTGGTTGTATCCGTTATGCAACCAATTTTCATGTTTATTTAACTCCACAGACTGCTGAGGAATGGTGCTGGCCCCAGCGGTGGCCCGTGAGTGAGACTGAAGTGCAATGGTGCGGGGCCCCGCCATGGGCAATAGCTCGCTTAACCTTCCCGACGGCCCCCAGAGCCGGGACACCTCTCCGGAGGTGAAATGCTGGATTTTCCATTTCTCTAATCATCCCAATGCATTTCGGTCAGTGCCCTGCTTCAAGGTATGTTCATCTAAAAGGCAAAACATAGAAAAGCAAGTGCAAGATAAAGTATATTGAACATCAAGCACATGATCGAAGCCTTTGTATTAATGATAAACGAATATATGTACACACACGATTTGAGTATTTGGGGCCATATCTAGTTAGCTTGCCTTTTTGGTTCATTATTAATGGACTAAAGATCCATGCTCATGAGAGGGTATCCACTGATAGCACTTATAACAGCCCTAAATTGTGGTTTTATTTTTTTTTACATCACAAATGTATATAGCTATAAACATTTGCACGTGATTCTCAGAAACCGATTTCTATATCAGGACACAAAGCAGTTTGCTATGATAATCCCATTGATGTATATACCCGTTTATCACACATACAAAGGCTTTGATCATGTGCTTGATGTTCACTGTACTACACCTACCTCGCAGGGGACTGATCCAAGCCAAAACAAGACCACAGATGCTCTGATACAACAGAATGGAAGAATGCAGAACGTCCTGAGTGTGGAGCTCCACACCAACGGTAAACAACAGTACCCACTACAATCAATTCTCAGTACCCAATGACTGCCTCAGGATCCAGAGAAAAGGCTTCACAGCAGGATGTAGGTAGCTGCTGCTCTAGAGTGTAGACCTGCACTTCTGGGCATCGAGCAGTCGAGGAAATCTACCCCTTTCTATTTTGCACTCAAGGGTTGGTCATTTTCTATCCCACTATATTGTACTGTAAGTCATTTTAGTTGCCTTTATATAGTTCCTCAAGTCCCAAAGAGGTGCTTAAAAACATTTGCGGACAGACAGCACCCTACTCTGTGGGAGTGCTTTCGATGGAAGAGTGTGTGTGTTCCATCCGCCCTATGTGGTTGTATTTTGATGTGGTGTCAGAGGGCCTGGGTTGTGCTGTCATCATGTCCTGTTTCTCCCTCACAGTGTGAACTGGGACAAAAAGGAATAATAATTAGTATGTTTAATCATGAAATGCTGGTGTATGGATGAAGAGAAAGAGTGTGAGCATTTACGGCAGAAACTGCTCGAATTGTGTTGCAGCGAGAGTATCTGCACATACACAGGGGTGAGGAGAGGTGTAAGGATGGGTGTGTACACTCATGCAGATATGTACCTGTCCTCCTATCAGAAGGTTTCACCATAATGAAAATGTGCTGTAGAAACTGTGCATAGGTCAAAGGGTGCTGATCGTGGGATGTGCGAGGTGCCGCATGCCCTCTGTTGTCCACCCAGGATGGTAGATGGGCAAACCCTACAAGTGGCATGACACAATCAACCATGGTGTATGTTGATTGCAAATTAACCACAAACAAAAGACCTGGGTCTAACCCTGGTCCGTTTTATCCATGTTATCACAGACCTGCAGTGGGTGTTCAGCTTAATGAGCTTTTTTACTGGCTGTAACACTGATCCCAGCCTTTCCCATCTATGTCCTATTGCCAACTTTGGACCCAGTGGCCATTTATTGTCAACATCTGGTGAACATCTGGTCACTGCCTCAGTGGATTGTGTCCAGGGTAAGTGGAAAGTATCATAATAACTGGTGCTCATGGGTCTAGCAAAATATGCTAGATTTCTGGGTGGTAGGGCGAAGTGGTACATGGTGGGCGGTGGGCCTGCCGCCAGGGGGGGGCATGGTGGGCCGCGCTGTGGGGGGGCCCTCCATGTGCTTTGCAGGGGGGCCCCCTCAAGTTTCGTTACGCCACTGTGTCCACTCCAAGTGCACAGGATGCTTTGACTGTCCATCTCTGGCCAGTAAAACGGTCATGCACACTTTACATGTTCTCCATGCAGGCTGCATTATGGCCTGCATGGAGAACATGCCCAGCCTCCCATTCTCTGGCTAAGCGCACCCACCCACCGCCTTCAAAATCCCAGCCACCACTGTTTAGCAATTGTTAGCAGTGGCAAAGTGCACAGAGTCCTAAAAGCCAACAGAAAAGCCAACAGGGGTGAAGGAAAAAGGTTTGGGGTTGATCCTGCGGAGAGGGCCAAGTCCAACAACCAGTAAAAGTGTGTCCATTTTTGAAAACTGTGGGTTATGGAAAAAAACAAAACCTCACAGTTATATTCCACACTTGGGACAACGCGAATGACTCAGTAATTCTGGAAGTCTACATCTCTTTGCATTTGCGTGCAGTTGAATCAAGTGTGGTAAAGCCGCCTACTGACTTTAAAAATCATGCTTTTAAGGAGACCCCACACTGGTAAGGAGGGTGAGCAAGAGACTAGCAACTTAGAACAAATCAAAGTACCTTCAGTTTATGAGCTCAAGTCAATAGTATCAGCAAGTACACAAGAGCTGCATAACCCTATTTTATGGAAATTGGGCAGGTACAACCAATGATTATCAATCAGAATCAGAAGATAATTATCAATAAATGCATTAAAACAAGGAAGACCCTTAACCCATTAGCACCATATTCCTGGCAGCCTGTGTGCAGGGGAACTGTTAAGGGAAGTATGCCATCATTGATTAACATATAAGGCGAGATAGCACTAAAAACCGGTGAACTGTGCGTAATCCATCCCAGTGCTCAAAGATTGTCTAGATATGTTCCCAGTAATGGCAATATATAGGCTTTATCCCATCGAACGTAGGATTCCCTGAGGATACCCAGAAAATCAGGAAGTGGAGGAAATGTTGATCAGTTAACATGCACATTGCCAAATATACTATCCTGATTGCTACTCAAGGAGATATTGTGACATTTTATATAGCTATCATATCACTTGTTCATTAAAGGCACTAGTCGAAAGACATTGTAAGTGCCACAATAAAGCCACCCATTGGAAGCAAGATTAGACAAGCAATGCTTGTCACTTTTGACATGATAGAATAGCAAACCTTGTCCTTGATCATGCATGGGGGATAAGGTCACAAGATATGTGAGGGAAGGGTCTATGTTACTGAATCCTCCCACAGTGAGAGAGCAATCCAAGTCCCCATCAAGCTCACACTCTGTCATCATTGCTGCATATTATGTTAAATTAAACATTTTAATGGAAACTGATAACGATCTTAAGTGTTGACTCACAGTACCTCACACTGTCAACCTGACTGGATTTGGGCAGCAGCTTCATTGACCTCCTCCCTAGCATTAAACCTGACCTCCCAGCACCCCTCGATCTTGTCGCCCAAACAGACTAGGACACTGCTTCCTTAACCATCACCTTCCAATGCAGACAAAGCTGTTAAAATGGGTTCTGGGGACACTGGGGTGCATAGAAGGTAGCACCAGAAGCTGACTTGCTGAGGTTTCAAACTGAGGGGATGCAACATCTATATAAAACCTGCTGTTTCAAAGAAGAAACATATAGTGAAACAGTTATTGGATGTTCTTTGAAAACAGAAGGCATAATTAATGCTTACCATAGGTGCTAGCTGGGACATGGAAGACACTGGGAAATACAAACTCTAAGACGTTAAAGAGGGAGTAAGCTTGGGACCTCTCTGATACACGCCTTAAGTGTCCTATACACTTTGAATGAGGGGTTAAGAGTGATTCCCCTGCTCTCTTTGCACATATTGCCCTTTTTCGCAATGCAGCATTGGAATATAAATTGGCTTTATAATTTATTTGGTGCTCTAGGGGTTTTGAAATAATAGCGAGATCAGAAAGCGTCCATTACCCCCAATTGCATCTAATCATTTTTTTGTAGGTCTCTAGAGAGCCCAACAGCAAGATGGACACCGCATAACGAGGGTCTGTTGGCCAACATAATCATCTGCCACATATCCACGGTGCCAGGGCACCAAACAACATGAAATGGGTCTGACATTGTGCCCCAAAGAGAGGTGCTGCAAATGACGCCCTTATAACAGTCAAAACCAACCCAGAGAAGCGAGACAGCAGCCCGGCCTGCTGCGGCCTGCACTGTGGCTCTGCGTGGGGCCCTGGCCCATTTCCCGCAGCGGCTAGTTTAGAAGAGAAGGGTATACCTTGGACTCCTGTAGCCTAGCACGGCTGCTGGGAGTGCCGCGCGGGATTGCTGCAACACCTTCCCCAAAGAAGGCAGTACCTGGTGGCCTCCTACCTCAGGGAATGGAGCGGATGAGACAGGGGATACCAACACTAGATAGGGCAGATGTCCTTCAGAAAATAGCACTGCCTTCAGGGCCCTGCTGCATTCATGGAGCTGGGGTTGGTGCGGACGGCGAGAGCTGCCTAAGGGACTTGTACTTGTGCTTTCAGGATGCTCCTAATACAAGATGACATCTGCGATCACATCCTGACACGAGCCGCTGCAGCTGATACCTCCATCTCTGCCAGGGGTGGGGAAGAGAGGTGGGGTACTGTGGCCTGAGATGCAGCCCTATGGGCCGCCCTGGCCCATCCCCTGCAACGTCAGACACAGTGAGAAGAGGACTGCCTCATAATCTCGAGGACGCAACCTCTGACTGCATCATCGATTTGACGATCAATGGAAGGCCACCAATAGGCAGTACGAGTCCTTCATTTGGTGCCTGTCTGTCCAAGATGACTGTCATGGCCAGCATTAACAATGCGTGCCCTCAAACATTCAAGAGGAACAAACTCATCACCACGCAAAACCTTTTCACCACTCTCCAATGAGAGTTTATCAGCAATCTTGGCAAACGGCTGGAAACTAACATCAAGATGTTTTTCCTTGGGCCAACCGTGAACAATATGATCCTTAACTTTCTTAAGTAAACCATCAGATTCCACTGCATCAAACCATTCCTTCTCATTAAAACAACCAATACTGCAAACATCCACGGCTGCCATCAAATACTCCGCATCATTTTCACAACTAGGTAAATCAACAGCAAGGTAAAGGTGATCTCAAGAGAAAATCAGCTATGGTATTTCTTCCACCAGGAATATAATCAACCAAAATTTGTATTGAAGCAATTTAGAACTTAATCTGGCAATTCTGGGGGTATGCTCTTTCACCACAAGACCATTCAAAATGGGAATAAGGGGTTTGTGATCTGTCAACAGTTTGAAAGTCCTCCCCCACAAAAAGGTCTTGGATTTTTCAACAGCCCAACAACAAGTCAAAAGCTCCCTTTCAATAACAGAATAATTTTTTTCACTTTGACACAAAGAACGGGAGGCAAACCCAACAGTGTGCTCCACACCTTGCTTGATTTGGGTAATCATACCACCAAAACAATCCAAACTGGCATTGACAGAGACAACACACCACAATGAAGGATCAAAAGGGGTTAAAATTTCACATGCACCAAGCTCTTGCTTGATTTGATCAAATTCACTGTGACATGCCTGATCGCACAAAGAGGTAACCCTCCTCTTGAGAAGTTCACGTAAATGCAAAGTTTTAGCAGAAAAGTTGGAGATAAATTTAGTATAAAACTCACAAACCCCCAAAAACGAAGACACTAGTTCCTTCGACCTAGGACATGGAGCCTTAAGGATAGCACCAATCAACCCCTTTCTCTGTAGAATTCCTTCACCGGAGATGCGATGGCCCAGTTACTCAATAGAGTCCACACCAAAAACACACTTCAGTTTGTTGGCAACAATCCACTTCTCCTGCAACCTGCTCAAAACCTCAGTAAGATTCTTGTCATGTGAAGCCTTACTCTTTCCTGCCACCAAGATATCATCCTGCAAAACAACAGTATCCTTAATTCCCTCCAACACCTTTTCTGTAATACGCTGAAACACGTAAGCTGCAGAGGCAAACCCAAAAGGCATCCTTTGAAACTGAAATGTTCCACTGGGGGAAACAAAGGCAGTGAGATGCTTGCAAGAAGAGTCCAGCTCGACCTGGTGGTATGCAGAAGATAAATCAATCTTAGAAAACCACTTGGAACTTGTAAATTTGGAAAGAATATCATCAGTACAGGGCAAGGGGTGGCAATCAACCCATATCTCCTTATTCAAACTTCGCAAGTCAGTGTAGACCCTGAGATTACCATTGTTTTGCCGGCCACAACCAATGAAGATAACCATAAGGATGACTCCACAGGCTCAATGACCCCCGATTCACACATCCTCTTGAGCTCCTCTGCTAAATGATATCTGTCACTAAAAGGTACATTGTGCAAATTATGTTTTACAAGCACAGCTTGATCCTTCACCTTGATGAGATGTTTGAAACCCTTAATGTGCTCCAGATAGTCAGCAAACACACTGCTAAACTTAAGAGCCCAATGTGAAAGACCATCACCTTGCACACCATCATCAACAAGAGATACAGGTTACTTTGTCCCAGGCCTAAGGGTCATATCAAACAATCCCTGGTGGTACCACGCCAAAATGTTCAAAAACTTTTTTAGCAACATACACCTTTCCACTGATACATCTCTCCTTGAACACCAACTTAGTCTCAATAAATCCTTTCAATTCAATCCTCCTGCCCTCATACGAAACAGGATTCCTGTCAGGAGGTTTCAGTAGCTTATCAGCCCAATTGCAATCAAACAACTATGCGGTAATCATGGTCATACTAGCACCCGAGTCTGCTAGTAACCGAATGGATTTCCCATCAACAATCACATCCACCATAGGATCAATCAACTCATCACTATCATCCTTGACCACTAACATTAAATCATTTATGGAACTAACAACATCCACTGGCATGTCACATTTATTCCCATCAACATGGACGGCATTGACATTTCCTCTGGAATTACACACTTTGGCAAAGTGTCCTTGTCTGCCACACTTTCGACAAGAAGCATTCCTCATAGGGCACAAACAGA
This sequence comes from Lissotriton helveticus, assembly GCF_964261635.1. Lineage (NCBI taxonomy): Eukaryota > Metazoa > Chordata > Amphibia > Caudata > Salamandridae > Lissotriton > Lissotriton helveticus. The sequence goes on along the minus strand of NC_136068.1, from coordinate 1,425,497,777 downwards.
GTTAGGAAAATGTGAAGGGAAACCACATTTCTGACAAAGATTCCTTTGTTGACCCTTATTTTGTCAGTTCTATTGATCGGAAATGTATTCCCCTTTTGCTCATTGAGTTGTTTTTCCCCATGGTCTTTCCCCTCCTTTATTTCACCAACAGCAGCTTTATTTATTTATTTATTTATTTATTTATATGACTTTTAAAGCGCTACAATTACCCGAGGGTGTCTCGGCGCTAGGAGCTATGCATAATACCAGTATCCTAGGAACAAGTAAATTCTGAGTCCAAAGACTAAGGGGTCCTAGCAACAGGTAGATTCTGAGTCTAAGGACCAAGGGGTCATTGAGAAAATAACCAAGTCTTAAGTTGCTTTCGGAAAATGAGCAATGTGGGGCTGGATTTTATAATAAAAGGAAGGGAGTTCCATAATCTTGCTGCTGCAACACTGAAGCGTCTGTCTCCCCAGTTTACTTTCCTTGTTCTGGGGGTTTGAAGCAGGAGGGTCGTGTTGGAACGGAGCGTTCTACGAGTTGGAAGGGGCTTCAAGGAGTTCCTGAGAAATTTGGGTCCCATATTGTGCATTGCTTTGTACACAATACATAAGGACTTAAACTTCGTACGGCTTCTGACCGGGAGCCAGTGTAGTTGGGCCAAATGTTTTGTAACAGGGGCAAATTTTGGAATGCCAAGTAGAACTCTGGCGGAGGCGTTCTGGATCATTTGTAATTTGGAAATAACTTTTTCCTGCGCATTGAGGAAGAGCGCATTACAATAATCGGTGCGAGAAAACACCAAAGTTGAAATAAGAGTTTTGCCTGTTGTAATAGGGAGGTATGGCAAAAGCTTTTTAATTTTTCGCAGGATGTTAAATGACGATGAAACAACAGAGTTCACATGGTGATGAAAAAGGAGTTTATCATCGAATGTAACTCCCAAATTCCTCACTTTACCAACCGGTTCAGGTGGAGTACCCATCTCTTCCGGCCACCACAGTGGGGACCAGGCAGGCTGTACCTTGCCGAACAGCATTACCTCGGTCTTAGCAGAGTTAAGCTTTAAGCAGTTGGAAGCCATCCAACTGCTAATAGCTCGCATACCGTCCTTAAAGTTGGCCGCTATCGCCGATCCGTTTTTGTGAATAGACAATACCAGCTGGGTATCATCGGCGTATGTAGTCAGGTTGATGTTATGCGCTTTTATTACTCTCGCTAAGTCCGACACATAAATGTTAAAAAGGGTCGGACTTAGCGAGGAGCCCTGAGGAACACCGCAAGGAAGTTTGAATGTTGGTGAGGTGAATGGACCCATCTTCACTGCCTGTTTGCGGTCAGCCAGGAAAGAAGCTATGAGGTCCTTGGCCTTGTGTTTGATACCGATGGCCTCGACACGGTCGATCAGAGTAGAGTGATCGACCGTGTCGAAGGCCGCTGATAAGTCTAACATTATCAGGATAGCCTGACCATCGTTGTCCATTGTAGTTCTAATTTCATCAGCAGCCTTGATCAGAGCCGTTTCTGTCCCATGACCTTGTCGGAAACCGAACTGGGTGTCATCTAGTAGGTCATTGGCTTGAATGTAGTTGGATAGTTGTTCATTCATGACAGACTCAAAGATCTTGGCTGCAAAAGGCAATGAAGCAATGGGACGGTAGCTAGAGGACTCAGATGGATCAAGTGATGGCTTTTTGAGTAACGGTTTTATTATAGTATTTTTCCAAATATTGGGATATGTACCAGATGAGAACATGATGTTACAGATGTGAGTCAGTGGTGAAACAATAGTATCTGGAATGGAATGCAGTACAGAGGGTTGACAAGGATCCAGGGGGGAGCCTGATTTAGTAGACTAAATAAGTTTATGAATATGGTATGAATGTACCTGAGTGAATTCCATGAAAGTAGCTGAGTTCAGCTCTGATTGAGTATTCCTGGACATCATAATGTTTGAATTGGGAATAAAATCCTTAAATATAGAGGTGACCTTATCTGAGAAATAGTCGGCCAATTTGTTACATAGGCTTTGTGAAATTTCGGTTGGAGGGTGAGCTGGTTCTGCAAGGTGGTTCACGACGTCAAAGAGCTTTTTCATGCTGCATTTCGCCTGGTCTATTTGGGTGGTGTAATAGATATTTTTTTCCCTGGCTATTTTCTGCTTATAGTCAAGGAGTGCAGCTTTATAAGTTGTTTTATCTGGTATGTTATAATGTTTACGCCAGTTACGCTCTAAGTTGCGGCAATATTGACGTTGAAGCCTAAGTTGTTCTGTGAACCATGGAGCTGACGGAGTTTTTCTGTTACGTTTGGAGGTTCTAGGCGGTGCTAGAGTTTGAAACGTCGTTTCCAGAATGGAGGTGTAAGTGGCGGCCGCAATATTTGGGTCCGTTTCCCCCTCTGTATATACAAACGCATCGGTGAGAATCTGATCAAGATGGTGGTAATCTAAGTTTCGCCAATCTCTGGTGGTTAAAGGAGAGTCATGTGAAGCATTTTTTCCTGACTTAGGTTTGATTTTAATGTCGAAAAGTATAACGGAGTGGTCAGACCAAGTAAGAGGTAGTACTTTATTCACGGTGATAAAAGGATTGTTAGAGAAAATACCGTCAAGCGTGTGTCCTGCCTCGTGTGTAGGGGACATTATCAATTGTTCTAGTTCTACAGCAGATAGGTCCACGATGAGCTGGGCCGTGTCTTTGTCCGTCTGAGATTCTAAATGAAAATTAAAGTCACCCAATATAGTGAAGTATTTGTGTTCAGCAACTAGTTCACTTATTTGATGAAGTTGGGACAAAAATGCTTTACGAGAACCTGGGGGACGGTAAAGTAACGTGCCCGTGAATGATTGATTGGTGTTAAGCAAAACAGTAAATAACAGGGCCTCACATGTCGCATGTTTAAGATCAATAGCTTTTATTCGTAGAGTATTACGATAAATTATGGCGATACCACCGCCTTTTTTTGGTGCCTTACGATCTTGTCTGTTTATAAGGTGTCAACTCTCTAGATGCTTTATGTGATCATTCTATACTTTTAACAATAGAAATAGTTTCTTGCAATGAGGGGTTTTCAACCTGAGAAGCGTCTCTTGAACTTTTTTATCCATGCAACGTACCACAACTTGATCTCTGGTCAACTGTGAGGTGAAATACTCATTTGCACTTCGACACCAAAATGCGTAGTGCAGCTACATACAACACAATACTTTTGTCTGCTTCTGGTTCTCCAGTGAAGAGTTTGTGCCTAGCCACTACTGAACTACTCTCAATATCGAATAGCTTTTCTAACATAGCGACAGCTTGTTGAAACTCATGGAGAGGTTCTTCACCATCCAACACATCGAAAGGTGGCAAAACGGCTTGTCCTTCAAGACCAAGATTGTGCTCTCAATTTTTTTTTTACTTTCTGCACTGAACCTGATCCCCCCCATGGCCCCTAAATACTTTGTAAAGGCCCTATACCATACTTTCCACCTCACCGGAGGGTCTCCTGGAAGCTGTAAGAAAGGAGGAGGAGCTTGAGTAAAAATGAAGCACAAATATGTATGCACAAGATTAATAACAGCACACTAAGAAAACAGCACAATGGTAAAATTCACCAACATCAACCTGGTAGAGGAACTCACTGCTGCCTCTTTTTTGTTTAAAGAAAGATGAAAATGTAGAAAACAACAATTAGGCCGATTTAAATAAGCAATGCCAATGTCATGCACACTTTGGTATTTAGAAAACATTTCACAGTACAGAATATCGTCCCACATACACAGATCCAAAGTGTCAATTTGCCCCGAAATCCAGTTGATTGAAATGAGAGATGGAAGTTGTGAAAATGAACACTCCGAGGCTCAAAGTCTCGACATGCCACACAATCAAAGAATTCCAAAATGAAGAAAAGAAATTGCCAACAGAAAGAAAAGCGTGTGTCTCACCGGTAAACAGGAATGACTTTGTCCACTATCCGAATGTTATGTAAACAGACAACATGTGTCTCGCCGGTAAAAATGAAGCGTACACGTAGATAGCACCTCTGTGCCTCAGCTCGTTCACCGCACACCCTCAGGAACTCAAAGACGGGTGCAGCCATACAGAGGACACACGTCACACCGCACTCATGAGGCCACAACCTTATCCACTAAGCTAAGGGCGCGAGGCTACCCTAAAATGACTCATACGCAATGCCCTCAAAAGAGCATAGTATTGCCAGAGGGAAATCCTTCTATCCCCCAAACCCAAGCCCAACACCAACCGTATAGTTTGTGTGACCACATTCTCACCAGTATCCAACCCTATCTGTAAGTCTATTTTAAAACACTGGACTATCTTGAATGCTGGTAACATGAGTATCGAACGCCCTCTCTTTGCATCTCGCAAAAGCCGCAATATAAAAGACCATCTAGTGTGAGCAGCTCTACCCAACCCTAAACCGGCTCTAACCCATGATGCACACTGAGGGAATACACCACTCACTGGACATGCTAAATGTGCAAGTGTAATGTTTGTGATTTCCCAATTGAAGGCAAGGAATTCACCTTTAACAATGTTGTAATAAAATCATGATCATTCTCAAATTGCAATACATGTAATGCAATTTATCTTATCCTGTGTCCTTGACGATAAATCTACATTGGCCAAACAACGCAGAAAGTGAAGACACGTATCGGCCAACACCGCAGCAGGGTTCGCTGCAAAACCCAGAATGCGCCACTGGTAGAGCATTTTACTACTGCAGGCCATACCGAACACAACATTAAATGGACTGTGATCAGTGTGGTGAAACCACCACCGAGAGGTGCAGACATCGCACAACTTTTAAGCAAAGAGGAACTGAAACTAATTATCCATACTGGAAGTATCAAGAATGGACTGAACAGAAATGAAGATTGGACCACCTTCTCTGAGAGTCCCTTGCCACTTTGGGCCATATGTAGGTAGGTGTTTTGTGATCGCAAACATTGCGATTCGCAGAATCCAGGGTGTTTGCGATCGCAAAAGTGAGTGTTGCGATGTAGGTAAGTATATTGCCTCGCAAAATTGGGAATTGCAAATTTAGAATTTTGCAATTTTGCGTCACAAGGAATCTGCAAAGAAAATTGCGAATTCGCAAGCTGCGTTCCCAGTATTTGTGAAAATCGCAAAATGCGTCACGGAAATTGCAAATTCTTCCAGCGCACTGAGGAGGACATCCATGTGCACTACAGGCTGCACCCAGACAGTATCCTGGAGCTGATAGAGGAGTTGTCACCTATACTTGAGCACCCCACATAGGGGGCACACACCATTCCCACCATACAGGTGTTGTGCTCACTGCACATCCTAGCATCAAGTAGTTTTCAGGGGGTAATAGCCACAGCAGGAATGGTCTCCCAGAGTGCACTTTCGTGTTTTTTTCACGCTTTCCTTGATGCTATGATGCAGAGGATGCATCGCCACATATAATTCCCAAACACACAGCAGGCACTTGACCAGACCAAACAAGATTTTTACCAAATAGCACAATTCCCCCACGTGATTGGCTGCGTAGACGGAACCCATGTCGCACTGTCACCCCATCACACAATAAGTATGTGTTTAGAAACAGAAAATCCTATCATTCTTTAAACATCCAGATGGTCTGCAATGCTAAACATGTAATCACAGATATAGTAGCAAAATTCCCAGGAAGCACACATGATTCCTTCATTTTCAGACACTGTGGTTTACATCGCAGACTCACAAATGGCGAATTTGGCGAGGGATACCTGCCAGGTAATTGCATGGCGCACACACACACACTAGTAGGAAAGGTCTGAACTGGCAGGACATTACTTAACATCAACCTACTTTTTTTACCAAATACCAAATAGCACAATTCCCCCACGTGATTGGCTGCGTAGACGGAACCCATGTCGCACTGTCACCCCATCACACAATAAGTATGTGCTTAGAAACAGAAAATCCTATCATTCTATAAACATCCAGATGGTCTGCAATGCTAAACATGTAATCACAGATATAGTAGCAAAATTCCCAGGAAGCACACATGATTCCTTCATTTTCAGACACTGTGGTTTACATCGCAGACTCACAAATGGCGAATTTGGCGAGGGATACCTGCCAGGTAATTGCATGGCGCACACACACACACTAGTAGGAAAGGTCTGAACTGGCAGGACATTACTTAACATCAACCTACTTTTTCCCTGCAGGAAGCAGTGCATATGCTGTGTGGGACTGCATCCTCACACCCTACCTCAATCCAGCCACAGCAGCAGAGCGGAGGTACAACAGTGCCCACAGAACCACAAGATGCACCATTGAGAGGACCTTCAGAATTCTCAAAAGCCATTTCCAGTGCCTCCATAAGAGTGGAGGTACCCTACAGTACAGCCCTGAGACGTGTTGCAAAATTGTGGTGGCCTGCGCAATGCTACACAACATCGCTACCAAGAAGGGCACCCCGGTGGATCTGACAGATGCAAACACATCAGATGAGGAGGATCCAGCTCCCCAACGCAGACGTGTAGGTGGAGCCGGGGCAGCTGCTGGGTGCATGAGACGTGATGACATCACACAGAACTACTTCTAGGTGAGAAATGAGTACACAATGCCAAATGATGATGTCCCCAAAAATAGGTTTATTCCCTTAACACCAGGGTTACTAATGTCACACAGCGTGACTGTAAGTATGTTGGTAGCACATGTTGATGTCACAGTGCCGTATAATCAATAGGAGGGGGGAGTCAGAGTATGAATCCTTTCAGTCTCCGTTGTGATATCTCATAATCAGGGGGGGGGGGAAGGATCACTAGTCCTGCTTGAACCAAGGTTTTGCAGGTCGGTAAGTAGGTATCTCCCAAAAGACCTTTGTGCAGGCCTATGTACACAATGAAAACAACCCTTTCAATCGTCATATACTCTTTTGGAAGAGATATATTGACGACATTCTGCTAATCTGGCAGGGAGACACTACATCCCTAAAAGATTTTCACGTTTGGCTGAACAGCCAAGACGAATGCCTAAAGTTCACTTACACAGCCAACGAAAAAAGTCTGGACTTTTTGGATATTACCATTTTCTCAGAGGGAAATACATTACAAACAAGAACGTTTTTTAAACCTACAGCAAAAAATAGTCTGTTGTCTTTTAATAGCTTCCATCCCCGGCCATTAAGAGAAAACCTCCCGTACAGTCAATTCCTGCGATTGAGGAGGAATTGCAGCTCCGTGGCAGACTACAAGATCCAAGCCACTGATTTGAGTGAAAAGCTCACAGTCCGAAACTACCCTAGAAAGGTAATCAATTCTTGCAAAAAACGTGCTCACAACCAACCGAGAGAGTCTCTACTTGAAACTCATCCAAAACCTAATGATGACAGGACTACATGCGTCACGACCTACAGTCCTATCACGAACCAAGTTAAGAAAATAATCAACCGGAACTGGAAAATCATAACATCCAATACCCTGACCTGGCCAAAACCAAGATTTGCCAATAGGAGAAGTAGGAACATCAAGGACCTATTGGCCCACACCAGACCACCACCAAAGAAAAAGAAAGAGAAACCAGGATTATGGAATACTACCCCAGTAACCGGACATTATCCATGCGGGACATGTACCGCATGTGCAACTACAGAACCCACTAAAGAATTGCAGTTACTCCCAAACTTCATTTGGAAGATAAGACGCCACACTAACTGCAACACAAGTCACGTCATTTATATGATCACCTGTCCCTGCCAGATGCTGTACATAGGGATGACGTGCCGTAAGGCAAAACAACGACTCTGCGAGCACCGGAGCAATGTCAATTGCAAGAAAACTACTACCAAGATGTCAACCCACTACAAAGAACAAGGACACACAGTTGACGACCTTCACTGGGTAATCCTAGAGACCCTGGAAACAGTGGACAGAAATGCGGCAAAAATACTTTTTTAGAAGGAGCAACGTTGGGTCCATAGACTCAAAACCGATACCCAGGGCCTCAACGACTCCATTCCTTGGTAATCTCTTAACAGATAACCCCATAATAGAACATCACTTCCTTAACTCTATTACTACCAAGTATAAACTCTATACATATATGTGCTCTACACAAATAACGTGATGTAAACCAAGATGGTCTATAACATCAGGCTTATGCCCCTGAACAAGATCCATTCTTATGTTGACCAAATATGTCGATTTTTCATAAATGAGAATTTATCCCATAATTCCAATTGTAGCCTTTCCTCTCTCGCCATGAGTGGTTACCAGAGAAGTGCTCGATAATGGCCTTGCGATTTTTGAGTCTCTGAGCCCATAAATTCTAATTTCTTAAATTACAGGTCTCCAGACGTTAAATTACATGAGGCTTTAGATTACATACTAAATTAAATCCACACGCGCAAAACGTAACTTGTACATAGTTTTTCATCCATCTCTATCAAGGTTTGGAGTACTAATCTACCCGGAAATGAATGCTCGCGCATTTCCGGGCGATCTTTGGCAGAGACAGCACAAGCTGCCAGGACTGAGAAGAAGGACCGGAGGTATCAGGCAACACCGCGTCTTCGCTTAAAAGCGCAACCGCAAGTATCATAACTCATTTAAAACTGCTACCCCCGTTTTTTGACTCTCTGCAGTGAGGCCTCTCTCTTTCCTGCCGTATCCCCGAGGAAGTACTTCTTCCACATTGTAGAGGTACGCAGATAGAACTTCAATGCCCGACCTTTTTAAATATGCACTTCTCATAAGTACATCGCGCCATTACGTCCAGGAGCTTACCTAAAAGCGACTCAGCAGACATAAACTTCGCCTAATAATATTGCAGAACATAGTAACAACTATCACTAATAGTAGCACTTGTAGATAAGCGCCATTGTAACAATTACGATCACAATTGCTTAATGAAAAATGATATAAAACACGCATCAAAGTGAATTGACACCTAATCACTGGTTGTGTGCAGCGTAATAAATGCAATTCACGAGGCATTTTCCGAATACCACCATGTTATTCCACCTTAGACCACGCATCAAATTAATTAAGTCACAGCGAATTGTAGAACTATGGGCACAGCACTACAGTATAGCTTGAATCACCTCCCTCCACCGAAGCATGATAATGGGAGAGTTGACGCCAGAAATGAGTGTGGTTCATTGAAAAGCATTGCCATTTTCTAGTTACTTTTGGAAATCATTTGATTTCGTGAAAGTACCTTTGTACATAACCGTATGTTTTCCCTACCCCATCTCCCTACATGTTGTATGTATGTCTGTTTATTTTACAGGTACAATGATGCCTTCTACTCCCTGAAGAATCAGGTTACAATTCACCTATTCTTTATTCTTTATACATTTTTCACGTTTTTCACCCCTAATGGTCCTGACGAAAGCCTATTGACCTGTTGGCAACTCAAGGCTGAAACATGTTGACCTTTTTAACTCACGAATGAAGTGCGCTCGAAACCCTAACTCATTCTAAAGCTGCACAAATTATCTTATTAATTGTCCGAATCCAGAATCATTAAAACTTCCTTCTCTGGCTGTCCGGACTTTTTTTAAATCACCACTTACCTCACCACTTATCGATGATCACTACTGCCTTAAACCAAAGGTAAAACCTCCTGGTGGAGGGTGCACACACAACAAAAAAACGACCCGATGATTACGCACGCACGTGTAAACAAAAGCGGGACACATTATATACCGCTACAAGATTATTCCAACATACACGTGTATGAGGGTCTTTTTTGGGAGATACCTACTTACCGACCTGCAAAACCTTGGTTCAAGCAGGACTAGTGATCCTCCCCCCCCTGATTATGAGATGTCACAGTGCCATCATTGTTCTGAGTCAGTTGGTCCATATGGCATGTGTTGCCTCACAAGATGCCATAGGTGCATGTTGCCCCTTCATCTCCGGCATGCATGCCGTGTTGCCCCTCCTGACTGCGCACTGGCCTCACTGCTGTCTTCCCCTGCTCTGGCCTGACGCCCACTCCGGCGCCTTTTAGCAGGAATTGGAGGAGTTGGGGTGCTTCTGCTGGACTGACCATTAGTGTCCAAGCTGCCTGGTGTCCCAATGCCACCGGTGACTACAGCACGCAGTTGATCAAGCGCATGCGTGACCTGCACCAGGCCCCTAGCCACATCCTGGCAGCAGTGTGCCATTTCGTGTTGCATGCTAACGCATCTTCTAGCTAGCATGGAGATTGCAGTAGATTGGCGGCTCACAGCCTTAGTGAAGAGATCCAGGCGGGTATTAGGCGATGTTGTTCCCTGCGCCTGGCCAGCCTGTCTCTTCTGTTCTCCCTACAATGAGCCTCCAAAGCTGCAGACATGGTAATCACCCCAAGCCTTAACTCTGACATATGGCAGGTATGAGTGGCTAGTTGGCACTGTATTGACAAAATTCCTTTGCCTTGCAGGGGCTGTGCATGCAACATGCAGCCCTCCAGGCCTGCAAACACCGAGTCTGTTTCCGAGGAGGCATTGCTAGTGGTGGCCCGTGCCCTGCGTCTTGCACCACTGCCGGTTGCGGTTTGTGTGCTGGAATGCAGTGTGTTCTGCCTTGGGACTTGGGTTGGACCTGTCTGTGAGTCCTCATCGGCATCTGTTGACTCTGACTCCATTGGTAGCAGTGGTGGAACGATTTTGCACTGTTTGGGTGGCGCTGGTTGTGTTTCCCTTGTTGCACCCTGCTCCTCCTGCCCTGCCACGTCCACATCTGTAGCTGTCTCCACCCCTTCAGCCACTGTATCCTGTGTTGTTGGTTGTGCTGTAATATTAAATGCACACATTAGTTGTGTGTTATGTTTATTTTTTTCCAGCACTAAAGTTCTTTATGCAACTAATCACATGACTACTTCTTGTCTGTTTTGCACATTGCAAGTATGACTCTTCCCTATGTACCCTTTGTATGTGTCACAGGACCAAGTATCAGTGCATGGGACTACATTTCCCATAATGCAATTCTAGATGGGCTTGTACACATGTATTGGATTTCTAATCAGGCAAGGGTGTTTGGGGCTGTGAGTGGGATGGGTATGTTTTGGGGATATTGGCATGCATCTTACCTTGTCTGGTGCCTGTATTTTCTGAGCTGTACTGATCAGCCACGCCCATCACAGACTCAGGAATGAGTGTGCCCTCCACCAACTCCTCCAGGGGCGTCGGCTCTGGTGCAGTTGAGGTCCCACCTCCAGTCGCTTTTGCCTCTGCTAATCTGGTGGCCACCCTCTCCTTGGATCTTTGCCTCATATCATACCACCGCTTGCGTAAGTCCTCAATTGAGCGGTGGGTAACGCCAATCGCATTTACTTTTTCTTGTATGTCGTTCCAGATTTTCCTCTTCCTGGCCTCTGGAACACGGAGTGAGCTCTTACCAAACAGGAGGTCTTGTTGCCTCACAACCTCCTCTGTCAGCACCTCAAGCTCCCTCTCAGAGAACTTTTGTTTCCTCTTTCTGCTGTGGTCCTCTGGCTGCTTGTCACCCCCCTGAGAATCCATTTCAGCTCCTTGGAGATGCAGAGTCAAAAGCACACTCCCTCCTCACAGTCTCTCAGGCAGCAAAAGAGTCAGGAACAGGTGCAGGCAATCAGGTGCAGCATGGGCCATCACACTTCCGGGTTGTGATGCCATCATTCTGCACCTGAATTGCTACTTTCCGTTTTTGCGATTCCTTATTAGCGATTTCGCTATTAAGGAATCGCTGTTTGAGTAATCGCTATTTAATTCTGCAAATTTTTGGTAATCGCTATTTTTTTGCGATTTTTCACCTATAGTGCGTTTTGCGATTCCGAAAATGCGATTCGCAGAAAATCGCATTTTCAGAATCGCAAAACTGATTTTACCTACATATGCCCCTTTGTGTATTTCTCCATATTTTTCCTTCTCCATTTTACATGGTGGCTGCCTCCTGAAGGCCTTGCTTCTAACAACCTATCATGTCCTTAATTCACACATGTAACCTTGCCAGCACCATCATGTTTTAAATTAATATTATTCAATGTTTACTTGTTTCCAACTGTACATCATGATTATAATATGGAACCCTTCACTTCTAACCGCCCACAATGGGTCATTTTACTAAATATCCATTATATTTATTGTCACCGTTTTCACTACCCTTCAACCCCTTTTCTTATTTTCTTATTTTCTCGCGGTCGCCAGCTTGTGTAATATCCCAAGTAGTCTTTCTTCACTGCTCACCAAAACCCTCATCCAACATGGCCGCCATTCCTCGTGCCAAAAGCAAGGTAAGTACAGTATTTTACTGTTGTTTATTTCATATTTTTTATCAATATTTTTTGGCGTGGCAACATCGATACTACTACAGTTGTAGGTTTTTTGATTAGTTTCCAGTAGTATGTAACACCTTTTGCTATTTACATTGAACAAACAAAATACCATGCAAAGAAAGATTTTTCATTGCAATACATTCATTGTAACAACACAAAATGATACAAATGCAAGCAAAACGGTGTCAGGCGTCGACGTTTCGGTCCCTCTTCGGTTTACTTAATCCATAGGACCGTCATCAGGGCAAGTTACACATATATATCTACAAATAAATATAAATATGTATAAAACAATCCTTGCATACCAGGTATCGTCCAATCACCCAAAGGGAAAAACCAGAACATGCTCCCTAAGTGTAACTTAATGTGTTCCAAACCACCACCATTGTGCAAAAGACCATGTACATAAAAAAAATATATTAGTCAATCAACTTAAATAAAGGTCTTACCAATAACCACCAGCCGGTGGTTGAAAGGCCTGAGAGAACAAGGATGTCCCAAGATCTAAAAACCAGAACCAAACTACTATTAGACTCAAAGATCTAAATTCGTCATTGTATATAATAACTGACGTGGAAACCATACTCACGAATTGCTTAAATCAATCTGTCGCGTTAGTCGAAAGATTAATGTTTCCTGTGGCAATACATAATAAGAGCGAACCCTTTATTAGTCAAATAATCTGTCTGCATCACCTTGTCGAACCCTGCCACACCATAGCGTGTAACAAACGGAATACTTACAACCGAATCAAGCGGTAACGTTTTAATCACCTAGAATTGAAAAAGACCAATTAGCGCCTATTGCGACTTGAAACAAAATTAGCAGGCCGTATTTCGCTTCTATTTCAAGTTGTAAAAACAACGTGGCTCACACTTACTTTGAATTAGAAGGTGCAGCGTTCAACTTCCTCAGGCCTCGTTAGTTCGGGAATGCCGGCTGCGGTTTTCTATGTATATAACCTTTGGCCTCTGTGGCGTGATGACGTATGATGTCAGCCACTCTCTACGTATGTAATTTGGCTTATCGTAGTCAATAATAATGACTTGTATTACTACCTGAATCAGTAAGACCACCCAGATGACAATTCTAAACCAAGGATTCCTAGTGATTCTATCGGGATCCTGGTCTTTCTGGGCCTATGATGTTCGTCGACGTTTCGACCCTGGTGCGCCCCGGTTGGTGGTCGCGGCGGGTCTTTATCAAGACAGATGGGGGACAGTTTGGGTTCAGGCAGGTGAGTCTCAGCCTGAAACAATTGGCGGCACAATGGCCGATCAATTCTCGTCAGTAGAACGGTTACTGGTAGGCATACGGAGGCGCTTAGTTCCTCTCGTCTCGGTGCATATTCTAGACTTCCCGACCACAGAGACAGCGACACGAGCACCACACCATTCAGTATCAAGGCAATAATATCTCCTTATACCCTGATTTCACACTTGAGAAACAGACCGCCCGCTGCAAATTCCTCCTGGTCAAATGCCTGCCATTGAAAGCAGAAATCAACTACTCCTTGCTGTACCCGGCCAAGCTGTAGATCCAACACAATGCAAAACCTCACTACTTCTCTGATGTCAAAGCAGCAATGCAGTTCTCCTGATAGCTGTCAAATTCCAAGGGCAATCCCTGCGCGTGCTCCACACTGCAAGATGACGGCTACCTCAGCGATAATGAATAAGATGGCTTTCGGGCCATTCACAACAACATGTCGGCCTGAAAAGATTCCTGCTCCGGACCCTTGCACCTCAAACTCTCCCTCCTCTTGTTTTGGCGTTTGTCCCTCAATGACAATAAGGACCTACAATATGCTCCGATCTGATCAAGGCCCTGAACTCACATCGGGCCCTACTAGGGGTCCTTCTCCTACTTGTCAGTCATTAGTTGGTCCATGACTGTGAAGTTTGCCTGCCTCTCTGATGCCTCACAAGATGACTCCCATTTCATACTACTGTTTGGGTATGATTTGGGGAGGGGGGTGGGATAGTGTCTCTCAACCAATTTGAGGGGTTGAGGTGGGTCGGGGCAGGCTATGATAAAATTTTTGTTTTTCCTTTTTTGTTCCCTCCCTGGCACACACCTGGTGAGACACTACACCAATTTACTGCCACCTATGGCAGGCATGTTGAGTGCTGAATGTCCTCACTATGTCATGTATCCTCTCTTTGATAGAGGATGACTACCATCAGCTGCATGACCTTGAACTTCTGCATGCTAACAACCAGTGCTGAGTTAGGCCTCTAATAATAGACACCACATAGACATATGTTTACTCCCGGAACTGCATTTAACTGTGGCAATTGCCCCTACCTTTGGCTGGGTAGTCCGTTTATGCTCAGGTAACTGCCATACTTATTTGCAAAGGGCTGCCTTGGCATACGTGACAGATTCTATGCGATAGAGAAAGGTGATAAGCAATCGTCGCTGGCCCCCAACACACGCACCCAGTCATTTTAGTCTCAATAAATGATCCTAACACGGACAGCCCAGAGTTCTTTGTCAGACATTTGGTGCTTAATCACCACCATGGGCCCTGGAGCTGTTATCTGGGGAGTCCACTTTAATGTCATCCTAGTTCAAATTGCAGACTTCTACGGCGCCTCCAGAAAATGCCATCCCAATACAGCGGCGCAGCTCCACATGCAAATGTGCAACAATTACCTATCCGATGTTTGCCACATGTTGAGGCCACCTGTGTTAAGTCCGCCCATGGTACATGGTCTGGAATGGATTATTGGCTACTCATGCAAGATGCCCTCACCTAGGCCACCAGCATGCTACTCTTGCCTTGCAGTCTACCCAATTGCACCCTGACCTACAGGAGATATACCCTCCTTTGGCCTTCCCACATGCTTTTACTTGGTGCCTAATCCACACTCCGTCCACAACCCGATATTCGGAGACGAAGTCTGAATGGCAATCATTGACTACTATGCCCATAACGAGGGTTTAATAGCCTCCCTAATGAAACGGTGGAAAGCCTTTATAGTCATAATCTGCTGAGTTTGTGTAGCAAAACAGTTAGTCATATTCAAAGTGACACACGCACAACTAGATGCACTAGAAAAGGAAATCAGCTCCCTTGAACTCAAATTTAATGCAACGCAAACTGTGCATGCTGTAGCTGCTATTGGAGAAATTCTCGGCATACAAACAGGAGGCTCAGAGAGAAACCTGTTACCTACCCTGAGAAGCAACTGCACAGTGCTACAGTGAAAGCAACCATCTCGGGAAGACACTAGCTAATATGCTCTGTAAGTCATGGGTCACTGCATATGTCATGGAGCTTCTCAACGACCAGCAAGTTAGCCACACAAAACCTAAGACCTGCTACAGACCATGACATCCTTCTACTCTCATCTGTACAGTGCAAAGGTCATACCTGACGTGGCGGCCCTGACTGTGGAAGAAGTGACCCAGGTGATTCAGATACTCTCCAGTGACAAAGCACTGGGGTTCGTCGGGCATATCACCTCCTTCTACAAGGAATATGCTACAATTCTAGACTTCCACCTCCTGGCTGGCCATGAAGACTCCCTGGCATCCGGAGGGCTGCTGCCTTCCCTACTGAAAGTAGTCATTGCTTGCGAAACTGGAACCCGCTAAACCTGCCAATCGCTGCAACTTGTACAGACTGCTTTCAATGATAAACGTCGACAACAAGATATTTGTTAAACTCCTCGCCAATGGGCTACTTCCTTTACTGCCAGACATTGTCCATCCAGACCAGTCAGGAAGATGTATCCAAATACTTACCTCATATCGTTATGTATATATACTGTTAGGCTAACATGTATGATTGTTTATGAATCTACCTGATGTCATTGTGAAATGTCTGTCATACAAGATGTATCTCTAAACTACCTCATGTCATGTGAAGCGCTCTGATACCCAAGGGTCACGTCCGCGCTATAAAAAACTCTTAAATAAATAAATAAATAAATAATTCATGCTGGGCCGTTCAATGGCCCACAACCTCCGCACGATGTTTGCACTTATGCATGCCATAGACACTCAGCTGCCAGCGGTTGCTGCTTTATTGAATGCCACTAGCACATTAAATTCCCTGTAATGGCTGTACTTGTTCCATCTTCTCCCGCGGCTCAGCCCTCGCTTCCTGTGCCTGATCGGCCTCTATGCGCTTCCCCAACAGTGGGCCTCCACCTCTGTGGAGCAGTTTCTGCCCCATTACCCGTTACTCGTGGGACCTGGCAGGGATGCCCCTGTCCTATTTACCATAGCGATGGAGCCACTTCTTGCTTGGCTGCGACAACACCATGCCCACAAGAGACTCAACTTCACTGCTAAGAGGATATTAGTGTCCATGTACGCGGATGATGTCACAGTGTATATAATAGAACCTCAAACAAACCTGTTCCCTATTATTTGTGAGGTAATAAGATTTGATGGGTACTGTGGTATCAATATAAACTGGGCTAAACCCACTCTATTCTCTTTCACCTCAGGTACACCACCATTCAAATCTCAATACCCCCTGCAATGGACCACTGACCAAGTCCATTATTTGGGTATCTGGCTCAGCTGAGACAGATGAACTCTGGAAGGCAAACTATAGAAGGGTTATCTCCTGTTTCGAATCCCGACCTGGACCCAGATACCCCTTTCCATGGCGGGGAGGAAAGCAATTGCTACAATGATTCTTCTGGCCAAGCTCCTTTATATTTACATCAACCTCTCGCTCCTGCTCACCACACAATTCTGAAATGACTCCGCTCAAATTTGGTTTCCCTAGTCTGGGCAGGCAAACAGCCGCAGATCATATGCCTTTCCAGCAGAGAGGTCTCAATGCACCTGATATGATCTTACATGTGTACTGGACACAAGCCCAATATATTCATTTCTGGTCATATCCCACACAGTTTCAGCCTCACACGGTGGTTCAGGTGGACTAGGCAGACGTAGCCTTGCTACTGTACTATACCAGCCCTACAGACCTTCATGTGTGGAGATTGATACAGTGGCGTGCATTCGCTGGGCAAGGGATGGCCCGTGCGCAGTGCCCAGCTGACAAGTATATATGCTTCCTCAAGCCCACTTGCATGCAATCCCATGCTCCAACGCAGCAGGAAGAGGGTGCTGGAGGGCAAACCCACGGGCGAGGTCTCTATACCTTTGGGGACCTATATCCGGATAGTCAGTATTTGTCTGCACTTGAGGCCGGAGAGTGCTCCTGCCCTACCATGCTAGATGTCCTCTTCCACGGTTAGATATACACTACATGTTGCATGCTGCAAGACCCTTTCCTCTCGCCACCTCCCACACTGCATGCGTTGGAACATTTGTTAACAAACTCTTTCCTCCTCAAATTGTCCCTTGATTGTAAGCTGGGATGCAAGGAAAGACACCGGAGAGTACCCCTGCGGCTTGCTTGGTGAGGGAATAAGACACCAGCCTCCCCATCTCTGAAGCACAATTGATGTATTGCTGCGGAGAGACTGCTGCCCTGTCACCTAATTACTGACATCAGCTCATTCACTTTAAGATCCTTCACAGATTATACCACACACCAGTGCAACTGCATCGTAGAGCCTAATTAATGACGCATGCTGCCTAAGATGCACCACCCTACGGGCCTCATTCCTCCATCTCGCATGGGAAGACAAATACGTAGTCAGCTCCTGAACTGCCATCTACAGAGACGTAGCTCAGATCATTGGTCTTGCCGCAACATACCCCTCTGGTGTGACGATTGGGATATGTCAAAGATGTCCCCCTGAAGCTCGACATCTCATTACAATGCTATTACTTCTGGCTAAAAGACGGTTAGCCATTCATTGGGGGTGGAGACCCATGCCTAAGGCTTCAAATTCGCAGCAAGATGCTGTGTACTGCCAGGAGCAAATCTCCAATTAATTGGAGCCAATGCCACCGAGGTTCCTTCCCAAAGACATTTAGGAACCACTGACAACCTACTTGAGACAAAGAGATCCTACTACCACACCAGAGACGGAGGGGGGCATGACGGCTGCTGGAATAGACCCTCTGCCTGCTGAAGTGACCAGATCACTTGCCCCCTATGCACTCTCCGGCGAGATCAACATGTCTTCACCGTCTGGGAGTAGCGTGCCTGATTGATGTGGACATTCAATCTGAAGTGGTGATTTACTTGCCTTTCTTTACATTAAGGTTATGTATAAACTACTGTGTACTGTAACTAAAATCATCCTCTTCTCGCTGAAAAACAACCCGCTTCCCACCCAGGTCTGGAACTCTGACCTTAAAGCTCTCAATTGTGTTCTCACCATTTCCAGCTCAGGTAAATCCCTCTGGATTAATATTGACCAGAACTTTAGTCTTATTTCTCACATAAAAAATGCAGCAAAGGGTGCTCTCTTTACGCTACATCACCTCAAGAAAGTAAAACCCTTCATTCCTAAATCAGTTGTCCAATCACTGGTCCTGTCTAAAATCGACTATGGTAACACCATCCTCATTGGAACACCTAAAATCCACTTAGCCCCAATCAAATCTATTCTCAACCTTGCTGCAAGGCTTATAACAGATTGCAAACGGTTCTATCACATCTCCCCTGCCCTCAAATCCCTCAAATGGCTCCCCATTGAAGGCAAATCCATCTGCAAAACCAATTTCATCACGCATAAAGCCCTTCATCAAAACACCCCGCAGTACCTATCAGAGAAACTCCACAAAGCCGACAGCTCCAGAGAGTTGAGGAGCACCGACACACTCGCTCTCATTCCCCCTCGGTTAAATAAGAAATCCACACGATCACGCTCCTTCTCTGGAAATGTGCCAACCATCTGGAATTCCCTCCCTATAGAATTATGCTGCAACCCCTCCTACTACAGCTTCAAAAAAGCCCTGAAACTGCACCTTCGCAACAACTACTGGGGTCCTTAATCCCTACACAGGACACATGTCCCAATCCAGCATCTCACTGTTCTGTTTTACACTCATTGATTCCCTGACTTCCTCTTCCCCCCTTCTCATAATCTACTCTATCCTACTTCCTTCCCCTCCTATATCACTAAGTCCCCTTATTATCTCAGCCCGCGTCAGGGCTCCCCTTACTGATCACCTCACTTCCTCTCCCCCCCTCTTCCTATAACCACCCCATTTAACTACCTTTCCCCTCTCATTTAACTATAATCCCCTTATAGCCCCAGCCTCCACTTACCCAGTTCTTCCTCACCCTTCCCCCTTTTAATGTCTCCCGCTATTCATGCTTCCCCCTCCCTCTTTAGCCTCCCCAACCACACTTGTTGTTTTTACTCATGACTCGCTATATTCTAATGTAAATCCGGATGCCTTTAGCCTTGGTAATCACTTCTATCAGTTTTTATTTTTCTAAGAAAAGTTGTCTGTATATGCTGTAAACTGTAAACAAAAACTGTAAACTTCGTACTTGTATAGCGCACTTATACCCTGAGGCCTCTAGGCACTGTACACATACCGTTGTGGAACCCGTCCTGGCTTTTCCCTGTGAAGTGTCCACTCCTGGACACCCCCAAGGTGAAGCCAGGCATCCCAGCGCTGTTGGGGCCGTTGTGGAGATTAAGCAAGGTATTGCCCAGAGTTGCAGAGTGAGACCCATTATTAGATTAGGCACCGAGGCAAGAATTATCAGGTCCCTGGAAATTGAGCCCAAGACCCGCCGAGGCAGGAATTGAACCCTGGTCCCGGGCCAGACCTCTGCATCAGGGTCTGCCGCTCTAACCAATTTGCAGGCAAAATACAGTCGATTACTTCAACTGGAGACGTGTAGCACCCCGCGCACGAACGCGCTCATTTGAGAGCAGGTATATCCCCTGAACTGCTATTAGGGCAGAATGATTTAGTGAATAAAACGGAGGAGATCAAATTTTAAAGTACTCCATTTTATTAATTACAGCTATCGAACAGACAGCGAGAGAGAGAGATAATTGATAAGGGTGCCAACACGAGGACAAAGATCTGAGGAGGTATGCTTCAACAATGCTTTTGCAAACAAGTTCGTGAGTTGACTAAGAACTGAAAATAAAGGTCCTTATGTATATAACTTACATTGAAGATAAAGACACAGATGAAGTAGTGAACAAAACGTACAACTGTGGACCGGCGAAATGCTGGAATACAGGTAAAAGTAGCGACATAAGAGAATGGAGGCAAGAAGATTGAGAATATCTGAGAATTATAACTGAGTACTAAAACAGAATACTTTTTTATTTTATATATACTTTATAGATAAACAAAAGAGACAAGAGCCCTGATGAGAACCCATAAAGTGACGAAATTGGGTTTGAAACGCGTCGGCATTTAAAACAGGAATGCATTAAGTTGCTGTTTATTGAATGATAAATGCTTTTGTGTTGACTTTGTCCGTTGGGTATAAAATGTAATCAGAGAGCATTTTGTGAAAACGAATTCATTGTTGACAAAAGTCTTTGTGAAATGTATAGTGTATATATATGTATTGTTGAATTTTGATGTATTTGTATAGTGAATTTATGTAGAAAGTGTCAAATGTGTTAATGTTTTGTGTTTTTTTCAAACAAGAAATACCTAAAAATAATGAAATAAAAATCAAAAAGGTATGAAGTGGATATACCGAACAAA
Source organism: Lissotriton helveticus (assembly GCF_964261635.1). Classification (NCBI taxonomy): domain Eukaryota; kingdom Metazoa; phylum Chordata; class Amphibia; order Caudata; family Salamandridae; genus Lissotriton; species Lissotriton helveticus. Next base: position 1,425,476,955 of record NC_136068.1, on the reverse strand, counting down.
CTATATAGTAATTTTGGTTTGTTTTCCTCAATTGTGAGGAGGAAAGAAATGTGAGGTTGGCAATCTATTTTTTGTACAAGCTCTAACCATTGAGCCACACTTCCCCATGCTACCTTTATACAAATGTTATTTCTCCATTGTTGCATTATTACCCATGACTCACTGTATCCTAAATGCTAATCTTGATGTAACCATGTAAAGCTCTCTGATACCATAGGGTCCAGCCAGTGCTATATAAAACCTTATAAATAAATACTTTTTATACCCTGACTTCCCTCCTAAACCCTTCCTACCCTTAACTGAGGTTTTTACCTTGTTGATGTTACCTTTTTAAAATTAAGTATGGGCGAAATCAGCGAAATCGGTGTCCGCGAAATCGTGCGAATACGAATTCGCGATCCGCATAATTCGCGAGAAATTGCGAATTCTCATTTTTTTGCATGTTCGCGGGGCTTTTTGCGTGTTCGCGAGCCGCTTGCATGGCGAACTTACCCATGCGGTCGTGTATGGGCACAGCACCCTCTGGTTCACCACTGCCACCCTCTGGTTCATCACTGCCACCCTCTGGTTCATTACTGCCACCCTCTGGTTCGCCACTGCCACCCTCAGGATCATCACTGCCACCCTCTGGTTCATTACTGCCACCCTCTGGTTCATCACAGCACCCTCCGGTTCACCAGTGCCACCCTCTGGTTCATCACTGCCACCCTCTGGTTCACCACTGCCACCCTCTGGTTCATCACTGCCACCCTCTGGTTCACCCCTGCCACCCTCTGGTTCACCCCTGCCACCCTCAGGTTCAACACTCACCACTTCCACCCTCTGGTTCATCACAGCGCCCTCTGGTTCACCCCTGCTGCCACCCTCTGGTTCATCACTCACCACTGCCACCCTCTGGTTCATCACAGCACTCTCTGGTTCACCACTGCCACCCTCTGGATCATCACTGTCCCCCTCGGGTTCATCACTGACACCCTCTGGTTCACCACTGCCATCCTCTGGTTCACCACTGCCACCCTCTGGTTCACCACTGCCACCCTCTGGTTCATTACAGAACCCTCTGGTTCACCACTGCCACCCTCTGGTTTACGACTGCCACCCTCTGGTTCATCACAGCACCTCTGGTTCACCCCTGCCACCCTCAGGTTCATCGCTGCCACCCTCTGGTTCAACCCTCTCACCCCCTGGTTCACCACTGCCACCCTCTGGTTCATCACAGGACCCTCTGGTTCACCCTGCCACCCTCTGGGACAGCACTGCCACCCTCTGGTTCATCACAGCACCCTCTGGTTCACCCTGCCACCCTCTGGTACAGCACTGTCACCCTCTGGTTCACGACTGCCACCCTCTGGTTCACGACTGCCACCCTCTGGTTCATCACAGCACCTCTGGTTCACCCCTGCCACCCTCTGGTACAGCACTGTCACCCTCTGGTTCACCACTGCCACCCTCTGGTTCACGACTGCCACCCTCTAGTTCACCACTGCCACCCTCTGGTTCATCACTGCCACCCTCTGGTTCATCACATCACCATCTGGTTCACCAGTGCCACCCTCTGGTTCACCACTACCACCCTCTTGTTCACCACTGTAGATTATGGGGGGAAAGCACACCTGCCCAGCCTCAACTGAGATGAATTAATTTGGGGCTGGTTAATGTGTCACTGAATCTGTGCTTCAAGTCTGGCACCTGCTTCCTTAGCTGTAAGTGCTTCCTGTTGCAGTTATTTTTTTTACAGGAGCATTGTGCCATACTTGTAACTATTCTCTGACCCTGCTTTGAGGGTCAGAGCAGGGTCAGAGAATAGTTGCAAGTAGGCAACGGAACTCTGGAGGGGCCCCTCAGGAAGCACTACAGGGAATGGTTACAAATTAGCTTGAACTTTTGCACCTGCTAAGTGCTTTCAGTTTTCCAAAATTTGTTTTTCTGCCATTTCGCGAGATTCGCGGGGCACGAATTCGTGCAAAATCGAACTTGCAATCCGCAAATTCGTGCGAATTTGCTGATTTCTTTCTTTTTGCGTGTTCGCGTGGTTTTCTGCTTATTCGCAGACCGCTTGCAGCGCACCGACCCCGAGGTTGCCCATGCGGTCGTGTATGGGCGCGGCCATCTTGTTTGCGTGACGTGTTTCCGTTTCCGGGCGCTTTTTGTATGCTTGCGTCGTATGCAGCGCGCGATTACGTGTTCATGGATGTTTTTGCGTGCTCGCGGGGAAAATATTGCGCAAACTTACCCACGCGGTACTCTATCGGCGCAGCCATCTTGTTTTTCATTCACTGCTATGGTTTTGGGCATGCCACCTTTCTATCCATCTCACATCTTCGTAATCCTATGTTTTTCTGAACTTTTTTGTCTTTTTTTGCTTATTATCTCTCTCTTCAATTTCCTACATCTAGATGTTGTGTTTTTTAAAACTTTTTGTTACTTTATTACCTACTTTATTTCTTTCGCTCTCTCTCTTATTTTTTTTCACACCTATTCTTCTTTCTTTCTTCTTGTGCCCAGGACCATGGCTAAGGGAGGCGACAAGGGCAAGGGGAGGGGCCCAGCACCCCGTACCCGGCTCCCTTGCGGGCGTTTGAGGGCAGAAGAAGTCCAGGCCAGGGAGATCTTCTCCGCGGTGGAGGTGGCCACCTTGATGGTATTTGTGCAAGTCCACCTCCCTAAAACCGTGGCAGCAGGTGGGCGGATTGCTTCCGGTTACGGCCTCCGGGAGCGTCGCCAGCTGTGGGAGAAGGTGTGCCGGCGCATGTATAAGGAGTCTGGGGTCCGGCGCACCTACCAGCAAGTGATGCACCGGTGGAGTGACATCTTGGACCGGGAGCATGACATGCTCGACCTGCTCGGTGTGGAGATCCCTGGCCTTGGTAAGTGGCTATTTAATAACTACTTTTTTCCTTCTGCTCTGTTATATTGCTAATCTATTTTTTTCCTGAAGAGTACGAATGCTGCTGATTTGATTACATTGCAGGTAAATTGATGTTTAAATAGCTTCTGTCATTGCAGGTGCTCGCCTGGTTATTGGCGGTGCTACTATGCTTACTTGTTTGCAACTTTTTAGTCATTTGAGAGCATTACTGCATAATGCTAGAGACAGTAGACTCAACTCTAGTCCTTCTTTGTACTCCTGCTGCTGCCACTTTGAAGAGATAGTGGTGGATTGATACGTTGAGTATATTATTTATTACTTGTTATAGGACATTTGTTAGTGGTCTGCAATCATGATGACGGACTGTGTCTGTCGCGCGACGTCTCGTGCTGCTGAGTGATGGCAGTCGTAGTAGAACCTTTTTGTTGATGTAGTTAGTGAATTACATAATTTTCCTATTAGATGGACTGCGAATCCTGCAATACTGTACTACTATCCTCCTAGTTGACCAGATCAGATGCAATTGATGTTAATTTGTTTCCCCGACATAATTTTAGATTGAGTACAAAGAAATCAAATATTTCCCAAAAAACAATCATCCATGTTGTGTTTCATTATTTCATGATCACCAGGACCTCCCAGGGGCAAGGCGGCGGCGGCGGCGGCGACAGAGACTCCGGTGGCAGAAGGTGGAGAGGCTCAGTCCCTTGCAGGCTCTTGTGCTGGCCCCAGTAAGTTGTTCTATTGTTATATTAATACTTATACTTCCCTAACTTGTACAGCTCCTATTCATTACAATCTGGTTCCTAATAATTCTATGTTTTACAAAATAGTCTTTGATCTTCTTCTAATGTAGACTACTTTCTACATTCTTATCCTGCCTCTACCATCACTCTCTGTGCTACTACTACTTACAATTATGAGTCGGTCTGTGTAGGTAGCTAAGCTTGCCCATTCTGCAAACGGTGTGAAACAAAACTCTGATACAGCAATAGCTCTAGGCACTGAGTGCAGTCCTCTGGGTTGCCCTTGCTGTCTATTCCAGTCTTCTTAATGTAAGTGCTTTGACAATTTCCAACAACAAAATGTCATTGTTTACACCAAGTAAAAGGTAGCAGTTGCCTTTTTGATTTGAGAGGAGCACATCCCACACCGCTAGTGTTTCAGGGACTATTCTGCACACAAAGAAGTATGGACAAGATAAATAGGACATTGTTGATGATAGGTGCAGTTCGACTTTCGACATACCTCAGTCCGAACAGAAGTTGCACCCCCAATCCCCTGACCGACTATCTAGAATGTCTGACCAATGATTTTACGACCCAGAAGAACAGAAGAAGACTACCTACGAGTCCCGGCCTATCTGAGTCACTGAAACATGACTGCCAAGTGCAGTAGTTCAAACCTTTCCGCTCACTCACTCGTGAACAAAAACCACACAGTGTTTGTTAGTTTTAAAGTTTTATTTTCAATTAAGAAATGAAAACATTATTTCTTTATTTTTAATAGCGTAGTATTCTGATGGATGAAGATGACGTTAAAGTTTAAACAACATTCCCATGAATGAAATTAGTAGGACTCAAATTTAATAATAGTTAACAGACACAGGAAATTATTAGAATAACTGTGCGTGAGCCCCCACCTTGTTTAAAGTACTTAAAGTACTGCTGGTGATGACTCAGTAGTAGTTGGTGAATCGTCTGGCAGAAGGGCAATGGAATCTTCTTTCTGTAATGAGAAAAATGGTGCACGTTAAGCAAGCATTCATCAGTTGTCATAAGAAGAAGTGTAGCATTTAATGGAATAAGTATATAAAAGGTTAACACCCTCCCCAAAACCGTTACTTTTTTCAATCCCAGTAATAAAAAATGTGTTTTGTAACATTTTCTTCCATTACTGGGATTGCTGGTTTTTTTTGTCAGTAAAGTACAAGGGATCTATAATTCGTTTAAATCTGATAAGTCTATCCAGACCCCACACCAAATCTTAGACTCACCTGAACTCCCTCACTCCCTTCTCACCCTCCCCTCTATCTCACAGGTTAATATGGAACTTCTGGCTGTAAAAATTAAGTCTGGATCCCCGGAGGACCCTGTTAAACCTGAAATGTTCAAATTATTTCAAGATTCCATCCTGGCGGAGGGTCGGGAGTTGATTAATAGATCCCTTCAGTCTTCCACCATCCCTAAATCGTGGAAACATGCGAAGGTTGTCCCTCTACTAAAAAAGCCCACCATGGACCCCTCCAGGCCTGAAAGTTTCTGACCCATCTCTCTGCTCCCCTACTTGGCCAAGGTGGCAGAAGCACATGTGAATGCCATCTTGACCAATTATTTGGAGAGCAATGGAATTCTGCATGAATCACAAAACGGATTCCGGCCTAATCACAGCACGGAGTCCGCTTTGTTGGCCGTTACTGAACAACTGAGGGCGACACAAGATCTGGGTGGCACGTCGGCTCTGGTCCTGCTGGATTTGAGTGCGGCGTTCGACACGGTCTCCCATAAGATCTTACTTAGAAGACTATGGGAGATCGGAGTCCGAGATGGAGCCCTGGATTGGTTCGCGTCTTTTCTATCTGACCGTTCCTTCCAGGTCCATGCTCCACCGTTCTCATCCAGCAGGTTTCCATTGAGCTGCGTTGTTCTGCAGGGGTCAGCGCTCAGTCCCACGTTATTCAACGTATACGTCCGTCCTTTGGCAGTGTTGGCCAAAGAACGTAAGATCAAATTAACTTCCTACGCGGACGATACGAAGTTGATTTTTTCCTTTTCCAATGACATCGAAACTGATCAAGCCAAATTTCAAGACGACATCCTGGCCCTCTCTAGTTGGATGACCATGTACTGCCTGCAGTTGAATTCATCAAAAACTGAGGTACTCTTGATCGGCAAGGAAACACACAAATGGGACTGATAAGCGTGGCTCAAATCCACCCGAGTGACTTACAGCACTCACCTATTATTACCCAATAATAAGCCAGCCGGACAGTAGAGAAGAATAAAAACAATTAGTTTTATTACGCCATAAGCTCCCATATGAGAGGGCCCTGTTCGACCTCACCCCTAAGAGTGCGCCGAGAAGGACTGACTCACGTCATTACAGTAACACATTATAATGCGAAAAAGCAGAGTAAGGCACGCCCATTTGTGGAAAAGTACTGAACCCCTGAGATGGTGAACAATGGTCTCATACAGTAGGCATCTGCACCTGGGATTGCAACATTCCCCTATCAGCCCCCCAAGGACACGGAGCCAGGCTTGAGCATCTAAAGCACATGAGAACAGAGTGATAAGGAGTTTCGCTGGTAGTTTCAGTCACAGTGGGCCGAGAAGCAAAAACTGCTGACATGTGGAATATTCCTATTCCTACGGGAGGGGGAATGAGCAAGTGCAACTCGCACGAATAGGGAAATGCATCAAAATGGTGGCACACAGTCTAAGCTAAGAGCACTGAAATAATGTCACACGCATAAATGTATAACTAATAGAAGAATATAAACGTAAATGCATAAATGAATATATCAGTAGTCAGACACATTCTGCTAACTCATAAGCATAATGTATACAGTGGGCGGGGCATGGATAAATGAAACCTATCAGACCCTCCTTTTAGCAGACTGTGGCTAACTTTATTAACTAAAAGGAGAGCCTTTACATCAAATTCTAAGGGCCAGCATAACATGTTAACCAAGAACATCATCATCGATAAGCATCAGCCAGCGGGGATCATAAAGTTCAAGATCATTGGAAACAGGGAATTGTTTTGACCGTTTTTTAGAAACTCGTATGTTACTGGCACACATAGAGCAGCAAGGAGGAAGGCAGTACACGCAAAGGCAACATGTCAGAAGGACACCAACTACTCCTACTAAACCCATCAGTATTTTCCAACCCCAGGAGGAGAAAACACCCCACAACCATGTCTGCAAGGACCAGGTACCTGTGTCCTGATGGAGTTCGGCTGCCAACCTATGGAGTTTCTGTACAGCTAAATTAACCGTCGGGGCGGAGTCAGGGATATACACACAGCAAGAGGTCCCGATGACGCGACAAGCTCCACCCCTATCTGCAAGGATGACGTCAAGCACCATCCGATTTTGGATCGTGAATAATCTCATAGCCTGCATCTCAAGAGACATATTTGCTGCAATGTCAGTCTCCGTAGTCACCACCTTTTCCATCACCCTCGACAGACGCCTAATGGCTCTACTATTAAAGATAGGACCCCAGAATGGTAACAAACCCTTCGAGAAGTCTGTGAATTGTTGCCCAGAAGTGTCAGTCGGATCGACGTCCTCCACCTGGAGGTCCCTCCTTTTGCGCAGTCCTTCCATGACGGCAAACCTTCGGTGAGTTTTATGATAATCTGAAGGTGCCACATAAACAGGTGGGAGTAAATACGCCAAGTAACATGTTCCACCCCAACCCTCAGGCAACCACAAATACCCATTATCTCCACATACAAAATAGATATTCGGGGGGGTAACCATTGAAGGACTGAGGGGCAGGCAAATCGAGGCAGTCACATTGCAAAGGCTGTCACCCACTTTAATCTGACCTCTACCCTGAATACAGAAGTAAGGTGAGGGCCCTACTGTCGCTAGGGGTACCAGAGAATGACTAGTACTATTTGCTGCAGGGGGATGTCTGTATGCTAGGGAAGAGTTCAACTGTAGAAAACTCTCTCACACTTTGTCAGTGTCATTAGGCATCGTAAATCGTTCTATCTTTTTCGAACAGGTCTCGAGGAATTTTTGGTCAAAACGTCCATCAGTATACAACCGTCCAAGGGATGAAGGGGGCAGAGGGCGTACTCGCATTGTCAGTGTTGACCCACTACCAGGGAGTCGTGGGGACAGAGAATCAGGCTGCTGAAAGAACTTTACCATGCCTATCAGGGTATACCAGCCCACACAGCTATTCACAGGAGTCAATTGAAGTGCCAGTAACCTGTCCTTCTTATATGCAGCAGAAGGAAGCAACCCGCAGACCCAACAGTCTGTCACATTATACACAGCATGTGCATGATGCAAAGTTTTTATGAAAACATTATCACGATAGCCCTTTCTCATACATTGTTCACCATAGTCAACAGTGATCATATTATGCTCTGGCAAAGTTGAGGGAGTAGGAACCAGCTTGTGGACAGGGTAAGCTTCATCCAGAAAGAACAATATTCCAAGTATTATCAAAAATATAATAATGAACACCACAATAGCCACAATTTTTCCTTTTCGCGGCAGAGCATGCCATGGGGAATCGGGTTCGGATCTGCGAGGAGCAGCAAAAGGCTGTTCCTCCTCAGGGATAGGACGGCCAAAGGGATACATGTCTCCTAATGAACGGACCAAGTGACACCCTAAAAGTTCAAAACACTAGGGGCTCTACTAAAAATTTCCAGACACTCCAAAACCGGCCAGAGGGGTGCTTCGCCCTTCAAAGCGCCCATCTCCCTATGTCCGTAAAAGCCTCATAGGCAGGCTTTTCAGTCTCGCAAACCCTAATCCCTCGATGGAGTCGCACAACTGCAGCAACTCAGGAGCACTGAACTTGGGCCCACACACAACTCTAGCGTCCCGTTCAGCAGTGTCTCAATAGTGCACCAGGGCTCTTTCAACAGTCCATCCCTATCGCTAGGCTAACCTGTTCAAAATAGTCCACTTCTAATCCCTATCTCAGCCCTTCTTCCAGTGCTCAGTTCTTTCGCCTCTCTTTTCTGGGCCGCAAGTTATAGCGAGTGCTCCCTCGCACTTCAGGATCTGTGAACAGAATTGGTGAATCACTTTCAAAAGGGGTGGCTTCCATTGTTTGTGCACTGCGACCAAAAGAAGCCTCGCTACTTGTACTCAGGGCTGGCCTCCGCGCGCTCTCGTTGTGTTCCCCCTCTGTCAGTAAAGCATCAGAGAAGGGGATATATCTGGGCACACGCTCGGTCTCATGATCTGCAACGCCACCTCGGATCCACGCATCATAAGGTAGAGGTAGAGGAACTTTCTTCACATGGGAGGCATGCGTCCACGCCTTCCGACCCTCCACTCGAAGTGCGGTGCGGGTGGTGAGGAGCACCAACTTTGGTTCGGACCATCTAGGCTCCAGACAGGACTTCCGCTGGTATTTCTTCACCACGACCCACTCCCCTGGGTGGATGTCGTGGCCCGGCCCCTCAGGCAACGGCTTCAGTGTGTCTGCTACCTGCTGATGAATAGAACGAAGATCTTTAGTCAAAGCGTACAGATAATCTGTCAACAAAGGATATTCAATCTCTGAGAAACATTTGGGTCTAGGAACACCCCACACATTGGTGGGCCTGCCAAATATAACATCATGGGGAGAAACTGCTGTCTTAGAATTCACTGTTACTCTTGTGGAAAGCAAGGCAAGGGGAAGCGCGTCTGGCCAACGCAGCCCTGTACTCTCCTGTATCTTGGCCATTTTTAACTTCAATGTACCGTTAAATCTTTCAACCAAACCTGCCGCCTGTGGATGTTGGGCTGCATGGAATTTTTGAGAGATTTGTAATCCCTTACAGATCTGTTTCATCAGTTCAGCATTGAAGGACGTGCCGTTATCGCTCCAGATCACCCTGGGTAAACTATACCTACTAAAATACTCCTTGATCAACATCTTAGCTGTCGATATGGCTGTACAGTCCTTTGTTGGAAACGCCTCCACCCACCTACTGAATGAGCATACCACCACAAGGACGTATTTAAGGTTATTCACCCTTTCCATTTCAATGTAATCCATCTGGATCACTTCAAAGGGGTAGGATGGAGGTGCGAAATTGCCTACAGGGACGGGTGTTCCCTTACCAGGATTGTGTCTTAAGCAAACCATGCACTGCTGTACCAAATGTGTCGCCACCCTGGAAAAGTTCTTATTACTCCACACCGGATCTAATAATTTACATATCCCTTTTGTACTTATATGAGCTGGTCCATGTGCCATCGTCACTACTGGGAGAACGTATGCATTCGGGAGCAACCATCGTCGTTTGTCTGACACATCCGTCCAACACTCATCCGAGTCCAACCGCCCCCCTCCATCCTTCCATTGTTTCAACTCCTCCTCAGTTGCTTTCTCTTGTATGTTCCGCACACTCTGTACAGTGTCTGCAAACATATTAACATCTGGTACCCACCTAGCTGGTCCTGCCACGAACATTCGTGGAAGTTTTGTCCTAGCAGTTTCTTTAGCTGTTTGGTCTGCAAATGTATTCCCTCGTCCTACCTCATCCACCACTGCCTAGTGTGCACTACATTTAATCACAGCCAATCGTTTGGGGAGTGTCAAAGCTGTCAACAGTCGTAATATCAATGGGCCATTTTGAATTTTCTGTCCATGTGATGTCAAAAATCCCCTCTCCGCCCACAGTCTCCCATAACTATGAGCCACGCCAAAGGCGTATTGGCTGTCTGTGTAAATACTCACATCCAATCCTTCACTTAATTCACACGCTTGCATCAATGCTATTATCTCTGCAGCTTGAGCTGAATTGTACAGGACTCTAGAAGTCTCTACCACTGTTTTTAAAGTCGTAACTGCGTATGCTGCCGTTGTGGTACCATCTGCTAATTTAAAACAGGACCCATCAACATACAGCTCCCCATCGGGATCATCGAGGGGCTTATCTGTCAAATCTACTCTTCCCTTTGTTTCCTCCTCTGTCCGAAACAGGCAATCATGGACCTCATTGTCTTTCTCATCTGAAGGGAGGGGTAATAGCGTGGCTGGGTTCAGGGTGGCACATCTTTTTATCGTTACATGTGGTGCAAATAATGTAATCTCATAACCCGTTAGACGAGCACTAGTTAAATGCTGCGTCTGTGTCCTGTTTAGCAAAATGTCCACGGCATGTGGTACCATTACTGTGAGGGGTGAGCCCAGTACGAGCCCTGCCGATTGTCTTATCGAGACCGCAGCAGCCGCTGTAGCCCTTAGACAGCTCGGCAGTGCTCTTGCCATGTTGTCAAGCATAGCAGAGAAGTAAGCACAAGGTCTCTGTTTCCCGCCGAAACTCTGAGTTAGGACAGACAGCGCGCAACCTTCCGACTCGTGCACGTAAAGTACAAAGGGCTTCTGGTAATCGGGTGTTCCCAAGACAGCTGCAGAACATAAAGCAGTTTTTAATGACTCAAACGCTTCCTGACATGCTGGAGTCCAAGGTAGGGGTTCGCGCACTTCTTTAGTAGTCAGATACAGAAGGGGTTTTGTTAGTAAAGCATAATTAGGTATCCACTGGCGACAGTACGATGTTATGCCCAAAAATGCGCGCACCTCTCGCTGCGTGTTAGGTATAGCCATGTTAGTTATCGCCTTGATGCGCTCCGGCGTCAGCCTTCTCCCCTCATTCGATAGGAGATGACCGAGGTAGGTAACCTCCTGTCGACAGTATTGGAATTTAGGAAGAGACACCTTGTGTCCCTTACAGGCCAGATGGTGTAACAATTTAACAGTAGACTCACGGCATCCATCCTCCGTATCTGAGGCAACGAGAATATCATCTACATACTGCAACAAGACATATTCCCCTGTGGGAGCTCCAAATCATCCAACTGTGCTTTCAGAGCTTGACTGTAAATACTGGGACTTTCCGTATAACCTTGGGGAATTCTACAAAATCTAAAGCTGCGGCCAGCCAATGAGAATCCGAAGAGATAACGGCTATTTGGATGCACAGGGATACTAAAGAAAGCATTCTTAAGATCCAGTACAGAAAAGTACTTAGCTGTGGAAGGTATCATGGTCAAAATAGTGGTGATATCGGAGACCACCGGATACTGAGGCTCAACCACCTTGTTAATGTGCCGTAAATCAATCACAAAACGATAGACATCAGGTGTACCCTCGCCTGCATCACCTGAGGGTCTCTTAAGTATCGGAAGGATGGGGCTATTGCAACTGTTAGAATCTGTTTCTTCTACTACTCCAGACCGGATCAAGTCCTGTATTATTTGCAGCAGAGCCCTCTCCCCATCCCTAGATATTTTATACTGGGGTATCCGAGGCAACTTCGCTCCCACCTTAACTTTTATGGACACTGGGTCAATGTCCATCTTCCCCACATCAGTATCGCTGCTGGCCCACAGACTCCCAGGAACACCCTCCAACTCAACCGGGAGGGGCTCATCTTTCGAGAAACACTGCTGCGCACGCGCGACAGAAGGACCCAACGTGAGGTACACACCGTCTGGGGAACAGTAAATTGTAGCATTCAATCTTTTCAACAGGTCCAAACCCAATAAATTCTCACCACAATTCGATGTTAAAAGAAAAGGAGAGTCAACAGTGAAAGGGCCAATCGTAAGTGCAAGAGGCTTAGAGATGGGGCTAACCACTGGGGTACCGGAGAATCCCACAGAAATGTTAGTCTTGCCAGACAGAGCCGCCCCGGGGACCTGGGAATGTGCCACAGAACTTTTCGTAGCACCTGTATCCACTAAAAATTTCTGAGGGGATCCCGACAAGTCTGCCGTTACATAAGGCCCACGTTGATCAACATCCACAGAAACAGGTCCCTCGCTCTGCCCTACGCTGTCCTAGTTATAAGAAAATCCTGTCAGGTCATCCATAGCATATGCATCGTTATAGTACTGCCGATCTCTGTAATCGTCACCCTCCTTTTGAAAGTGTTGCCTGTCTCTTCCCCCGTCGAAGTAATTCCCACCCGGTCTCCTGCCTTCTTCAGACTGCCTATTATCCTTATTCGCGTCTCCCCGTCCCCGTCCCCTGCCCTGTCCGGCAGTGGACCGGAGCAGTGGACAGTCTTTCCACCAGTGCCCCTCCTGTTTGCAGTTGGCGCACTGGTTCTGGCCCAAACGCTCTCTTTTCTCTCCCCTTCCGTAGCTACCTCCTCCTCGACCAGCCGCCATGGGCGGGGCTCCACGTCCCCATCCCTTCGCCACTTGCTGCAATAACACCTTTGTCTTCAAATCCTTCGCCTTCTTTTCTTGCCTGTCCTTATTTTCATTTTCCCTATGCTCGTAATACTGGGCCATACTCAGAATCCCAGAGGGAGTGGATGTCGTCCATGTACTCTCTGACGCTTGCAATCGGGTTGATATCTCTGGCAACAGATTCGTTATGAATCTGTTAACAAAAAGTCGCAACCCGCCATCTTGATATATATCCTGCCCGCTAAAATCCATGAACGTTTCCTCAAAACGGGTAAAGAAATCTGAAACTGCCTCATCCTTTTTCTGTCTGCAGGCTGTCAACTTGTCCCAATCTACCTTTTTAGGTGGGATGAGTGAATGCATATACTTTATTATTCGCCCTGGCAGCGCTAGTATCTCAGCTTCGGTTTTTCTCGTGGCTTCCGCTCCTTATCCCAATCTTTGAACTCTTCCCAAGTACCACCCAGCTCTTCTACATGATCTGAACCCTTCACCTGTCTCCACACATCCACGGGAACCAATAATCCGAAAAACAATTCAATATCTGCTAAAGTCATGACCGTCGAGGAAGCTGCCTCTGTTAATTCCTTGTAATAAACCGTTGGATTTTTTCTCGAGTCAGGCAACTGAGCCTTCAAAGCTAATACCTCGCTCCTTTTCCAGGGTGTGTACACCCACTGTTCCTGGAAATGAGCGTCGATACGAGCTCGGGTCACAACCTGTGTTGTAGGGTCTCTTATCTCGGGTACCTCCGGGTGGAATATAGGATGCACTTCCAGTATCGGGTGTACCCCAGGGTAATGGCGTTCCCCCGCCTCTGGCAACTCGTTTCTATATTCTAACAGGAACCTCAGACTACGGAACACATCCCTTATTCCAGTGTTGGCCCTATCGGCATTATTCTTGATATCTCGGAGAATCGCTGGCGCCTCCCCACCATATCCCTGTTCCCACAACGCTATCAATGTCGTCGACATATGCCACAAAGCATGTTGCTGCATCAGAGGCTCATAGTCTTTCATGGTAGACCAAATGTCTTCCAATGAATAAATGTTATTTCTGGCCCATTGGCAATCTTGGTTGGCTACCATTGTCTTCTCATCCAACCCAACAGCCGAACGTGTAAGTAACTTCCGTACCTGAGTAAACAGTCCGCCTCCCACTCCTCTAGTGAGGGTCAGTAGCGCGCTCTGAGGGGTAGCACTGGCTGAAACATCGGGAATAGCAGAATCAGTAGAGAACACCGGGGAGAGCACAGCAGGTACAATTGGGCTTGCCGCGGGGAAAGAGAGCAGGGGTGTAGTGACAGAGGGGGGAGTTCGTTCAGCCACGGAGGAAGCAGGTGCACCGGACAAGGGAGGGGCACCCATTTGGGGAACTGAAACCGCCGCCGAGGAAGTGGAATCCACCAACACGGGGTACAAAGACTGCGGGGCATATGGGGGAGGGGGTCGGGTGTTCAAAATATCCTCCATCTCATCCTGGTCATCTTCTCTCACCACATAGCTCTTATTATCCAATAGCCTAAAACGTCTAATTGCACGTTCAATTCGCTGCTCATTCTCTTTCTTAGTGTGTTCCCTGGCTTTCTGCGCCATCGTCTGTGCCGCTCTCTTTTGAATCACTTTCTCTTCCCTCATTTGCCGTTCTCGTACCTCCTTCTGCCACATCCGCAAAGAATCGAACATACTCTGGCGGCTGCGCCTAGCAAACAATCTATCTTGTAAATAATCTAACTTTGCCCCATCAAAAGAGCCAAGCAAAGGCCACTGTAAATCCACATTATCTTTGGTATATTTATGCCACAAAGTAGAAAACAAAATCAGGGGTAAGCCTTGCTTAACGTACATGTCGAAATTTGGAGAGCCCTCCACCGGGGCAGGTTGGCTCTCAGCCAATCTAACGTCTGAGACATCGCCACAGCACCCTAAGCACCGTAATTTACTGAAACACGGCATCCTGTTCTCACACAGTCACACACTAGCAGAAAAACTTGCACCTGCACTCTTGCGCACTTACCGGTAGATCACACTCGCAACTTCAGTACATACTACCTCAAATCCGTACCAAAACACGTGTTACACAATGGGACAAGGCCTGTCGACCAAGTCCTGGGGAACCTGGATCCTACCGCAGACCGAACAGCGCACACCCGCTATTCCGAGACTGGGGAACACATCCGTCTCCCGGGCAACACTACAGATCGGCATGCGCTACACCGCGTGGGACTCAGTGCTCATCCCCGTGAACCACCACCCTAGGTGTTTGGGTGAGCCCCGAGATCCCTCCGTGGCAAGCCACCCGCCGCCTACAGTATTATCCAGTCAGATGACCACAAAACAACGTTCACCCAATCTCAGCCAAGTCTGTCAGAGCGCCACTTGCACTCTGAGTTCCCCGGAGCACACTAGCCCCAGGAGCACGCCGGCTCCTCCAATCACCAGAGACGCACCGGTCCCTCGGAGCACTCCGGCTCCTCCAAGCAACAGTCGGACCACTCACCTTCTATGCGCGGTACCAACTTCTACCGTTCTCCACCTCCGGCTGCCTGGACCAACACGGTCAGCTCCAAAGTTCCGCCTTCGGGACTCCGGCGTAGGATCATGGACCGGGACCTCTTCCGATCAGCAGGGCGGGGCAGCGCTGCGAGAACCAAGCTCGGCATCAAGTGGGTACCCGGGCCCACCGTGCCGACCAGAGGGTCCCCGGCCTTCTGCTACCCCCTTACGGGTGAGAAAGGTCCTAATCGCGGAGTCCCTGTTCGGGTGCCATCTGATAAGCGTGGCTCAAATCCACCCGAGTGACTTACAGCACTCACCTATTATTACCCAATAATAAGCCAGCCGGACAGTGGAGAAGAATAAAAACAATTAGTTTTATTACGCCATAAGCTCCCATATGAGAGGGCCCTGTTCGACATCACCCCTTAGAGTGCGCCGAGAAGGACTGACTCACGTCATTACAGTAACACATTATAATGCGAAAAAGCAGAGTAAGGCACGCCCATTTGTGGAAAAGTACTGAACCCCTGAGATGGTGAACAATGGTCTCATACAGTAGGCATCTGTACCTGGGATTGCAACATTCCCCTATCAGCCCCCCAAGGACACGGAGCCAGGCTTGAGCATCTCCAGCACATGAGAACAGAGTGATAAGGAGTTTTGCTGGTAGTTTCAGTCACAGTGGGCCGAGAAGCAAAAACTGCTGACATGTGGAATATTCCTATTCCTACGGGAGGGGGAATGAGCAAGTGCAACTCGCACGAATAGGGAAATGCATCAAAATGGTGGCACACAGGCTAAGCTAAGAACACTGAAATAATGTCACACGCATAAATGAATAACTAATAGAAGAATATAAACGTAAATGCATAAATGAATATATCAGTAGTTAGACACATTCTGCTAACTCATAAGCATAATGTATACAGTGGGCGGGGCATGGATAAATGAAACCTATCAGGACGATCACTGGTGGTCCTCCACCTTAGGCCCTTCCCCCATTCCCAAGATGGAAGTAAAAAACCTTGGCATTACTATGGATGACTCACTTTCCCTAGAGTCACATGCAAAAAGAGTGGCTGGCGTATGCTATGGCCGCCTACGGTCGCTCAAACCTATTTTGGGCTTTTTTGAGCCTCCTGTACGCCAGACTATTGTCCAAGCCCTTGTTCTATCTCATATAGATTATTGTAATGTTCTAATGTTGGGCTCTAACCGGACAGCTATCAACAGACTCCAAAGGGCCCAAAACGCTGCGGCCCGCATCCTGTTTGCTCTGCCAAACACTGCCATACGTCTCACATTCTGCGGCGCTTACACTGGTTACCGGTGACACAACGCATTCAATTTAAGGCCCTCTGCCTACTACATTACTACATACTACATTTTGCGAGATCTGTGCTCCTCTTATGTTCCCACACGTGCCCTCCGTTCAGCGGATCTTCATCTTGCCTGCACTATTAAAATCAGAAGGAGCAGAGTGGGAGGCTGCTCCTTCAGGTACCTGGCTCCGAAACTGTGGAATTCGATTCCCCTGGAAGTGCGTGCCATAAACAATTATTTGGCATTTAGAAAGCAAATTAAAACGTGGCTGTTTCCCTCTACCTAAGACCTTTACATAACGCCACATGTCTTCTCCTGGGGCTAAGTGGCTTTGTTTCAAACTGTCTGCTAGCGCTGGGACGCCCTGTTGCTGGTGTAGCCATGCGCTATATAAGCTTTTTAACATTAACATTACGAGACAAAATAGGGGGTTGTGTATGGCATCTGAAAATATGACATGTTTTTCCTAGACGTCACAACATCTGATGCGGCACAGATGACCACCAGTGCCGGGGCCAGCAGTGCGGAGGGGTCCACTCTGGATGCGACGGCGCTAACAGGAGGAGCTGGCAGCGGATGGTGGTAAGTTATTATACTTCTTACTTATTGAATTTTTTTTGAGTAGGCTCGTAAAGGAGTGTATGATGTACTGTACAGTAGTATACAGTACACTAGTATAAGTACACTGTACTGTCAAGAACATTTACTAATTTAGAACTACTTTTTGGGCTATCACGGAGAAGACAGTCAACCTTGACTTTTAATAGCATTAGCGGCGGTACTTCTCTGGTAACCAATGGCCCCCTCTATTTCACTTCAACTCAGCTGGCAAATTTTTATTGTGAAGCTAAGTCATATCAGATGTAGTTTAGGGATCTGAAGAACGAAAAGTTAAAGAAGGGTGAAACGAAGGACGAGCGAGTCTTAAAATGTATTTATGACTGTAAAGAATGGTTTTGTTGAATGCAATTCAACAAATCACGGAGAAGACAGTCAACCTTGACTTTTAATAGCATTAGCGGCGGTATTTGTCTGGTAACCAATGGCCCCCTCTATTTCACTTCAACTCAGCTGGCAAATTTTTATTGTGAAGCCAAGTCATATCAGATGTAGTTTAGGGATCTGAAGAAAGAAAAGTTAAAGAAGGGTGAAACGAAGGACGAGCGAGTCTTAATATTTATTCATGACTGTAAAGAATGGTTTTGTTGAATGCAATTCAACATAAGAAAGAAGACGGCGGTTTCCAAAATATTATGAAAAGGGTGTTAGTTGGTTGTTGACAAAAAGAAATGTTGGTACATTTGAGACATTAAGAAGAATCATAGACGTACTTTGGAAGCCTGGATGTTATCTTCTTTATCCTCCTCGTCGATAGCAGAGGTGTATGATGTAGTAGAGCAGACGCTGAGTGGATGAAGTATGGCCAGTGGCAGTGCCACCCCTATAGAAAAGTAAGACATTCCTACCCCCACCTGCATTTACTGCTTAAAGTACTGCGAGTCTGCATCATCATGGCCTGTGTCTGTATTTCTTGGGTGAAAGCTGAGTGAGCTGCCATTATGGCGGCACCACAAGTTCACGTACCAGTAATTTCTTTTGCAAAACAAGAGAAAACAAGTAAAGAAGGCCTTTTTTTAGTACTCTCTGACTATGTATGTAGTAGTGAGTCACCCTACAGTGCTGCTAGTGGAATTCCTGAAACTCACAGTGTCACAGGCTTACAAAGACGGCGGAAAGATACATGCCAAAATGTTATACTGTGTTTGCTATTTGCTGGTGTTACTGAGTGTCAACCTTCCGTTGAATTATTTTGACTTTATGTTAAAGACTATTGGCTACAGTATCTTTCTTCATAGATCCTACTCCCAAAAAGCTCACCCGTAAGGAGATGGCTGTCCTGGCCAGGGCCCGTAAGCTGGAGGCTATTTGTGTCGAGTATCGGAGGTTGTGGGCTCGGGAGCATGAGGAGACATCAACATCTACATCCTCCTCCACTGCCCCGGGTCCACCAGCCAGAAGCCTCCAGCCAAACGGAGCCGTGGCCTGACAGCCTCCCGCCGCCGCCGCACAGCAGCAACAACATCAGCGCCCCCCCCCCGATCCTGGATCGTTCGTGGGCGCCGACTACGCAAAAGAGTGGACTACCTGGAGCGGTTGGCCGAAAAACATCAGCGCCAGCTCCGGGACCTCCGCAAAGAGCAGCGGGACATGAAGCAATGGCTTGCAAAACTACGCCACCGGAGGAAGTGACTGTCCCTTGCCCCTTTTTTAAAGACTGTTGGGGGGGGGGGAATTGGGTGTTTGGGAAAGGGGACTTTTGGACATTGGTTGGGGTTAGGTAGGGGGTGAGTTGGGTTAATTTATTTCATTTTTTGACTACCTCAATATATTTCTTAATAATTATTTTTCATACCAAAACATAGTATACTCGTTCATATTATTTTGTGTGGGGATGGGCGGTGGTTACTGGACGTTTGGTTTCTTCCAACTTACCAGCATGAATGAAACATCTAGTCCTGAAATGTACCAAAGTGCCAGTAACCGAGTTAGTGAATTCAGTAGCCCTACTAGTACTTTACTAGTAGTACTGGCAATCTCTGCTCTACTCCCAGTCCTAGCCCATTATTCTACCTCTCCAAAATGCTTATCTTACCTGTGATTCGTGTTTCAGAATCGGGGTAGCCCCAGAGCTGGCTGCATTGCAAATGGTGACTAAGGTTGGTTGTTGACTTGAATCCTCAACGGATGCTATATTATTGCTGTGCTGGTAGCAGTAGTGGTACACACTTGCAGTATCACCATATGAAAAAAAGAGGAAATTAAACATTGAGTGGCCTGAGCGTAGTATTAGAAACAGTACAATAGATAGTACGGTGCAGAACAGTGCCCTAAATTGTAGCCTAAGCAGTGCCAACGTAAGGTAAGCATTAAGCATTAGATTGTTCACGTCGTGTAGGAGGAGGATGTTCTTATTATCAATCCACGATGGCGCACATGAACTTCTGGTTGCTTTGACCTTATCCTCCCCAGCAAGTGTGTGGAATTTATTATTGTTGTCAGTCACACCTCAATGAAATACCACACAGCCAGAAAGAAGAGGGTTAGGGTTTGAAAATTGGATGGGAAATGGGGTTTTTTGGGAAAGTTTGGTAGAGAGGAAAAAAAACACAGCATGGACAGTCAAACAACAAATGAAGAGAAACAAATCTTTGGATTTGAAGATATTGATAAACCTTTAAAGGGACATAAAGGAAGTGCACTACTGCATGCCAGAAGTTGTTTACTAAATGGATAGTTAGCTTACTGAAAAGTAGTACTACTACTTACTGCAACTTACTAGTAACTACGAAGGAACATGTTGGCAGTACAGGGCTGCAGTCATTACGCAATTTCACTTGCCTCTCTGCCCTCAGAGAATAAACACTTAGAACATTAAATTAGTGTTAAACATAGCAAAGACGTATCAAATAGCTGGATGGATGAATTTGAAGCAGAGATCAAACAAACGCACAGAGTCACACTCGTACAAGTAAGTTCAAGTTCACAAGAATATCATTTAAAAGATAAAGAGAATTTTGGATACTGTTACTGTTTTTTGTAGTTGTCCCGTTGAATTTGTGAAGTTGATGCATCCAGCCATTCCTCTTATTCGCGGTACTCCTTCATTCCATCGGATGCTCCGTCGATCAATCTTGGTGACCAGACACACTGACTGTCCACTGCCTGCCTGATGCAGATTTGGGAATCGCTAATTGTAAGCCTGAGTAGTACATCGAAGGCACAGGGTAAAAGCCTGCCTGTAATTGATGATGGAAAAACACAACAGTAAGTGTTAAAGACACCTCGGAGAAAAAAATATATAAGGCACGCTGTGTAGTGCAAAAATTATACTGTCACTTTCAGAGATGACAATCCCCAAAATCTAGAACACCCCATATTACCCTCCCAAAAACGTGCAGACCACTGCTGCTACCTCGCAGAGGCCTAATTTCAAATCGTGCCAAAACGCACTCAGAAAGTATGGCCAAAACCCCCCTTTTCCACCATGGATTTTCTTCAAACCATTTGCAATCAAAATTAGACATTCCAACAAGTGTTCCAAAACCCCACCCAGTCGTAAAAATCTAGAACCCCCGCCCAAACACATGCAATACAATACTGCTAACCCTAACCAGCCCTAAGTTAAGAATAGTGGCAAACGCTTTCTTTAACTAGGCCAAATCCTCCCTTTCTTACCATGGATTTTCTTCAAACCACTTGCAACCAAAATTACACATTCCCACGAGTGCTCTAAGACCCCATAACCCAGTTGCAAAAATCTAGAACACTCTCAAAGACATGCAATACTGATGCTAACCCTAACGAGCCAGCCCTAAGTTAAAAAAAGTGCCAAAAAGCTTTTCAGCATGGATTTTCTCCAAACCACTTTTATCAGGTATTAGACCTTCCCAGCAATGCCCCAAGACCTGCCAACCCACCCGCAAAAAAGCAGAACACCCCCAAACAGGCAAAAAGCAAAAATGGAAAATCTCATATTTAGAATCGGCCTTCTTTCAATTCTGTCCAAACGCGCTGTGCAGCTAGACCATAACTCCCGTTTTCCACCATGGATTTCCTGAAAAACAAATGCAATCAACATTAGACTGTGCCAGCAGTGCTCCCAGACCCCCCGACCCAGCACCGCAAATCTAGAACACCTCAAATAAACCCCCAAAAACCTGCAATACTGGTATATTGAAAACATGGCAAATTGCGCTGTTCACAAAAAACAAATAGCAATTGGTTTCAACAGAGACAGACATCCATTGCTGTTCACTGCATGCCATCTTCTCATTATTCATTACCTGTTCTACTTTATGTCCGCATCTTCTTCGGAAAGTGAGGGCCCACAGGGCAGCCTCTCCTGTAAATTTCAGAAGTAGGTCTGTCAACAATCAGCAAGCATGTAGTCAGTCCGTTATTTCAGTCCCACTTGAGGGGACTCGTCTACGAAGACAAAATGTGTTTTTTCTCCATAATCCATCCATCTGCCTTGAGGGAAATGGATAGGAGGAGTCTGGAGGAGGAGGATAGAGGAGCATGATTGAGTTGTGAACTTGTGAATATCTGAATGCAGACTGCGGCACCTTCAAATCAATAAGGAAAATAAGATGAAGACAGTGCTGATGATGGACTTATTGTGATTAGGTGTAGAGTTTTGTTGTGGTAAAAGTAGCAAAACAAAGAAAGACACACAGGAATAAAAGTGAATAAGTACGAAAAAAAGGAAGTAATTTTCAGTCCTCGGTGTCAGGGAAGCAGAGCTCATCCTCCAAGTCCATGAATTGAGACGGAAGTAGGTCTGGTGACCGAGAAGAACTTCCGTCATCGTCACCTAAGTCGGTGTCCTCTTCTTCCTGCGTGCATTCACGTATTTTGTAATCGGGTGGTATGAAGTGCTGATTCATCTTGATTATTGTTAACCTCTCCACATTTTTGGGCAAAAGGCGGGTCTTTTTTGAAGTAATAATGGCACCAGCAGCACTGAAAACACGGTCAGAAGACACGCTTGCGAATGGGCAAGACAAATAATTTAGAGCCAGGTTGGTGATCAGTCGCCATACAGAGCTTTTCGTATACCAATATCCCAATGGGTTCTTATTATGACAGACCTCTGTTGGGTCATCCAGATAGGCCTGCACCACCGACTCAAGGTTCTCCAGGGTTGATCCACTTTGCGTACCATCTGCGACCTTTTCATCAGTGGACCGAGCTAACCCTTGCTGAGTTAGCCAATCCCCTTCCGACAATATTTGTTTGCAGCCTGGTGCAGGTGAGGATGATGATATGGTTGCTGGTGTCGTTAACGGCTGTGAGGGAAAGTGACTCCCTTCGGCCACGGATTGAGAAGTGGAAATTGACGCCGGATGGCCTACTGATTCAGTTGTACATGTGCTGCCTCCTTGAAGGTTCTGCCGGTCTTTTTCGAGCCGAGTGGCTGACACAGCTAGCCAATGTTTGTACTTTGAAACATCTGCTTCAGAAAAAGGAATTAAAGTATTGGTGGGCAGTGCCTTTTTGTACCGTGGATCAAGAATAGTGGCGCAAATGTAATGTTGTTCTGTATGTATCTTTTTAAGCCTTTCATTGTCAAGTATGCGCCATAATAACTTCTCCGCCAAACCATATGCTTCTCGCTTTTCACCATCATCTCGGAACGTTGAAGACACCTCCTTCAGTTGGTGCTCTAGCATGCGCAACAATGGGATAGTCCTCCCTGCTGACTTCATGGGTGAAGAGCTCAAAAGGACGAAGCATGTCTGTCAGGCTTGCAATTAGCTTCCATTCCTCCAACTCTAGCATCATGTCTTTGTGAGTAGAACCCAGTTTAAAGACAAACTCATGTATTACCTCCCACTGCTCAGACAGACGCTCAAGCATGTAAAAGGTTGAGTTCCAGCGTGCTGCCACCTCCTGGATTAGTCCTTTGACTGGCAGTTTACGTTCATATTGAAGGCTGCTCAGCTGCTTCCGGGCCTTAAAAGAATGGTTGAAATGTGTGCAGATTTTTCGGCAGATGGTCAGTAATTTGACGACTGGCTCTTCTGTTTTCAAGAAGGCTTGCGATGTTAATACTGTGCACCAAACACGGCACTCTGAAATAGCCACCGTTGTCCATGGCCTTAACTATATTACTGCCATTATCCGTGGAAACATAACCAACTGTGAGGTTTCTTGGATGCAGCCATTCATTGACCTTCCTGTTAAACTCCTCCAAAAGGTTAGGTGCAGTGTGAGATTTCTCCATGGCAAACATGCCTACTGTTGCATGTTTGCGAGTAGCTTGAAAAACAGCGAACGGATGATCGATGGAGAACGTCTGCAGACGCTACGCGTAACTTTAAACTCTCCGTGACCAAGGGCCCTCAAGCCCGAAATGCATTGGAGGCCAATGTTTAAATGTTATGGATAACGACTGTTGGATATGCTGTTTAATATTCAAGTCATCTATGATCAAAATGAATATAAATTACTGAAATGAAATAAACGAAGAATACAATACTAAAGAAGCACTTGTGTGTGATCCAAATTGGTGTGCCTCACCAGGGGATGTATCAGCGGGGCTCCGCATACACAACCAAGTTATAATTCAAAGTGTTTCAGACGGATAACACTACCCTTGAGTGCACCCAGAACTTATAAACTTCTACCTACCTTCTCGTTGTGCACCCCTCCTTTTCCACTATTTTGTTTCTTGGATGCAGCCATTCATTGATCTTCCTGTTAAACTCCTCCAAAAGGTTAGGTGCAGTGTGAGATTTCTCCATGGCAAACATGCCTACTGTTGCATGTTTGCGAGTAGCTT
Organism: Lissotriton helveticus; assembly: GCF_964261635.1. Lineage (NCBI taxonomy): Eukaryota > Metazoa > Chordata > Amphibia > Caudata > Salamandridae > Lissotriton > Lissotriton helveticus. The sequence continues at coordinate 1,425,453,019 of NC_136068.1, read as the reverse complement.
GAAAAACTTCCTTCGTGTCAACATCTTTGAGTTTTAACAGTTTTTCGACCCCTGCAAAAGAGACCCAGTGTGCAGTGATGCACATGTAATCAAGGGCTTGGCAACTGGTCCACATGTCTGTTGTCATGTGGATAGTGTGAACAGCACTCTTCAGAATAGCTGCGCCAATCACCTCCAGCACATCTTGATGTAGTGCTGGAACAGCAACCCTTGCAAAATAGGACTGGCTAGGAACCTTCCATTTAGGGCAGACTGTTGCCACCAATTCACAAAAACCCACCCCTTCCACGAAAGAGAAAGTGAGAAGGTCCAGCGCTAGCATTTTAGCCAGCTTTGCGTTATACAGACAACCGTTGGGTGATTGCGTTCAAATGGTGCATCCGACCAAAACATGCTGCTAATGGTGCGCTGGTCCGTTTTACGTGATGATGAGGATGATGATGCAGACTTCAAACCAGTTAGGCTCATTGATTTAGTTTGTTGCATTGGTGTCTGTCCCAGACTCTTAGTGTGCCTCATACATGTTGCAGGGGTAGAGGGTGTGGGCGCTACCACTGCAGTGCTGCTGCCAGGGGTACTGGGTGTACCAGAAAAAATGTCTGTCGCTTCTTCACTTCCCCCCTGCACGATCAGCCTCTCGTCATCATCATCAGATGCAATTTCAATGGATACATTGGGATTTGTTTTTATTTTGGCTTCCTCAATCTTCCTCATGTGTGCTTCCCAAATGATAGTGTGGTGTTGCTTGAGATGACCTCTCTGGCCTCCGGTACCATAGTTGGTACCAAGCTTACCCCGACTAACGCATGCTTTACAAATCGAACAAACGACCATGTTTTCCGCCTTTTTGCTAACAGTAAAGAAGTCCCAAACTGGGGATTGGAGATGTTTGCTGGTGGTGGAGGCGCTACTTTGACTTTCAATGCCAGATGAAGTGGAGGATGGGCGTGGCTGAATTTGTTTCTGATGTTCAGCACCACTACTTGAGGTAATGGAGGTCGAACTGGATGGAGGTCCCTGCCCGCGCTTCTAACGAGAAAATATGGAAGCTGGAGGTCGTGTTGGTGTTGTAGTTAACTGCGTTGGTGGTGGTACCAGTGCCACGCCGCCCACATCCCGCTCAGCATCCATTCGGCTAGGGTTAAAATGTTTGTCTGATGCATGCCCGCTGTGGCTGGAGTGACGTCTGTGATGACTGGGTCATCGTCAGACTCTTCATCAGCAGCAGAAGGCACCACTTCTTGTTCATCGTCAGCAACCATAAGTCGAAGCCTTGCGGGAACCTTCCTTTTAGGCTTAGCTACCTTTTGTCGGCTCATGGCGTGCCTCACTGTCAGACTGCATTGGTGGGTTCAATCAAGATCAAGGTCATCAGAATGAAGGGGGCTTGAAGAAGAACTTGTAGTAGTAGCAGCCCTCCTTAACCTTTTTCTTACTGGGTATCTGGAAAGCAATGGATCATCCTCAGGAGGAGTGGATTCCTCGGATGATTCTTCCACTTGAATATCAATTTCCTGATGTGTCCCTACTTCTGGAGGAACAAGCGTTGTAGGCAGTTGTGCTGCTCCATGAACCTCTAGTGGCACCTCTCCATGCACCTCTACTTGCGCCTCTCCTTGTGCATGTACTTGTGCCTCTCCTTGCCCATGTACTTGCGCCTCTCCTTGCCCATGTACTTGCGCCTCTCCTTGCCCATGTACTTGCGCCTCTCCTTGCCCATGTACTTGCGCTTGTACTAGTTGCACTTGTGGTTGTCGTTGCGGCTGTGATTGTTGAACACTCGCCAGCTGAGTTACACCCGGCGTTGATTGGATGGTACTTTCTTGTGATGAGCCAACATCACTGGTCGATGGTGATAGAACAACCAAAGTGGCTGCCGCAGCAGCACTCATGATCTTGGACCTAACTTGGCATGGTGGCACTGACCCCAATGAGGCAGAGGTGCTGCTTCCAGCTTGGTCCCCGGCGGACACCGCTGTCATTTTTTTCTCCCAAAAAAGGTGTCGGTGGGCACACCCGTCTCCTTGGTAGGTGGTGCCACTTGCTTCTTCTGCTCCTTCTTACTGGCAGTGGCACTGGCAACTTTCTTCGCTGAGGTGCTACGGTCACCTTTCTTTGGGCCCATCTTCTTCAGATGTCAGAACAGCAGGCCGCAGTTGCACGAGTTGCAGAGTTGTCTTGTCTGTGGCCACACGTGGCATCGCGTGACGTTGTGCTGCACACACCGCTGCAGGACTTCTTCCTGGCACTGGTGGTTATCTTGTGCACCTAAAAGCAATGGAAGACAGAGGAACAACAGTTATACACCCCAAAAAGTCGAAAAACACATAAAAATCACCACAATCCCATGCCATCCATGCCCTCAATGATGTTCAAATTCAAGACACCCCACAGAAAGACTAGGCCCATGCACCACTGAGTACCCCTGGGCATAATGGATGAAAGCTAGGCAAAATGGGTGCAGGCCTGAGAACACTGCCTGCCTTCAAAATGGCCCCTTGCCCCCCAGCACATGGCCCGGCCCTGCCTGTACCAGCACTCAAAATGGCCCCCACCCACATGGCCAGTCCCCAACAACACCCCCAAAAATCGAAAAACACATAAAAATCACCACAGTCCCATGCCATCCATGCCCTCAATGATGTTTAAATTCAAAACACCTCACAGAAAGACTAGGCCTATGCACCACTGAGTACCCCTGGGCATAATGGATGAAAGCTAGGCAAAATGGGTGCAGGCCTGAGAACACTGCCTGCCTTCAAAATGGCCACTTGCCCCCAGCACATGGCCAGGTCCTGCCTGTACCAGCACTCAAAATCGCCCCCACCCACATGGCCAGTCCCCAACAACACCCCCAAAAATCGAAAAACACATAAAAATCACCACAATCCCATGCAATCCATGCCCTCAATGATGTTTAAATTCAAGACACCCCACAGAAAGACTAGGCCCATGCACCACTGAGTACCCCTGGGCATAATGGATGAAAGCTAGGCAAAATGGGTGCAGGCCTGAGAACACTGCCTGCCTTCAAAATGGCCCCTTGCCCCCAGCACATGGCCAGGCCCTGCCTGTACCAGCACTCAAAATGGCCCCCACCCACATGGCCAGTCCCCAACAACACCCCCAAAAATCAAAAAACACATAAAAATCACCACAATCCCATGCCATCCATGCCTTCAATTACGTTTAAATTCAAGACACCCCACAGAAAGACTAGGCCCATGCACCACTGAGTAGCCCTGGGCATAATGGATGAAAGCTAGGCAAAATGGTTGCAGGCCTGAGAACACTGCCTGCCTTCAAAATGGCCCCTTGCCCCCCAGCACATGGCCAGGCCCTGCCTGTACCAGCACTCAAAATGGTCCGCACCCACATGGCCAGTCCCCAACAACACCCCCAAAAATCGAAAAACACATAAAAATCACCACAATCCCATGCCATCCATGCCCTCAATGATGTTTAAATTCAAGACACCCCACAGAAAGACTTGGTCCATGCACCACTCACTACCCCTGGGCCTACTGGCTAGTGAGGCTTTACAGGCACCCCAAAATAAAAAAAATAAAAACATATAACAGTGAGCTAAAATTCCATGACATAAATGAGAATTAAGTTTAAAAAAAAATCAGAGAAACAGTTGTATCATGCACCCATGACTAACCCTGGGCCTACTGGATACTGTGGCTAGCTACCCACCACAATATATATTTTGTTAAGGTTTTGAAAAACGTTTTAGAACTGTGGTTGCCTCAACTGCAATGCCCCAAACAAACAACACCAACTTACTTGTAAAATCTCAAGTCCAAAAGTGATCCAAACTCCAAAGTCCAAAAAGTCCTCAAATACAAAAATCCACCAGCAGCAAGAAAAAGTAATCCTTCCAGCTCCACAGCCAAATGAAAAGTGGCCAGTACATGGACAAAGCACTGGGAGGAGCCTGCTGGACAGGAACAGGAAGTTGGAGAATCTGGGGCACTTCCTTCCTCCCACCCCACCCCAAAAAATGGACTCCTGCACCAAAAAGTGCAGCCAAATGTCAATCTGAGGGGTTATCGTGATCAAAATCATCATTTTCACAAGGTTTATGCTTCCTGTGGTGGATTTCTTGTGCAGGATAACAATTTTTGCAATTTCGGGAACGCGAGATGTTCAAACCTCCTGCCGGAAGTCAGCTGCGCGCCGTCGCGGACATTTATGACGTACTCGCGTTGTCAAACTCTCGCCGTGCAAGATGGCAAGCCGCGATGACGTAATTGCGTTCTAAAAACTCTCGCGCGATCACGCAGCAAGATCGAAAATGGCGCAGCACACGCAACCGGGAGAAAAACAACTCGGCAGGCTCAGAGTCAACGCCGCGCGCGCGATATTGTATTTTTCAAGCGCGACCAAGCAAAATAATTCGTAGCTTGCGAATTTGCGAATTATTGGGTAATTTCGCGTGATTCGTGGATCACGAAATCGTCAATAATTCGCAAATTCGCCCGCGAAACGGATTTTACGCCCACACTTATTCAAAATGCCCAAAAGCTTTTTTAGCACTATACATTTTCCACTAAAGGGTACAGTGTAAGTGAAAAGTTTGAAGTGCTCCTATTCCCTGTTGGAGAATATTCAAATATGACAGGATGCCTCTGGTGCCAAAGTAATGGGCAGTCAAATATAGTCATCAACCCCTTGCCTTAGTGATATGCAATAGGCTAAAACCTCAGTCCAACTACGCAGGCTTATCTGGATCAATGCAGCACTGATCAATTACATCAACTAAAGAGGAGAATTAGAAAGGCAAATAGAAATTCTAATAGCTTTAAAGTGAGGTGAAAGACCGAAAGCGGCTAACAAAAAAGCCATCTGTATTCTAAATGCCAAATAGTAGCGAAACAATTACATTATTTGCTCACTATCTGTGAGGACAGCGACTCTGAGAAATTCTTCAAATATGTGAACAATTTTGATGAGTGAGGTCTATACCTCCAGGCAACCTGGAAATGGTGGTCAAAGTGTATCTGTGCTAAAGAAGGTAGAACACCACAGGAGAGCCACCAAGGGGGATAGAAGGTCTTTAATTGTGCAAGGAAAGCTATGTCACAGCCGAGGGGATTGATTATAGTGGGTAGGCATATGATATTTATTTAATGACTCTAAATGTTCCTTTTGAAGGAATGTCATAGACTGCAGAATTTCATCCTTCTTACCAAATCCATCATGTAATGTATTTTTATTGGTTTTAGGTACTTCTTCTATGTTCTATGTTGTCTCAAACACTGTTTTATCACAAAATCTTTCATGAATTTTTATTTGTACTCTTTTTATCAGAGAGATTAGATATATTGCACTATGCACTTTATTCCTTTATGATGGCCAGTAGATTTGAGTCTCCTCCTACGGGTACTATTTCGGTATGCCAGATGACATAAAGGACCCATCAGTAGCCATTTTAGGGCTTTCTCTAGAGGTTTTTGCTTTTCTGGCACATTGTCTTAGTATGTAGGTATTTTATTGAGGGGACTCAATTAGATCCTTCAAACCACATGTGCTAAAGGTCGCAATTTGTATTAGTTCAATCAATTGCATTGCAGCATATTGAGTTTTGTAATTTATTGTGTTTTATGAAAGTTTAGTATTTATTCAAATTCATGAACTGAAATAAAGTTGTTTGATGATGAAAAGAACTTAAGACTGACAGTGTTCCTATCCCTAATTGGTTATCAGCCTTAGTGTTGAAAAAGAAAGGTTATTTCTGGTCCTCTATATCAATTCAAATCCAAATTAATAAAAAAAGGGTTTCTACTCATTCCCTTTGTTGGAAAGTGGATTACTAGTAGTGAGGCCCTGGTCAAAGTTTTTTATCTTCTGCCTTAGAAACGTTTCTGGAACTTTTCCTTCCAGGGTCCCTCGAAGCTCTCAGCCATTCTGGATTTGGTGATAGTTCACCGGCTTGCCTTGCGACGAGCTCCAGGTCAAAGTTATGGAAGTCATACCTCCGGAGTTCCTGCAGGACGAACCAGAGATCCAGGCCTGCTCACAGTTTAAGGTGGGCGACTTGACTTTTGCAGTTAGTCCAGGTCACCTCTTCTATGTTTAGACTTAGACACTTTTACTGAGCTTTTTCCTTAGGGATCCCTTGCTGCTCTTCACCAGGCCGGCTTCAGTGAGGGTTCATCAGCTTGGGTTTCAGCTTAGTCACGATAAAACTCTGGAAATCAGACCTCTTGAGGTTTTCAGTGGGATGAACTTAGACGGCAAGCCGACTCGCGGTTGAGGGTATCTGGCTTGGGTGGCCAAGTCGAGTCGGTCCACTTATGGAGCTTTTTTCCAAAGTTGCTCAAAAGTTCTCCAAACTTCTGGAAGTTCTTCCTAAACTTACTCCAAGGGTCTGGAAGCTCCAAGATGGTCTATGAAAGTTTGGGACTTCAGTTCCCACAATCCACATGGACAAAACCCTTACAAATCCCCTGGTAGTACTCCGGGCTGAGGATTCTTGGTGGTGATGTTCCAGGTGAGCTCTGTTAACCTGTAGCTAGCTAGACGTCCACTCTTTAGTCCTTGTGTAGCAAGTTAGTTCCCCAGGGCTGTAGTTCCAGATTGTGCAGCAGGCGCAGTCTTCAGAGTGCAGGGCCTGGTTGGTGCAAATCGAACTTCTCAGCATGTACCCTTCTTTTTCCTCTTGTTTCAAGCAGCAGTTCTATACGTATTCAGTGTTCTCTGGGGTCATACAGGAGGGCACTCCTGTCCAATGAGGTGCAGGGCAACACCTCAGAGCATAACCATTTTCTCCAAAGTGTAGCACAATGGTCTCCTAGAAACCCCCATTTCTCAAAAATTGATTATGTCAGAATTTTCAGCAGAGGAGCAAAAGCTGGCTAAGCCGTACTTCAAGATGGTTTATTTCCATACTGTCATTCCCCCATACATTGGCTCATTTCTTCCTTAATCCTGCCATCTGGCTGGGTTTAGACGGTAGGGCAGTAACGGGACATGACTTACACTGTCTGTCCCCTCCTTGAAGAAGATGTTTTACAACCCCTCCCCCTGCTCTGGCATCCATAAGTAGCAGAACTCTGCCCTCCAAGAATGGCTGGATAACCCCAGGGGCTACTTATCACCTCATCAAAACAGCCTGGCTAATCCACTTAACTCTGATCAATCATGTCTCATACCTTATTGTTGGATTTATCAATACTATTCTAGGAAGTCCTTGAATGGTATTTTCATTATTCTCCTAGTGGGAATTATTAACTTATGTGGCTGGGGATTTGCAATGGGGAAAATTAACTGCCCAATTTCTCCAACACCAGGACCTATAAAAATGCTTTTATAAGGACCCTGCATCTAACTACCAGACCCCCCAACCTGGGACACCTAGGGGAGACCTCAGCTGTTCTGAACATACAAAAGTATTGTTGATCTTCACTCCACAGCACTCCTAGCCCAAAAGTTGATTTGTGGAAGCACTTTACTACAATGAGAAAACGACATGGACAATTTCACTCTCCCCAAGGCATATAAAACCACTTTTATAAGGGTTCTTCTTGTACGTTCTTGACCCTCCACCACTGAAACCCAGGGACAGTCAGAGTCAGTTACCACATGTACCAGTCAGCAAAAAAATGGAGGTGCCTAGGGCACAGGATGACTTTGCAACAATTGCACTAGCTAAAAGATTAATGTGGATTTTAACAATGTTAAAGTTAGGCATTTGACACGCCTTCCTGCTGCTCTGACTTCAGGCAAATGGCAAGATTTGCTGAATAAATATGTTCTACTTAGGACGTGGGATATACATATTTATATATATATAGTGAGGTGCTGAGTGCTCATTTGTTGCAAGTCATTCTTACTTTGCCCTGTTATTTGCCTTGCGATAACATGAAAGAACTGAGCGAATAAACTTATTTGTACTGTTTGTTCTGTGCCTGTTCCTGCTTTGCCTGGTGTTAGGGTTAAATCATGCATATGAATGAATATACATAGAGGCAGCTATAGGGACTCTTGTGACATCAAACTGTGATAGCTATTGTGGTAAAGAAGCTTTGTGAGCAACAGGATGCCGTGGGTCATTCACATGTGCAGTTCATAATGTCAATAAGGTTTATTTTACATTGTTGGGCAATACAGTATGGACTTTGTATCTATTTGAAAGGCAGCACAAGTACCTCTAAGCATTGAATTTTACCAAACCCGTGTAGGTCTTTGTTTTTTTAAGCAGTGGAGGGGATGTCCTCCTGTGTGGTGCATGTGCTATAGTTGCACAAAGATGATAGCCTTTGTGTTCTGTGCAGTGTATACTGTCATTGTGCATTTTGCAATTTGGTGAATGAACGAGCACAGCTCAATATGTTTTCATCAAATACAATTACAGTGTTTTGGACAGGTCATGTTGCAAAGAGTTCAGCCCTATTTTGGCACCATACGTCCCAAGCTTCATTTTGTTATGGAATTAAAGCTGATCTTGGTGGTCCTGTCGCCGTATCTGCATGAGTGCACATGCTCAGAATGTATCCATGCACCCATTTATAGGCATGCTTTTCGGGCCATCACAATGTGGACCTAGGAATAGATGTGCTGGGTGCAGTGTTTTGTGCTAGCACTCAGATTCTGGAGGCATCATATCTACAGAGATCTTTGTTGCCAAATCCTTATACCTGAGCTTTCAGAAAGCAAATTTCCATCCCACTCAATGAAGGAGGAAGCATTATGGAGGTGTTGCTTGCCCTGGACTGAGACGCTGCTCAGAGTTCAGCTGCAAACCCAATGAACAATAAGCCAAAGCCATATGAGGGGAGCCATGCTTAAACAATGCAAGTGAAAGTAGGTCCTGGGATCCACTGACATTGTTGATAGCCACAAGGCCATAATAAGTGGCTTACCATGGCCTGAGTGAATCATATAGCGACTATCAATCACACAAATGTGGTGAAACAGAAGGGCTCCATTTATACTAATGACACCGAAGGGTGCCAAAGCAGTTAAAGTACATTAACATCTGGAGTTTTCTAACTTTCACTGATAATAAAATATTTCCTTTGGTGGTGTTTTTTTGGTATCAGCAATTTTAGATGCATTTCCAGGCCTACTTTCACGCTTGGCCAATATAGCACAATGTTGCACATTCTGGTTACTTTTTTGGCTATTTCAGGCCCAAATTCACCTATAACATTTTTTTATTAGAACAGGGGTGAATTTTTAGAGGAACGTTGGGTGAACATTTGCTGTAAAATTAGATCTGTCCACGTGGGATCATTTAACATGGTAAAGCCATACAGTTGAATGATTTTCCCTGGAAAGCATTGTTAGTAAAAGGATTGCATCATTTACAGTTTTGGGCTATGGTATTTATTCCTGCCATATTCTCAGTTTATCTATGGAAGAAGATCCAGCAGCTTTGTCTCACAACAAGACAGACCTATCAAGCTCTACCCACTTCATTGTAAAGGAAGAGTAAGTTAACATAACTACTTTTTCCTTTCTTACGCATTTGGAAATTCCAGGCTGACTGGAAGAATTGCAAAGTCGGCCTGTGCTTCCTGCTTTGTGGCTATGAAGGAAATGATGCTGCACTTACTTTATTTATGCTCAGCTTTGATCTTTGCACGAACTTGTTCATTAAAAACAAAACTTTAGACATTTAAGTATGAAAAGATTCTGGAACAAAAACATATTTGGATTTGGTTTGATTTGCTAAGTTGGCTAGTACAGATCATTATTTTTCGGAGGGACTTGATCACTTTTGAGGTCTTGGGACAAGTGGCATGATAGCTCATCTGTTAAAATATCTTCCATCGCTACTTTCTTCATCACAAGTTTCAAGAGTAACATTCTTCTGATTTGGTTTGGTTCAACTTCTACAGACAGCATCTTGGTCAAGTTTGTACTCCCTGATATTGTAGTGACCCGTGAGCTGGTAAGTTATTTGATGGTGTCTGGTGATAATGTTATTTGGTGGAGATGATCACAGTCAGACCATGCTGCTTTGAGATTTAAACACAGCGTATGGACATTGAAGAGGAAGACAGAGTACATACCAGTAACGTCTGATACGGACCCAGTTGGTGGGGAGGGAGGAGGGATGATACCACGAAAGAGGAAAACAAAAATGACCTATTAACAGCTGGCCGTCGCCCCTCCTCCATCCTCCGTCATCTTACTGCAGTCCCGGCTGGCAGCAGGAAGCACTCGGGATCCCAAATTCCCCTGAGCCAATCACAATGCTGCAATGCAGTGTTGAGGTTGGTAAGAACGCCGTGTTCAGCGCTCAGACGGGGAATGGGAGGGGTTGCATATACCTCAAAAGGCTGTGTAACGCAGCCTGGTGGGAACATGCAAAGTGTGCAGGACTGTTTGACCTGCCCAGGAGGGCAGTCGTGTGCACATAAAGTCCACATTTGTAAAGCGCACAATCACCCGTAAGGGTCTCTAGGCGCTGGGGGCCGTCGGGAAGATTAAGCGAGCTATTGCCCTGAGTCACATGGTGCTGGGCTAACCTGCTGCTGGGGCCGGGGATCGAACCGTGGTCCCCAGATTCCAGCGTCAGTCGCCCTGGCCGCGGCGCCACACCTCTCCCGATACATATAGTTAGTGTAACCTACTCCTCCCCCTACTCTGGACAGCCACGCCCGAGAGCCACTGACTCAAATAGGAAAACTAAAATGATAATAACTATATTTTATTTTTCCTTTTGTTCAGGAGTGTGACTCTCCTCTGTCTCAGTGGAGGAGCAGCCACTGGTAAATACTCTTTTTAAAGAGTTGTGAAAGCGAAGGCTTCTGTCTTCAAGTTATTGTCACACAACATAAGAACTATGAGTTGGAAAAGTCAGACTGGCTGTAATCCAAACTAATCAAAGGAAACGGAAAATGTAGTTCCGAAATTTTCTCAGTTCATACACAGCACAAAATAAGGCAAATGGTCATGTTTTAAAGGACCCTACATATAAATCATACGTTGCTGTTCACATATATATGATACATTGCTGTTTACATATATATGATACATTGCTGTTAACGTATATATGATGCATTGCTGTTTACTTATATATGATACATTGCTGTTCACATATATATGACACATTGCTGTTTACTTATATATGATAAATTGCTGTTCACATATATATGATACATTGCTGTTCAGTTCACATATATATGATACATTGCTGTTTACATATATATGATACATTGCAGCTTACATATAAATGCTAAAATGCTGGTTTTCACTTGTTACAGTGGATCATGAATATGATTCGCCATAGTACATTCAGCAGGACTGGGAGTCACCTTTGTTTAATATGAATGTTCACTTCCTGTGTAAGAGGGGCAAACAGAGGACACCATTTTGTAAACATGTATAAAATGTATACATTAGCTCGTGCAGAGTTATGAGCCCGACAGCATGCTCTTGTTTTCGTTCTGTGAACATTTCCGTGACCGTTTGGACCTAAACATCCTGAGAGCTCATCAGCTGGCACTAAAACCTGACATAGAAATTGCAGAGGATGTGTTTATGTCACAAGTTTATTCCGAGAATGAAAGTGGTATTGCAGATTATATTACACAAAAATCAACTCATACCATTAGGTCGGAGCATAGAACACTGTCCCCATTATGGATGGATGTGCGTCTGTGCTTGAAGCCAAACTTGATTTTCAACCTATTTGATCAGCTACAATTGCAGAAATAATGATTTCTCGACAATAATCCGAGAAATGCAGGACAACCATTGTCCTCTTTCACATTCTGACAATCAAATTACAGCTTCATTTTTAAAATGAACCTCAGTTTAGAAATATAAATATTTATTCGCACTGTGTACTTAGAGCATAGTTTCCATTTCACTGTGGTCCCGTCTCTCATTGTTTAGTCTATAAGCAATGGACTGGCCATAGATAAATATTTAGTAAACATAATGTCGCCCGGTTTGACAGCTGATTCTGCGTAACATGATTGGCAATGTATTGTATCTAAGCATGAGACAATCAAACACCTGTCACTGTGAGAACGAGACCGACCAGGATGGTAAAGTTGTACGTTTATTGGAGAGAAGCCCGTAGCATCCTCAGACCAGCAGTATCCCTTCTGACTGACACTCCCGCTCCCTTCCATCACCACATTCCAGAACCTTACCCATGCACGGTAACCTGGATACCACATCTCCCCTCTTTATCACGACTACAATAACTTAATAAATATTACAATAAAGAAGCAATATATCAATTCTAAATTTAACAATAAATACTGTAAACTCTAAACTCTAAACTCTAAATTCTAAAACAGGCCTAGCCAAACTACAACGCGTGCAGAATGCTGCTGCACGTCTGGTGCTCAGCCTCCCGAGGAAAACGAACACTAGGTAGGCCCTGGAAACGCTCCATTGGCTTCCGGTAGGAAAAAAGAGCCAAATTCAAGGCAATGTGCTACTACCACCGCATATTAGCGCAAAAAGGCCCTAAATACCTGCAACCTTTGCTGACAAAATACGCTCCTGGACGTACCCTTAGATCTACTGACCAGGCACTGGTAAAAATACCCAGAATCTTCAAAGCACGCACCGGAGCACGCTCCTTCAGGTTCCTGGTGGCAAAAACCTGGAACTCCCTGCCAAGAACTTTAAGGATGGAACCTAGTGAGAAAGCGTTCCGCAAACAGCTAAAGACCTGGCTATTCTCCAGCATATAGAATAAAATATAAAAGTACCCACCTCCTATAACCTCTTCTCTGTCCATGCCTTAGCGCGGGGACACACCGTTGGTGTAACCAAGCGCTCTACAAATGAATAAATAAATAAATAAATAACTAAGTTCACCACTGTGTGACTGTTACATAACATATGAACGGAACAGTTGTTACATGCAATGCCCTGCAATGCCATATCAATGAACATAACCCCATACCCCTTCTTTAATATAGATCACATTATGAAACCACTAAACTTCCACTTCTGTTTCCGTGGTACAATTGCTCAGTTCAGAAGTATTGGTAACTGAAGTGTGGGTGTCTCCTTTACGACCCCCACTTCCTTTTTCTCAAGTTATCTACTGTTACTTCCTTGCTTGCATTTGCTACTTCCTTCTACATCCATTCCATGGAATTTAGTTAGTCACACTGCCCTCCCTCTATTTGCAAATTACCAATTAAGAATTTTGTTACATTTGGCCATTCTGCTAGAATGCCATGCCTTTTTGTCACTACACTAAGCAGATTTTGCATAGACCTCAATTTTACTTTCACCCATTCACCAGGTGCTAAAAAGACTTCTTTCACACCACACCTCTTGTCATAGTATATTTTGAACAATTTCTGCATTTTCATCAAATTACTTTTCACCACAGAAGAAGACCATTTTCTGCACATTTTCATTTTCTTCCAGGCCATGCTATCCTTTTTAAATGGTTCTCTTCCTCTAAGAAATCTAAACGGACGGTACCCTGTTCCAGTGGGTGTTATCCTATATGCCCAGACTGTGCTATGCAATTCCTTCACCCAATCTCTACCAGCATAAATGGCTGCTTGCTCACTGCCCATAACCATTCTGTTGAACCATTCTACACCGGTTGGATGGTAGACCGGTTTTCTTGCCAGTGATACCATTCCAGTTCAATACATTTCTGTACTTTTCAGAAACAAATTGTGGCCCAGCATAGCTTAGAGTAGACTTTGGAATGGCTTCTCATAAAATATTTTCTCAAGAAAGGAAACTTTGGCATTGGCATCAACTTCGTCTTAAACTTCAATCTCAGGCCATTTAGAATGATGGTCAATGACATGATTAGATACAACCCAATTATTAAGACTGGGTCCCAGAATGTCTATGCTCAGGACCTCCCATGGATGCTCTGGGCACCTCCTGTCACCCAAAGATGGCCTTAACATGTATTGTGATTTGTCCGAATTGCTGTATAATAGCAATTTTAACAAATCTTTCTGTATCTACATCCATGCCTGGCCACCAACAAATTGATTTCACACTCGTTTAACAATCACAAGATGTCCTTCATGGTTTATGTCTAAAATCCTCAATCTCAACTCTTTTGGAGGTACCAACCCGCCCCCCCCCCCCCCATAAAACATAACTTGCATCGCCAAGGGACAAGCCTTAGCACTCATTCTATATTTTCTTCTTATAAGACCAACCATTGATAATGAATTGGTTCAACAGACTCAATTTTTCATCTTTCTTATATTTTGCTTCCCATTCCTCTTTTAGTATGGTATCATTAACTTCCCCAATCAGTGACACACTTACATTCTCCCATTGATCTTTTTCCACTTCCTTCAAAGGCATCAGAGAGTGGCTTAAATAAACTGACACTTTGTTTCTTTTCCACAGCAAGTATTCTACATCATACACAAAATCCAATAACCTCAAAGTCATTCTTGCAAAATGTGGGGTAGCCCTGATGATGCCGTTGCAGGTTAGAACTTTCACCAGTGGTTTATGGGCTGTACGCAGTGTAAACCATGATCCCTATACATACTGCCTGAATTTTTCCATTGACCAGACTGCGGCTACCAATTCCTGTTCAAACACTGAGAACGTTTCCTCCACTAGTGACAGTGAACAAGAGGCATATGCCACTGTGCATTCTTCTCCTGTTCCTGCCACTTGGGTTAATACCATCCTCAGACCCTTCCCACTAGCATCCGTAGTGACAATGCAATATGCTTCCTCATCAAAACCTTGCAAAGGAACAGCTGTGCTTGACTCATGCTTTATTCTTTTACAATCAGTGTGTAGTTCTTCATTCCACACAAACTCTTGCCTCATTTTTAACAACTTTCTAAGACCATGTGTTTTCATGGCAAAGTTTCGTACACATTTTGAATACAATTCCACAAGCCCTAGGAAGGACCTGACTTCCTCTTTAGAGGTCAAAGCTGCAGCATTAATAATAGCCTCAAGTATGTCCTTTTTTGTGCAAAATACCATCACCACCCACTTCATGACCTAAATAACTGATCTCAATGCAAATCTGCATCTTTAATTCTGCAGTCAGACTTTTGTTGGCTAGTTTCTCTAACACTGACTCCAACCTTGAATCATGCTCTTGTTTGTCTAAGCCGATCACCTGTATATCGTCCTGGAAGTACATCACCCCTTTGACACCTTTAATCATTTTGTGTATTAGGTGCTGAAATACATCAGCCACTGACGCAAGATCAAACGACATGCATATAAATCTGTAGCAGCCGAAAGTGGTGATGAACGCGGTAAAGTCCCTGCTAGATGGATGCGGTTGGACCTGGTGATAGGCCAAAGTTACATTTATTATCGAAAACCATTTTATCCCCTTAGATTGTGCAACACGTTTTATCCCTGGACATATAGCTCTTATTCCCACACATGAAATATAGAGAATGTTTGGATTCCACTTCTGTTTTACTTTTTGTAGACTTCTTCCACCCAGGACTCTTGCTATTTTGTTTCTCTATTTTCTTATTGTTATCCTTAGAATTAAACACCTTGCATACTGACTCCCCATGACTGCTGCTTTTCCAAGCATTTGGCACACCTTTTGGACATTTCAGCTTTCTTTATAATGGGATTTCATTCAATGGAGAATCACCACTTACCCACAGTCTCTCTTGGATTCCAGCATTATTTGAATGCATTACTAACTGGTCTCTTCTAAGATCGTCATGTAGAGTACCAAAATTACATGTGATTGCCCGTTTCTTCAGAACAGCTACATAGACTTCTACTGACTCTGTCTTCACCTGTTTCTTTTGGAAAAATGTTTACCTATCAATTGCTACATAAAACGTTGTTTTGGTAGTGAATATCTAAGTTTTCCAAGGCATTTTTAAAAACTGTCTGTAGGTCTTGTTTTTTCCCCATTTGACTGTATACACACAAACCTTCAGGACCAATACTATGTAATAGAATATTTTTCTTCCTGGAAAAAGTAAACTCCTCCTCATTTTCCTCCTCAAGCACTGAGATATAATTAATCAAGTATTCCTTCCAGTCTGGCAATTTTAATAAAGGGTCAGCAGGTTGTAGAAGGTTTGGCACTGGTGGAGTGAGGCCGCAATTCTGTGAACTAATCAGTTAAATTTGCAAATAACAATATACCACAGCTTAACACTATATTATTAGTGCTCAATAGGTGTGAGAATCATAGTGGAAGCACACTGTATAGAACTTGCACTACCAGGATGTCACTTCAAAATGTTATGTACCTAAAATATGCCACAACCTGCAAATAAGGGGGATATTCTCAAGAACATTGAATAATCATCGCCAAAATCGGTTAACGCAATCTTTCATATCGCCGTCTATCACGGGAAAATAACTCTGTGTCAACGTCGTATTCTCAACATGGCGGTAACATGTGATAGTTTCCCGACAACGCGTCAAATGTCCCTGAAAACATTACCGGGACAGCGACAAAAATCAAAACCCAAACGCGAAAAAAATGGCGAGAGGCCCAACCGCGGAAAATTCATTATAAAAGCAGAAACAAAAGCACAAACAAAACAAAACAACACGGAGCACAATGGAGGTAGCCCGAGAAGGAACAGAGGACAACCAGAACCCCACAAGCCCCCCAGAGGACCAGGCCGGGACCCCAGGGTCAGGGAATGGCAAGGACAAGAAGAAGAGGAAGACGCGGTTCAGTCCGCAGGAAAACAGGATCCTGATAACGGAGGTGATAAAATACCATTAACAACTGTTTGTCACCTCCAATGTGTCATTGGCGACAAAAAATAGAATATGGCAGTCCATTGTGGACAAGGTGAATGCAATCGGAGTGCTGAGGAGGACAATGGAAGAGGTCAAGAGGCACTGGAATGATGTGAAGCGCAGAAACTCAGCAACAACCAGAAGGCAGCAATGCAGACTGGAGGCGGGAGTCCAGTGCCACTGGAGGAGCTGGACGAGATGGAGGAAATGGTGTCCACAGTCAACAGTGTGGAGACTGTGGCAGGCAATGGGGGACCGAACAGTGCTCAAAAGGAGGCGAAACAACAGCAAGAGGGTGAGTAATGACCAGGGACTGGGGGGACGGGGGAATGGGCAAAATGGCACACATGTACAATTAAGCATAGCACAGTGCACACCCACAATGATTCTGGAGCATGTCCCTGATCGTCTTGGCACACTGCAGCACACCTAGAAACTGCAAGTAGGCCCCCATTGACTATGTGCCCAGATGGGGCCCTACCCACACATCACTAATCTCACAACAAACCCATACACATGTGCTGAACCCAGCAAAGCTGCGGGTCCGTGACCCACACTAACAGTGCAAGTGAAACTGCATGACGATTAGCGTGGCTGCAGTCCAATTATCATGACATGGTGCATGCCACAACACTGAGGGGGCTGAGTGTAGACCACATCCGTAAAGGAGCAGGTCACACTCTGACACACATCCACGTGCACAAACAACCCCTGACGTCAATGAGACATCAAAAACCTCAAAACTCTGAAAAACCCTCAGCTGATGGACAGCTTAAGATGCACATTGGTAGACACAAGTAATCAGCGGCCCACACTACATTCCACAGCAATTTAAACCGCTTCTTTGCACATTATCCTTTAATCTGAGTACTGCTATTATTTTAACTCCTATCACGCTTAAAAATTGATGGCAATTTGATGTGTGGTGGGTGGTGGAATCGAACCCTGAAAGGGAGGAATCAGGGCATGAAACTGAAGAACCTGCCATTTTGTTTCAAGGCACGGTCTAGTTGCAAACTCTGGAGCCTTTAAAACAAGACAATGCGTGAGCCTGTCTGCGCCCGTCAGCGTCCCGGAGGCGTCCTCAATTTTGACCTCCTTAATGATCTCAAACCTGATGTCATGTTTCTGACCAATACATGGATAAATGAGGGCTCCAACCCCACTAACACAAATGCAATTCCCCCTGGCTATCTGTTATTTAGGAAGGATGGGCCTGGAGGCCGGGTGGGGGAGGGGCTATTATCTATAAAAACACTTTCTCGTGCACATTACTACCCACTATAGAGTTGGAAGGAGTCAAGAGTCTTGGCTTTTTGCTGTCGGTATCTGCCCATCAGTCAATTGCAGGAGTTGTAATTTGTCATCCACCAGGGTCGGCCGGCCGTTTCCTGGTGTCATTAGGCAATGTCAGTTCTCCTATTGTTGCAAAATAAAAGCAATGTTGGTACTTGGAGATTTCAATATACATATGGATCAACTTACTGACTCTGAGCCCTTGAAACTTTTTGAATCCCTTAGCATCCTAAATTTGACCCCCTATGTTCTTTCCCCTGTTGTGGGGATTCTGCTCATACACAGAACTGTGCACAGGGACCCAGTACCTCAGTGAATTGTGGTATACCAAAAAATTCACCTCAGTACCTAGAACTCCTAATAGACTAGCATCAGTGTCTCATTAGCTCTTCGTCCTGTAGCAAAGCTGCCAATGATTAAACAACCCAGAACATGCGACTTAGGTTACTCTCAGGAATGGTGGGAATCAAGAACACTCTTTCCTTTGTCATTCTCATACCAGTCCACAACGTGAGTAAATAGAGACACGGAAAAGTTTAACATGTTTAGTTTAATGACGTGCTCTAGGATGCAGTAGTTTTGCTAACATAAGCAGGCATATGATTAAAAATAATAGGATCAGCATTGTTACAATTCCATAAAACACAAAGGGAGAAATCATGTTATAATGTTAGTGGAAACAGGTCCTATAGTGCCTTGTGTACCACCCTCCCTTGCTAAGGACTATTTTGTATAATAATAGAAGGTCTCTTAGGCTTGGATGGGGAACCCCATACCTCCAAGATCAGTAGAGATGAACCACATCAGGATCTGCAAAAGCTCTCTCTCTCTGGAAAACGGATTTTCTCCAAGTGTCCTAATCATGCATGCACTGCAATATTAAGAATTTCAATTAGCTGCAGCTGCGTGCATGTTGTGTCTAGAGCGAGGGCTGATTAGCCTGAATAACAGCTAACATTGTTATGATAACCTTGGAGACTTCGGCACTCACTGTGCAGACTAAGGTCGCGATGTAAGTCTAGGGATGCTGAAAACAAGCCATTCTTATGTGAAGAAATGTACAGAGCCTAACTTACAACAACAGTTACATGCAGTGTCATGTGCACAAGCAGCAAAAAGGTAAAATGGCGTTTAAACTTCTAATAAGCCTATGCTAACATAGCAATGTGCGCAAGCAGGGCCCTGCCCTCACTACACCCCTACACAAGAAAGGGGCCATATCCTAGACCGGAATTTTTCAACAGATAGGATTGAAATGGATACACCCTCCCCTGTTATCTTTCCAGACCACTTACTTACTTTTAGATTATGTAAGAAATCACCTCAGCCTCAAACTCAATGTAAGCCACATGCCACGAGTTTTAGGCCTTTCAATCAGATGACTTCGGGGGCATTAGCTAGAGCACTCAAGATACACCCTATCTCCTTTAGTGGCCACCTAATGAGCGACGTAGTCTCACTAGAAAGTTCGCTCGAGATTCACGCGAATGAGCTCGCCCCCCCCCTAAAACCCGAGCAGCCAGCCGCTGTACAGCCTCAGCCCCATGGTTCACTGAGGTCCTCAGGAAAAGCAGAAGCACCTGCAAATGTCTTGAGAAAGTTTAGAGAAAGAATTTTAACTCCTCGGATAAATTGGTGTATAAATTGGCATTAAAAACCTACTACGCCAAAGTCCACTAGGAAAAAAAGAGCTTCTTGTCCTCAAAAATTGAGAAAGCAGGGAACAGAAGTAAGGAACTGTTCAAAACTGTTAAAGATTTTTCCTCCCCTTACACAACTAACAGTCTTTTTACCCCTACTAATGAGTGGATGACTCTTATTGTACAATATTTTTATTAAAAAATTACAACCATTCAAGCCTTACTTGGGGAATTTCCCCTTGCTACGGTAGGCATTACTGGTAGGCTCCTTGAGCTCGGCTAGTGGTACTAGACTAGGTTCTGGTGCCACAAAGGAATGTTCACCTTTCTTAATTCAAAATCAACGTTTTATCAAATTACGGTGCTACAAGGAGAAGAGAACCACTTTCCCTCTTCTAGTTTGGCAAGCGCCACAAAATTGCTTAATGCTCCTTAGCACACGTTTGGTATTGAGGTTACAACAATATACATGTGTTTCCACCATACATCATTCATACAGTTGTAAAGAAATTCAGTTCCTTGTATTCAGGGTTGTTGGTGTGGTTGATTCCTGGAGACGTCACAGCCGGAGCGATCAAAGGAACCATAACTGATTTAATGAGCCATTCGCAGTTTCACTGTACCGGCCGTGTGTACTTACACGTGCATGGCTTAATGTTTGATCGCTCCGGCTGTGACGTCTCCAGGAATAAACCACACCAACAACCCTGAATACAAGGAACTGAATTTCTTTACGACTGTATGAATCATTTATGGTGGAAACACATGTATATTGTTGTAACCTCAATACCAAACGTGTGCTAAGGAGCATTACGCAATTACTGGTAGGCTCCCCCCTGTCTTACTCTACGCGGGTGGGACCCTGCTGCATTTTCCTCCCATCTCGTTGGCCGACTCGCTGAAGATAATGAAATATATAAATAGGGTTGTCGCAGACTTTGTTGAGGCCAACCACGTACTACATACTAGCTAGTAAGGGTTCAGAGCCAATTTCAGTACAGAAACAGCCCTACTGGAAACCTCTGAATCTATTAAAACCACACTTGACAGAGGAGGCAAGGCTGTATTGATACTGTTGGACCTTTCTGCGGAGGTCGATACTGTGCCCCATGCTCTTCTTTTGCATAGACTCCAGGGTCGTGGCATAGGGGGCATGGCCCTCCGGTGGTTCACATCTTACCTGGAAAGCCGTCAGCAAATAGTCTGGTCTCCCCATTTTTCGGCTCCTATTTCTCTGCTGAATGTAGGTGTTCCAGAAGGATCTATCTTAAGCCCCACTTTGTTTAATGTGTTTATGGCTCCCTTGGCGCTTCTGGCAGAACAATACGGCGCCAAAGTAATATCTTACGCCGATGATACACACAGTTACTGTTCATCTGTGGTAAGGATGAGGCCTTGAATGGGATCGAGATAAACGTCTGCCTGTCAGCAGTGTTTGAGTGGTTTAAACAGAACCAATTGTTGTGCAATTCTGAAAAATCAGAAATTCTTTTTTTTGGTCACAACTCGGGTGAGGAATGGCACAAATGGTGGCCACAGAATATGTCCCCCCTGCAAATCCAACCACAACCATTAAGAACCTCGGGTGAAAATGGACACAGACATGTCCATGAAGTCCCAGGTCCAAGCAGTGGCCGGCACATGTTTTGGCCTACTGAAAATGTTGAGGAACTTCCTCCCACTTCTCCTGGTTTCCCATAGGAAAACAGTAGTCCAAGCATTGATTATATCCCGCTTCGATTATGTCAGTGTTCTGTATGTAGGCCTCCCTGACTATCTTCTTGGCCGTCTACAGGTGGTGCAAAACGGTCTGGCAAAAGCCATACTCATGGTGGGCCTCCGGATACACATGACCCCTTACCTGAAGTCTTTTGCACTGGCTTCCGATGCGTAAGAGGACACATTTCAAAGCCCTGGTGCTGGCTTAAAAGGCTTTCCATAATACAGGGGCCTCTTCTTTGAGAAACAGAATCAAGCGCTATGTTACACCTAGAATCTTGAGGTCATAGCCAGCAGTTTTCATTGATTCCTAGGTTCTCCCGCTCACGCCTGGGTGGTCGTTCTTTTCAGGTGGTAGTCTTTCAGTTTTGGAACAGCCTGTCGTCAGCCTTACGTCAGGCTCAGGATCTCCTCAGTTTTAGGCGAGATCTGAAAACCTGGCTTTTCTCACAGTAATTCAGCTGTCAGGTAGGTGCCTGTACTGCTCAGTCACTGGTTCTCTTTCTCAGCGCCGGAACACTCCATGGAGTAGCCATACGCTTTACAAGTGCCCAGTAACATAATATAACATCTACGGACAAACCATGCCAAAGAATCCCAACTCCCAAAAAGAGCCCAATTTACCAAGTCCGCAACATCTCAGCACTGTATAAGCACAGACTTGAAAGGCACACCGCCTGAAAGGGATAAAAGCCAGCAAATTCCGAACTGCAGGGGTGACTCTCCCACAATGCAACACACACACATAAGAAGCAGAGCACATCAACATTGACAACAATGTGGTACAAACTGCAACACGTTCACAACAGAACATGAGCAACTCAACTGCTGCCACTTGTGTGTAGAAACTGGCCAATCACATTTGGCATAGCAGGGAAATGTGAGATGATGATGTACAAGTATAAACACACATCCGTGATGTTGTTGAAATGTCCACTGTCCCACATCACACAGGCAGCTCCTCCCAAACAGACACAATGTACATTGTCATGCAGTCTGTATGTAAAATTATACAATGCTTCAACATACATGTGAACACAATGTTAAACTGCATCCCCCCTTCACATTGCAGAGGGAGAATGAACACCTCCTGCAGAGCAGACCCAACAACTCTTCACTAATGACGAAGAGGACCTCCCCACCTTCGACACCGACACCCTTCAAATGCTCAAGGACAGCTTCAGCACCTCACCTACAGGAGCAGGGCAGCCCAGCTGCATCAAGGAGACCACACCCCCTGCACTGACCACACAGCAGGAAGCACCAACCACCACGGCTGTCTCCCAGGACCCACACGAACAACACATGGCCTCTCAACAACGTGTGTTAGGGTGCCAGGAGTAGATGGCTGATCAGGTGCCAGTGGGATTTGACCCTATTGCAGCCAAACTAGATGCCATACATGAGTGTCTAAGTCTCATCAGGAACCACTTACATTCCCTAACGGACACCCATAGTCCGCTCCATGCTCTCCAACGATCCATGGATGACATCGCTGGAGTACTGACTCTATCTAGTCAAAGTGGCTCCAGCGGTGTCATCTGGGAGTTGGGACACATGCGGAGGACCATGGAGAACATGGAGCGGGTACAGGCGGAAAGAATGGCTGCCAAGGCTGCACACCAGCTTGATGTAGCTGTGATCTACCATGCCCTTCAGATCCTCATCATGGCATTGCTGCCACAAGGCTTGGCACAGAGGAATGCTGCTGCTGCTTTGACATCCACATCTCTGCCCCTGAAGTGTCAGTGCCACACAGTGCTGGAGACAGAACACCACCACCCACATGTGAGGCACATGAAACATCAGAGGTCGAAGATGCGGATGATTCTGCCCTACTAGTAAGAAGGAAGCAGTGATCATTCATCTCCACCATATGGCCTGTTTCTGCTTGGTTCTGCCCTCTGCATCATCATCTTCCACTGTCCCCTAATGCACTCTGCGACACTCACCTTGGACCTCGACATGGACTGCCATATTCTGTTTGGTCCCCAATGACACAGCAATCAGACTGCGGACTGAACTCTTCCTCTTCCGATGTACTTGTCATTCCATGGCTGACCCTCCACGGGCCAACATTGTAAAGTGGGGTTTGCATGGCCCTGTACTGCTCCATC
This sequence comes from Lissotriton helveticus, assembly GCF_964261635.1. NCBI lineage: Eukaryota > Metazoa > Chordata > Amphibia > Caudata > Salamandridae > Lissotriton > Lissotriton helveticus. Next base: position 1,425,429,567 of record NC_136068.1, on the reverse strand, counting down.
TACAACACTCCACTGAATGTACATTAAACATTCAGATTCACCCAGATGTGTCATGTCTGTGATCATTCAAGTGTGAAAGTATGGATGAATGTTCGGTCAGTGATTCCCCCTTACGTCCATGTTGCTCATGTCGTGGGACTTGAGTCACAGGGTGCAACATTACCAATTGCGGTCCGGGTGGTGCCAACACTACAACAGAGACACATGCATTAGTTACTTCCTTGTCCAGTTCAGAACGGACCCACGCCCAGAGCCCCGCGGTCATTGTTCACACCCCAACGCTGGACTGGCATACACCAGGCCAGCCCATTCCACTTACGCCTACAGGGGAGGAACGACAACGCTACATATCGCAGGTCTTCCCCGTAGTGATCTGCTGATCACAGGTCTAGTGGTCAGCATGTCACAGCGACTCTCTGAGGGCTGATGTACACCCACACCACACCCATCCAACACAGGGGAGACAGGACATCTGACCATACAAATAAAACGGGCCGGGCGCACGTGCTCAAGGCCATTTCCACGATCTATCTGAATGTGTCTGTGTGGTCATTATTTATGCATGAGGGCCTAGGGCCCTACCACATCACATTCCCCACTGCCGGAGGTGACATGATGGCGTCCGCACCACGAGACTCAATCATAAAAGGTCCATGACTTGCATTGCACAGAGTTGGTGGCAGCCGAGGCACTTTGGCCGGCACAGGCCTACCGCCACGAGACGGTGACTTGCGGTGCACAGAGTTGGTGGCAGCAGAGGCACTTTGGCCGGCATGGGCCTACCGCCACGAGACGGTGACTTGCGGTGCACAGAGTTGGTGGCAGCCGAGGTACTTTGGCCGGCACGGGCCTACTGCCATGTGGCGATGACTTGCGGTGCACTGAGTCAGTGGCACCAGAGCTGAGTGGGTGTGCAGCCTGCGATGATGCGTAGGCCTTGATATGCCATTCTGCTAATACAGATTCGATTAGAATTGTGAGCCCAGCTGGACCGCAGTGTACGCCGAAGGCAGCAGGCTGCACCTACATGACTTCGCGGCGTGGTGAAGCAGGGTGCGCTGGGGGCCTGTGGCGCTGAATCTAGCTATCGGATGAGGAGGTTGCATCGGCACGTGGTGGGCCCTCTTGGAGACACGCCGGTGGTGGCAGATGAGCATTGAGGCCTGGGTGCGCAGGGGCGGGCAGTCATCACTGGGTGTCGGACCGGACTGGAGAACAGGGCTGGGGTGCAGCAGGCGTACAGCATCGCGTAGGCACCACCGATCACGGCGGCACCCTTGCACCATGGTGCAAGGATTCCTCTGTTGCAGGCAGGATTGTTTTTGTGTTGAATGCAGAACAAATGGAAAGAGGAAAAAACTAGGATAAATGAACATATTTCCCTCGTTATGCCTCACCTCGATGTCCGTACAGATTTGATGCTTCCCCAGGTTTACATGAGTTGTAAATCTGGAACAGCTCCAAGTTCCACGGCTGTTGCATGGAAAAACCCATCGCAACGCCCATGGAACGCTTCCTGGGCACAGAGTAAGGTGATGCAGCTTTTTTGTGCTGGGTCACCTTAGTCATGATTTATGAGGCCACTCAAAGCCACGCAGGGTGGCTTTGCATGGCTACATGAATCCTTTTGAGAGCCCTGCGTCACGAATGTACCATATTATATAGTGCAAAAGTAACACAGGGCTCTCATAAATAAACCCCTGAGTGTCTAATCCCTGCTTTTAACTTGTGACAATGCACTAATTAGGCACAGGTGCTGTTCGCCCCTTGCAATTACTCAGTAAAAAGGTCTACTACTTAGTCTCTCATTACATCATAGTGTTTTCGCACTGTGGTTACATATATTCAGTAGTTGCAATCCAGTGGTGGTACAGGACAGATACCTTCATGGGTCCTGCTCCAGGGACAGAAGCTCTTGACTTGAAGGGGCCCTGATCTCAGCCTCACTTGGAACTTGATGGCAGGAAGATGTTCAGCACTGTAGCATGTAGGGCACCTCTCATCGTCTGCAGTAGCGTCCTGCCTAGACCTGCTGCAGATGGGACAACAGGTTGGTGGGTACAGCCTTCAGCCTCCAAGCCGATCAGGGTTCCCATGATTACACACTAAGATAGATATTTACAGATTTACACCTAGAACTGTTTGTGGAGACCAGGGGAACCCTCACACATGGGTTGTTCTTGGCTTCACCGCCTTTAAGTCTCTGATTTTTTCTGGCTATTTCCAATTTAGGAACTTGCTGAGAATCCCTTTACTAGCAGGGTCTGCCACTCCTTCACTCTTTCAGCAGACAGACTACTATGCTCTAGACAGACCCGTAGCTCCTCCAGAAAAAAGTGCAGACTTCAAGTGATGACCCCTCACCTCTGGGAGGCTGGGTGTCATGCAGATGCCAGCCTTCGGCATACAGCAGTCCTTTGAGTACTATACAGAACACTTCCTTGCTTTGGTCATGAATAGCTTGGAACTAGAACAAAGAGGGTATAATGGATCCTACTTTTATACACAGTATAAAATGGGGATGTGAGCCCACTGTCTAAGGTTTCATAACCAGTTTGAGTTGGTTTTCTTTCAAATGTCTTTTTTTAGCTGTTCCTCAGACACATGGTTTATGCAAGATAATGGCTCTCACACCAAATAGTAATGATGCTGGCTCAAATGAGGAGTATTCAAAACAGAAGCAAAATGAGTGTAATTTCTCTGTAACTGGTATCATCAGCCTTCCTGAAGCAGTAAGCAGGGACATACAAACAAACAAGCCCTGCCTAGAAACACCCTCACCTTGAACAATAGAAACTGCGGTATGACCTATCACCCCTACCATATACCAAACGGCAGTGCTTAGGAACAACTAATCAGTAACCCATTTTCTTCCAATGACCAAATTTAATCCCTACGGAGAGTAATGCCTCTATAATCCTTCACCTCGGTGTTTAGATCACCACCCTTCAGCCACAGGAATGCAGTCAATAAAGTTACACTGTCTGGGGAAGCTGTAGCCACCCTCCATTTTGTGCCATGCTAAATCAGGAGCCATCTAAAATGGATCCTATAGGCTGTATGTTAGAGAGTGCCCTTTTGTTCACTGTAACCCCCCCCACCCCACTCCCCCAATCACTATTTGCTCCAGATGCTGTATTTTTAGGTCTGGAAGTGCACTTAGACCAGCTAGCCAGGCCCCAGTGCCAGTGCTTTTTAACTTAAACAGTAACTGGGAATTTGTATAGCAAATTGGCAAGCATTTAGCACTCCTTGCAAGCCCCTAGTAGATGGTACCAGTGGTATCCAGGGCAAGGGTGATGAGGGGCCACCAGGGCTGCAGCACTGTATTGTACCACTCTGGGGGACCTGAGTAAAAGTATGTCTACAGGTCTGCCATTGCAGCCCTGCATAAGCAGCCCGTCTGCTCGAGAAGAGCTCTGCACACACCAAGTGCTCGAGAGGCACCCACTGCCTTCATATAAGTAAGTCACTCTTAAGGTTGACCTCCATAGCCAAGGAGGTTGACTGCATTATGTTAAAGGTGTGGATATAAATGTTCCTACATATATATCCCTACAGTAACCCTGTAAAACAAGATCCTACAGCAAGTGACCGGCATTCCATAGAGTAACATAGGCTGGCTACAGGGAGAACTCGAGATAGCCAACTCCATTATGGAACAACCGAATTGTGTCGTGTTTGATATCAATTTATTATTATTATTATACTTGTGTGTAGAGCGCAACAAATCATCCCCAGGGGGATCTTTCGGCGCTTATAGAAATGTGTAGGAAATCCTAGAACAAACAGGTCTTTAGCAGTTTCTTGAATCTAGACAGATCGGTACAGAACCGGATCTTCTCAGGAAGGCTATTCCAGTGGCTGGGAGCCAGATGAGAAAAAGCTTGACCCCCCCAGTTTTAGCCTTGTTTATTCTTTGCGTACATAAGAAATTACGTTTACTGGATCTTAACTGCTGTATGAGTTGGTACAGGATTAGTTTCTTATATGAGATATGCTGGACCTTTTCCCTGTAAAGACTTGAAGACCACACATAGCATCTTAAAAATGGCGTGTTTCCTGATCGGAAGCCCACCATCAAACTCCACACTTTTTCCCCCCCAGCATTATTCTTGTGTTGAAGTTGAGCTGGTATGCACAGGGGTGCCACCCTGTGTTGGAAGCCCCTAGGATACAAAGCTCCAGTGCCTTGGTGGGCTCCCATGAGCCGGTTGCTGCCAAGACAAGAGTATGCCCTCCTGGTGGAATGTGTTAGCACTTCCCCATGATGGAGATAAAAGCCTGGGAAGGAACAAGGTCACTCCTCCACCCTCTCTGGATGGCTAGTGCTTATGAGTCATCAAGGCGGTGAGTCTCAAAGGCTTCCCTGCCCTTGGTATGTAATTACTTTGTCCTTCACTCGAGGAAAAAACACTTCCCACCCTGTCCTGCCTGGCAGATAGTAAACTTAGATATTCAGGAGACGTATACACCCAAAAGGCTAGCCACAGCTTTAGGGTGGGCTAGGAGGTCTGTACAGCCGAGGAAGTGTCCTGCCATTTTGAAGGTCCCAAAATAGAGTATTCTGTTAGCCCTGGACACTGTCCCTCACCCCTTTAATGCTCCTAAATTAGGATTTAAGGGGCTCCCCTGGCACCAGAACTTCAGTACTACCTGTGTAGTGTTGTTCCTATATTCCCAAATTGCTCTGCACATTTGAATAATATATCCTATAGTTTAGACGTAGGATTGAGGTCTACTAGGTCTCTTACAAAATATATTAGACTTAATTGTGAGTGCCAGCTAGCTCAGAGGTCACTAGAAACTTTCTCAAATAAACAAGAAGGGATTAGTTTCTGACAACCGCATAAATATGACAACTTTGTTTCCCCAAGATAAAACTGATCATCAGAGTCGTGGAAACAATAGATAGATATTTTACGCAGTTAATCGTGCATGCTTTGTTTCACCAGAGGTGCAGAGAAAATAGAAAGACGGCATTTTCAATAAAAGGATTTATTGAACAGTCTTCTTTCTCAAGCATAAGAAATTAACTGCTACAATCGTAAAACTGGTTGTAAAATATAATGCATACAGTAGAAAGATTAGAATAAAATAATACTGTAAGAGCATTGTATGGTTCCTAAACCATAAATAAATACATACATAAATAACAGAGGCTAAAAGTACTCAACTGGTGCTTCTTTAAATATGCCTACCCCGATGTACCTAACCTAAGCTTAGTATGAGGGAAGAAGTAAGTGAGGTGTAGCATAAATTGAGTATTCTTTTGCCAAGAATCTGTCCAAGATTTCTCTTAGGGTCTAATCAGCTCCGTACCTTAATTTGGAAAGAAGAAGGTCAGGCTCATGACTCGATTTCCCAACAACTCCACAAGGGTAGCTTGGAAACACTGGAGCTGGATTTCTCGGCAGGAGAAAAGACGGCGTCTCTTTCAGTGTGTCTGCTGGAGGGTCGGCTACCTTCAGCACTTGCAGTAGCAGGGCGCTTCAGGCAAGTAGATAGTCGAACTGCTCCAAACCACTGAGTGTTTGCTAAGGCACGTGTGGACATATTTATACCTTGAAGGTGCCAAGTTTGACATAAAGGTGGACATAATAACGTCATTAAAGACTCTGAGTTCTTTGAAAACACCATGAGTTCTTGGACAAGTCAGTATTCCAGCAAGGGGAAGTCCCTAGCCGTTGAAGCAGAGTTTTCCAAGAAATCGTTGTAGATTTTCGGGAACTAGTGGAAGTAGCCCTGCCGTATTTGGACTGCATGAGCTATGTCTAAATATGGTTATGATTCTTATGTCTATATAAGGACATAGTGATTTATACCTATATAAGGGCATAAATCGGGAAATTTACAATAGTGTCCTAAAATGGTTCACAACACCTGGGAATCTGAGAAGAGGCACAACGAAGACTCCATCACCGAAATCAGGACTTTGGACTCTGCCGCAGTGCAGAGAGGACACATAGAGACAATATACTGAAATAGGGTGTTGACGTGTGTCCATGGTGAAAGCTCACTGCTCCCATCAAGAGGGACTCCAGTGGACAGCAGAAATCTAAAACAGACTCCTCTGACTGGTGAAACCAGTCGACTGCAACCTGCAGAAGAAGCAACATGCTGTGTCGCAAGAATTGCAACCTGCTGGACCTGTTGAGAGTGAGCCCAAAGACAAGTGGTGTCCTGCAAGCCCAGAATGGTAGCGAAGATAATGCCAAGTCTCAATCCGCTAGTCCACTCCTGTCGACCTCCAGCCACCAAAGTATCCAAAAACTACATTTGCCAAAGCCAAGGCTTGATGATCGGCAATCAGGTGATTGAGCTCATCATCAACATCTCCAGCCTGAGAGCACCTCACAGCGACTGACATCGTCAACAACCCCATTGCTGTGTCCCTGCATCTTGAAGTTGGTTTAGTTGAACAGACCTGTTCCTGAGGCTCAGCCGGGAACGCGCGCGCCAGTTTGCCTAAAACGCTTGCGAGCTGTGATTTGCTTTTTAAATCGTTCTTTGACAGTGTGATTTTGAAATTACTGTTAAATTTTTAATTTATGGGACAGTGTGTAACTGAAGCTACTGTCTGAATTCCTTGGTGCGCTGACACTGAAGCGAGTGTTTTGTAGCCCTACCTGACTCTGAACTCTGGTTAAAGCGCTGCTTGCAGCGTGGCCGCCATCTTGGGTGTACTAGGGTCAGCACGCTAGTCTTTAGCGCCCTCTGACCATAAAACACCCTGTTTCAAGCGCCGCCTTTTGACCTGTTCCTGAGGCTCAGCCGGGAACGCGCGCGCCAGTTTACCTAAAACGCTTACGAGCTGTGATTTGCTTTTTAAATCGTTCTTTGACAGTGTGATTTTGAAATTACTGTTACATTTTTAATTTATGGGACAGTGTTTAACTGAAGCCACTGTCTGAATTCCTTGGTGCGCTGACACTGAAGCGAGTGTTTTGTAGCCCTACCTGACTCTGCACTCTGGTTAAAACGCTGCTTGCAGCGCGGCCGCCATCTTGGGTGTAATAAGGGTCAGCATGCTAGTCTTTAGCGCCCTCTGACTCACTTCCTCTCCCCTATTTATTTCCGAATGCCTCCGAGGGCGTGCAGCGGGAGCTCCTAATGTGCGCCGAAGGTGCGCCAAAGGTAAGTTCGTCTGCGCCCGACAGCGTCCCGGAGGCGCCTGGTGCTGGCCCGGTAGATGGGTCCCTAGTCATCACTACTGGTACTATGCATAGGTATGATTCAAGCTTTTTAAAAAGTTTAAGGGGAAATACTGAATGCTGCTGTCCTGTGCTCCCTATTTACCCCAAGGGCGTTTCACGCTGCAGTAGCTGTGGTTGGACACTTTATAACATACATTACATTACATTACATTACATTACATTACATTACAGTACATTACATTACTCCTGTTCAGTTGTCACTACGGAGGATATTCCTGGGGTGGAGTCACTCGGTTTCTGTCTGTCTTTTTCACCTCATCACTCGTGCGCCGGATTGTTGCTTTACAGACCACCTGGTCATGCTGGTTTCTTACACAATGAACTTCATACTGCTATTTCCCCAATAATTATGAAATTCAAGCATTGTCTGTTTCTGGGTGATTTTAACATCCATATGGATATTGCAGGCGCAGCTGACACCATTAAACTTCAGGACGTTACTAGTCCATTTGGTCTGTCCCCTTTTATTTCCACGGCTTCACATAATAAAGGTCATATCCTTGACCAAATTTTTCAACAATTCCCATCATTTCTTCTCCTCCTCTACTTCTGACTTGGTCCGATCACTACTTATTGAACTTTGACATCTTGCGTGTGTCTAAAACGGCCAGTGCTGGCTCTGGCCCGCAGCCTATGGCCACTCGCTCTTATCATCGTGTCTCTGCTGACATGCTGGAGCAATCTTTTGCTATGCACCCTTGCCAGCTAACAGGTGATCTGGCCAGTGACCTAGGCCCAGATGTAGGTAAAATAGATTTACCGATTTTTAATTACCGAATCCTACCGATTCGGTAATTAAAAATCGGTAAATCTAAGGGGTGGATATGTAGGAACATCCAGATGTTCCTTTTACCGAATCGGTAAATATCTGTATTTACCGATTCGGTAAATACCGACCGGTAATGCCCCATTCATTCCTATGGGCTTTGAAGCCCATAGGAATGAATGGGGCATTACCGGTCGGTATTTACCGAATCGGTAAATACCGATTTTGACAAGGGTGCAGGGGGTGTCACTTTGACACCCTCTAGCACCCCCAAAAAAGATTCGGGGGCCATGTGGCAGGCATACCTGCCCTAAGGGCAGGTCTGCCTGTCATAGGGCACAGGTGTGCATGCACACATGTGCATGCACACCGGAATCGTTTTTTTACCATGAAGTTGGATTTCATGGTAAAATACCGATTCTGTAAGGCTTGTGGGACTCAGAAGAGTCCCACCTACATATCAAAAATACCGAATAGGTATAAATACCGATTCGGTATTTTACAGATTCGGTAAATTTACCGAATCTGTAAAATTCTGGGCCCTACATACCATTTACTAAATACCGGTCGGTAACGGCCGAAAATACCGATTTTCGGCCGTTACCGACCGACCTACATCGGGCCCTAAGTTCTTTTCCAGTCATGGCTCATGCAGCGTCTTGACGAGATAGCACCTCTCTCTATCTGGTCCAAAAGAAATTTGCGTGCTTCTGCACCTTGGTTCACCCCTGCGCTTCACGAGAGTAGAAGGCTTTGTAAGAAAGCAGAAAGAGCTTGGCGTAAAAACTATGATGCCTGTTTAAAAGAGGTATACAAGAAACTCATCAAAATTTACCATAAGGATATAGTTACAGAGAAAAAAATCTAATTTCTCTAAAAGAATTGAATCAGCAGCTAATATCAGCAAAGACATTTTTTCAGTAGTCAAGGAATTCACCTCCCCCGCTTCTCTAATCTCTAAATTTTCACCCACAGAACTTTGGATCAAACAATTGGCCAGTTTTTTCACCAATAAAATCAAAAGTATTCAGACTTCTTTTATGCCAATTGGCTCAATAAGCGACACTGGGTCAATTCTCCCTGCGCCTCCTTCTCTTCCCGAGAGCCGCACGCTCTCAATTTTTCCTCCCCGCTCCCCACAAGCTTCACTGGACTTGCTATCTAAATTAAAGTCCGGTTCTCCGTCGGATCCTTGTCCTGCAAAATGTTTGGCCAAGATGGCACACATTATCAATCCCATCATTAATCCGGTTCTCAACTCCTCTCTCAAAACCGGTATTGTCCCCAGTACATGGTAAATGGCTCACATCCTTCCCCTATTGAAAAAACCTAATTTGAACCCCCTCGCCCACTCTAATTATAGACCAATTTCGCTACTCCCTGCTTTTGCTAAAATTGTGGAAAAACATGTCCACTCCACCCTCTCGAACTTCCTCGAAACCCATAATATTCTCCATCATACTCAATCCGGGTTTCGCTCGAACCTAAGCACGGAGACTGCTCTGCTGGAGGTAACTGAGTCTATAAAGGAGGTTTTGGACAATGGAGGGAAGGCGATGTTGGTTCTACTCGATCTTTTGGCGGCTTTTGATACCTACCCTCACAGCCGTCTTCTTTCAAGACTCCAGGAGATTGGTCTGAGAGGGACGGTATTCAGTTGGTTTGAATCTTTTCTATCTGGTCGCCAACAATCGATTTGGGCCCCTCCATTCTCTGCTTCAGTCCCTCCATTGGAGGTGGGAGTCCCACAGGAATCGATTTTGAGCCCTACTCTTTTTAATATTGATATGTCTCCCTTGGCTGATTTGGTTGAATCTTATGGAGCCCAGGTTGTTTCCTATGCCGACGACACGCAGCTTCTATTCACCTGTGACAAGAACACAGACTTCGCCGGCGATATCATCATGAGCTGCCTCAAGGCTGTTTTGTCGTGGTTCCAACTGAACCAGCTTAGATGCAACTCTGATAAATCAGAGGTCCTTTTTTTTGGCTGCTCCCCTGACGCCAATTGGAAATCTTGGTGGCCTGCTGATATGTATCCTCCATCGTCGGCTATTTCTATGGTGAAAAATTTGGGCATGAAAATTGATAATGCCCTAACCCTTAAAACACAGATTCTTAGTGTAGTTGGCCAATTGTTTTGCATTCTAAGAACTCTTAGGAAATGTCTTCCCTTTTTGTCACATGCCCACAGGAGGATTACGGTACAGGCTCTGATCAGTTCACGGTTGGACTATGCCAACATACTTTATCTAGGCCTCCCAGAATATCTCCTTACCCGTCTCCAATCTGTTCAGAATTTGGCGGCAAGGGCCATTTTTGGCCTTAGCCGAAGGTCTAACACCTCCACTCTTTTGAATTCGCTTCACTGGCTGCCGGTGCGCAAATGCATTCTTTTCAAGACTCTCATTATGGCGTTTACATCTCTTCATGGCACCAGCGCTTTCTATCTAAGGAGAAGAGTGCGGTTCTATTTTCCCTCTAGATCTTTACGATCCGCCTCTCAAGCGCTGGCTATTGTTCCTGCAACCAAACGAGCGCGCATTGGAGGATGCTCTTACAGACTGTTGGCACCTCAACTATGAAACAAACTGCCCCTTTCCCTCAGGAAACTAGACAACTTGCTCTCTTTTAGGAAGGGGCTTAAGACCTGGTTGTTTGGACAGTAGTTCTCCTGCAGGTCTGTATAGCGCCCGAGTAGCCGACACTTTGCCCGAGTAGCCGAGCGCTTTATAAGACCACTTTTAACATAACATTGAGTATGCAGCAAAGTTTCTTTGGTGTGACCTGCCAGGATGATTGACAGCTAACCATTGCACCCGGAGCCACCAAGCAAGGTAGAAGAAATCCAGCTATTGCACCCGGGTCTTGGGACTCCAAAGGCCTCTACTTTCCGAGGGTAAAGATTATCTTCAACGTCGAGTACGGTTTTGCCAAGTGCTGCATTTTGACAGCTCCTGGGGATCCTGTGAGCCCCGAGGACAAGCAAGTAAATCTCTGCACCCAGATTCCCAGGGCAAGATAACGAAGAACCGACTGTTGAGTCTTAGTCTGGGGGCCCGTCAAATCTTAACCACAAGAGGTTTTAGTTGTATTCACCCTGCAAGTATCATATTTCTAAGTGTGTTTTCTGCCATTGACTTTAATGGTGATCGTTTGACAGCTATTATTGCAATTATTTTTTAACATTTTGAGAATCTATAACTCCGGTTATATGAAACATATCAACTTTGTTTTGGTGCCTATATTTATATAAAACTGCTAACTATTTTTATAAATTGGTGTCAAGGTTTCTTTCGAGTCAAGTCACTTACTTGTTGTCAATGTTGGTAACACATATTTCTCTGAGTCTGCCTGACTGCTCAAGCTACACTACCAGGACCAAGTTAAGGCTGTTAAGAGTGAACCCAAGGTCCACTTTTGTGTACTATGGTAATATTTCACAATAAGACCCACCAGCCATATCATACAATACTTTCACCTTACAACACTCCACTACTACCAAACTGGGATTACACAGGCATTGCACACACATGCTTTTGACATCAACACGGAATATCAGTGTAAGCTCTACAGCTCGCTAAACAGCAGAACTTTATATGAGAGGGGTCAACAGACTGCACACCTCTTGACAACAAGTCGTCACAATAATGATTCACAAGAGCACAGTACGCTGCCACCTCCACTTCATGGGACTACCCTGGTTATGGATCCCATATTATTAGGGAGGGGCTTATGTCTCTGTGCTTACACTAGGTTAGCATGACACCAGGGCCAAATAAAAAGTCAGGATACATGTTTTACATGCTGTTGGGCACTCAGGGCTGGGGTTAGCCATGCATTAGACATTCCCATTCCAACAACACTTCAGCAAAAAGATATGTTATTCAAGGCACATTGTTTTATCACACTGCTCCTCAAATTCTAACTATGTGTTAGGTTAAATATTTACTGTCTGCTTTCTAGTGTTGTGCCAATATCATCTTTGTGCCCGCCATTTTCATAACAGTTTTTTTCTATGGGTGGGCGAAATATTATGTTCAGCCCACCGAATTGGTGGAATTTTGGCCACTCCGCATTACTCTTTACCATCGATTTCTGGCTGAATACCGCCAATCGCCACATGGTGGAATTTTTCTCCCGTAAGGCACCAAAATATCTGAGATGCCAAGTGCAAGTAAGATTTGGGGTCCCCTAGCACGATTTTCTTGTGTGGGTGGTCGCTGGCATTAGCAAGCAGTCAGAGGGCTGCCACTTGATCAGATTTGCTGCGGCTCGAGAAGATATTGTATAGCGAGCAGCAGGAAAGTCAACTCGAATGGCCTCTACTCTTGCTACCGGTGCTAAATTGCAGCATGAGCAGCATATTTCCCCCCTGGTGGCAGAATTCTGTGAAATCTCACTGAGTTTTTATGTAACTCAGCGAACCTCTACAGAGTTAAAGTCCACGAGTTTCACCCATCCCTAGTTTTTTCCTATAACCATTTCTCTCAACTCCACCAACATACACTACTGCATGTACTGCACCTTCTGCTAAAGGTGCTTCTATCACAAAATAAATATTCGTCTTTAGTCTTCTACTGCTCCTTGAAGCTAACTATGCACACAATCAAATTCCTAAACTAAACTAAAATATTCTTATATCATACCTGACTACGAAGTCAGCATTGCCCCCCAATCAATGTTTGGATCAAACGTAAATAGATCTTTTGAAAATCTTGACTTTTATATATTTTGTATATGTACGCCAGCCTCTGAGCGTTGGCTTTAGAATTTCTGAAATTCTTAAAGAATATTCCTGCAACAGTTGCCGTTTTTCCAGGAGTACGCACGTCTAAGAAATTGCACATGGGTAGTTCATGCTCTGTACAAATAAGCACGTAGAAATGCTTACCAAAAGTGAATTTTTAACTTCGTCATTTATTTCATTTTTTCACAGGCAAAACATTTTAAAACAGGGAGAATCCCCACCCCTTGTCTTTGACAATTCTGGTGGATTTTTCTTCCAATTCTCTAACTGAAATTGGATGTACTGCAGCCCCTGACAGTACATCTCAGACCAATCCTAAAATCTGGGCAAGAAAAGGTCTGTGAATACCAACAAACTTACCACTTTATGGGTTTCTGCACACTTCACAGGGAATCCCCCTCCTACAATGCCCACTTACTTACTTCTCATTGAATCAGATTTACTTCCATATTACATCTTGATTTATTTATTTTATTTATTTATTAAGCTTATGAAGCGCGACAGCTACCCAAAAGGGTTTCCCGACGCTAAGAAATGACAACTAACAGTAGGCACAAGAAGAGCATAATTATTGGTTGAAAAGCCAGGTCTTAACAGCTTTACGGAAATGAGCATGACAGTTCTCTGAACGAATGTCTAAAGGAAGAGAGTTCCATAGCTTGGGCCCAAGAAAAGCAAATGATCTTCCGCCCATTCTGGACAATCTAAACTTAGGTACAGTAAAAAGAATTTGAGAAGAGGACCGGAGGGGACGGGTAGGGGCGTAGATCTTAACAAGGGTTTGCAAATAGCTAGGAGCAGTTCTCATCCTGATCTTATGCATATAGCTGAGCGCCTTAAATTTCACACGGCTGTCCACCTTCAGCCAGTGAAGATCACGGAGACGTCCAGCTATATGGTCAGTTTTACGACAACCGCTGAGCAGACGTGCTGCGGCATTCTGCACTAATTGGAGGCGTCTAGAGTATATTACCATAGTCCAACCGGGAGGTGACCAAGGCGTTCACCACAGACCTCTGGGTGTCGGTAGGCAGCATCCATAAAATCTTCTTCAGCCAACATAAAATGGTAAAGCAGGTAGACGAGACTTTGTTGACCTGACAGTGCATTGTCAGGCCACTGTCAATAATCACCCCTAGGTTACGCACATGCTCAGATGGGGACAGAAGCGGGCCTAACTCAGAAGGCCAGTGCCTGGAGGTCCAGAGATCTTGCTTATGCCCAAGGACCAGGACTTCGGTCTTCCCCCCGTTCAGTTTGAGGAGAATTTGATTCATCCACCTGGCGATTTCCCCAAGTCCAAACTGAAGGAGGGAAGCAGAGGCCTGGTCAGATTGTGAGAGGGAGAAGACAACCTGCGAATCGTCGGCGTAGGTAAACAAAGTTAATCCGACGCTGTCGGCGATGTGAGCCAGGGGAGTGACATAAAGATTAAAAAGTAAGGGACTTAGAATAGAACCTTGGGGGACACCATAAGGTGAGGGATAGATTTTGGAGGTAGCTGAATGGGAAAAAATTTGAAACGTTCGATCAGTTAAGAAAGAAGCCAACCAATCAAGAGCTAATCCTCCAATGCCCACAGTAGAGATTTAAGAAGAATATTATGCGAGACAGTGTCGAACGCCGCACTAAGATCAAGTAATATCAGTGCAGCAGTCTCGCCTCTGTCTAACAGAGAACGAAGGTTCTCCGTAACGCCAAGGAGCGTGGTTTCTGTGGAGAAACCAGGGCGAAAGCCTGACTGGGAAGGGTGCAATAGATTGTTGGTACTGATGAACTGAGACAAATGGTGGTGAATGTGTCTTTCTAGGACTTTAGAAAAAGCTGGCAGCAAGGAGATGGGGCAGAAATTAAAGAGAACCTTAGGGTCGGCAGTGGGCTTTTTCAGCAAAGGCGTGACCATAGCATACTTACAGCTGGCAGGAACAATGGCAGTCTTTAGAGAAAGGTTGAGAATAGTGCAAATCGGAAAAAGCTGAGAAGAGTCCAGTAACCGAAGTATAGAGATGGGCAGGGGATCGGTAGGGGAGCCTGATTTTACCTTACACAGGATTCCATGAAGGACAGTGGGATGCAAGTCAGGCCATACAAGCAATGAACCGAGGGTGGAGACAGAAGAAAGGTTGATGTCCTCTATATTAACAGAAGGAGCTGGAGGAGTCAAACTACCGTTTTGAGTGGAAATGTCTTGGTAGATCTTATCAATTTTACTGATAAAAAACTGAGCAATTTCGTCGCACTTACTACTAGACAAGGAAGGAAGTTTTGCTGAGTTAAGGGAACCAGCGAGATTTTTAACCAAGCCAAACAATACTTTCGATTTGTTGGCTGCGTCTGTTATGGTTTTAGTGACATAGCTGGCCCGGGTCAGGACACAAGCTTTATGGTAGCACTTTAAAGCATTTTTATAGGTAGCAGCTGCTAACAGGGAAAAATCTTTGCGTCAGATGCGTTCAAGTTTTTTGCAATGGGACTTGTCCATTTTTAACGCATCATTATACCAAGGGGCTGGTGAGTTATGGGGTTTCTCCTTCTTGAGGGAAGAGGGAAGGCAGATGTCGATAGCATCTAGAAGCCAGGAATTTGTTATCTCAGCTGACGTATCCACCTCAGACGACGTGAATAATTCTGTGGGTAAGTGAGTTGCAAGGTTATTATTTAAAGAGATGATATCCAATTTTTTCCAGTCCCTCCTGCTGGCAACACATGTGCTACTATGATGGTGTGACAGGTCCGTGGTGGTAAACATGAATCTGACATGGTAATGGTCTGACCAAAGAACGGGCGAGGCAGGACAATGTAGAAGCGGCATGTTAGAAAAGATGGGGTCAAGAAAGTGACCACCCTTGTGCGTAGGACAGCAATTGTGTAAAGTGATATTCATGGCCTCTAGATCGGCGACCAGGGTTCTACCTGTATTATTTTTCAAGTCATCCAGGTGTACATTAAAGTCGCCCACAACCAGAAAGTTACTGGAATTTGTCAGGATGGAGGCAATAAAATCGGACAATTGCGTGGCCCAAGCATTAATGGGGCCAGGAGGACGATAGACTACAAGGCCTGTGAGTGTTATTTTTGGATGAAGGCAAGGTTAAAGCACGCTGCCTCACAGTTATGTAAGATGATAGGATCGAATTAGCATTGGCATTGATTGAATATTATATGTGAGTCTCTGGATGTGGATGCATTTATATCAATCATAATATTTATATAGAGCGCTACTCATCCGGAGGGGGTCTCAAGGCTCTGGGGGAGAGGAGTCCGCTACTGCTCGAAAAGCCAGGTGTTGAGTTGCTTCCTGAAGGAGGGATGGTCCTGGGTCAGCCGAAGGTGGATGGGGAGGGAGTTCCATGTCTTGGCTGCCAGGTAGGAGAAGGATCTTCCTCCGGTGGTGCTTCTGCGGATGTGTGGAACGGCGGCGAGGGCGAGGCTGGTCGATCGTAGCTGGCGGGTGGGAGCGTAGAAGGTCAGGCGGTTGTTGAGGTACCTGAGGCCCAGGTCGTGGAGAGCCTTGTGTGCGCGGGTGAGGAGTCTGAACGTGATCCTCTTGCTGACGGGGAGCCAGTGCAGGTCTCTCAGGTGTCCGGAGATGTGGCTGTGTCGGGGGATGTCCAGGATAAGTCGTGCAGAGGCGTTCTGGATGCGTTGGAGTCTTTTCTGAAGTTTGGCTGTGGTTCCGGCGTAGAGGGTGTTTCCGTAGTCCAGTCGGCTGGTGACGAGTGCCTGGGTGACCGTCTTCCTGGTTTCGGTGGGGATCCATCGGAAGATCTTTCGGAGCATGCGCAGGGTGTTGAAGCACGATGATGAGACGGCGTTGACTTGTCTAGTCATCGTGAGGGAGGAGTCCAGGATGAAGCCCAGGTTACGTGCGTGGTCCGTTGGTTTGGGAGTGGTGCCCAGGGCAGGGGGCCACCAGGAGTCGTCCCAAGCGGAGGGCGATGATCCCAGGATGAGGACTTCTGTCTTGTCTGAGTTCAGTTTCAGGCGGCTGTTCTTCTTCCACTCAGCTACGTCTTTCATCTCTTCGTGTAGGTTGGTTCTGGCGGTGGCGGGGTCGTTGGTGAGGGAGAGGATCAGCTGGGTGTCGTCGGCATAGGAGATGATGTTGAGGTTGTGTTGGCGTGCGATGGCTGCGAGGGGGCTCATGTAAACGTTGAAGAGGGTGGGGCTGAGTGATGATCCTTGTGGTATGCCGCAGATGACTTCGGTGGCCTCGGATCTGAACGGGGGGAGGCGGACTCTCTGGGTTCTTCCGGCGAGGAACGAGATGATCCACTCCAGTGCCTTCTCTTGGATTCCGATGTTGCTGAGGCGCTGCACTAGGGTGCGGTGGCAGACAGTGTCGAATGCAGGAGGATGAGGGCTGCTGTTTCCCCGATGTCGAGCAGGGATCGGATGTCGTCAGTGGCTGCGATGAGGGCGGTCTCGGTGCTGTGGTTGGCTCGGAAACCAGACTGTGAGTGGTCAAGGGATCCGTTCGTCTCGAGGAAGGCAGACAGCTGTTGACGGTCTTCTTGATGACTTTGGCAGGAAAAGGGAGGAGCGAGATGGGGCGGTAGTTCTTGAGGTCGGTGGGGTCCACTGATGGTTTCTTCAGGAGGGCGCTGAGCTCGTCGTGCTTCCAGCTCTCCGGGAAGGTGGCAGTGTTGAAGGAGCTGTTGATGATGTCCCGGAGTTGGGGTGCGATGATGGAGTCGGCCTTGTTGAAGACGTGGTGGGGGCAGGGGTCGGTTGGTGATCCGGAGTGGATGGTGTTCATCATGCGGGTGGTGTCTTCGATGCTGACCGGGGTCCAGGCGCGGAGGGTGGTGGTGGGGGGCGTTGGTTCGGTGGTTGGGTGCGTGGTTTGTGCTCCGAAGCTGTTGTGTATGTCTGCGATCTTGCTGTGAAAGAACGAGGCGAGTGAGTCGCAAAGGTCTTTCGAGGGAGTGATGTCGTTGTTTCCGGCGCTGGGGTTGGAGAGCTCTTTGACGATGCTGAAGAGTTCCTTGCTGTTGTGGGCGTTGTTGTCCAGTCGTTCTTTGAATGCTGTCTTCTTGGTGGTGCGGATCAGCTGGTGGTGTTTGCAGGTGGCGTGCTTGAGGATCGTCATGTTGTCTGTGGTCTGGTTGTTGCGCCAGGTTTTCTCGAGGGTGCGGCAGTTCTTCTTGGAGTTCTTAAGTTCGTCGGTGAACCAAGATGCTTTCTTGCTGCCGGGTCTGCTGGGAGGGGTCTTCAGTGGAGCGAGGTCGTCTGCGCAGTTGGTGATCCACTGTGTGAGGTTGCTGGCTGCTTCGTCGGGGTCCGTTGTGCTGGCGGGAGGGTTCTGGCTGAGGGAGGTGGTGAGCTGATCGGCGGTGATTTTGTTCCAGTTCCTGCGAGGAACCTGTTGCGGGTGGTGGTGGGTCGTGGTTCTTCTGAAGCTGAAGTGGACTCAGCTGTGGTCAGTCCAATGAAGTCCGGTGGAGTGGCTGAAGGAGATGTATTTGCTGGAGGAGAAGACTGGATCAAGCGTGTGGCCGGCGTGGTGGGTGGGGGTGTTCACCAGTTGCTTGAGTCTGAGGTTGGCGAGGTTGTCAAGCAGGGTGGTGGTGTTGCTGTCCTTGTTGTTCTCCAGGTGGAAGTTGAGGTCTCCTAGGAGGATGTAGTCAGCGGAGGGGAGGGTGTACGGGCTGA
The DNA here is from genome assembly GCF_964261635.1 of Lissotriton helveticus. Taxonomy (NCBI): domain Eukaryota; kingdom Metazoa; phylum Chordata; class Amphibia; order Caudata; family Salamandridae; genus Lissotriton; species Lissotriton helveticus. Next base: position 1,425,411,179 of record NC_136068.1, on the reverse strand, counting down.
TGAAGTATTCGATGTCTTCACTGAATTGTGTGCGTAGTCCCGGGGGTTTGTAGATGAGGGTGCCTCTGAGTGTGGTCTTGGGGTCGGTGTGTATCTGGAAGTGGAGGTGTTCGGCGGCGGTGAGGGTGTCGTCGGAGTTGGTCGTGATGCGGATGGTGTTCTTGTGTGCGATGGCGATGCCTCCTCCAGTCTGGTTGACGCGGTCCCTCCGGCTGATCTTGTATCCGTCCGGGATGGCGATGGCGATGTCGGGCGCTGAGGAGGAGTTCATCCAGGTTTCTGTGAGGAAGGCGACGTCTGGTGATGTTGTGTCGAGCAGGTTCCAGAGTTCCACGGCGTGTCTGTGGACGGAGCGGGTGTTGAGCAGGATGCACTTGAGGTGGTTGCTGCTGGTGCTCTGCTTGGCGGGTGCGGTGCAGGTCCGGAGGCAGGTGAATTGGCAGGCTTGGCAGTTGAAGGGGTGCGGCCAGCATTGAGTGCGTTGAGGGTGGCGGCGTCGTTGGCTCGTCGGGTGGGCTGGCATCGGCGGGGGCCAGGGTTTCTGGTGCTGGGTGCGGTACAGGCGCGGACGGGCGCAGACGGGCTTGCCTTTGGCGCACAATCGCTGCGCCCGCTGCGCGTGACCGCTGCGCGTACGTGCGGTCTGCATTTAAGGCGAAGTGGGAGGGAGGATCAGCTGGGAGGCAGGAGCGGGGCAGCCAGTGGGGACACAGCAAGAAAAAGGGGTGGGCCGCGATGGAGCAGCGGCGGGGAGCGAAGGGGGGGTCACACCAGGGGAACCAGCGGCAATCGCTAAACCTACTGACAGAAATAAAGAATTACAGTGCAAATACAGGACAAAACAAAGCGAAAACAATACAGAGGCACAGGAGGGCAAACGGAAGGAAGATCGAGCAGCAGCAGCGAGGGGGCACCGAGGTCACGGGCGGACCAGAGGTGCTGGGGCACAGACTCGCCTACAGCTGGTGGGCCGTGCGGCGTGGGGGTGTCCTGAGGTAAGAACAAATGGCTCTGTGAATCAGGCCTCATATGTCTTGGGAATAAATAAATCATCTAATGAATCGATCAGTGGTGTTCATTCCTGGGCGTTGAAATGACAGGGATTATTCAGAGCACTATTAATGACATCTCAGCATACTAACAGAAAAGTATCCTCCATGGAAAAGAGAATAGAAGGCTGCTCTATCGTCTGCAGCCATCTAGTGTATAAGATGTGTTTCACTGCGGGAATAGAGAATAGAAGGCTGCTCTAGCGTCTGCTGCCATCTAGTGTAGAAGATGTGTTTCGCTGCCCCTTTATTAATGAAAAGGCAGGCTAGTTAGTTTATATACAGAGGCGCATTGTCTTAATAAAGCCGAGGACCCTGTGCCTCCCCATTGTAGCAGCTCTGTGACAAGGTTCAGAGATTTCTTGGTGCCATAGCGTCCCGTGCCTTGGCCTGATAAGGACATTGGGTTCGCTCATCGCTATTAAAGGAAAAACATTCCACAGTAATCATTGTTTCAGCCCATGGGCATTGGCCTCAAAATCTGTGGAACTAAGTGGAAATCTATCCTGGTGCTTCGCGGATTTCTAGTGGCTTTTGATTTGGTAGACTGGGTAACCTTATGGGAAACAATAATACATCAAGAGGTGCCAAGTAGTCTCCTCCTTGTGTTTAAGGAATTATCGGCTAGATTCATCAAAGACCCGTTTTGCGAGTCTTTAATAGCGATTCATAAGGAATCGCTATTAAGGACTTGCAAAACGGGATTCATGTAGGAATCGCTAAATAAATTGCGATTCCTACACATTCCTTATTTGCGATTAGCAAATTGCTAATCGCAAATAAGGAATAACTCCCCATTCATTTCTATGGGCCTAAGGCCCATAGGAATGAATAGGGAGTTATTCCTTATTTGCGATTAGCAATTTGCTAATCGCAAATAAGGAATGTGATTTCAAGGGTGCAGGGGTGTCCAAAGGACACCCTGTAGCACCCCTGAAATGTGAATTTACACTGATGTTGTGCACACACATGTCCAAATGACATGTGTGTGTGTAACATGCAACTTAAAAAAATGCATTTAAATGCATTTTTCTAAGTTTTCGCTATTTACCACGAGGTTTGACTTCGTGGTAAATAGCGGTCCTAAATTGCGATTTCGCAATTTCGAAATGGTACATGAATTGCATTTAAGGAATCTCAAATAGAGATTCCTTAAATGCAATTCCTCGCAAATGTGCGAATTCTTTATTAGCGAATTTTGCATTTGGGATGATGAATCCCAAATGCAAAAATTGCACTCGCAAAGGGCCAGATTCTCAGAATCTGGCCCTTTGTGAGCGCAATTGAGCTTGATGAATCAAGCTGTATATGGTCAAAATTGGGCGCAGTTACCTACTGACAAAAAGTCTCAGCCAGAAAATAACAATACGAAATAGCTTACAACAGGGCTGTGTACTGGCCCCTCTATTATTGTCCCCGTTTTCGCAGATCTGCTCTCTGTTTTAGCTACGTCCAAGGGCTTGAGCCCTAAAATGAATGCTAGGCATACGACATGCCTTCTATGTGCGGACAGTCTCGTCATTTTGGGTATCTCTCAGATAGGTCTTCAGAGGAAATTAAACACATTTAAAGAATATTATAGAAAGAAAAAATTGGCAGTGATTATGGATACGACCAACGTGCTAGCAATTGTGAAAGGATCTGAAAAGTAAGTAAGGTACAACTGGCATTTAGGAGACTCTGACCGCCAGTGAACCCACCAGCCCAATTGTGAGTTGCTTTACAGCCAGCATGAACATGATAGTCCAGCCACCACATCTGAGGGAGGGATATAAGGCCAAAACTCACGTGTACTCATCGCTACATGTCCTGTGCTTCCATGGTGCCAACCCTACACATCCGGACGATACTCTACCTGCACGACAATGTTCAAAACAAAGTCCGTCACAGACTAAATCAGCAGCAAATCCTACAACTACCTGTTGTCATAGAATCCTCTGCAAAATGGTGCACCATCATGGACCAGGCAAGAGAGGTGAGCTCCTCAAGTCATTTACACACATACAGGGATGCTGTCTGGGATTGTTCCTTATCAATCATCAAATATACATCTGTAGGATGTCCTCCTAGGCTAAAACACTGGCACTGCACATGCACACTGTATAAAAATGGACATGTATTTGCAAATTGTAGACACTCATAGTGATGTGTGCATTATTTTGTGTTCGAAAACACCAGCTCCTCAACAATATCACACCTATTAATCTCGATCTCACATACATTTTGCCCTTTCTCACTTGTCTGCCATGGTTCTACTGATCTTCACTAGTCACACAGCTTACCAATTCTCCAGTGTTGCTGAAGTGACTACAACTACCATGAGGCCTTGTGATTGCAATTCTAACCAAGATGCTACACTCCATTTCCCCCTTCTCATTTGGCTCCCATGTTCTCCATTGGTATTCGCTTATAGTGCAGGTTATCATTTGACAAGTGTTGGTAAAGTGACATTGGACTGACTACAAATACCATGAGGCCTTGTGACTCAAATTCTGACCAAGATGCTACACCACTTTTGTCCCTTCTCACGTGTCTCCCATGTCACTACTGATCTTCACTTATAATGCAGGTTATCGTTTCAAGTGACATTGAACTGACTACAATTACCATGAGGTATTTTGACTGCAACTCTAACCAAGATGCTATAGTGAATGTGACACACTCACATGACTGCACACATCCCAAGTTATGTTTTGATGTTAAAGACACATCTGTATCGATGTGTCAGTAAAATCACACACTCCTTCTCTGCTAAAATTCTGTATTAGACTGTGAGTTATAATTAGCCCTTACTGACACTGCCAGGGAACCTCCTCACAAAGGGGCATCCATTGGGCACAGCAGACACCTTGAAGATGGTACTTGGCAAGAGGGGGCAGAAGTTTAGGGAGGGGTGGGTTTTTTCTTGGGAAGGGTCTTCTTGGGTTTGAGGCTTTTTGGGAATGGGTTTAGGAGTTTTTTTCTTCTTTTTTCTCTTTAGGGCTGGGTTTAGAGGGGTGGGAAGGCTATTTTTCAGGGGTGGAGTGGGAAGTGGAATGGATGGGTTGGGTCATCAGGTTTCAGAGGGCTAAGGGCAAGGGTAAATTAGAGAGATACACTGGGAAAACGGTTTAAAGTGTTCGGGAGGGAGTTTGGATTGGGAGGAAGAAGGAGTGGAAGTGTGTGGTGGGTCTGCTGTTTACACTGTGTGTTGTGATTGTGGCTGTTGTGTGGGTGCCTAAGCATTTTGGTGGGAGTGTTGTGGATGAGCTGGGTGTTGTGGAGGGGTCTGGTGCGGTTGCTGTGATGTCTCTGGGTATGGTTGTGTCTGTGGAGGGGTCAGTGTGCATTTCTGTGATGTTTGCAGGTATGAATGTGACTGTGAACGAGGTCTGTGGTTATTGCTGTGATGTCTATGGGTATGGTTGTGTCTTTGGAGGGGTCAGTGTGTGTTGGTGTGGTGTCTGCAGGTATGTGCGTGTTTGTGGAGGGGGTCAGTGTGTGTTGATGTGGTGTCAGCAGGTATGGGTGTGTCTGTGGAGGTGTCATTGTGTATTGGTGTGCTTCCTAGGGGTATGCTGAGGGTGATGAGGGTGGTGAGTGTCTGTTGTGTGTGTGCATGTCTGAGTGTCTTGGGTTTGTGTGTGGTGCTTGGGTCTGTTGAAGTGTGTGCATGCTTAGCTGTGCGTGTGCCTGGCATAGAATTGGGAAGAACGTAGGTAGGTGGGGAAGAGGTGGGGGTGGAAGGATGAGATGGGTGGAGGGTTACCGCGAGGGAGGAGGCCAGAGCCTGAAAAGAGCTCTGTAGTGACAAACATGGCAGTGTGAATCCCTAACCGGAAAGCAGCCATCTGGGTGCTTAGCCGCTTGATGGCATTTAGAACTGAAGTCTAACCCACAGAGATGCTCCTCAGGAGGTCAATTGCCTCCTCACTCAGGGCAGCGGGGCTAACAGGGGCAGGGACTGAGGTGCCTCAAGCAAAGGAGAACCTTCCCCTCTTGGGGAAGTGGGAATGGCCAACTTGTGGGGGGACAACAGGGAGGGTGACGATGGAACTGGGGTGATGTATAAGGATAAAGGTGGAACTGATCCTGTTAGGTCCACCACCACTGTAGAATGTCCACTGGAGGATGACTCAGATGACAATAAGATGTGGATGTTGTCCTCCGGGGCACTACTGACACCCTCCTGGTCACTGTGTCCATCTGTGCCTGACGTCTCATGTGCGGAACTGCCATGACCAGCTGTGTTTTCACTGGCATTGGCCCCTTCTCCTCCACTTGCCCTGGATGTATTTGAAATGACATGTAGCATGGGTTTATTGCAACTGCTTTTCCACACCTGACCATCACAAATCCCCAGAAAACAATGAAGAAGTCCACATTTCACACCATGTTCGTGGTTCACTCCATTGGCTTCTAAGTTAGCATGAGCACATGCATGCACACTAGATAACCTGCGAACAGTTGGGTCCACTCATGTCAAAACCCCAGACTGGCCCTAATGCATGGATGGAATTCTCCACACTCCATCCTTCTGTCCATACTTAGATAGTTGATCAACTTGCACAATTGGGCACATGTACAAGTGTAAAGCAATGCGGGCGGAGCTTGCCGGCTCAACAAGATGGCCGCGTGCCAGTGAAGCTCTGCTCCGTCTTTGTACTATCCTGCACTATCCTGGCAGACCTTGCATAATAACCGGTACAAATTTGGGCGCCTGAGAGGTCAGAAGCTCTCTGGTACCGAACCCCGCTGTTTCGAGCAGAGAGCACAGCGAATTAGCGGTGATACGCCCTCTGAGAAGTGGCATGTGTCCGGAGCTGTCCTTCGAGCTGCGGCGAAAGGTGGCGACCTTCCGAGACGTGCCCAGGATAGAGGTACAGTGCCCATCCGCAAGACTGCTGTGCTGGCATAGCTAGCCTACTCTGGAGAGAGTGGTGTGTGGACAGCCCAAAAACCCTGGTTGATTACCTGCTGCCTCAGCGGACGACCTAATGGGCCTGAGCTGGTGCGTGGCAGCGCCGGATGACAAGGAGCTGAAGGCCTGAGGCAGAGGGGTGCCGCGGGGTGCTGCAGATCGAAAGCTCCCTGCAATCCGCCCTGACGTTGGAGCCCGGAAGCCCCGCTTGAATCGACATGAGGGGCGGGAGACGCTGGAACCACCCCCTGATAGCCTAACTCACTGACCCTGGATATTGTGATTGCGGCAAGGTGGGGGCCCAACTGGAACACCATGAGACTTGGTGCTGCCGAGTGAGAGGTGCCTGCAACTGCGCATTACAGGTCCCGCCTTCTCCCGTCTGGCCTTACTTCTGGGAGCCCTGGGGGACCCCTGTGGGACCTCGGAGCGCCGGGCAGCACTAAACGGTCCGAACTGTATGGATCTTGCCCGAAGCCCTGAATTCACGCATGGTGGCAGACACTGCGGTGAGATATTATAAGCTGGACAGCTGGGACCTTCATCTAGTAGCTATCTATGTAAATAACCCCCAAGGTGCTTGAAAGCCGGCGTGAATAGCAGGGCCATACCCAGATATGTCATTCCCTGAGAGTTCAGCAGGGCTGTCCCGAATGTACTGGGGGCCCCACTCCTCCTCCTGCTTCCCCTTTCTATACTGTTGGCGCTGAGATCTGCTGAGGTGGGCCGATAGGAGGGCAAGTGCCTCGCTGGCTAATTGGCAACCACGGTCTCCAAGCGGTAGTCTATTGTGGGTCTCCCCCTGGATCACAATCTGGCAGCAATGGGGAAGGCGGACAAGGTACAGTCCAAGCTTCCATTCGAGCAGCCCAAGACCATAACTCGGGAGCCAGGTGACTCCCAGCCCCCCTCTGAACAGGGCGATGAGGGTGAGGTGACCTTTGCAGATTTTCAACATATTTTGGCCACAATACAATCCAATCACAGCGCCATCGATGGGATGATAGACTCGCTGGTCTATCGTGTAGATTGAATGTCCAAACGCCTTGATAAGCATACTGAGAGGCTCAACATGGCAGAGAGACGCATAATCGATGTTGAGGAAGCCCACATGCAGACATGCAATGCAAAAGCAGATGGGTAAGGCTCTAATGCAGCTGCAAGACAAGGCAGAAGACCTTGAAGCTAGGTCTCGGAGGAGCAACGTACGCCTTACGGGCCTACCAGAGTCTACATTGACCGGGAATAAGGAACTCTTCATCGAAACCCTTCTAGTCTCACTTTTGGGCCGGGACACCTTTTCCACCATGTTCATAATTGAGCAGGCGCTTTGCTCGCTGGGCTCACGACCTCCTTCTGGTGTCCCCCCGCATCCAATCATCGCCAAGTCCTTAAATTATAGGGACAGCGATGCGGCCCTGAAAAAAGCCAGAGATTTGCGATCTTTACAATATGAGGGCTCCGCAAAATAGTTGTTCCCCAATTTCACGGCTAAAGTGCAGGAGGCACGGAGACAATTTGCCCCATTAAAGCATGCACTCCATGCTCAAGAACTCGACCACGCCAAGCTCTATCCTGCATGTCTACAAGTCACTATGAATGGAGTCTCAAAGATTTTTCTAGATCCAAAGTCCCGGCAGAAAGCGCTCAAAGACTACACTAAAGGTGCAACAACAGGGAGCAGAAGTGGGCACCATGGATGTAGATGACTAGAAATGCACTGTATGTTTGGCTCCTAGTAGGGCATAACTATGCTTTAGAGGTTGGGGAGGGGGAGGATTATTGATTCTTCTTTTTTACATATAGGTTATGAGGTTGTTCGTCAGGAGGATTGAGTGACGCATTGGACTGCTCATAGCTGATGGCTTCTGTGTGGAAAGCTACCCATAGATTTGAATCATTAAGGCCGTTTATTAGAGTTGGGTGGTACCGCCTGCGCGCTTCTCTGCACCAGCACACAGAAGATAGGGTTGTGTGAGCTTTGGTTTTGCATTTTTAGTACACTTGCAATTTCAATTGAGGCGAGAATGCACCAGCCACTTGAGGGCACCATGTCTTCTGCTAAGTTGTGGGTGACAATTGTAGTGCTAAATTCGCTGGTAACTGAGACCTCGAAGTTACAGTTACAGTTTGCAGAGAATTCGTTTCACTTAATCTGGGCGGTGCCTATTAGCCTCCTGGCGCCTAGGGTGTCTGTATGAGTATGATCCCTTAATGCATGACGTGCAACCTACCATTATAGTATTGAAATGTCTGTATGTTACTCTGGGCGGTAGCTGATAGCGCGCTGGCGGAGTGGCAAAATCCGCCCCAGTGTGTGCTCCACCAAATGGTACTATACCATTTTTGTTTGTGTTACGGGGTGGGAGGATAATCGATTGTGTCCAGGTGGGGTTGACGCAACGTCAGGAGGGGGGTGTTTGCTGGGAATTTTGGTTTGAGCCATAGACACAGCAGCAAACTTAAGGACCATTTTATTTAGTGTAATCTACTGATGGGGGTAGACACTGTGGGTCTATTTTTGTCTCCTATGGTTCCCTGCATTTTTTATGCGATGGCACAACAGGACAGTCAAACAATTGGATTATTAACATGGAATGTCCGAGGTCTCAATTATCATTGCAAGTTGCGGTTGTGGAATGTAATAGCTTACCTTAAAAGATACTCTGTTGAGATAGCCTTGCTGCAAGAAACCCACCTGCCCATGGATAGCACAATGTTATCTCAGAGAGTTTTCAAGGCTCGTTTCATTCCTCGGGGTTCACTTCACATGCCAGGGGGGTACTCATGTGGATCAATCTGAAGTCAGGATTTAAAATTGGACCAGGTGTGGAAGACACAGATCTTCACCATCTCCAGGTGCAGGGGGAAGGGATTAGACTTACTGGTCATTAATGTGTATGGCCCCAATTCCGATTGCCCACAATCAATCAATCAATCAGCAAATTTGTATAGCGCGCTACTCACCCGCTAGGGTCTCAAGGTGCTGGGGGGAGGGGGAGTCGCTACTGCTCGAACAGCCAGGTCTTGAGTTGTTTCCTGAAGGAGAGATGGTCCTGGGTCAGCCGTAGGTGGGTGGGGAGGGAGTTCCATGTCTTGGCCGCCAGGTAGGAGAAGGATCTTCCTCCGGCGGTGGTTCTGTGAATTTGTGGGACGGTGGCGAGGGCGAGGCTGGCGGATCGGAGCTGGCAGGTGGGTGTGTAGAATGTGAGGCGGCTGTTGAGGTGTTTGGGGCCCATGTCGTGGAGAGCCTTGTGTGCGTGGGTGAGGAGTCTGAATGTGATCCTCTTGCTGACGGGGAGCCAGTGACGGTCTCTCAGATGGACAGAGATATGGCCGTGAAGGGGGATGTCCAGGATGAGTCATGCAGAAGCGTTCTGTATGCGCTGGAGTCTTTTCTGGAGTTTGGCAGTGGTTCCAAATGTAAATGTAAATGTAAATGTACAGGAATTTATATAGCGCAAATCACCAAGCGGTTTCTAAGCGCTTGCTTAGGGAACCCGTCCTGGTATTCCCCTGTGAGATAACCCCGGCAGGGTATCCGCAAGGTGAAAACCAGGCATCCCGCCGCGAGGGGCCGTTGTGGAGATTAAGCAAGCTATTGCCCAGAGTCGCAGAGTGTGAACCCGTGAATCGAGTAGGCACCGGAGCGAGAATTGTCGAGTCCATGGACATTTTAGGACTCAAGACCCCGCCGAGCCGGGAATTGAACCCTGGTCCCGGGCTGACCTCTACTTTCAGGTCTGCCTCCTCTAACCAGTGAGCCACACTTCTCCGTGCAGGAAGAGGGTGTTCCCATAGTCCAGTCGGCTGGTGACGAGGGCCTGGGTGACCGCCTTCCTGGTTTCGGTGGGGATCCACCGGAAGATCTTTCGGAGCATGCGCAGGGTGTTGAAACAGGATGACGAGACGGCGTTGACTTGCTTGGTCATCGTGAGGGAGGAGTCCAGGATGAAGCCCAGGTTGCGTGCATGGTCCGTTGGCTTGGGAGCGGTGCCCAGGGCAGGGGGCCACCAGGAGTCATCCCAGGCAGAGGGGGATGGTCCCAGGATGAGGACTTCCGTCTTGTCTGAGTTCAGTTTCAGCCGGCTGAACTCCATCCATTCCGTGACGTCTTTCATTCCTTCCAGGAGGCTGGCTCTGGCGGTGGCGGGGTCGTTGGAGAGGGAGAGGATAAGCTGGGTGTCGTCGGCGTAGGAGATGATGTTATTGGTTGTGTTGGCGTGCGATGGCTGCAAGGGTGCTCATGTAGACGTTGAAGAGGGTGGGGCAGAGCGAGGATCCTTGCGGAACGCCGCAGATGACTTCGGTGGCTGTGGATCGGAACGGGGGGAGGCGGACTCTCTGGGTTCTTCCGGCGAGGAACGAGATGATCCACTCCAAGGCCATTCCTTGGAATCCGGTGTTGCTGAGGCGCTGTATCAGGGTGCGGTGACATACGGTGTCGAAGGCTGCTGAGAGGTCCAGGAGGATGAGGGCAGCTGTTTCCCCGTTGTCGAGCAGGGACCTGATGTCGTCGGTAGCTGCGATGAGGGCGGTCTCGGTGCTGTGGTTTGCTCGTAAACCGGACTGCGAGGGGTCGAGGGATCCGTTTGTCTCGAGGAAGGCGGAGAGTTGTTTGTTGACAGTCTTCTCGATGACTTTGGCTGGAAAAGGGAGGAGCGAGATGGGGCGGAATTTCTTGAGGTCCCTGGGGTCCGCGGTGGGTTTCTTCAGGAGGGCGCTGAACTCGGCATGTTTCCAGCTCTCCGGGAAGGTGGCGGATGCGAAGGAGCTTTTAATGATGTTCCGGAGTTTGGGTGCGGTGATGGAGTCGGCTTTGTTGAAGATGTGGTGTGGACAGGAGTGGATGGTGTTCATTGTGCGGGTGGTGTCTACGGAGCTTACCGGGGTCCAGGTGCAGAGGGTGGTGGTGGGGGGTGCTGGTTCGGTGGTTGGGTGCGTGGTCTGTGCGCCTAAGCTGTTGTGTATGTTGGTGATCTTGCGGTGAAAGAACGAGGCGAGTGAGTCGCAGAGGTCTTGCGAGGGTGTGATGTCGTTGTTGCAGGCGCTGGGGTTGGAGAGATCTTTAACGATGCTGAAGAGTTCCTTGCTGTTGTGTGTGTTGTTGTCCAGACGTTCTTTGAAGGTTGTCCTTTTGGTGGTGCGGATCAGCTTGTGGTGTTTGCGGGTAGCGTTTTTTAGGACAGTCATGTTTTCTGTTGTCTGGTCGTGGCACCAGGCTTTCTCGAGGGTGCGGCAGGTTTTCTTGGAGTTGTTGAGGTCGTTGGTGAACCATGAGGCTTTCTTGCTGCTGGGTTTGCTGGGAAGATTCTTCAGTGGCGCGAGGTCATCGGCGCAGTTGGTGAGCCACTGTGTGAGGTTGCGGGCTGCTTCGTTGGGGTCCCTCATGTTGGTGGGAGGGTTCTGGCTGAGGGAGGTGGTGAGTTGGTCGGCGGTGATCTTGCTCCAGCTTCTGCGGGGAACCTGTTGCGGGTGGTGGCGGGTCGTGGTTCCCCTGAAGTTGAAGTGGACGCAGCTGTGATCTTTCCAGTGTAGTTCAGTGGAGTGGCTGAAGGAGATGTGCTTGCTGGAGGAGAAGATGGGGTCTAGCGTGTGGCCGGCGTAGTGGGTGGGGGTGTTCACCAGTTGCTTGAGTCCGAGGTTGGCGAAGTTGTCCAGCAGGGCGGCGGTGTTGCTGTCATTTTTGTTCTCCAGGTGGAAGTTGAGGTTCCCCTAGGAGGATGTAGTCTGAGAAGGTTAAGGTGTGCTGGCTGACGAAGTCTGCGATGGCTTCGCTGAATTGTGTGGGTGGTCCCGGGGGTCTGTAGATGAGAGTGCCTCCGAGGGTGGTCTTGGGGTCGGTGTGTATCTGGAAGTGAAGGTGGTCAGCGGCGGTGAGGGTGTCGTCGGAGTTGGTCGTGATTTGGATGGTGTTTCTGTGGATGATGGCGATGCCTCCTCCGGTTTGGTTGACGCGGTCCCTCCAGGTGATCTTGTAGCCATCCGGGATGGCTATGGCGATGTCGGGGGCTGAGGAGGCATTCATCCAGGTTTCTGTGAGGAAGGCGACGTCTGGTGATGTTGTGTCGAGGAGGTTCCAGAGTTCGACGGCGTGTCTGTGGATGGAGCGGGTGTTGAGCAGGATGCACTTGAGGTGAGTGTTGCTGGTGCCTGGCTTGGCGGCAGGTGAATTTGCAGGCTTGGCAGGTGAAGGGTCCGTGGGTGCGTTTCGGAACGGCTCGGTAGCAGGCGGGGTTCCGGCCGGCGTTGGGTGCGTGGAGGGTGGTGTCGTTGTAAGTCCGTCGTGTGGGCTGGCACCGTCGGGGTCCAGGGTCCTGGTGCTGGGCGCGGTCCATGCGCGGACTTCGGCGCGCCAGCGGCGCGCCCGCTGTGCGTGTCCGATGCGCGGCCGCCGTGCGGCCTCCATATGAGGTGAAGTGGGAGGGAGGAGCAGCTGGGAGGTGGGAGTGGGGCGGCCAATGGGCAGGGGGTACAGAAAAAAGTGGGCGGGCTGCGGGGGAGCCGCGGCGGGAAGCGGGGAGCGGGGGGGCACACACAGAGGGCAGGGATACAAATCAGCAACTACAGTAAATACCAAACATGAAAATAAATGCACAATTCACAGATGTGGGCAACAGCAGTAGAAAAGGAGAAGGTAGCAGCAGGGGGACACCGAAGTCAGGGGCGAACCTGCGGTGCTGGGGGCAGAGACGCGGTCACAGCGGAGGAGCCGTGTGGCATGGGGGTGGCCTGAGGTCAGGTCACACTCACCTGCGCCGTGCGGCCTCCATATGAGGCCAAGTGGGAGGGAGGAGCAGCTGGGAGGCAGGAGCGGGGCGGCCAATGGGCAGGGGGTACAGAAAAAAGGGGGCGGGCCGCGGGGGAGCAGCGGCGGGAAGCAGGAAGCGGGGAGCAGGGGGGGGCACACACAGAGGGCAGGGATACAAATCATCAACGACAGTAAATACAAAAAATAAAAAGAAATGCACAATTCACAGACGCGGGCACCAGAAGTAGAAAAGTAGAAGGTAGCAGCAGGGGGACACCGAAGTCAGGGGCGAACCTGCGGCGCCGGGGTCAGAGACGCGGTCACAGCGGAGGAGCCGTACGGCGTGGGGGGTGGCCTGGGGTCAATCCCTTTTCACTCCCCGGGTGTTGATGCTGTGATCCCACTGTGAGTGGGAGGTGATGTTAATTGCGTCTTAGACCCAACCTTGGATAGATCTGGGGGTCCTGAATGTCGCATCTCGGGCCAACCCAAATATACCCAAATATATCACAGATACAACAATACGATTAGATATGGTGGATGTCTGGAGGGCACGATACCCACGACAAGGGGGATACACACACTACTCCGTCCCACATGGCCTAAACACAAGAATAGATTATTGGTTATTGTCGTGAAATGTATCCGGAGGTTAAAGATTGCAAGGTTTACCCGCGTACCCTGTCAGATCATGCCCCTATACTCCTGGTCTTACAAACCCCACAGAGGCTGCCTGCCCCGTTTACCTGGAGGTTTCTCCATTATTCGCTGCTTGACAAAGCTTACAAAGCTGAGATTGCAACGGCCATTGAGGACTTTTTCTCCAACAACATATAATCGGTACCGCATTTTTCCACGATCTGGGAAACCTTTAAAGTCTACATAAGGGGTATAGCTATAGCTAAGCACTCCGGGGTGCTCCGCTCAATTAGGAACAGGCTAGATCAACTAGAGAAATGCCTGACTGAGCTGGAAACGGAAATGTGTTGCGGTGCGACGCTGGAAAGAGATGCCGAACTGCACAAAAGGCTCACGGAATACCAGGAGGCTGCGGATAGTGAAGTTCGCCATATGGGAAAATATGCGGCCGCCAGAAGCTATGGGGAGGGGGAGCGGCCCGGAGCCATGCTTGCTGCTCTGTTGAGAAAAAAGAGGGAGGCATCAATGATCACGGCGATACGTTCAGAGGACGGAAAGATGCTGGCAGACCCTGAATGTATAGCTAACCAATGCAAGCAGTACTATGGTTCCGTCTACTGTTCTCGTTCCCAAGCTAACCGCAGCACGATTCAGGACTATTTAGAGCACTTAAAATTACTTTGGCTCACAAATGATCACCGAGAGTACCTGATAAGGATGTTAGAGGCCTGGGAAATAGGAGAGGCTCTACGCCATATGCGGTCTGGGAGCGCGCCGGGACAAGGCAGCTTGACAATGGCCTTCTTTCAGGATCTCCTAACTCCGCATTTAGTGACGTTGTTTGAAGAGCTTTATGAATCAGGGGAACTACCCCCATCAATGAGGGATGCTATAATTGTCACTACACTTAAGCCTGTAAGACACCACAGGAGTGCTCCTCTTTCCGTCCGCTGTCGCTGCTGAACCTAGACACTAAAATTTATGCCAAAATACTGGCCAACCATCTGGCTCCCTTGGTTAAAAGTCTGGTAAGCACAGAACAGGCAGGGTTTGTCCCGGATCGAAACTTAACATATAACCTGCGCACTTTCTTTGGCACACTCCAACATGTCAACCCAGAGGTCAAGGCTACTGCGATATTTTTAGATGCTGAAAAAGCATTTGGTTCGGTAGAATGTGCATTTATGCAGGCAGTGCCGGAAAGGATGGGGGTAGGTGAAGTATTCTTGAAATTAATCGTAGTACTGTACAACTCCCCGACTGCTAGAATACGCATAGGAGATATAGTCACCGCCCCAGTGTAAATCTCTAGACGTACAAGGCAGGGAGGCCTGCTATCACCACTGCTATACGCCATAATAGCAGAGACTGTGCTCTCAGGGAATACCATGGATTTTGAGGGATCCGGTTTCCAGACTATAACTTAATAGTGTCGTCATATGCAGACGACACATTGCTCTACATCAGGAACTCAGTGGTCAATCTATCCCCAGTACTTTGGGAAGTTGTCCTATTTGGTGAACTTTCTGGTTTAAAATTCACCTAAGTCCATAATCTTCCCACTGACAGCATCCACCACTCCTAATGCGCTAGATATCCCTTTGACCTGGACCACGGAGCCAGTCCGCTATCTGGGAATACAAATTCATACTGACCCTGAGACAGTGTTCAAGGAAACCTATGGGAGGGCAGTCACTAAACTAGAAGGGGACATTGAAAGATGGAAACGATTGCCTCTTTTGCTCCTGGGCGGATTTCATTGATGAAAATGGTGATATTGCTGAGGTTCCTATTTTTATTTTCAAATATCCCTTTGGTCCTCCCCCCACACTTTTTGTAAACCATTTCCTCTATATTGACTAAACTAGCAGGCAGGAAAACAACCAAGAGTGCAATGGAAGGTCCTCATGCTACCTTACCATCTTGGAGGTCTGGGAGCTCCAGACATGGACTTGTATGACAGAGTAGCACAAATTTCACATGCGTTTCATTGGTTACATCAGGCACTGCACCCTCTGCATTTGCACATTGAAAGGGTAGCTGTTGCCCCTTATGACCTTCACACTAGTCTATTTCGGCCTCCTGATCGCCGCAGGGGAGTCATGGACTCATTAAATTCCACGGTGCATGCATGGAATGATCTGGTCAAAAGGCAAGACTGTAATATTTTATAGTCCCACTGGTTCCGCTGAAATGGTGCGCTTGGCTCCCTATGAACAAAGATCTCACAGTGCTTAACGCGCTGCAGTCTTTGGGTGTTACTGAAGTGGGTGACCTCTTTTCGGTAAGGACAGCCTGTGGGTCGGACGAGGTGTGACAGAGGGCATGGCTGTGACTCCATTAGTCCAGTTCCAATACTATAGAGTAAGGCATGCAATGTGTGAGATACTAGGTGAAGACATGGCGGAGCCCCCTGAAGTCACCCCACTCACACTTATACTAAAAGCAAAAACACATGCTAAACTAGTGGCAAGATTTTATGGAATAGCGCAGGCCTATCGCTGAAACTTCTACACAAAATCTAGACTAGAGTGGCAAAAAGACCTAGGCATGAATATAGAGGACGATATGTGGCGATTCAGTTGTGAGGCAACCTGTTAAGTGTCCATGAACGGTCAACACCGATTAATCCACTTTAAATATTTGCAAAGAGTTTACTACACCCCAGAAAGGCTTCTTAGATATGGGCTGCATGATACAACTGAGTGTGAGAGGTGCAGGTGTGTCCGGTGGACTCCCTACATGCAGCCTGGCTTTGCTCACCTGTTGCCAACTACTGGAAAAAGATATTCCAGAGTCTGAGTGACATCACTGAGACTCCAATGCCCCCTGACCCGTTAATTGCTCTGCTGGGATATTCTAAGAAATTGAAAAAGTGAATTAGACGATTAGTTGAAATGGGAGTGTCAATTGTAAAGCGTAGGTTAGCTATGCGTTGGGTGCGGGCTCCTCTGCCTACAATGCAGGAGTGGTCACAAGACATGTTGTTTGCAACACGCAGACGGAATTGTATAGCAAGCTACTTCCCCCCCGAAATCACCCCAAGAACTTTTGGGGATTATACCAAACCTATCCGGCCTGGAAGGCTCCTCTGAACACGGACTCACCTCCTACCATGGTAGATAACGTAGGGTAAATGTTCATACTATTAGCTACTGTTGCACAGACGTGTGTGGCCTTCCTGTTGTTAGTCTGAAAATCTCCTAGCTGTGTATTCTTGCACTGTGCTATATTTAGTTAGCATTATATGGCTAAGTTAGTAGCTGCTGTCACGTTTGTATGCAACCCACTGAGTTATCCTCGCAGCATGTAAGCTTTAGTTAGCTCGTGTCCATATTGGACTGTGACTGAATGTGTATGTACTCCTTGCTTCAGCA
Organism: Lissotriton helveticus; assembly: GCF_964261635.1. NCBI lineage: Eukaryota > Metazoa > Chordata > Amphibia > Caudata > Salamandridae > Lissotriton > Lissotriton helveticus. The sequence continues at coordinate 1,425,394,463 of NC_136068.1, read as the reverse complement.
GAAAGCTGCTGAGATGCATTTTCTCCAAAGGTTGGGCCTCGCTGTCCTAATGCATATAATGTTTATGCTCCTGCATACAATGAGACAGATCCTGCTCTCACTGGCTCAGCTGCAGTCAAGAAGAATGACCTTGCCAGAGAGAGATACTGTGTACCTGGCCTCAGACTCTTGGCTCAACCTTGTGTGCCCCTCTTTGTCTCTTGCAGCCTTATTGGGAGGGTGTGTCTTGTGCTCCTGCTGAAATGTATAAATGCTTGGTGGCCCGTTCTCTTTTTGCGCAAGATCTGAGGTTTCAGGAGGAGAGATTCAGCACTCCGAGAAGGTCTGCCCCCTCCTGATAATTCTAGCTTTTGCGCTAGATAACTGGGAGTTTTGACGTGGAGAGCTTTGTGAGATAGACAGGCAATCTTTAGCTGATTTCTAACTTCATAAGGCAACCAATTTAGGGATTTTAAGAATGGGGAGATGTGCTTGTTTCTTTTGATCCCTGTGACCAATCTGGCTGCCGCATTAAGTGAAGACCTTAGTGTGGGCAAGGTATATATGTATTTACCATTACATTGCATTTAAGGTAAGTATTGGATAGTAAAGGGGTAAAAATTACTATTCTAACTGCAGGGGGTGCAACAGTAGGGTAAGTTTTGGATAGTGTAGGGGTAACAATTACTATTCTTACTCAAGGGGGTGCAACAGTAGGGTAAGTGTTGGATAGTGTAGGGGTTAAAATTACTATTCTAACTCCAATGGTATGCGTTGTAATGGTATGCGTTGTAATGCCTGCGTTGTAGTGACATGCGATGTAGTGTCATGCGTTGTAATGGTATGTGTTGTAATGCCTGCGTTGTAGTGTCATGCCTTGTAAAGGATGTTGTGATGTAATGCCTGCGTTGTAAGTGTAGTGCGATGTAATGGTTGCGTTGTAAAGGTTGTTTTCCCGATCTAGGACGTTCTGAAATGCACAACCTGGGGCCACATGATTAAACTTATGGCAAAGAAAAACAAACTTAATAATAAAACCCTCGACCCACTAGAACTCAGTATAAAAACATAGGACAAATACCTTAAACAACCGAAAGACAAGACACAGTTGAACAGCCTTACCAAACTAAAATACGAATATAATAAGATCTTGAGCAATAAAGCCCACACAATAGTCCAAAGTTATAAAGGTATCAACTTTTGCGGCGGTAACAAAGCTGGTAGAATGTTGGCCTCGTGTTTAAAACAAAACCATCAAAAAACAAGAATAACCTCTTTAACTAACAAACTAACATCCCTTCAACAAAACAGAAAGACACCTTGGACACTTTCGAACAATTTTAACGCACCCTATGAAGCATGTCTGGAATACCTTCAACAAAATTAATATTATTAAGCTAGGTGAAGCGACAAAATAATCTTAAGAAAAATCCTAACTGCTATTAAGAAGCTGAAATCCATGAAGGCCCAAGTCTGGGAAGACTTCCCTGCTTCTTTTTTCTAGACCTGAAGTTCATCCCTCATTTCTTCACTAAAGGACTATTTCACACACTTTTCTTCCACAAGCTCTGTCAGAGGCTCTGCTGCTGAGGCAACTATTGTAGGTATATCCAAAGAAGGGAAAGACCCATCCAAACCCAAAAAATAGTGCCCCATATCCCTCATATACAATGACTGCAAAATATATGCAAACATTTTAGCACTCAGACTGGATATCATCCTCAAAACAATTATACACCCTTCACAATCTGGCTTCATTAAGGAGAGATTCGGTGATGACAACATAAGACTTTTTAGTCACATCATTCAAAAGGCTCACCAACTTACCCAGTCCACCTGCATGAGAGCTTTGGATGCCGAGAAGGCCATTTTTTTTTGTAGAAAGCCGAGAAGGCCTTTGACAAGGTTTCATTAGCCTTCCTGTGGAGAAGTGTGGCTCAATGGTTAGAGCGGCAGACCCTGATGCAGAGGTCTAGCCCGGGACCAGGGTTCAATTCCCCGCCTCGGCGGGTCTTGGGCTCAAAAATTCCACGGACCTGATAATTCTCGCCTCGGTGCCTATTCCAATCACGGAGTCCCACTCTGCAACTCTGGGCAATAGCTTGCTGAATCTCCACAACGGCCCCCACAACGCTAAGGATGCCTGGTCTCCACCTTGGGGGTGCCCAGAAGTGGACACCTCACAGGGAAAGCCAGGATGGGTTCCACAGTGGTATTCGTACAAGCACCTTGAGACCCTTGCGGGTGAGTAGTGCGCTATACAAGTATCAATTTCCTCCAAGCAACGCTCACCTCATTCAACTTAGGCCCTACCCTATCTAAAATGATCCTCGCCTTATATAAAGAATCTAAAGCTAGACTAAAATCATTGGCTAATTTACCAACCCCTTTAGCCTTCAACAAGGAACCAGTCAAGGCTGCCCTCTTTCTTCCCTGTTATTCTTACTAACTCTAGATCCTTTACACATACTAATTAGTGAAAATCCACTCATCCCCGGCATCCCCTTCTCTGAAGGCCCACAGAAACTGGCTGCTTATGCCGATGACATACTCCTCTTGAACACCAAAGCATATTTGTGTTCACATGTGTGATGACCACTATCAATAGATAAAGCAAGCACAAGGAGATGATGGACGGAGCACTGAACCTTTTCAGACACTCACCCCCGGTCCAGGGAAGACGTGGCTAGGCAGTTTGGGCTGGACTGTTCCCATGAGGCACAGGGTCAAGACTGATTTGCATCTAGCTATGTCTGATCTGGGTTGGCGAAGTGAGCTAAATAACGATGATGGATTCAATCTAGGTCGTTGACTGAGGTGAGTGTCTGAAAAGTTTCAGCGGTCCATCCATCATCTCCCTGTGTTTGCTTTGTTCGCCCTAAGTTGGCAGGGTATGCCCAGATGTGGATCCCTTGCTCACTTTGCAACTGGATTCAAGCTAGACTGGCTAATGAGGGCTGTTAGCCCGAAACCGGTCCCAGGTATAAACCTCTCTGATACCTTCCTTGCAAAAATAGAAGCAATACTTACTGAGTTCCTATGAAATTGCCAAAAGCCCAGAATTGCTCTAAAGAAACTAAGGCTTCCTAAAGAACATGGGGGCCTAAACCTATCAGACTACATGAGATAGCAACACGCTTACCTAACGAAACAGGGAAACCAATGGTTTCTACCTACTAGTAACAACGCCCCCTCCTGGCACAGCATCAGAAAAGAACTTGCTAAACCACTATCCTTTGCATCCCTTATAACAATTAGGAAAACCAGAACAGACCATTCCGCTAACATATTATCATGCACAGTACAGACCCTATGCAAAATTGACAACAGACTATCCCAAAAAATGCGATACTCACACTTAGCCTCCCCAAGGCACAACGAAAACCTGAAAATTGAATGTAGAATGCTATTTAGAGAGAAAAGGGCACAAAGGGGCATGCTATCGGTAGGTGATATTGATACCACCTCAGAACCCATATCCTTCTCCCAACTCAAGGCTGAATTTAACCTCAATAATCTGGACTTTTTCCACTTCTTAAAAATTAAATTTTTATTTCATTTATTTATTTATTTTGAGTTTTATAGAGCGCAAACCAGACCCATGAGCGTATCAGAGCGCTTTACAGGATTGACAAGTGGTAAAAACAGTCTCATGATGGGTGTATACAATTCGGATAGGCACAGGTAGATACATTATATAAAGAAAGAAAAAATAGGCAGTAACATATCCTGGATACATTTGGGATAAAAACAGGTAGATACATTATACGAGAAAACAGCTGTCTCAATTCCCGGGTGGAATGCCCAGAAGTTGCAGGTAGGTATCACCTGGAAGAACCATGTGTAATGCCTTAGTAGAAGGAGAGACAAATCGCTGAGGTGATTGAAATGCAATAATTAGGAGAGGAATTTGCCCATAAGGAACGTTTTGGCCTCCTTGATTGAAATCACTTATAGCTGGACCCAAATGACCAAGCTCTCCCAACCTACCTAAAACACTAAATGCATGCAGCAAAGGGGGACACCTGGCATCCAAACTATATCCTTTCCACTACCCCACTAAATCTGGGCTACAAACCCATCCAAGAAATATACATTTGAAACCCTAATTTCTGATCCTAGTGACTCCCAGGAGATGATACCAAACTGGATGTCCTTATGGGAAAACCTCATTACCAACAAATTAACCCCCTCATGAAATTGTTAAGCCCACTGTTTTGGAAAATCAACCGTTAATGGCAAGCTTTGAAATCCAAACATATCTTATGTATGTAACGGGGAATATGACAGGATGCTGTTAAGTCTTTTTTGTCTGGGAATTTTCAACAGACAGACTAGCTTTCCTGTCATGAACGACTGGTCTAAATCCCTAAGACCATGCCCATGTGATGATCTATCCCAACAGTCTACATTGCACACTTTTTTATTCTGTAAATGTTATTCTGTCCCAAGAAAATTATGGATTGTTCCCATTCTAAAGACTCTGGGCCTGAGACAATGTCACCCAGCTTTCTTAACGATATAATGTTTCAATTATGAAATGTTTACATTATGAAATGTTCAAGAGCTCGATTGTAACGTATTTTTAATATTTATTAACTCAAGATATATAATGCTGGAAATGAACCTGGTTTTTAATTGATGATGTTATATTCTTCTTAATCATGTAAATATCGATGTGATCGGATTTTTATGACCATACTTGATAAAATTGTGCTTTTATGATTTATGTTTTAAATCGAATAAAGCTTATTTTGAATTTGAATTTGAACCCCCTCACTGGCACAATGTCAATACTGGATTACCAATATGGCATTCTGGACCCCAGCCAAACTTTGTAAACTAATAAATATGTGACTTGAAACACATGCTTTGGGAGTGCTCCTTCACCAAACAGTTCTGGCTAGATATCGGTGACACAATATCACAAATCCTCCACATAAAATAGACACCCACCCTTGCGGCCATTACACTAGGTATCCTGCCACCAGAAGTAAAACATGCACTGAACAAGAACAAACAAAACCTGTGGGATATACTGGTCACGACCTGTCTCAAAGTCATCCTAGCTAAGTGGAAGGACTAATCCAAACTCTCCTCCCACACCTGGTGGGAATGGGTTCAATTCGTCATAGGTGCAATTAATTCATTAAACACATTTTAGATCCTCACCACTGAAAAATCTGGACAATTATATATCAAAATATCCCCTAGAACAATGCTGATGGTCATTCACACCCACCCGCTGCCCCCGCATTCCCCTTCAGCCCCCCTTCTCCTATCTCCACCTTTCCTATTCTCCATCCCCCTAGCCCCAGCTCCTCACCCCACATACCCCCACCCACTATAAATGCTACTATTCACCCCTGGCCACTTTCTGTCACTCACCTTTTACTATCTCTCTCTTCTCTCTATCTGTCTCGCTTCTCTCTCTCACTCTACACCCACCAACACACACACAAGATACCGTAGAGTCTTCGCCTAGCAAACAATCTTACCTTTTTACCACACTCACATTATCCAACCGAACCTCACACCAATACATTTGCACCTCCGCCAAACAAATATGTAACACTCATTGATTATGAGATAAACTGTTGTTTTTCACACAGCTTGTCGTTATAACCCTTTATTTAGAATGCATTATCTGCACTTTCTTACCTGTATTTTCAGTCTGCATGAAATCCTAATAAAACGTTTCTGAAGTAAAAAAAGACATTTCATCCACTGAGGGCGGAATGTTCTAAATTAAACAGGGACAAACAGAAAGACAACCATTAGAGTGCTGGAACAGAAGGTCTTGACTGGCCATTATTAGCCCTGAGCCACTTCATTGTCTTCAATGGAGCTCCCACAATTCAAATGTTCTAGACCTGTTTGAATCAGGAATCAAAATGTATAACTAAAGAGCCTTTGTGCCATTATTGCATCATTTACACCACCATGGATATTGCCTGTTGGATACAAACAGCCTCTTACAAACACCTTGTACCTAACAAGTTGTCACAGCAAACATCTTGACAAAAGCTCACTACTGTGGTTATTAGTGAGCAATCTAATCAAATAGTGGCGTAAGAATTTGCATGGATCGGCATGGCAACATCATTACAAATAACTTTGACTAATACATTCTGCAACAATGTTCCTAGCTATGGGTTTTGAACTGCTATGACTCTTACCAACCTCCATGCATGAATGACAGCAGCTAGTCAAAATGGCATGGAAAATGTTTTAATTACATGCCCTTAGCTGGAATAATATGAGTATTCCCTGTCTGTTCATGTGACTAATTGGACAACACCAGGTACACATGGGTAGCGAGCAATTTGTCCGGAAAGGGCATCCATGACATTGCCCTTATACTATGATTAACCTGCCTTTAAACATATCCACGCTCCGTACATAAATGACACAAATTGAACACATTTGTGTGAGATTCATGTTTTAATTGTATGCCTTTAAATTGGAATAAAAGGTATCACCCCGTGTCCACATATTACTAATAACTAACACTGCGTATTCAGAAAAATGCTTTTAGCACTCCATCAGGGGTAGTAAGGATTACATAAATGGGAAACAGCGTTCACATCGCATGCAATACATCTCATGCGATTACAAAACCGTTGTTGCAGCGACCATGCTGTTACAACGCGAACCATTACATTGCAAGTCATTTCAACGACTTGCTGTAGGGGGCGGGCTCAACTAAGGAATATTATAATTTACTATTTCAACACCTTCCCTATTGTTGCACACACAGGAGTTGGAATAGTAAATTGTACTATTCCTAAATCCAGCGTGCCCCCTACAGCAAGTCGTTGAAATGGCTTGCGATATAATGGTTTGCATTGTAACAGCACGGTCGTTGTAACAACTGCGTTGTAATCGCATGTGATGTATCGCATGCGATGTAACGTCCTATATTCTACATAAATACCAATACCATACAGGACAATACTGGGTTGTCTCGCTGTCGATCTTGGGCAGAAACGCGAGCAAGGCTGGGAACCTCTTCACACTTTGGTGCTCGCATTTACCCCCACTCATTGTCTGGTTGGACTGTAGTTCTTCAAGAATGGTGGCCAACTGCATACCAGGCCATGGGCTACATCCCCAGTGCAGTGTCACAGCTTTACCTGTGAACTGGCTGGACATCTTCAAAGTATGGCACTGGCATTTGGAACGTGCTTGAGGGAACTACCAAATGCTTCCAAGCGAGAAAGGTGTTGATGTTACCTCCCTCTTGGCAATATTGATTCCTCTTGCAGCACACAGCAAAGATACCAGTCAGTGCTTCTGCCTCGAAAGTCATCTCCATTAACTCTTCAAGGGAGGTGGTGCTGCTTCTGTTGAGGGAAGTCCTCTTGTGCCAGAAGCCTCACTTCTTCGAATACCTACTTTGCTCTTTGTCCCGAGCGTCTTTTTGTATCTCTCCGACCCAAGCATGATTATTCTTTAATGGGGAACAAGATTTGGTGCAGATAGTGCTAATTTCAAAACAATCCCTCATTGCGGGCACCACATTTTTCTGCAAGGATTTCAAGTATTTTTTGACTGACCTGCATTTTTCTTTTGTTTGCTTTCTGCATCTCTGTGTTTCTTGGCGTGTCATATTTTCTGTGGACGGGTATGAGTTGAGCTGAATTCTGGAGGAGATAGATTGTTCTATAGCTGCCTTCCTCTGTGCTCTCCAGACCTGTACCGAACCCCCAATGTATGAGGTCATTATTCACTCCCAATATGAAGCATTCACTATAATAGCGATTTGGTGTTTTGCCGTTGCAAATCATACTGAATTTTGAGAATTGCTATTATTCACTAATTAGGAAGCACCTTTCCTATGCTTTTTTTATCTGGCAATAAATATCCTCGAAAGATAAAAGCAAGGACCACATCCAAGGGAAACGTAATCTTTTACCCTCAGTGTCTCCTTGACAAAATCGATGAAACCCTTTTCAGGTGTCCCCTGTCCTAACCCTTAATATGATAACCTTCATATAAAACTGTGCAATGTTGCCAAGGAACTGTGGGCCAGATGTATGACCATTCCTTTTTGCGGGTCACAAATTGTGATTTTCTGTGACTACCAAAACGGAATACACTAATGTGTCTCAGACACATTTAGTGAGAGGTGTAGACCATTCCGTTTTGTTGGTCACAAATTGCGATTTCTTTGGAACTCACAATTCGCGGCACGCAAAACAAAATGTACTAATGTGTCTCAGACATATTCAGCGATTCACAATGGGGTCACAAATGACCTGCCTCATCAATATTCAATTTGTGACCCATTGGGAATGGGCTACAATCACATGGATGGTTGCCTGCTGGAGACAGCAGACCACAATGACTGTGTTTGCTTTTTAAATAAAACAACTTTTTTTTTCAAATGCAGCACATTTTCCTTAAAGGGAAAGGGGGTGAGTAAAAAAATAAAAAATAAAAACAGTTTCTTTTCATTTTTTAAGGGCAAGCAGTGGTACGTGGGAACACTGCCTGCTCTTCAAAAATATTTTTTGCTGCCAAGCTCAAAGGGGAAGGAGCCCCCTGGGGAACCCTTTTTGTTTGTAACTGGCTGACCACCAATTTGAATTGGTGGTAACTGTGATTGTTTTGTGAGTGGAGGTGCTGTTACAAAACAATTGTACATCCACCTGCAACTCGCTATTAGGAAGCAACGCTCTTGGCACACCCCTTCCGAATAATGTCTTGCAAACCCTATTTTGCGAGTCGAAAACCAGGTACTGATTTGCAAAATTGGGATTGTACATGCTACAACCCTTTTCAGCGGTCGCAAACAGCCTGATTTTCTGTTTGCATCCACTAAAAATGGTCGTACACTTGGCCCTATATTTCCTGAAAAAAGGAAAAATAAACCCTTAACTAACAACTTGCAGGCCAGTCTGTCTGGGAATTCTTTCCTTAGCCCTGGCTGCAGCAGGTGTGGAATTTTAGTTCGTGAACTGAACATCATCTGCGCCAACTTGTCCATTCCTCAGACCCACGTATGAACATACACGATAGCCATTTTAGGTACCATGGTCTCCCTGTTCACGATCGATCATCAGCGCACTTCCCTGACCCTGCAAGCCTCCCCCATGCACTCTGGCTGACCCCGCACTCACATGTGCAAGTCATGAACCCTCCTCTTCCGCATGACTCTGTCTTAGGGAATCACACCTCGCGCCTGACCAACACCTCCTTTCCTTCCATGAATACCCCTCTTTTGATAAACCCTCCCTCTACGCTTGATTATCCACACTGATCCTTTCTTTCATGAATACCTCTCCTTTGATGACCCCTTCCTCTGAGCCCGCTTGTCTGTATGGACCGCTGGTCATCCCTTGGCCTGAGGATACAGTTTATTGCCCACTACTGTATGCACTCGACCCTTTTCAAAAGACGCTACTATTGATCATGGCTTCCCCACCCCTTGAGATTCGATCAGGCGCACACATTCCAAAGGAATCGGCGGAACACTCAGCTGCGTGATAGCCTCCTCTTATTGTATGGGGGGTGAGGACCTCTACTGTAGCCACGTGTTGGAGTGAGCCGGAACTGGGGGGGGGGTACCGGGGATGTCATCTTTCGCTACTTCACAATGTCTTTATTGTAATAAAGAACGGTCACATGTCGCAAACCAGTGTATAAAAGGCTAGGTCTCAGAGAGGCTGTTAGAGAGCACCTCGAGACGATACTTTGTTGTCCGATCTGATGTGTTCTGCTCCGTCGGAATAAAACGTGTTTCCTGTCTTCCTGTCTCCAGCGCCTGCCTCTTTATTGATAATCTTCGTATGGTTTTAGAGGCGTTTAACGCCGGGCAAAATTACTTAAGAATCATCGACTAAATCGCCTGACCAGTTTCCTGACTTTCCTCAATTGGCGTCCCAACGTGTGGGGCCCATCAGCGACACGTGGATCCAGTGGGAGAGGTCCCAACGACAGAGTGAACGACTGCAACGATCGGAAGAGCTCCTGTCCGATAGACCCTTGTCTGACAGCCGATCATCTGAACTTCACTGGTTCCGAGCAGACCTCCCCCGAGTGATCTACGGTCCTGACTGGGAACCATCAGGAGTGCCACGGTAGCAGCAGAGAGTAGAGGACGATCGGGCGCTGGAAGCGGAAGACAAACTGTCCATGCGGTCCGGGTAAGGTCGTGACACACGACGAATTGCGAATTGATTGATTGTTTGATTGATTGAAATACTAGTATTTGCATTGTCGCTCTTTGAGATATTCGCTGCCTGCAAACGGGGAGGAATAGGAATATTCTATCTCCCTTTGCGGATAGTGAAGGGTAGGTAACGCGGACTTTTGTCCCCCATTGTAATCTGTCGTACCTATTTTTCTCCCCATTGATTGATTGTCCAAACATAGATTGTTTGGAGTATAGTTCTTTTGAGGTTCTCTGCTTGCAAATAACGTAGAATAGCCATATTCTGTCTAGTCTTTGCAAACAGTGAGAGATAGGTAGTGCGGACCTTTGTCCCCCGTTGTAATCTGTCATGCCTGTCTTCTCCCCACTGATTGGTAGTTGGAACAACCCGGACCGCTTATTAGAGATGAACCATCCAGCTCCATTGGAAGGCACCCCTAATAAGGACATGTTCATTAAACAAGGACTAGTCGCTATAGCTTATAGTAAGTTATGGCATAAATATACAAAAAAGGACCCCGAAAGTCAGTGGCCACTTATAGGTTCTTTTGATGATCATAAAATAAAAGCACTAGAAGCAGCTGTTAGAATAAATAAAGTAACACCCACCATGCTCGATAGTATCGGCATGTGGCGCAAAGAAGCAGAGCAACGAAGGAAAAGAGAGGAAGTAAGAATAGGGAAAGAGTTGCGAAAGGCAGCCCACCTGGCAGCGAAGGAACTAGATGAAGAGATAAAAAGGAGAGAGGAAGTTAGACAAACGCAAGAATCGGGGTCGACAGGCCAATGCCCTGTTAGGACCCCCTCTACGCTCTACCCAGGGATGCCCTCCAAACAACGGGCAAACGACGAGTTACTGCTAGGTCCTCCGATCATCTACATGCCCCCTCCTTACGCCCCCTGCCAGCCACTGGCACAGCACCTACCAGTTCTGAGTGCGGGCGAGGGTGACCCTAGCGCTAGTGCCCCGGCTCTTACGGCCTCCGCACCAGCCACATTGGTAACAACATCAGATGAACTCGAGACTAGCAAGCAGCTAACGGCAAGACCAAATAGGTTGAGCAAAGACGAGCGGGATGGGATTGATAAGATAGCAAAGACACTGGTAGAACGGAAAGAGAGCGAAGAATATGCGATGGATATGTACAATTCACAGGCCGGTAGCCACAGACGGCATTTCATTTTACGGTTCAGCTTCCACACCCTGAACGCATATGAGGATAGGTATCAAACTAAGGGTCCTGCTAAGCTGACGGCTCTATATAGAAAGATCGATGTTGGAGATGGGACTGAGCATGATGTGACGGACCTCTTCATGCAAACGCTTGAGGTCTTCCGCCATCTCACTGAACAGAAACCAGAGGTCAAGATCACAGTCTCTGAAACGGTTGAGCCCCCATTAGAAGTAGCCAACACTATGATGCCTATCAGAGAAGCCGCCCCCTACTGGGTTCCCCCAAGAGGTCAGGGAACAAATGACGATATCAACCACGCAGACGCAAAAGGAAGGGTTGTGTACAATTGGGTTTACCAACCATGGGATCGACAAGATATTTTAACCTTTAGGCAAACCTTGCCTGATTTAAGGAAGAACCCGACAGCATTTTACACCGAATTAGGCACAGCCTTGGGCTCGACGATAATGACTCTAGCAGACATTGATTTGTTTTTCGGGTTATGTTTGCCAGCTGACGTGTGGAAGCAAATCCGGAAAGCCGAACACACAGATCTGTTCGGACATACCTGGAATCAACTCAGTGAGCTAGATAGACGACGAGAGCCCAGAAGGAAACCGATAAAAGACATACTGGAACTTCCGGACAAAATAGTTCAGAAGCTAAAAACCTTGATCCCAGAGAAAAAGGTCGATTGGTCAATAGTCACGGCTTGCCGTCAGAAACCCCAGGAAGACGTATCAGAATACTTCTCCCGATTTGAAACAGTGTTCTCCGACTACAGTGGCCAAGACATGACCACCGCAACCGGACAACACCTACTTGTGCAAAACTACGTAAAGGGTCTGACACAAGAGGTTTCCCAAAAGTTACAAACGAGCGAGAGTAGTTGGGGGGCCTCCAAACCCGCCGCTATCCTCCAAATGGCTCAGTACTATGAGCACCAAAAGAATGAGAATGATAGGGCAACCGAGAGAAAGAAGAAAGATTTGAAAGAAAGGGTAATGATAGCCCAGATACAAGGGGTGGCAGTCGGGAAAGAACTACACAGGGGGAGCTATCAATCAATTGCCCCTAGAAATCCACCCCCAAAGGACCGCACACCCACTCCCTACTTTGGACGTAGGGACATAGAAGATAATCAGTGTGCATTTTGCAGAGAATTCGGACATTGGAAGTCTCAATGTCCGGCTCTTCTGGAACTAATTAAAAATAAAGAAACGGGGGACATGATGAATGGCCCCAGGGCTAGAGGACAGGGACGGGGATACACAAGCAACCCCAACAGCGACAGGCCAGGAAGACCGAATACATTTGACCGTCCCCGACAGAACCAGTACCAACTATCTGACAGTGAGAACACCCCCGACTTCGCATAGGACTGCCAGGGGCAAGTGAGGGATCCAGTCGAGCTCTGTGTTGACCAGCAAGGTCCTTACGTCACCGCTAAGGTCCTGGGTACAAAATCTCCATTCTTGGTAGACACTGGAGCAACACGTAGTGTATTATCAAAGCGACTGATTCCAAGGGCACCCTTGTCTGGCTCACACATTACATCGATAGGTTTCGATGGAACGCCCTCCACTAATCCCCTGTCTGTACCTATCTCCTTTGCCCTAGGAAACAACCCCACGGACACAACATTTCTGCTCTCCTCCAACTCCCCTGACGCCATTATGGGTATTGATCTACTAAAACATTTCCGAGCTACTATTAGGTATTCCCCAGATGGAGTCCGAGTCATCCTGTACGACAACCCGAGCATGTCCAGATCCTGCCCCGCACGACATATGTACTCTATCACTGATGCTGACCTAACCTTGCTCGACACCCTACCCCTGTACCTGTGGGCCAGAAACGACTCGGATGTAGGACGAATGATGATCGATCCTGTGCACATAACTGTTCGACCAGACACCATACTCCCGAAACTCCCACAGTACCGGATATCGCCCGAAGGCGAGAAGGCATTGGTAGCGATTATTCAGTCCCTGGTAGATGCAGGAGTGGTAGAGGAAGTGGTTAGTAATGTTTGCAACAGCCCTATCCTACCCATTGTTAAGAAGCAAGGTGAGGGGGATGAAAAAGCGTACCGCTTCATCATCGACCTGCGAGAAGTCAACAAAGTGGTAATGCCACAATACCCCGTAGTCTCAGACATCACCACCATTCTGACCCTCATCCTGTCCACTGCCACCACCTTCACCGTTATTGATCTCAAAAATGCATTTTTCTCTATCCCCATCCATCCAGACAGCCGTTATCTCTTTGGCTTCACCTTAAAAAACCGTTCGTATCGATTTTGTAGAGCTCCCCAGGGCTACACTGAAAGTCCCAGCATCTACAGCCAGGCCCTCAAAAGACAGCTGGACGCCGTCCAGCTACCAGATGGAGTGGTGTTGATCCAATATGTCGATGATATCCTTTTGGCGGCCGACACCACTCCTCTCGCAATCACAGCCACTATCCAACTCTTGCACTTTCTTGCGGAGAATGGCCACAAAGTCTCCAAAAAGAAACTGCAGTTCTGCCAACCTCAAGTGACATACCTAGGCCATCTCCTGTCCAAAGAAGGGAGGAAACTTACACCCGACCGAATCCAAACCATCCTAGACACCCCCATCCCAAAAACACAGAAGCAAGTCCGTTCAATGGTGGGCCTTACCTCCTTTTGCCGACAATGGTTACCTAATTTCAGTCTCATTATAAAGCCCCTGCTCTCCCTGTTGGCCAAAGATGTTCCCTTCCCACTCCCTTGGACCCCCGAATGCCAAGCGTCCTTTAAGGAGTTGCGGGATGCCCTTTGCTCGGCACCTGTCCTAGGAACGCCAGATTATTCCAAGCCCTTCTCTCTCTTCACTCACGAAAGGGAGGGATGCGCATTGTCTGTTCTAACTCAGCCCATCGGCTCCAAACAACGCCCTTGTGCCTACTTCTCTGCCACTCTTGACCCAGTCGCCAGAGCTTTACCTGCCTGCCTTCGAGCAGTAGCCGCCGCTGCTGTCTCTATCCGTCAGAGTGAGGGAATTGTACTTTCGAACTCTCTCACGGTGTTAGTACCCCACGCAGTTGACACCCTTTTGAACCAGACCAAGACCCAACACCTGACTAGTGCGCGACTGACGGGGTACAAATTGACTCTACTTGCACCCCACATCACTCTGAAGAGGTGCACGACTTTGAATCCTGCTACACTGTTGCCCTTGCCTGAAAATGACCCCGATGTGCCCCCTATACACGACTGTGTGACCCTCACGGACGAACAGACCAGAAGTAGAATTGACCTTAGAGACACTGCTTTTACAGACCCTGATGGAGAGCTATGGGTAGACGGCTCTTGTATCAAACTCCCAGACGGTTCCACTTCAGCTGCCTATGCGGTGACAACAGCCCAAACAGTAGTTGAAACAGCCCGCATCACGCAACGATCCGCACAGGCGGCAGAGCTAATTGCCCTCACACGAGCATGTATCATAGCAGCAGGAACCACGGCGAACATTTACACGGACAGCCAGTATGCCTTCGGGTGGTTCATCATTTTGGGCTCTTGTGGAGGGAAAGGGGATTCCTGACGTCCCATGGCACGCCCATCCTTCACGGAGATCTAGTCTCCGCCCTGATTGAAGCAGTTCTCCTCCCCAAACGATTAGCAGTGATCAAATGTCAGGCACACAAGAAGGTGACGGACTTAGTTGGACAGGGAAACGCACTGGCCGACATCACTGCCCGAACCACAGCTGAAAATAGGATAACGACACGCATATATGTGACCAGGTCACAAGCAGAAAAATGGACTGACGCTAGGGAAATGATTAGGGACATCCAGTCGGCCAGCACACCTCACGAACTGACTGAATGGGCACGGGTGGGTCTGAAGGACGATGAAGGCTGCTGGCGGACAAAAGGCACAAACAAATGGTTGCTGCCTGACTCATACTTGATTCCCATGCTGACTATGGTACACTCCCCTGCACACATAGGTTCTGCCCACATGATTGAACTCATTTCCAAAGTCTGGCACAACAACAAAATCCCCGACTCAGCCAAACGCCTGGTCCAGCAGTGCCTTATCTGCCTACAACACAACCCCGGGAAAGGAACTGTGGTACCCCGGGGAGGGTTTGGGATCCCCGATCACCCCTTTGAGATCCTCCAGATGGATTATATCCAGCTGGAGAGATGCCAAGGCTTGAAGTACGTATTAGTCATTGTATGTGCCTTCAGCAAATGGGTGGAAGCCTATCCAACCCGTGATAACACTGCCATGACTACTGCCAAAGTACTACTAAAAGAGTTTTTCCCTCGCTACGGCCTTTGTCGAATTTTATGGAGCGACAATGGCCCCCACTTCATAGCTGAAGTTATCCAACTAATCTTGAAGGGGCTGGGGGTAAAGCAAAGGTTCCATGCGGTCTTCCACCCCCAATCCGCTGGCCTAGTTGAGCGACACAATGCTACACTGAAACTGAAACTGTCAAAGATAGTGGCCACCACAGGACTCAAGTGGCCAGATGCCCTCCCACTGGCATTGCTATCGATGCGCTCCACTCCCACTAAGCACCACTTGACCCCCTACGAGGTGGTGTTTGGGCGACCAATGAACCTCTGGACTGCCCCCAAACCAACCTCCATTCACGACGTCCCCGACGTCCTGCTGTCAGATTATTTGTGCAAATTAACTAAAACGTTGTCTGTCATTCATCAACAGGTGCAGCAGGCCATCCCCGATGCTTCCAGGGGCCCCGGTCACGATATCCAACCGGGAGATTATGTTTTAGTCCGGAACTTTCAACGGGCAAAGAGTCTGGAACCCCGGTGGACGGGCCCCTGGCAAGTACTGATCACCACTCAGACGGCTCTTCGAGTGGAGGGAAAAAGGCACTGGCTGCACGCCCACCATTGCAAGAAAATCTCCTCGACCCTGGCCACGACAGAAAACGTCGACACCCAAGAAGAGCTCCTGAACAAAGACCGACCATCGTTGAACTGCTATCCTGATACCGAGGCACTTGAACTTGCAAAATTCTCTGATCCCACTGTGCCATCCCGGGAAGGGTATTTCCTGCGTCGAAAGGAGGGAGCTTCGGCTAAGTAGACCACAGACTAAGTTAAAATCTCAGAACGGTGACCTAAAACAACCACGGGTTACCCGGAGAGAAGCTAAACAAAGTCTGTGGTTCTGCCCACTACCGAGCACCTTGAAGATGATGGAAGCGCCAGATAAGAAGATGATGGAAGCGCCAGATAAGAAGATGATGAAAGCAACAGGAAATACCCACTACAGGAACCTAAAGACTGACAATTTGCACAAATCAAAGACAATCGCCTTCTTCATTCTTTTCCTCTTTTGCCTCCTCCTCATGACTTCCTTCTGGATCTTGGAGGACAGCACACCCGCTCATCAGATATCGCTGGCCACTGCACAGCCAACCACCATGAAAGAGCATCACCTGATTTCCCTTTCGCCTCAGCTCCGAGAAAGGCATAGGGAGTTCTGGAACAATTCCTTCGTGCAACTATTGCACCAGCACAACCTTGCTGCAAATGCCACGAACTGCTGTATCTGCGGGTTGCTCCTGCATGCCACTGGACACTCCATCCCCTTCATCCCTTCTCCTTTCTCAGTTCACGGCTCCTGCCTCGCCTGGTTGATCCTCCTGCAGGAAAGCCACAAGGTCAACGCCGCTTCTGGTCAAACAGTGTCACATTTCTACTATGGGTTCTGGCTGAACAAAACAGGAAGGACATCTGCCCCCTTTTGTCCTGTGACCTTAGGTTCCGCCTTTCCTATGAACATCCCTGCCAAAGAACGAGTCGAGATGCAAGTGCTCCACAATCCAGCTAGACCCACCTTCTCCCACCTACGGAAGCGAACGGCTGCAACTCTGACTGTGGCCCTGTCTGTCATCAATGTCACAGGTCTCGTGTGCCTCCAAGGCCAGGGAACACAGCTGGTGGGTCACAGTTCTTGCCGCATCACCAGAACATTGGTCTCAGTGGATTCCCCCCTCCTTTGTTGCTTCTCCGAATATGTACTTTGTTTGTGGCATCAAAGCTTACACTTGGCTCCCGAAAGGTTGGAGGGGTACGTGCTACATCGCCTTCATTCTTCCCCCCACGTATGTGGCCCCAGCCTACCACCACCGGCAAAAGCGTGCCGGAGACATTGGACAAGCCGACTCCACCGGAGCACAGTTCCTGGATGGGGTGAAGGGACTTGTTCCTCTGTGGGGCCCAATGGCAAATATCCGTGCTATCCGACACCTGACTCAGGCAGTAGAAACAACCATTAACATCACGGCTGGCATCCTCGCTAACAACACGGCTGAGCTCCAGGCAGTCCGCCTGGTGGCTCTTCAGAACCGCCTTGTCCTAGATGTGGTTCTGGCCGACCGTGGAGGAGCATGTCGCATCATCGGCTCCAGCTGTTGCACCTACGTGCCAGATAACTCACCTTCAGTCTACAAAGCAATCGAACACCTCCACAGACTATCCTCAGAGGTTCACCAGGAGCAAGAAGGATGGTCGCTTGGAAGCTGGTTTTGGGACATTTTGAAGGACTGGGGATGGAGATTGTTTACATTTATACTGATACCAGTTGTGATACTGTGTGGGTGTTGCTTAGGTATTCAATGTTTGCCACCTTTGTGTTCACTCATCTCTAATTGTGTGTGCCCCAAGACTTTGGACTTTAGAACTGAGCACATGAGCCCCCTCTATGAGATAGAAATACGTGGTCTTATGGGGATAGATCCGAATTGACAAACTGGCGAGACATGTTAAAAGGGAGGACTGTGGAATTTTAGTTCGTGAACTGAACATCATCTGCGCCATCTTGTCCATTCCTCAGACCCACGTATGAACATACACGATAGCCATTTTAGGTACCATGGTCTCCCTGTTCACGATCGATCATCAGTGCACTTCCCTGACCCTGCAAGCCTCCCCCATGCACTCTGGCTGACCCCGCACTCACATGCGCAAGTCATGAACCCTCCTCTTCCGCATGACTCTGTCTTTGGGAATCACACCTCGCGCCTGACCAACACCTCCTTTCCTTCCATGAATACCCCTCTTTTGATAAACCCTCCCTCTACGCTCGATTATCCACACTGATCCTTTCTTTCATGAATACCTCTCCTTTGATGACCCCTTCCTCTGAGCCCGATTGTCTGTACGGACCGCTGGTCATCCCTTGGCCTGAGGATACAGTTTATTGCCCACAACTGTATGCACTCGACCCTTTTCAAAAGACGCTACTATTGATCATGGCTTCCCCACCCCTTGAGATTCGATCAGGCGCACACATTCCAAAGGAATCGGCGGAACACTCAGCTGCGTGATAGCCTCCTCTTATTGTATGGGGGGTGAGGACCTCTACTGTAGCCACGTGTTGGAGTGAGCCGGAACTGGGGGGGGGGTACCGGGGATGTCATCTTTCGCTACTTCACAATGTCTTTATTGTAATAAAGAACGGTCACATGTCGCAAACCAGTGTATAAAAGGCTAGGTCTCAGAGAGGCTGTTAGAGAGCACCTCGAGACGATACTTTGTTGTCCGATCTGATGTGTTCTGCTCCGTCGGAATAAAACGTGTTTCCTGTCTTCCTGTCTCCAGCGCCTGCCTCTTTATTGATAATCTTCGTATGGTATTAGAGGCGTTTAACGCCGGGCAAAATTACTTAAGAATCATCGACTAAATCGCCTGACCAGTTTTCTGACTTTCCTCACTGGCACTTAGGGCCCAGGTGATACATCTAAACACAGATTCCATGCAACATCCTGTGAATTTTGTGCAATGTAAATGTATGGTTGAGAAAGCCTTAAACTTTAGCAAATACAGTGGGCCTCATTTATGAGAAGTGAAAGTTTATTTTTGTAAAACCAACTGACCTGTGTGTTTTCGGGTGTTCCTGAGGCTCTTTGGCTCCCTGTTGCTGGCGCCCTGCACTGCGCCCTTGCTGCTGGTCTCCCCCTGCCGCTGCAGCCTTTTTCCACCACGGCTCGGCCGCAGTGAGGGGGGGACTTCAATTCCCAGCATCCTCTGCACCCGGAAGCCCAACACGCCTGTTCCGCGCCCGGGGGCGCAAAAAGACCAAGGACAGCTCCGGGGGAGCAGGGCTCTACAAACCAACTGACCTGTGTGTTTTCGGGGGTTCCTGAGGCTCTTTGGCTCCCTGTTGCTGGCGCCCTGCACCGCGCCCTTGCCGCTGGTCTCCCCCTGCCGCCGCAGCCTTTTTACACCACGGCGTGGCCGCAGTGAGGGGGGGACTTCAATTCCCAGCATCCTCTGCACCCGGAAGCCCAATACGCCTGTTCCACGCCCGGAGGCGCATGAAGACCAAGGACAGCCCCCGCGTCGCGGGACGCGCGTGGGATGCGCCGGGCTAAGCCCGGGCAAATGGCGCGCCATCTGTGGCCGTCAGGGGCCGGAGGGGGCTGGGCTGGGCCCCCCTCTAACATCTGCCCCAAGCAAAGGTACTGTTCCTATTACTTATTTCACCAAGTAATTATGGGGAAAAAGAGAAATGAGGGTTGTAAACCCAACGGTGGGGGAGGAGCGACCCTGGAGTCATACCTCGTGAAAGTATCAAGCATGCTTAATGATGAAATTGAAAGAACTGAAAGGAGGCTTTCGTTGGACCCAGGTCGTGCCGTTACTGTCATGGTACATGACATCCCTGAGCCATTGACTTCATCCCCAGGACTACAGCGGGATTTGATAGATCTGGTCGAACCACCCTGTATGTCAATGAGTAGCCATGTCCAGTCCCTAAATGTTTCCACCTCAGGTTGCACCGATGATGTGTCACATTGTAATTCCCCGTCGCCCGCTCCAATCATGAGACGATGTACTAGGGCTGGTGGGGCGGTACCCCCTGGAAAAGTTAAACAACAGAAGGGGGCAAGGCTTCCAAAAGTAAAATCTAAATTATCTAAACAACCGCCCCCAATCATCCAACCCTTGTTGGAGGATTTATCTAATACCATCTGGGTAACCCTCAAAGAGAAACTAGATCTTACCCTGGTCCCAATTATGTCTAGGATATGCTCTATTGAAGACAGGCTTATTGCTCTAGAGCAAAAAGGTGGTTTGATACCCCAGCCTAATGCCTCCACTGTAGGATTAGTATTAGCACACCAGGTACCTGATGGGCAGTCAGCTATTACAAAGGTGCAGGTTCCCCCAATCCCCTTAATTCAGGGTATATCTGAACTCCCATTTGCTGCTGAGGGGCTAACTTCCAAAGATCAAACCCTCAAAATAGCTGCCCCAAAACATAGCAGTGGACCGGTAAACTTGGAGAAGGGGGTCCCCACTGCTACTCTTGCAACCTCCCCGACTGTCCCCCCAGACACACACAGAGCACCTCTGTCAGAGAGAGAGGCATTCCAATTTGTACCCGAGGCCCTTCCATTAGTTCTTGTCCCAGCCAATTCTCCGCTTCTGGGTCTCGGCCAAGTGGAAACTGCAGCCACATTAATTGACAAAGCTTTGCATTGGCTGACTAATAACATGAGGATAACTGCAAGGGGTAGACAGCAACTAGCCAGGGAAATTATAATGGCTAGAAGGGTGACATGGTTAGGCGATCATAAGAAAAGATTCAGGGGTGATTGCTATGAACTTATCGAGCCCCCAAGTGCTGACTAATGTGTTGGCAAACCTATTCCCTCCCCAACAAAGGGGCTCTGCAATAATTCCACTCACCCTAGAATTTTTTTATGATAGGAGTTGGTGTATAAGGAGTAGCAGCAGACCTAGGCCAAAACGCTTGCACGAATTCATGCCTTTCGGGAGGGTGACCCCATCCCTGGTGGACGGAATGTGGGAGGGCAGGTTTGAGAAACAGGCATGGAGGCTGCAGTAGGGGTTTAGAAAAAGGTTTATTAACAATGGATGAAGTTGTGATAGGGCGTGAGGGATGTCCTAGTGGTCCTTCGTCTTCTTCTGATGATTCCTGTGAGCTGGAAGGGCTGGATGTGGGCAAAGGTGTCTTGCTTCCTGCTTCCTCTGGACCGGGGTGATTGCCCCGGAGGCTCATAGGACTGAAGAAAAGAACAAAGGGAACCGTAAGAATGAGGTCTTGTACTAATGCGGTCGTGTTCTCTCTTCACCACACCTCAGTGCTCAATGATTCTCTGGTGCCCACAAAAATAGGGGGACGAAAGGTCAAGGATATTGCCCAACACCGGGATCTGTGTTTAGAAACAGGGGGGGGGGGTAATTCTGTTTTTTCTCTCAATATATGGCCAAAGATAAGGTGCTAAAGGTTCCGTGCCCGTTCCGCCCTCCTCCCCGTTTCAGCAATCAACATTATCCCTCCCTTCCCTCTCAATACACCCTCGAGCCGTTTGTACTCACCGGCTCCCGCCGTAACTCTCCTGAGTCACGGCCGCTCCCCAGCCACCTCCGGACACCACCAGTCCTCGAACCAGCTTTCCTCTTCGTCCTCAGGATACCCAGCTGTTCGGACGCCCGACAAGGTTTGACTGCTACACTCGGGTCCCGCGTCTTCCTCTCTGTGTTCGGATCCCGCGTCTTCTTCTCTGTGCTCGGGTCCCACGTCTTCTTCTCTGTACTCGGGTCCCGCGTCTTCTTCTCTTCCGCCTTCGTCTCCTACTCTCGCGCGCAAACCTTCGACCAGCCCCCCTTTCATTGGATCCTGCATTCCTCTTCCTGGGCGTAAAGGCGGTACTTCCGGGTCACGGCTATCTGTCTGATACTGTAGAGAAACATCAGAGAGACATGGGTGTCGTAGTCCGTGAGTTCAACGCTGCGCTGACATCCGCAGCGGGACACTCTTCCTTGGGGTATGTACCTGTAACTCCTCACAGGGAATTAGTCTGAAGAATCGGTTTGGGGCCCTGACCGATATGGAGGAATGCGATTGACTACAGGATGTCTATAATAGTTCCCAGGGAGACATATCATCGAATGGCCGAGTGAATGACCATTGGGTACAGTGTAAAGTAGATATCCACCAAGATTCCATTCCACTGTCAAAACCTTTAGCAAAACTGTCAGTGAATGTCATGACTATTCATGACATTAACCCCCTGCCAGCGGCATGTTTGAAACCCACCAGAGAGTGTGGTCTTTGTACCACATGTAGAATCCCGCTAAAATCCCATTCCCCAAAGCATATTATCATTGAGCAAACATGAGAGAGTGAGGGTGATATCTTAGGAGGAATAGAGCATCCCTTAGACATGAGCATTTCCCTGCAAAACAAGGAAGGCTTGTCCCTCCTATCATGGATTTTCGCGGGAATCAGTAATAGGGTATTGTCTCCTGAATGGTGTAGCTTTGTCGATAAGTATGATATTAACCTCTTTCAGGATACCTGGTCAATCGCTCCAGTCTTCCGCGTGGGATTTCTTAATTTCTATGTCCCCGCAACAAAAAAAACAAAAGGCCGGCCAATAGGTGGCCTGATAATCTGGGTGCGCCAGAGTCTACGATGTAAGGTGCAACAAATCAGATCCCCAATGCATGATATTATGATGGTTAGACTTGAATGGACTCATGCCCACAGGGTGGCTATCTTTAGTGTCTATGCCAGGGGGCTAGTAGGGGGGCATACATCTGAGGTAATAGCCGCTCTCGACACCCAGCTTGAGGCTCTTCCAGACCAGATCGTTCCGATAGTGGGCGGAGATTTTAATACAACCTTCAAACCGCTTGGCCAAGAGAACCAGGTACTCACGGCAGACCAGGACCATAGGTGGGGAATCCCACAATTAGAAGTACCAACTATAAAAAGATGGACAGCTGCAGCCAGACAACTAAAGGCTATGTGCTTAGAAAGAGGGCTTAGAGCAGCAAACGGGAGAACCCCCTCAGACCGCCAGGGTGCGAACACGTTTGATAACGAACGGAACATCAGCCGTATAGATTATTTGCTGGTGGACATAAGATTATGGCATTGTCTAGTAGATATGGCCATCAAACCTAGGTTGGAAAGTGACCACAACCCCCTTTGTTTGATGTTTCAAGCACAAAAGGGGGA
Source organism: Lissotriton helveticus (assembly GCF_964261635.1). NCBI lineage: Eukaryota > Metazoa > Chordata > Amphibia > Caudata > Salamandridae > Lissotriton > Lissotriton helveticus. The sequence goes on along the minus strand of NC_136068.1, from coordinate 1,425,371,137 downwards.
CAGAGATGATCCTCCTAGGGGAGGGATGATTACACTAGACATTGTTGCTTCAAACAATATGCGCCATTTTAAATGGGACAAATTTATTGAGAATCCCGAGAAATTCGATGCGCTCAAAGCTGAGGTTATCAGCAAATTGGCCCAACTTAATCCACAAACTAGTAGCCCGGATTTTCCCCAAGTAATGCTAGAGGCACATACCCAACTCTTCTCTAGCCTCAAATCCTTTTTTATGAAGGTTCTAAACCCGGAAAAAAGAGCTAAAAAGTTACACTCTGCTAGGTGGTATAATGAGGCATGTAGATCTGCCCGTCAAAAACTGAGCGTGGAACTAAGGATAAAGAATGCCCCTAGAGTGAGAGAAGCAAGGGATTTATATAGATACGCTCAGAGGGCTTCTAAAAGACAGTGGGACGAGGATAGGTGGCGAGACCTGAAATATGCTTGCAAAGCCCAATATTCCAAGCAATTTTGGAATATTATTAAATGGGACAGGGGAGGTCTAGCAGAACCTCCTCAAAATAATGTTGCCCAGTCCCAGTGGCTGGAATTCTTTAAGCCCCAATATGCTCGTAGCCTGGAAGAGGAGGAGTGCCCCTTACCTCCTGCTGTCTTTTACCAAGGCCAGTTTTTTACCATTAAAGATGTTAGCATAGCATTAGACTGTGTGACTGGGGGTAGAGCTCCAGGCATGGACGGCATCCCTGCTGACGTTTTTTTAAGTGATAGATCGTCCTGGTGCCAGTATTTTGCACTGCTAGCTAATTCAGTGGCTAAGGGTGCTCCCATCCCATTCTCGTGGAAGGGAGCTGAAATAATTCCTGTTTTTAAAAAGGGCGACAAATCTCTCCCAAATAACTATAGGCCTATTAGCCTCATCGACTCAGCTCAAAAACTCATTGGCCGATTAGTACAAAATAAAATACAGACTTGGGTAGAGGAATACAACATTTTGTCCCCATTCCAAGACGGTTTTCGCCCCTGCACTAGTTCCATTGACCAAGTCTTCTATTTTATTGCACTTTATTGGAGGAATGTGGTCTTGAGGAAAGGGTCACTCTATGCAGTCTTTGTTGACTTGAAATCGGCTTTCGATTTAGTCCCTCGTTCTAAACTCTGGAAAGTTCTCGCTGAACTGGGGATGGCCCCAGAACTATTGACCCTCCTCGTCCGATTACATGAGAACAACTTTGCTAGAATCAGATGGGGGGTACAGGGTGAGGTTACCGATACATTCCCTGTCGAGCGTGGTGTTCGGCAGGGTTGTGTCTTGGCCCCCACCCTGTTTTCCTTATATATAAATGGAATAGTTGACCATCTTTGTAGCTCCCGCACTGATGCCCCTGTTCTAGATGGGGTTCGTGTACCCGTTCTCATGTTCGCGGACGACACCCTGATCGTCTCTCGGACTCCGAGTGGGTTGCAAAAGGCTGTCACCGCCTTTGGGGAATTTTGCCAACTGCGTGGACTTGAGATTAATACCTCAAAAACCAAGTTCATGTCCCTGAATCAGCGCAAATCCTTTAAAGGTAGAATCCTCCTGAATGACATACCCTTAGAGCAGGTGGAGGCTTTCACCTATTTAGGTATCTCACTCCAGAGCAATATGGGTTGGAAAGTTCACAAAGACATGGCTACTTTAAAATTCCATCAGCTTGCAGGTGCCCTATCCTCCAAATACAAATCCTCACTCACAAAGCCGATTACACCTGCTTTGGAGATTTATAATATGAAAGTAATAAGTGCTACCCTGTATGGATCAGAGCTATGGGGATTTACCAACTTGAGCCATTTAGCAAAAGCGGAGAATTTTTTTTTACGCAGTTTAGTTGGTGTTCCGCAAAGCACCCCTACTGCTCCTCTCTTACTTGATCATGGCAGGAAAAATGTGGCACGGCCACTGTTGTATTGGAGACGAATCTGGACCACCCCTGAACTTGCTCATTATGTCCAGGCACTGAACGATGTGATCTCGGTAGATCGCTTCCATACAATCCAGTGGCTCAAAGAGCTTAGGTCACTCTCAAAAAAGTTGGATCTAGGCTTTTTTTGGGATAAACCTGACACATCAACTTTCCCATCTAAAAAACAACTGAAAGAAAAATATTGGGAAGTGGTTTTGACATCATCCCTTAGAGCCAGTACTAACACCAACTTAACTGGCCATTTTCTAGATCATAAATCATTGCCATTTTGTGAAGCGTATTGGGATATTATTGAGAGCCCCTTAGACCGCAAACTGTTTTTTCAATTCAGGGTAGGAACTCTCCCAGTCAAAGCTTTTACTTATAAATGGGCGCAAACACAAGATGACAAATGTCATATCTGCCCAAATTCGGTTGAGACTATAGCCCATTTATTTTTTGTATGCCCCCTCTAAGCTCCCCCTCGACGCAAATGGGTTAAACCCATCTGCTCAAATTTGGGCATCCGGAGGCACATAGAAGCCCTTAGGATATTAGAGACAGATTGTTCACCCTGCATATCTGTTGCTGTAGCCAAATACCTAAAATGGGCCTGGATTATACGCACACGCACTTTTCTGCCACTTGACGCTAACTAGCATATTGTATGACGTTATCAATGCTGTTTTTATCCCATGAACTAATTTTTTACTAGATTATAATTGAATTTTAACTTGCTATTAATCGACAGTAACCAGGAATTTAATATCTTTTTACTCTGTGTATTGTACTATTTATTGTGTTTTGTATTTGATGTATAGTGTGTGCTTTTATGACTTCCGGTCGCAACTCCAGCAATGTGTCCTTTCAAATGTGGCAAGCCCCATGTGAAAGGGCCTGCGGCAGTCTTACGCTTGCTATGAGGCAGGCGTAAGATATTGACGCATTTGCGTCCTATAAGTGGCACAGTGAAATCTTATAGATTTCACTGCGTCACTTTTATGACCCTTTCTTGCATCAGAACGCCCCCCATTCATACATTATACCTGGCGCAGGGGTTTACAAAGTGACGCATCTACCTAGATGCGTCACTTCGTAAATATGGTGCAAAAAGGCACATTTTTTACGCTGCTGGTGCGTCACAAAAAGTGACGTACCGGCAGCGTAAAAGTGACGCACGGCCTGATAAATAAGGCCCAGTGCATCCTCTCAAACTTACAGAATGGCTCAATGAGTTAAACTTGTGCTGCCTGAAAAAAGTAGTTATTTGCAAGTCCCTCAGTAAATATGACATCACAAACCGTACTGTACCTTTCTGTTGTTTACAATGCGTAGAAACTGCAGAGGAATATATATTGTTGTTCTCATCTAAACTTTCAGATTGAAAACAAAATCTACTCGACTAAAGCTTCCATAACGCCAGAGCCCATCGTCCCCATCAATGTTCGACAACGTTTTTAATCCAGCAAAACAGTAACTTTAATGTTCAGTTTATTTATTAGGACTGGACGAAATTTAAATTACACTGATGTGATTGGCGTAATTTTGCATATCGCGTATTATGCAAAATTCTCCAAATTTTGCCATGTCTTTACCACAAAATGAGTCTTTGAGTCACACAATGACACGAGGACTTTTTCGCGCTAAAAAAAATAAAGCTACATGACGGATTTGCATTTCGTGTGAGTATATGTACTTGCACAATTTCCCCCAAAAATCATGCAATTATGTGATAGCTTATTACGCAATTTTTGCAGACCTCTAATATTTATTAAGATTTTGTAAAAGACAAATAGGGGTACAAATCAGTACGATAATTTACGAAATACACCACTATTCACTTTCTTTGAAGGATTATGAGGAACGACAACTGTGTATTTAAGTCAAATGTCACTAGGTGGCGACAACGCCTCATATTTGCTTTCTCCGGATCCTAGCTCCTGCACCTGCTTGTACATTAATATTTTGGAGAAAACCTGAAAAGCGTCTACGTCTAGCATGACCTCTAGAAACTGAAGTGGGAATTACGAGAAGTTATTTCTGATTGTTTCCAACCAGAACTCGTTTCTTTTTGTTAAGAATAAACCTCACAAGAGCATGGTATTTTTGTAAATTAACGTCCAGGATGTGGTCTGAGGACACTGCCAATGTGCAGATAAAATTTTACAGTAGTGAAGAAACTAGGCTTGCAAGGCAGACTGGAGACATGTTTTAAAGACATTGCGCATGGAAGTGCGCGAACACAGGCCTGCATTGGCAGTCTTGAACATCAGGAAAGCACCACTTCCTAATGTGTGTAGGCGTGCACACTTTCACACTGCATTTATAGTGGGAAAGTGCTCAGGGCCCTAAGGCCACACAAAGAGAATCAGTTAAACCCATGCATTGTTCTATGGGAAGAGCCAACCTCCTAGGTAAGGAAAACCCATATGGGGGGTTTTCACTACCTGGGCAGGGAAACCCCATGTGTACCCGCCATGCCTTTCGCTTACCACTTGCTCCTCCACTCATGGTTTACCCTAGGGGTGCTAGTGGTAGTAGAAGGCCCACTCAGGGTTGGCTAATGCATTTAGAAATGCCCACCTGAGCATAGGTGCGACTGTGCACCCTCAGGCATGCAATGACTGACTCGAAAGGCTATTCTGCTGAGTGGCACAATCAGTGCTACGTTCCACCGTCAGTCAGTGCAGTACCTGCCCTGGGTATGTGGTATACCTTTTTACAGGGCACTCGCAGGTGCAAACACCTAAACCAATCCAGTAAGCACCATTTCCTAGCATGTGTAGGAAGGGTGCACACGCTTTCACATTGCATTACAGTGGCAAAGAACCCAGAGGCCACAGATAGAGAATCAGAAAAAACCAGGAGGCGAAAAAGCAAAAAGCCTTAGGGAAAATCCCTTCAGAAGGGTCATGTCTAACAACTGTGCAATCTTTTACCGCTTACAAAAACTAAGAAATTGAATGCAAAAAATCTGCCCCCACTGCAACTTCAGACCAGTCACCACAACTAGAATCAAATTTAAAAATTTGATACAAGGTACAGATATGTAATGGTGCATGCCCTCTATCAACACCCTTATTCAAAAACTGTTTAACTTACTTGTAATGTCAACATTTAAAACAAAGTCCTTAAAATCCAATTCTATATACAACAGGAATTGGAGATGAAGAGTGATCTTTTCACCTTGAAATCCAAATTAAAAGTGACCAGGAGATGGACAAAGCACTGGGAGGAGCCTTCTTGAAAGGAAGAGGAAGTTGGAGTCTCTGTGGCACTTAGTTTCTGCTAAAAAGAAAAGTTAAATAAAAAAAGTGCACTTCGCACTAAAAATCTACCTGTACCATCTGTTTAAGAAGGATATTCACTTGAAAATGTATTTTCAGGTTGATATAGCTGCTTCTCAAGTAGAAAATCTACTCGGGAAGTAGCCTCCACCGCTTGCGACTGCCGGCATACAAAACAGCCCGGGAAGGCTACATGGCTACAGGAAAACGTGCCAGTGGCTGGCAAATCTATTTGGCATGTATATGTTGATGGAGCTTCACATTGTTCCCATGAACATTGTGCTGCTTGAATGGCAGAATGATTCTGCCATGCACTGAATGATGTAATTTGGCAGGGACTCCATGTTGCAAGCGTAGTGAAGAGTTACCAAATTCTGTCACTTCCATAGGCGGGATTATAATTCCGCCTGTGCTTAGTTAAAACCCACCTCAAACAATAATCCAAATCCTTCTCAGGGTGAACCATCACAGTCACTAAATAACCCTGTGCTTAATCCTTTAGTTATTTGGCACAAAGCCATCAGACAAAGCATGTATACAGTACTCAAACATTAATAAAGCGAATACACAACACAAGAAAACTTCCAAAGCAATTTAGAAAAATAAAGTAAAATTTATAAAATGTAATAAATGAAATGACACCAAAAAGATTAAAAGTTAAAAAGTAGATTCAGTAATTTGAATTTTTAAATTTTAAATTACAAATAGCACCAAAAAGCACAAAGCGCCAACCGGGGTTGACTGGTCACACCAGACTAGAGCAAAATCAAAGGTCAAGGTCAATGTTGATGGTGCCTGAAAAATAAGGAGACCAGATTTCTCCCGGTGGAAAATTTACCTTTGGACCTAGAATCTCTTTTAATCAGGAAAAGTGGTAATTGGTGAGTCGCTGGTGGGGTAAACTGCTATCTGGATCTGTAAGAGGGCTCAACAATGGTAGGTTGCTGAAGTGTGGGGTCCTAGTGTGATCCTCAACAAAGGCAGAAATGCTCCAAGCTTGGCAAAGTCCAAAGTCCATGTTAGGAAGTCCTCAACATGGATCTGATGCTGCTTGGCGTTGGTCCTGATAAAGCTGTCTACACTCAGACTTAGAAACTTTTCAGGAATGTAGTTCTCCTTGAGCAGGGCAAACCAGCAAGCTGAGACCAACCAGTGATTTGACATCACTGACTGTATCTTTGATGGCAATCCCGGTTTCAATCAGTTCTACAGGCAGGACGTTGTCCAAACATTTCGAAATCCTAGATCTTGCAGTTTAGGGACAGGAGGAGCACACGCAAGCATCAGCCAAGCGTCCAGGACCTAAGGGGCACCACTTAGTGGCTAAATTTAACTTCAAAAGTGTCCCGCAGTAGGTTCCTGGGCATGTCCAGTTGGAACCGTTCAGCTAAGCATTTGCAGGGAGAGATGCCTATGGGTGTTTGTTGTGTCCCTGTAGCTCATACAGGAGGTCAGCCAACTGGCTCTTGGTTTCCTTAGTTCAAGGCAAGCATGTCCAGTTTTCCTTCAGGTTTTAAACAACAGGGCAGTACTTTATCTGCTTCTCCCCGTTCCAGGAGTGTTTTGAGGAGGGTAGTTGGGATGCCATATTTATACACAGTGCTAGCTTCCCATTCCCTCTTAGGGGTCTAGATGGAGTGGAATGTCTGGGGTTCTGGTGCTCTTTGTCGCCTCAACAGTCGGTGGCTGGAGTTCTGATACACAGAACCCCCAGATTGATCAGTCCTTTCCTGATATCACTAAACAATATTGTGGCACCTTGGTCCCTCAAATATGCACATTTTCTAAAGCTTGATGACCTCAACCTTCATATGGTTGAGCCATTGGAGTTGGAGGTGGCATCTCTTATGGACACCCTGGCTGCTCTTGGTTTGGCTCCATATGTGCTTAAACTGCTTATCGGGCAGGCCAAATCCTGGACCACATTTTTTCTAATATAACGCTTAAAGCAGATGACCCATTACCAGTTACTTGGTCAGACTATTACCTAGTCAGTTTTTGCTGGGCTATAGTTTTCTAAAAAACAGCTTTTCCCATCAGAAACTATAATTATGACCTGTGCGCTGCCCTTGAAATATCCCCCCACACACTTTCGGATGATCCTGAGTCCGACACCTTTCAGTTAGATGAGTGGATTACTAATAATAAAAATTATTTAGTTCCTCTCTTGGAACGTCGATCTCTCATATCCAAGCAGTTGGCCCCCTGGTTTACTGATAACGTAAAGTTATGCAAAAAAACACTGTAAGTGCCTCGAAAGGATACGGCAAACAAATTATAACCCAGAAGACAAACTCACCTATAAGGTAGCGTTAAAGAAATTATATGCAATGGTCAGCTTTGAGAAAAAAGCCTTCTTTGAGAAAAAATCGAAGAATCAGATAAAACAATCTAAAGAAAGTTTCAAAATTGGGAAAATGTTTTTAACCCAGAGGCCACCACGAAATACTAACAACCCACGACCAAATGGACCAACCAACTGGCAGAGTTCTTTCATGAGAAAGTAGCTTATATTCAAGCCACCCCAGCGAATGTGCCACAGGATGACAACTGTGCTACAGAAATGCTCACCCCTAGGACACACCGTGGCGAAACACCGTCACTGCTCTATTTTTCTCTCATGCACATGGACAAGTCTCTATCTGCCATTAAATGTCTGAAGTCTGGCACTCCCGCCGATTCTTGCCCGCCTGACTCTTGGCCAAAGTGGCTCAGGATATTAATCCAGTGGCTAATAAAGTTCTAAAAGCATCACTGGCATCTAGTAGAATGCCTCTGAAATGGAAACCCACCAAAATCCTCCCACTACTTAAGAAGCCCTCCGGCGACTACAAGGTCCTGGCCAATTACAGAACTATTTCTCTTCTCCCTGCTTTTTAAAAGTACTAGATAAACATGTAAATTCACTTATCGCTGTTACCTTGAAAGTAACAATTTGCGGCTTCCCAGTCAATCGGGTTTCAGAGCAAGCTGTAGAATGGAAACAGCCTTGGTAGAGGTAATAAATTTCATTAAGGACAAGCTTGATTGAGGGGGCATGTCCGTCTTGATCATGCTGGATCTTTTGGCAGCTTTCGATACCATCTCTCATGATAGACTATTGGATCAGCTACATAATATCAGGATTGGCGGCTTGGCTTTAAAGTGGTTGACCTCCTTCCTGGACAATAGAAGCCAAAAAGTATATATTCCCCCATGTGCATCCCCTATACAGAGCTTGAAAGTTGGTGTCCCTCAAGGCTCAGCAGTGATCCCTATGCTTTTTAATGCTTATCTGGCCCCTTTTGCCATTCTTGCTGATTCATGTTGAGCCAAAGTGATATCATATGCTCACAACATTCAGCTTCTCTTCACTTTTGACAAAGGGCGGAATTTGAGGGTGAAATCATCAAAACTTGCCTATCTAAAATGTTCAACTGGCTGGCCATCAACCAACTAAAATGTAATCCAGACAAATCAGAGATTGTCTTCTTTGGCAGAACTCCTGCAGAAATCTGGAGATCATGGGGGCCGCAGGATGTCCCTCTCCCTGCCACTCTTCAGAGCTCAGTAAAAAACATTGGGGGATATTCTCAAGAATGTGTTATAATTATCGCTAAATTAGCCTAATGCAACTCCGCACATCGCAGTCTAGGGCAGGAAAATAACGCTGTGTCTAGGTTGTATTCACAACACGGCGGCACCATGTGATAGTCTCACAATAACACGTCAAATGTCCGTGATAAAGTCACCGGGATGGCGATAAAAATGTAAACCCCAATGCGAAAAAAGTTGCAATGGGCCCAACCGCGATAAGAAAATCAGCAATAAGCTGCGCCAGGCCAGCAATTCAAACACGTCCGGTGGGAAAAATCACTATAAAAGTTGACAAAAAACATACAAACAAAAGCCAAACAACAGCAAAGCACTATAGAGTTTGCCGGAGCAAGTACAGAGGACAACCATAACCCCACAAGTCCCCCGGAGAACCTGTTTGTCTCCACCTCTTTATGAGCTTCACTGGCTTCCCGCTAAAAAGAGGATTCATTTTAAAACACTAGTCCTGGTGCATAAAGCACTGCATGGAAATGGCACAGTATACCTTAGGAGGAGTCTTTCTACTTATACCCCGCCTAGAACACTGCGATCAACTTTATGCATCCAGTCACCATCTAAAAAATCCACCAAACTAGAATTGGTGGAAGATCATTCTCTTATCTCGGAACTAAAGCCTGGAATCAACGTAGTAGAAGTAGTGTGGCTCACTGGTTAGAGGCGGCAGACCCGAGAGCAGAGGACAGCCCGGGACCAGGGTTCGATTCCCGGCGCGGCAGGTTTCTGGACCAGGGTCAGCGGACTCGATAATTCTCTCGCCTCGGTGCCCACTCTGATCAGCGATCACACTCGGCAACTCTGGGCATTAGCTTGCCTCATCTTCACTAACGGCCCCACCAGACCGCCGGGGATGCCTGGTCTCACCCTGGAGATACCCATTAAGGGACCATCTCTCAGGGAAGCTAGGAAGGGTTTCGCAGCGGTCGAAGCGCCTTGGGACCCTACGGGTAAGTAGTGCGCTATATAAATGCCTATACAACGTTCGTTGGCACTTCCGGCCACCCTGGAACTCTCAATTTTCAGTAAGAAATTAAAACCATGGCTATTTAGAAAATGAGGTAATTCTGTCCACTGCCCTGTGTTGCAGAAAACTTGCCCCAGTGCCAGACACTCCTCTGAGTAGGCGTGCACTTTATAAATATTGTTTCATTAATTCGTTCATTCACATGCAAATCATCATTGACCCTAATACAATGGGAGCAGTCCTGCACAAACTGACTGGTCAGGTCCTTCTCTGAACTGGAACACAAGCAACCCGGACTGATTTCGCCCTAACTAGGGATCATCAGTCAGGTATAACTCGGCTTCAGTGGTGCAGTCAGTACAGAACCCACACATATGGCCATACTTGTCATACTTAGAACATTAACTACAGCAACAACGAGATGGATGGAATGCTTGAATAAACAATGGATTGGGATGCGGCCCTGATCGATTGCAAGTGGCTGAAATTAATTCAAGCATTCCACCAATAATTTCTTTTTGATAACAAAAACGGAGACAGCCAAAGAAGATAAAAAATCGTGGGGAATGCAAAAGATGGTGATTTCCAAAATTGGTGCACTACCCAATCATGGCCTCTCATAGACGGTAGAACACTTGAAATTCGGACCAGTCCCCCTTTTCCTAGAGTTTGGTTGGGTGTACGCACTTAGGAGTTCATTTGGGCGGCCCCTTTGCCAGTATGGGAGCCTTTTATCCCCTCTAAGTTACCTTGGGGCATATTATCAAGGGGGTTTATCTCCGCTTTTTTGGCTTTAAAAGCCAAGAAAGCAGAGATAAAATTATCTCCCTATTACCTAGCTGTCGATAACACCAGTTAGCGACAGCTAGTAGGAGATAGCGACCATCTTGGGCCCCACTTTGCTTGTCAGTGATATTTATCACTAATGACATGCAAAGTGGGCGTGCCAAGATGTTAGCGACTGGAAACAGTCGCTAACATTGCTATCTCCTATTACCAACTTATGGAGATATTCGCGCTAAGCGCGAATATCTCCAAAAGCTAACACCTGCCCTGAGCAGTTCTTAGCCATGATATCCAATGGGAGGTGGATAACATGGCTAAGAGCATTAGCTCGGTAATGCATGAATATCGCGGACTTTTCAGCGATATTCATGCATTGCGGACGATTTTTATCACATTTCCGATAAACCTTGGTAATACCATAAAAATCGCCGCAGCTCAGCGGTAAATGTTTGTCTCTAACCAAGCAATAGCGATAACTATCGATATTGCTTGGTAATATGCCCCCTTGACTTTTCCACTAGGTCAACCAAAGTTTTTCCCCCAGAGTGGGAGAAGCCACTTTGGAGAAAATAAATCCAGCAGTATTCAGACTGCTGTAAGTATTTTTGCCACCAAATGCGGGTTCTGGAAAAGTTACTTTGAAGCAGGGGACTTTGTCAGTAAATCTCTACTGAGGGGGTTTATAAGCACGTTAGGGACACCAAACATTCCTTTCCTTTGAACAATTGTTCTCCACTTAAGAACGAAATCTTTGCTGACACCAGTTGAACTTTCCCTCATCAATACTTTGGCTTGCACTCATTCGGGTGACAAGGCTTGTTATTCATAATTATCAGAGCTGGCATAAGCCTTTGATTTTTTAAACCCCTCACACCATACAGAGATTGCCCACTTCTGGCCGGACCCTTTAGCTCATTAAGAATTCAGTGGACCCTTAGAAGTTCAAATATTGCTTTACTGGTTGTTATCTAATTAAAAAGTCTTCTATTCACCTACTGATGAATGTACAAATAAAATAAAAATACAGTGACATGCTTAAGAACGGTTTTGTTGTATTCACTCTTTTTTTTAAGACATGTTAGATGATACATTTTGCTTTCAGGGATGTTGCACTTATGTGTAGATTGAAAAATAAATATTAATGTCTAAAAATCATTGTCGGATGGAAATAACATGATGGAAAGAGATGCAGGAAAGGATAATAGTCACACCTTGCCACTAGTAAATCGAGCATTGGCAAAGTTATGGGTCTGTAGTTGGACACTAGCTCTTTGCTTTTATTAATACTTGTTTTGTTTTATCATGGTTTTTCCAGAAAAATATTATTGGGAAGCTCCTGGACATCCTTAATTTAAAAAAAACAAGATGTGGCCTAAAGCAAAACAATGTTTTTACTTGCATAAAGCGCACATTGCCGTAGTAATCCCTGGCACTTGAGGAAATTACTTTGCGGCCAGATGTGTTCTTGTGAAAGGTAGAAAGCCGTAACTAAAGGTGAACTCAATGAATAGCTGATGTGGGTGACTGAAAAGCCCCTCCCTATAAGTAAGTATGTTGCACATATAATTTTGCTAAAATCAAAGGGGCATATTTACGAGCCAGTGGCGTTGCTGTGGTGCAATATCGGTGCACCTCAAAAATGAGATTTATGAAGCCACACATGGCCACCTTGCGTGCCCTGAGTGGTTTCACAAATCTTCAGTAAAGCAATGCAGCGCAAATCGCTGAGTTGCCTTACTGTGCCCCAGGGAGACATTTGGGAGTTGCGTGGGTGTGCCCATGCAACTCCCATCATTTGTGACGCATTCTCAGACTTACCTGAACTAGTAACCCTGGAAATACTCCAAAAAGATACACCTTCCCAGATAAAGTGTAACGATGAGAAATACCTTTATTTGTCCTCCTTACCTTCTTTTTCCTGCGGCACACATAGAAAGAGGAATTTGCCTCTCAGGCTTTTTTTCGTGCAGGAAGTCGCCCCTTCTTAAACGAAAACAATCCTGTCTACAACACAAGCACCCTTACACCATGGTGCAAGGGTGCATGCGTTGGCACTAGGTAGCCAAAACGGCACCAGCGCAGGGACAAGGACTGGAAAGCATCCTATTCTTTTAAATACTGCACAATCCCGCCCTTTTCCTGTGACTCAGTGCAGCAGAGGAAGGTGACTTACTGCGCCACATTCTCATAAATATGGCTAATGAAAGACCTAATAAAATGAGACCCGTCCCAATCCAATGAATTTCTTGTGTACTTCCCGTAGCAGGAATGTATACAATAATGTGGGCCGTTTATTCTCTGATGTAGGCCACGTAAACTTGTATTCAAAGTAAAGGAGATGCATTTAACTTATTTAGCTGCCTCTAATTATAGGATTATACACATTTCATCTATGGGCAGCCTTCTACCGCCGCTTCCCCATGGCACTAGTGCTCTGCCATTTGAACGTTATGAGAATTCATCCATTCCTCGATGCATTTTCTTCAGTTTTATGTTACACTATAAGGTTAAGAAAGGAAGGAGGGAATCCCAAACTATTCCTGGAATCAAACTGCAAGTCTGAGCCTCCACCCAAGCTATTCTTGCCATAAAACTCAGCTGTTCCAGCAGCATTATCTTCAGTATTCTTGTCTTAAGAAATGTGAGGTATCTCCTCAAGCCTGCCAGCACAGTATTCTATAGGTGATGAGTAATACTCAGATAATGTACTCGGTGCATGCAACGAGAGCCGCTGGGTGTGGAGGGGGGGCTCTGGGCAGTCTAGTTCCACATAACGCAGCAGCAGGCAGCTGAGTGGGATTACTAGCTATGCTACAGCTGTTTTTATCTGACTGTAGTGCTTCACGCGCAGAGCTTCTATGTTTGGCGGACTCTGTACAAGGTTTATACATTGTATCGGGTAGGGTTTCTTATGATCTGTCGGCTTTGCACCTAAAGGGTAATGGAAGTATCTTGGGGGTGGGGGTGTAAGAGGAAAGGGGATGAGGAAAAGGATCAGTGCCTTTTCATAGGCCTATGGGTGCTTTGTGCAAAATAGCCAACTGTAGTCTGCGTTATTAGGTGCCTGTGGGAGATTTTAGTCGCACTTTAAATACTGTCACCGCTGTCCGGATCTATGTGCACTCTAGATGCACAGAAGGAGAGAGAGAATGGATGCTAACAATTTGATGCACATATTAGGATATTTTCAATTCATCAGTACTCCATATCATTGCCACTTACCCAAAACTATTTATGTGATAACGTCCCGCATGACATATCTGCAGATAAACCAAGGTGAGTGTGTGGTATACAAAGCAGGGTTAGTGTGATGTAATAAACATTCAGTAATTCAGGGTCAGCTTTAATTCAGTGATGTTACTAGACAATTCCCTAGCCTGTCAGCTGTGTGCAGAGTGTCAATTCCACCAACAATAAGATGAAAATTATCTCTGGCTATAGACAGTGGGCACCTCCACCACATGCAAACAAAACATGAACAACCTTTGGCTGTGCACTGCGCACACTGCCAAGCTCTTTGCTTATGCGTCAAACAGTATAAAGAAATATGTAAATCAAAAAAATTATTTTTAACTGTCACGATATCTTGAAGTTTATATCTTTGAGTTGTACATTAAACTTCATTTTAGCACAAATTTCTTAAATATTACTGAGTATTTTACATCAAACAACAAAGGGCCTCATTACAATGTCGGTCGGAAAGGTTCAGAGCGGCATTCGGATTTTCCTAACCCGTGTCGGAACCCACCGACTCGACTCGACTCGGAAACATTTTCGACTGATTGATTACGATAGAAGGTAACCGTTCGGTCTTTCCGACTCAGTTTCGACTGGCATTCAGAGACTCCGAGTTGGCCCGACCCGAATTGTACAGCTCTATGGACCACGTTTCTGACCCGGTATTAAGATGTCAGATTCGCACAGTCTTTCAGAATCGGTCTGTCCGACACAGATTGGCTGTCAGAATCTGACTTTGGGGGCCCTTAGCAGGCACCCTTCACCCGGAGGCCTCTGGTTGGGGTCCCAGGGTGCACCCATGGGACCCCTCTTTACCACCATGCACAGTGTGCCATACACCATTGGGTGCCTGCGACAGTGTGCAGGGTTTTCCGCAACCACCCCTTTTTTCAATGGGAGCCTGTGTTGTCAGTCGGAACACAGGCTTCCATTGAAGTCAATAGGAGTTCGACCGAACGGTGTTCAGATGCCAGACAAGCATGACTATTACCTGGAATTTTTCAGAACTGACTCAGTAGTCTGCAAGGGGTTAAGGGACCGCATACATTATGCACATTTGACTTACCACTGCTTGTCTCAATGCCTGAGTCATTCTGCAAGTGCATAGACAGTGACTGGGTTCCTAGAGTGCTAGTATTTGACAGCAGGATAAGTTTATAAGCGCTTATGTTTCAGCAAAGTGATTAGATAAGGACATGCTTCTGTCAGGATGATTGTAGGAGTGGACACAGACTCAGTGTGATTCCAGACAAGCATAACTATTTTGTGCCGCTCGAGAGAAGTTCGTCTTGAGGAATCTTGTTCCCTGCTACTGGAGTAGCCCACAGAGGTCCCTGCTCACTTTTGAACTAACGTGAAGGGTTGTGACACTCTTTCGTGGCCGCAGAGGAGGTGAGAGGTGCGGCGAACGGGACTGCGAGGACCAGCATTCCTGATTACATCCACAGCTGGTTCCTCTTCCCACCCGAGCCGCGCCCCCTCCCAGTGCCACGCCTCCTTGTCAACTAAAAGTGGGCTTGGTAACGCGCATCGCGGGACGCGCGCGGGACGGAGCTCGGGGCAAAGACCGGGCAAAGAGCGGGCCGTTTGAGGCCGTTCGAGTACGTGAGAGTCCGGTCTGGGCTACACCCTTGGCCCCATCACTTAATAATAATAATAGGACATTTATAGAGCGCATGGCTGCACACATCTGTGTATCCCCGCGCTAACTGCTAACAGACAACTCTCAAGGAGAGGAGAGCCGGAAAGAAGAGACCGAAGACCATTATTGCGGGAAAAGGTGAGTTTTTAATTTAGCTCTAAACAGAGTTTCCGAGGGTTCCATTCGCAAATGCACTGGGAGGGCATTCCAATGCTTTACAGCTAAGTAGCGAAAGGATCTACCCCCCATTTTTGCTCTGGAAATACGAGGAAGCTTGAATTGTGTCATACCAGATGATCTTAAGTCTCTGATCGGACGATGGATGGTAAGGAGACTTCTGAGGTAGGCAGGTCCTTTATTGTGGGCAATTCGATGGGCGTAACAGAGGCTTTTAAATCTGATTCTTTCCCTAACAGGGAGCCAGTGAAGTTTGGAAAGGGCAGCCTTGGAAGAGGTTCTTTTTGGAAGACCCAACACCATGCGAGCAGCAGTATTTTGAATACATTGTAGCTGGTGTAAAATATTTTGGTTCAGGCCTAAGAGAAGTACGTTACCATAATCCAGATGGGGCGTTATCAGAGCGTGAACAATGATTTTTCTGGATTCAGTAGGAATAATATCAATGATTTTCCGCAGGGTTTTTAGCTTGCCAAAACACTTGCCTGTTATTTTGCTAACTTGGGATCTACCCGAAAGGTCCGAATCGATCATAATCCCTAAGTTTTTGACTTTATCAACAGGACAGGGGAGTTCCCCCAAGGCCGTAGGCCACCATGCTTGAGACCATATCGAGGTTTTGTTCCCCACCACCAATACCTCTGTCTTGTCTCCATTTAAGCGGAGGCAATTGTTGTCCATCCAAGTGGCAACAGCCGCCATGCAGCTGGAGAAATTGGAGGCGTATTCCTCGCTGTCTGGGGTAAGTTTAAACATCAACTGGGTGTCATCGGCGTAGCTTACAATGCCCACCCCAAAGTTCTCTGCAACGTGAGCCAGGGGTTCCATGTTGATGTTAAATAAGGTAGGGCTCAAACTAGAGCCCTGTGGAACTCCATGGCTCACGCTACGAGAAGATGATTTAAAGGGTGGGCAGTGCAGCTGGAAGGATCTTTTGGTGAGAAACGATTCAAGCCACCGTAGTGCCTGATCTTTCACTCCTATATCCGAGAGTCGAGACAGCAGCGTGGAGTGTAGCACAGTATCAAACGCTGCGCTTAGGTCTAACAAGACCAACGCTGCTGTCTATCCCTCGTCCACCATCTTACGGATACATTCCGTAGAGTACAGCACAGCTGACTCTGTGGAGTAGCCAGGTCTAAAACCCGATTGCGAGGGGTGAAGTATAGCTTCCTTTTCTAGAAAGGCCATGAGCTGTTTATTAACTATTTTTTCTATTATCTTGGCACATTGCGGCAGGAGAGAAATGGGTCTGAGGTTTTGGACCTGAGTGATAGGGATATTAGGTTTCTTTTTTAGCAGTATGATTTGTGCTGTTTTCCAGGCTTCAGGTACTTCACATTCTTGGAAAGATAGGGTTATCATGTTTCTTATATGATCTATAAGAAAATGTTCCATGATGTCCTTACTTTTAACCAGTGGACACACGTCACTAGGAGAGCCTGAGTGAATACTGTTGATGATGTTGGTAAGGTCTTTTTTATCAGGTGTAATAAATTTGGTCAGCGTGGCGTTTTGAGTAGTTGAGTTCTTATTCACTGCCTCCTTTCCTGATTCAACGGATTTAGGGAAGGTGGCATGAATTTTCTCGACTTTTTCGACGAAGAAATCTGCTATTTGTTCACAGATTACGTTGGAATATGTGTCTTGCGTATCTAAACGTGTGGTGTCTGTCAATTCTTTGTAGATACGGAATAGCTCCTTCGTAGGATTGTCTGCCTCCTCAATTCTAGTTTTGAAAAAGACGCTTTTTTCCTCTCTTACCATTTTCTGGTATTTTTTTTGTTCTACTTCTACTGCTGCAGGCATCACATCCGCTAGAGGTGTACGAAGTGGATAACGCGTTATGTCTGCACGTGAGTACAAAACCAGGGCAGCTAAGGGGAAGCTGCAAAAGGGAACACTCGATGACTTTATCACCAGAACCAACACTGAAATTGATAAGGAAATAATTAAGATGCAGCGCAGGGTCTCCCTTGAACTCGATGCAGCCAGAAGGCTTTCCTTGGAGATGGCCAATGTTAAGAAATCTTCTCTGGGTCATTTCGCTTTTGCGAAAACACCGGACCGTACAACGGGCCAATCAACGAACCTAACACAAGCAGTCATCCACTATCAACCTGCCTCGCTTCCTACAGTTTTATTATTGGAGGCTGGATTTCAACAGGAAGGCCCCACACCATTACCCAGGGCGGGAGGGGTAGATGGGCCCCCTTTGGAAACACCAACAAATGTAGAATGTACGGGTAAGAGTGGGAGAACTCCTCCTAATCCCCCTAAGGGCTCAATCCAAAAACGAAAGCGTAATAACACTACTGCTTATTCTAGAAAAAAGGCTAAGGTTGCAAAGGCCCAGTTGCCCTTTCAGATGTTAGCCCAGCCATCCCACCTACCCGTTCCCCAGGTAAATAGTTACCCCCCAGTCCCTGATTCTAGCTCTGTGAACTCGATGGGGGAATACGAGAATCTCGTAATTGAAAATGAAAACAACCATGTACCACTATGCACGATTGAAGGGAAGGACGTTGAATTTTTAACGATTGTGTGGGAAACGTTAAAAAAACTGTTGACCCCTGTAGAACTCAGACTTTCCCATATAGAAACCCAGCTCCTCGAGACGGAAAAAAGCATCTTAAATCTTGCCACCCTGTCCACGCCTGGCAACAAACCATCTACCCAACCAGCAGTGACTAATATTCCTTCAGTAGTGGCTGTCAGCCCACCAGTACACTCTGTAACTAGACCTGTGCCAAAGCCCCGGCATAAGGTTCCTGCAATAACCAACGACAATAGAGCAGTGGGAAGAGCAAATAATTTGCCGGCTCCTCCTGTATTAGTTCCGCAAGCACTGGCTGCCCCGAGGAATAAGGACCACGATACCCACATACAAAGACAAAAATACTCTAAAAATCGTCACAGGGGTTACATTGACCTTCCCCCAGATGTTAGACCATACGTAGTGGTGCTCACAGGGGTCCCAGAAACTCAGTACTACCAGCAGGAGGATCTTGGGTCTTTAAAAAACAAGGTCATTCATTGGCTCAATGTGAATAGACCATTACCCAATCACCTGAGAAGCAAAATTCTCATGGTGCGACGTGTTCCTTGGATAGGCACGTCGCACAAATTTATCTCAGGTGATTGCGTCATAGTCTTATTCGAAGACCCTAACACAGCACATTTTCTACACTCATGGACCAATCAAGTAGTAAATTCCCCCATTGCAATTAGATCACTAACCTATTTCTATCCCCCACGTTTCCAATTTCAATCAGGGGCAAATCGGAAGTGGAACACGATCCCGCCTCGCAATTGGGCGAATGGTGGGACACCCAACTACTGGCAAGGCTCATATGGAGGGTGGAACGGGGTTCCTACATACAACAGATTTGCAGGCCTTGAGGATGTGGATTGACTTCCACATAGTGCAACTGACAATTTGTCCTTGCCAGACCCACACAGTTCGTTGCATGACCCCCCACCCTGTGTTGTACCCGCATTACCAATAGCAAATGAAAGTACTGGCACACTGGTTCAGTCATACTGCTCCCTGTCACGTTTAGCTACTCCATCAGCACCGTATCCCCCGGAAGGCTGTAAACAAATCACGGGTGACACTAAGTACAAGAAGGAGCAGGCATATGATCACTCTGAGGGGGGCACATTCACTGAGCATGGGAAAGATATAGTCGGTAACACCAACACATGCCTAGCTGGTTATACTAACAAGGACAAAGTCTCTCCTGAGGTGCTTAACGTAACTCCTTTTTTGGCACCAGAAGCTTTGCCCTTCTTAAACTATGGCCAGCCAAGGATAACTAGGCACAGACATCCTCTAAAATCTATCGAGGAGCCGGGGGTACCGAGCACACTTTCGATACTGTCTTGGAACGTGGCTGGGCTGGCCAACAAGCTGGATTCCGCGGAGTGGGCAGAATTCATTGAGGACTATGATATCTGTCTGTTCCAGGAAACGTGGGCTAGAGAACAACACTCTCATACAGGTTATGCAATCTTTGAGATAGTGGCTAAATGGGGCGGGAAGGGCAGACCGTCGGGTGGTCTGTCGATTTGGGTGGGTTCCCACCTCGGATGCAGGGCAAGAAACCTAGAAACTAACTCACCGGATTTGCAGTGTGTTGTCCTAGAGTGTTCATCGGGTGCGAGAGTAGCTCTAATAAACGTATACTCTAGACCAGTTGCTATTACGGGCACTTCGGGAACTATTGAGGACTTATCTGCGTTCATTGATTCCACTACTCTCTGCCCGCTATTTGTAATTGGGGGGGACTTTAACATACAGTATGAGCCCCTCCCGGATTATATGGATGGGGTATTTAACGAAGAGGACGATCTCTGGGAGATACCTCTGGTGTCGGGTCTACCTGTAAAAGCATGGTCACCCTTAGTTACCCAAATATTATCCTTTACCCTATCCCACTCGTTAAGAGCTTGCAACGGGCGGGTTAAGGGAGATATCCCACCGCAGTACACCTTTAATAGACCAGGACATGAATCGCGGATAGATTACATCTTGGTCCCGATAAAGGATTGGGTTAAAGTGAGGGACTTTACAGTAATCAGTAGGACCGACAGTGACCATAATGCATTGTCGCTCAGATTAGTTGTACAGGGTGTCCCATTAGCAGCCACAGATTCAAACTCAACACCAACGGAGGGTCTAGTTGTAGCTAGCAATAGACGCAGAATTAGATGGCCAACATTAGTGCAAAACCCACAAAGAATTCAGAAGCTATATGAGGCAGTGGTCCCCGCCCTTGAAAAGGCCATTGATCTCCTCCCACAGTCACTCACCCCCGACAAGTTCAGTGCGCTTGGGGACATTCATCACGAGCTTTGCACTAATTTAGCAGAAGTACTGAACCCGGAGGTCAGGACGAAAAATGTTAAGGGGAAAAGAACTTCTTGGTTCAATGCTGCCTGCAGAGGCGCAAAGGCTGCCCTTTTGGACTCCCTTAAAACACAAGAAACTCCTAGTAAGATCAGGGACAAACGGATGGCCTATAAGTCTACCATTCGTATAGCCAAAATAGAATGGGACCAGCTTAACTGGTCGGAAATGACGGCTGCCCTAGCGGTCCATGATGCTCGTAAATTCTGGCAGATCGTCAAGCACGGATCAGCTGAACCATTGGCAGCAGTAAATGCAAACATTTCTGCCACAGTGTGGGAGGACCATTTTAAATCCCTGTATAGTCCACCTGACCAGAGCCAACTGGGGAAGCCAACTGAACCCTTTCTGGATCGAACCCCTGAAATTACATCTCAGATGGACGAGTTTACCCTGGGAGAACTCAAATTAGCAATCCTGGGTCTGGCGGCTGAAAAGGCGCCAGGCCTGGACAAGCTCCCGGGAGATCTCTATAGGCACGAAGTTAAGATCTGGGCCCCGTATTTGAGGATGCTGTTCAATACCATTTTGAACGGCATGAAGATCCCCCCAACTTGGCTGGGGGCAGAGATCGTCCCTATATTTAAGAAGGGTTCGCCTCTGCTCCCAGCCAACTATAGGCCAATAAGCTTGATAGACGTTTCCCAGAAACTCTTTGCCAGGCTGCTTCTGGATCGTCTGATGGATTGGATCTTGGACCACGAAATCCTGAGTCCTCTCCAGGCGGGATTCAGAAGAAAGATCTCCACCACAGACCAGGTCTTCCGGTTCGCTCTCATTTTCTGGAAAACGGTACAGCTGGAGGGTGGCAGCCTCTACACTGTATTCGTGGACCTGAGGGCGGCCTTCGACCTGGTCCCTCGTGGAAAACTCTGGGAGGTGCTGGCCAAACTGGGGTTCCCGAGGGGCCTGCTGGAGATGATTATTCGTCTCCATACGGCCAACTTTGCTCAGGTGAGGTGCGGCAAGGACGGGGCGCTATCAAACCAATTCCCCGTTGACAGGGGGGTAAGGCAGGGCTGTGTGCTTGCACCGACCCTGTTTTGCCTCTACGTCAACGGGGTATTCGCCCACCTCAAAGGAATTCCCAACCTAGATGCTCCCAAGCTGGCAGGTAGCAGGGTGCCAGCGATCATGTTCGCCGATGACACCCTGCTACTCTCCAAGTCCCCAATGGGGTTGCAGCGTGTTTTAAATGGGTTTGTAGATTTTTGTGCGGAACACGGCCTAGAAATCAATACCTTAAAGACCAAATTTATGGTCTTTAATTCCCCACCTAAACTACACTTTACACCTACCATTGGTCAGATCAGTCTTGAAAGGGTTCACACCTTTGAGTATCTTGGGGTCATGATAAATGAAAAAATGACTTGGTGCTCACAACAACAGAAGGCACTACTTAAACTGACCCAGTACTCGGGAGGGGTTTCAAAGCTCATAGGGTATAATAGGTCATCTATTAGACCCCTTGGCCCTCCACTCCAGATTTACAAGGCACAGGCAAGGGGGGCTGCTATGTATGGCTGCGAGTTATGTGGTCATGTAGTCTCTCCAGACCTAGTGACAGAGGAGAACAAGTTTATTAGGCTTTTGACCGGACTGCCGCCCAGTACCCCCCTCGTCCCATTGAGGCTAGATCTGGGTCTGCGCCCCCTAAGCGAAGAACTGGCACTCCGTCCCTTGGTTTACTGGCGGAGGTTGTGGGCAGTCCCGGAATTGATCAGTTATAGGCAGGCTCTACAAGAGGTCCTAGCCATCCCGAAAGCTGGAAAAATTAAATGGCTAAAATTTATTAAAACTGAATTAGAGGGCTTAGGTTTAGCGACACTTTGGTCTGATCCCTTGACCGTATGTTCATTAATTTCCAGAAAAAGGCTGGCAAAGGTCTACCGCGACAGTAAATTGGCTGAACTCTGTCGCCAGCCAACACTGGGGACACTTACGGATTCATTCCTATGCATCAAGGATCATTATAGTTTTGAACCAGCCTTGGATAAAATTTACCCTGCCTTACTCAGAAAACTTTACCTGCAGTGGAGGCATGGGACTCTCCCACTAAGAGAACTAACGAGCAAATGGAGAGACCCAACCACCAGTCTATGCCCGGCTTGCAGAGTAGCTACTGAATCAGAGCTCCACATGGTTTTCTTCTGCCCGGCTTACAAGGCTCCCCGCAAAGCATGGATTGTCCCCATATGCAGGAACATGGGGTTTGCGGAGTGCCTGGCCGTGTTTAGAGTATTAAAGTCAGACGTGACTGAACACATTGTTTTCGCAGTAGCTAAATACTTAGGTGCAATATGGATGCTGAGGTTACAGAACATAAAGGCTGGTCATTAAGTTTATCGCAAAACATGGAACCCTGTTAATGTAAATTCTGCTCGGATGGATTGTGATGTTTTAAATGATTTATTCTTTTAACAACCATAATTTGTATATTGTGCATCTTTTATGGTGATAATATTGCCGAAATAAAGATTTATGATGATGATGATTTTATTTTATTTTTATTTATAAAGTTTTATATAGCGCAAACATGATCCCGAAGGATATCAGAGCGCTTCACAATTGGAGGGAAAGGAAGATAACAATTGCAGTACTGGCAACAAATAGGAATACCAAACAAAAAAGTTAGAAACAAACGGGATCAACAAAGAATAAGACAATAACTATTACATATATGCACACACACATATGCACGCACACACATCCATATATATATGCGCGCACACACACACACACACACATATATATGCGGACCCATGGGCCTCCCTTGTGTATCAGAGTGTAATAGGCTTTTATAACGGCAAACATAGCACCATTTGAAAAATGTACATTACCAAGAGTTATTTAATTTTATAATTATTTTGATTTCATGTTAAGTTTTATTTACATGTAATGCATCTTTTCTATAGGCATGCTTTAGAAAACACACTTGTGTCTAATTATGATTATGCGTGCTTTTTTAGGATTTTGATGTTTACAATTTTTGGACACTAGTCTGTCTTCATTCATTTTCACTGTTGGGAGAATGTGTTCATAGGGGATAGGGCACAATCATTACATGTGGCTTCCAAAAAGACCAATTGGGTAGAAACGCGTGAGCCAATAAAATCTTATTGGATCAATCTATCTGGACTGCCGGTTTCTACTTGCGCAGCTGCACGGGTGCTGTTTTTTTATACACTCACCCACACAAGCACACACACACACACACACACACACACACATGCACACACACACACACACACATATTTATATATGTATTCACTGAAAAAACCATAGGTTTCAGAGGCGTTATAGTTAGAAATTAGCATTTAAAAAGCCTTAGAAATTCACTCAAAAAAAGCATAAGTTTTAGAGACGTTATAGTTAGGAATTAGCATTTAAAAAACCTTTGAAATTCACTGAAAAAAACATGAGTGTTATAGTTAGCTGGACATTTCACTCGTACAAAACCATAGAAATTCCTCCGTTATAGTTAGTTGTGCTAACTATAACTCGCGGGCCCGCAATGCACTGCTGATGATGTCACATATTACATCATTCATAACAAGGTATGTGACATCACTGATGACATCACTGATGACATCATCCAGTGAATGTGGTTTTGTTTGAAATTTAAATATCTATTATACATATATACCACTCTGTATTGAAGATTGAGTGGATATATATAACTGTCTGGGTGGAGAATTTAGTAGCTGTCTTTTGAATGCTAATTTTTAAGTGCAATTGTAGTTACACCTATTTTTTTGTACTGACTTTCTACAGTTTTTTAACTGTGTATTTATAAATATTTTATTTTGTAAACATTATATATTTTCCTGAAAATTGCAACAACAAAAAATGTAAAACTGAAATATTTTTAATTATTTTGTTTTTGTGTATTTTAATAAATGTATATAATTTTCTTTTTAATTTTTTTTTCAAAAATTTGTTGGGGAGTTGCGCACCCAAAGCGTACCTACTGGAGCGGGTCCGCGTATCCTAGCTACCATTTTGGAAAAGTCGTGAAGGATCCGCGTATGCTGAGAGACGAGTGCGTGTTTTTTTCCAGTTACGTCAGATACGTTCAATGTTACGTGGTTTGCGTGACCCTTTTGTGACCGGTCCCCGACTCTTGCTCCTGCGCACTCGCGACACATGCGTATTAGGATACGCGACGCTTGCATGGTGTCGGGCCCCACGTGACGTCATATACGTGCCAGGGCATGCTGGGTGGGCGACTCCCGTGACATTTTTATGTTCCAAAATGATATGTACGTGTCTTTAATGTACATATTAGGGCAAAAGATTATCTAAGGTATTATTTTTGAATATATTTTCGCAAAGTCGCATCGGGTGTGCGCTTCGTGAGCACACGGTGCGCGGATCCCATGTGACCTCCAAAAAAAAGATTTGATTGGTTCATAACATTTACCACTGTAACTATTGAAGAACCCCACCCATTTTAATTATTCTGTTTGGAGCAGTTGATGAGACATCTCTTCTTCTTCCAGAGCTGGTTTTGGAATTTTGTGGGTGTTTTAAAAAAATTGCATTGGAGGAATGGCATCTGGTTCGCAAGCTCCTCATCATTCTTCAGATAAAGATATCTTGGAGGAAGATCCACCCAAGCAGAGGCCTGAATCAGTAGTATGGACATTTTCACCTTTCCTGCCGGAGAAAAAAAGGTCAACGCAAGAAAAGTCACATGCTTGATGTGTGACAGGGTCCTGTCGCGAGGCAGTGACAAGAAATACTCCTGTGGAACAGCGAGTATGTATAAATATCTGAGGACCATTTACCAGAAGAATCTGGCACAAGAAGAAATAAGGCGTGCAGAAAAAAATCCACCACCAGGCATTGCTAGCAACCGCAGAGCATCCACTTCAGCTCCACCAGTAGACATTCGCCCAGAATTTGCTTTTCTGCAGCAGCACTGTACTAAGTGCAAAACCATCATCTGTTATGGTTAACAGTCAGTGGACGCTATTTGTGCAGCTCAACGGAACCACAAATGCAATCTATTTTTATTTTTTATTTTTTGGAATTATGTTGAATTCCAAAAGCTAACTGTTTACTTAGTTCCTTTTTTGTTCAATTTAAAAAAAACACAAAAAAAGTACGAAATTGTTAAAAAACTACACAAAAAAATAGAAAACAAAAAACATAAGAAAAAAATAACTTTAATTGCATGGTAATATCTGAAAGTTTGGATGAATGTATATGTAGAGCATGATTGACTGAAAGAATGCATTAGTACTGTAAGGTGAATTTATAGGGGCAGATCTATGTGGAAGTGCTGCAGCGTGAAACTGCAAGCTCTTTAGCTGCACCGCACTGCGGCACTTCTGAAGCACAGGGATGTGACATATTTACATGAATATGTCACAATTCTGTGCTCCCTCTGCACTAGCACACAAACTGCAGCCATGCAGTGACACAGGCACCCTTGCACCATGGTGCAAGGATATCTGTGTCGTGGAGAGATTGTTTTTAAGCAGGAAGGGACTACTACCTGCACACAAACAATCACTAAAGGCATTTTCCTCCTTCAATGTGTGATGTGGAATGCAGCATGCTTTGAAAGAGGAAAAAACAAGGAGAAATGAAAACTTTTTTCCTTGTTGTGCCTAGCTACACCACCTCTAGGGTGGCACACCATTCACACGTATCTACAGATTTACACTTTCTCGTAAGTCTTGAGATGTGTTATTCCATGGGTGTTGTGTGGGAACAGACACAACAACACCCATGGAACGCCCCGTCAATGCAAAGTGCTGCGCTTGAATGGGTTATATTTTCAAGGAGAGGAAAAGCCATGCAGGGTGGCTTTTCCTCTCCTTGTACATATTGCCCCCAGCGCCATCACTACATTACAAAAAGGCACTTGTAAATCTGCCCTATAAGTGCTTAGGTATTGGCAGAGTGATACATTAAGAACATAGTGCTGGATGCTGATTGACAAACTGCATGAGACTGACAGGAGGTATCCTAGGCTGCATGAGTACTACTTCAGTATTTGAAGTAGTACCCCAGGCTTTAATGACTCCTTTATGACCTCTGTGTCTGACATGTGTTCCAGATATAGAAATATCATAGTTACAGGAGACTTTAATTTCCACTGGGACAAAGAAAAGAAACAGCCAGCAGCTAGCTCCCTAGAGACAACCATGTCCTCCCTGGGATTCAGGCAGCTCGTAAACGCCCCTACTCATACAAAAGGCCACACCCTAGATCTGATATGGACTACAGATCCCAGGGTGGTATTAGTTGGAATCCTCCCTTGTATCTGGTCAGACCATCATCTGATCTACTGTGACATCCCCCTGGATACTATACCCTTACGCCCAGCACCTAAACCCAGACTGACCCGTCAGTGGAAAAATGTGGACCAACACACACTGAACACGTCACTCAGGGGTACTGTCCAGCCGATAACACCTAATAAAGATGTAGATCAAGACTGTAAGGACATGATGGACTATTTGGCTAAAGCCATCGATCAGATAGCACCTGAGAAACTCCAAACAAAAAATAGTGGAAAAAAGGGAGCCCCATGGTTCACACCCGCTTTGAGGGATCAAAGGAAGGCTCTGCGTAATATGGAGAGAAACTGGAGGAAAAATAAGGATACAGATACCTGTGGACAATAAAAGAAGGCGTTTCGCAGCTATAAAAAATCCACCCGGGAAACTAAAGCTTCATTTTATGAGACCCGAATAAATAGGGCGACCAATGTTCAAAAGGAAACGTTCAAAATCCTGAAGGAACTAACTAAAAGAGCTCAGGATGCAGAAAGCAGCATAAATTGTGATACTTTCCAAAAATATTTTCTGGATAAAGTAGACACCATTATGCTCGAAATAAAAAGTATGGGGTACGGCCCAATCGAGCAGCAGGCCACTCTAAATCCAGCTGCCAGCTGCCTATCATCATTTCCTCCTATGGACCCACTAATCCTCGAATTGCTGATGAGGAAGACAAAATCTGGTTCCCCTGCCGATCCATGCCCCCCAAGTATTTTCTGCTTGGCACGTCCTATTCTAGAGGACCACATCCTAGCCACACTAAAGAAATCCTTGAGCACTGGTAGGCTCCCCACTAGCTTTAAAGAAGCTCGTGTAAGACCGCTGCTAAAGAAAGTGGGGGCAGATCCCAACGCCTTAAAAAACTATAGACCCATATCCCAGCTGCCTTTCCTGTCCAAAGTACTCGAGCAACATGTGCTAAAATCTCTGTCAAACTTCCTGGAGTTTAACCATCTACTCCATGAGAGGCAGGCAGGTTTCCGCGCACATCACAGCACCGAGCTTGTCATGCTCTCGGTGCTGGACGAGCTCAGAAGGATGGCTGACAGTAAGAGACCGAGCGCCCTGATTCTGTTAGACCTATCAGCGGCGTTCGATACTGTCAGCCATACCCTTCTGCTGGACAGGCTGGCTGGGGTTGGGATTCAGGGCTTAGCTCTTCGGTGGCTGGAATCATTCCTATCTAGGAGAACCCAGAGAATCCAGATGGGAGACAGCATATCAGGAGTGGGAGGTCTGACTTGTGGTGTCCCCCAGGGCTCAGCACTATCCCCACTCCTGTTTAACCTATATCTGCAGCCTCTGATTAACACACTAGCAGGGATGGGCTGTCGAGTGTTTAACTATGCCGACGACACACAGCTGTTGCTGGGCATAGACGACACCGTACAAGCCCAGTCACACGCCCAGGACATACTCAGATACACAGTCCACTGGATGGCCACCAACCAGTTAAAAATCAACCCGGAAAAAACTGAGGTGCTGATAGTACCATCCAAGTGCTCCTCTTGGAGTGACATGTACTGGCCCCAGGAGCTGGGCCCAACTCCACAGCCAGCTGCAACAGTCAAGAGTCTTGGCATTAAGTTAGACAGTGCCCTTTCTATGACCAACCAGGTTTCTACCGTGGTTGGTATCTGCACTGGTCTTTTAAGACAGCTGCGCAAGCTAGTTCCTCTCCTCTCCCAGTCGATGCTTCGCACAGTGGTTTCTGCCACCATAGTGTCAAGACTCGACTATGGAAATGCGCTCTACTTAGGCCTGCCAAAAATGCTAATAAACAGAATTCAGGTAGTCCTAAACGATGCCGCCAGACTCATCTTTAATCTCCCGAGGAGAGCACATGCCTCTCCACTACTAAAGAGTCTACACTGGCTGCCAATCGGGCAGAGGTTCGTCTTTAAAAGCCTCTGTATAGCCCATAAAGCCATCTATGGGCAGGCCCCGGCTTACATTAAGGAACGGATTGAGATATATAGACCGTAAAGAAACCTCAGGTCTTCAAACGCCCAACTCCTTGTATGCCCACGTTTCAAACTGGCCACAATGGGAGGGAGATCTTTCTCGGTCCTACTACCGAACCTGTGGAACGCCCTGCCGGAGGCACTCCATAAGGAGGGTAATCTACTCCGCTTCAGGAAAGCCCTGAAAACCAACCTTTTCAGAACAGCACTCAGCTTAGCTTAAGTCCTGCCCCTTCCCTCCTCCCTTTTTTCAGTATCCCGGTTGTTATGTTTTGTGGTCAAAAGCGCCCTGAGACCTGCAGGTGATTCGGCGCTATATAAACCCGCTATAACAATAACAATAACAATAACAATTTGGTGGAGTGTACCATTAGTATGTATCTGCTTAGAGGGTTGTAGGGATTGTGCACAGAATATTGTACATGTACTTGTGTTGGTTCCTAGGTCATTCTATAAGAACATCACTAGTAACTAGAATGATGACAGTGCGGCAGAGTGCTCAGTTAATGTATAAGTGCTTAGGTATATTTTTATAGATTCACCCAGATCCATTTAAAATTAAGCTTGACTCACAGTGTGATCTTAGGCACATGAGACACATGTCATGGCACACACACAAAGAGAGAAATGACACACATAAAAAGAGAGATTATGCACTTGCAAAGTGACATGAGTCACAGACACAGAGTACCTTTTAAGCTAAGAGAGACAAACTGTTAGAAGGCACAGGGGACATTATTGAAAAATGTGAAAATGTAATTCCTTATTTCACACAGACACTCAGTGTGATCCTTGACAAAAATTTTAAAGCCAGATATTTTACCAGAAACCATTTTACATAGTAAATCGTTTTTGACACAAAGCACAGCACATGTAATGTAAATCAGGCTTATGTTGTAAACTAGTGTTTATATCGTTTACTTATTGTAATTGCTATGTAATATGTTTGTAGTGGTCTATAATATGTTATTTTTTCTTTACCACAGATTATAATCATCAATAGAAAGATAAAAGAATATGCCATCAAAGGAAAGACGTAAAAAAAAAATACAAAAAAGATTTAAGGTCCAAAAAAACAGAAATACAAGACTCATCCAAAACAAAATCTTCAGTGAAAAAAAATAATGCTCCTGGTAAGCAAACTAAGAATTTTCTCAGGAAGTTATTGAAATATCAAAAAAAAAAGATGTTGTTTCAAAGAAGAATAAATAAATGGTTGGTGGTATTGCACTCTGTCGTCAAACTAGACCACTTGTTCGGTATGTGTGCTGCACTAGATTGGTGCCTGCTACAGCCCAATAATCCAATGAATATGGCCTGGGATCACTAGATCACCAGGACTCCAGTGCGCACTTACTAAATAAAATTTTTTCAAAGTTTTCAAATTGTTAGGTAAAAGAACCAAATACCGCTTTGGATAATACATTAACACCCTCCGTAAAGCATCGTAATTAATTAGGTTTCCTTTTTCTTTCTTCTTCTATAGGCCCCTGACGAAGGGGTTCAAACCCCGAAATGCATTGGGTTGTGTATATAACTGTGTTGTGTATTATTTGATCTGTGAAAAATGTATGATAAAATACATCAATTGTATATTGTTTATGTATATATTACATTCAATCATACTTTACTTGTTTAAATATGAAATGAATCAAAAAACAAAGCATAAAAATTGTGACAATTTGAAAACTTTGAAACATTTTTATTTAGTAAGTGCGCACTGGAGTCCTGGTGATCTAGTGATCCCAGGCCATATTCATTCAAAGAAGAATAAGACACCTCTAATTAGAAAGAAGAAATTGTGCTCCTCAAAAAATGTTAGACCTGTAGAAGGAGATGATATTGTCTATAGCAATAGGAGAAATCAATTTATTGAAATTCGTAGACGAATGTTTTATAACAGAATAGTATCCAATTTCTTAAAAAATGTAAAGACGTATCAAAAAAAGACCACTTTTTACAAGAAAAAAAAGCATAGTTAAGATTGTGGATGAAGCATTTAAAGTGAAAAATAAATTATATAGTTTAGTAATGAATAGAATTCGTACACTAGATTAGGTAATCAAATTGTTCAAATCAAAATGTAAGTGGAAAAGAGTAATTAATCTGACTAATTTTTGTGATGTTTTTTCTGGAGAATGGAAGCATAGTTCAAGTTGTGAGCCATTTTTTAATGAAGAAAGTTACTTTCAGGATAATGATTTGGTGCATGCAGTTGACACCAGTGGTCGAGCATATGAGGTGAAGGACGGTTGTTCGGTTGAAAAAGAAAAGATTGTGCCTAAAAATACAGAAGAGGTGTTAGCTGGTGAAGTTTTAGGGAGATGTCCTAAGGCTCCAGTGTATACTTGGAATTGTAGTAGTATTTGTAGTGTGCGACAGGATTCAATTGATTTGTTTCGCAGTTTCTTACAGACATATACTAAGAAAAGTCTAAAACAACAAATGAAAATTTTGCAAGAGTTAGATCCTTGTAGAGTGACAGAAAAAACAGGTTTGCAAGGGCATTCACTGGCTTGTCTTTCAAGAAACGTATGTCAGAGTGTTTTTCACCATTTTTGGATGTTAGCTGTGCACCATAATAAAGTGAGGAAATTAGTGAGAAGGTTGTATTATGCAAAAAGTCCAGCACTTAAACTAAAACAGTTAAACAGTGCTCTTTTGCATGGAACTGAATTAGATGTGAAAAACATTTGTGAAGAAATTGAGTTTTGTTACTTTGGTGAAAAAGAGGACAGTGCAGAAACTGATACAGTAATACAAGGTAATGTAGAAGAGAATGTAGAGATTTCAAGTACAGAAAAATTTGAACATGAAATTACAAAGTTTAAGGTCAATTCAAGTGAAAGGCCTTATTTTACTTGTGTGTGTTGTCGACGAACTCATTATAAGCATCAGACTAGATTAGTTGATTTATATGTAAAAAGCGAAAAGGTAAATAATAATGAGTGGAAGGATTTTGCAACTTATTTGTTGGTAGAAAATTGTTTTGATTTGGGTTCTGATTAACGTATTTGTAAATATTGTTATAATAAATTAAATGAAAACAGAATGCCTCCTAGAGCTGTTCATAATAATCTGGAGTTAGTAGACATTCCTTCTGAATTGATGGATTTAAATACCTATGAGTCTATTCTAATTCAATGTGTGCATCCTTTTCAGGCTATTGTTCGCATGGAGCCTAAGACAGGGAAATTGCCTCCTTCAGATTTACAGAGAGAATTAAAGGGAAGAGTTGTTTATTTGCCTCTAGATTTTAAGAAAAATATTGATACAATTGGTGTAGAAAAAGTAGAGGAGGAACCTCTGGGTATTCTAGTTAATGGTTTTCCGACAAAGTGTAAGAAAATCTGGCAAAAATTAGTGGATGTTAGGAAAGTCAAAAAGGCAACGTTGTATCTGGTAAAAATAATCAGTACTATAAAAATGGGAGAAGAGAAAACAACTGTAGAAGAGGACAGTGATTTCTCAGCTGGGCAAATTGAAAAAGTTGATGTCTTTAGAAGTGAAGAAATTTATGAACATTATAGTGTTCATCCATTGCATTCCAAAGAAGTAATGGGGAATGCAATTGACTTGTTTCAATTGAAAGAAGCAAAAGGAAGTCCCATTAGTGTATGGGAAGAAAGTTTGGAAGCTCGTTGTTTTCCACAGTTATTTCCAACAGGTGAAGGTGGACGATATGACGACCGACCTGTTCAAATTCCTGCATCTGAATACCGGACTTCAAGATTATATGCAGAAGATCCAAGGTTTCGTCAATGCATTCCATATTTGTTCCATCTACTGTTTGAGAGTGACTTGTCTGGACTTTCTTATGCAGTGAACCATATACTGAAAAGTGGAGCACATCTACAAAATGTTTCGGCAAAGGACTATATGGATAAAGTGAAACTGCAAGACAGTGTTTTGGAATCTCAGCTAATTAATCTCATGGCATGTCAGCGTGGTACTAACGAGTACTGGTACCGTCATCATGGGGAATTGAAATGTATGCTAAGAAACTTCGGAACTCCTACATGGTTCCTCACTCTTAGCTGTGCTGAGTATGCTTGGGAAGACTTACTTGACTTTCTATGAGAGGCAAATAAAAACCTTGAAAATATTGAATACAAGACACCTGGAGAACTGTGCTCTTTGGATCCAGTTAATGTATGCAGGTATTTCAATCATAGGTTTGAAGCTATGATGCCTTTTATTACAAACAAAAAAAATCCTCCGCTTGGAGAGGTGTTGGATTTCTTTTGGAGAAAGGAGTATCAAGCAAATAGGTGCTCCTCACATACATATGCTGCTATGGATTAAAGATGCACCAAAATTTGGAACAGATTCAGATGAGAAAGTGATGAGTTTCATTGAGCAGTATTCTACATGTGCTGTTCTGAAAAGTACCGAAGAAAACAATGTAAGACATCAAGTTTTACGCTTTCAAACCCATCGTTGTGGAAAATACTGTAGTCGAAAATACAAATCCAAGGACAAGTTCTACACAAAATGTCGTTTTGCATTTCCACATCCAGTAACATCCAAAGGAAGAGTGAACAATTTTATGTCTTCTCTGCGACATACTGTGACAAGAAAATCACCTAAAAATACATACAACCTAAGAAGAAATGAGGAGTCCAAATACATAAATGACTACAACCCAGTCCTTTTGTCCATGTGGAATGCTAACATGGATATTCAATATGTGGCTGACAACTCTATTGCTGTGGCTCGACATGTGACGTCTTACATCACAAAATCAGAAAAGACGGAACTGAAGGAAATGTGGGAGGAAATTTCACATGAAAAGAGTCTAAGCAAGAAATGATACAGTTACAGTCTGAAGATGTTGTCGCATCGAGAAATTGGAGCATATGAATGTTCTGATCGGTTATCATCAGCAAGTCTATATGCCAAATCTAGAACCATCATTTGGGTGAGTCTAGGTCTTGCTGCAACACGAAACCGAGTTTTGAAATCTGTACAAGAAATTGAGTATTTGGCAGAGAAAGAACCAGACATTACAGATATTTTGAAGACAAACCTGTTGGATACATACTATTCAAATAGAAGTAGTCATCTTGAGAACTTTTGTCTCTATGAAGTTCTGCAAACCTATACTTTTAAGAGGAACGTCACAGAAGATATCAATAAAGGTGTATATGCTGTAATTGGATGTAAAGGCTGTCTGGTGAAACAAAGAAAAGGCCATTTGATTAATCATCGAAAATTGAGTTGTGAATCTCCAGACAAAAGGGAATTTTATTACTTAGCTCTTTTGCAACTCTTTAAGCCTTGGCGTACAGAAGAGGAACTACTTGGAGATTTTCTTACTTATGAAGATTCGTTCAATGCAACCAAGGATACCATAGAATGTCCTGTTTTTTCAAATTATCTGCAAATGTTGAACGAGGAAATACAGCAAGAAGCTACAATTGCATCAGAGATTGCTAGAGACAGTTCTCAAGACAGTCAGAGTTCTGTTTCACTGAGTCAGGATCCACTAGGAGTCACTCGAGGGCAGAAAAGGCATAATTACTCACCGCCGCCACCGCCGAGAGTCACAAAGGCATCGGACACCGCGCCGCCGCTCCGGGGGACTTCAACTCCCGGCAGGCCTCGCGGCGGCGCGTGCAGAGTGACGGGGGACGCGCCAGAGAGCGCCAACGGACACATAAAAGTTGGAGTATCCCCGCGGCGCGGGACGCGAGCGGGACGCCCGGGGCTAAGCCCGGGCAAAGGGCAGGCCCTCTACGGCCCTCAAAGGCACGAATAGGCCAGGCAAGGCCACCCCCCTGATATCCATTGTGTGGAGACAATAAGGTACTGTTCTAAGCTTCGCCATTTTTACATATAACTTTGTGCTGATGACATTGGCCCGTCTAATCGCCGTAGCTGACTGAGATTCGGTCTGCATAGTTTTGCCATCATTGCCTTAATTTGAGACAAGCTCTGATAACCTGTCCTCCCCATTTAGGCTTTAACAGTTTGTTGCTAATATGGGGAAGAAACTGGTACCTGCTCCCACTGAGCCATTGAACACCTTAGACTCTTACCTAGTACAAGTGGTTAGCAGCATTAATAATAAGAGAAGGCAATCTCTTGGCTTGAGCCAATCACCTATTTTGCCTCCAGAAAGCCCCTCTACAAGTCTTTTGAGCACTGCGACATCGGACATACCGCAAGATAATCCCCTTACAAACTTAGTGGATCCTACTCCCCAAGAAAATGGCAGTGAGGCTGATGAGCCTGATGATTCGGTCCCATTATTGGATCTAATAGATTTATCAGATAACACAGCTGCTGACCCCAACGACCAGATAGCCATAACGGACGAAGCCCAATCACCCCTTCAGCCCGCAAAACGGGCAGTTAGAGCCTGCAAAAAATTCCAAAGTAAGCGGGAGGGAAACAACAACAAAGTAGGAAAAAGCCAGCCACTCCACCACCAAGACGTGAAGGGAAATATGCGGAGCTTGACATTGATGTAGAGTCAAGACGCTTTGTCGATGATGACCTATTTAACAGGATTCAAGACATGATAGACATCAAAATCAGGACTATAATTAAGCCCCTGATCGGGATACTGGACAAATTAACATCTGAGGTTAAAAAGCTGGGTGGGGTACATGGCAAGTTGGCCGAAGAGGTAGAGAATCTATCCTCCCTTGTCTCAAACTTAGCGGTCACGGATGTGGAGGTCATTCCTTCTGAAAGTAATCCACAGCCAATCCATCAAGGGCCGCTGCCTTTGCCACCATCTCCATCACTACCCGTACTTAGACAGGAAGTAGAAGCTGGAGACCCCCACATCAGTACAAATGCTGTTATAAAGGAATCGCATCAGGAGGATGTTTCAGCCCAATTCATCTTAGAAGCCTCTCCAGTAGTACTGGTATTGGCAAATGTCCCTGTTCTATCGCATGATAAAACTGAGTCCAACCAAGGTCTCAAAGATAAAGCATTACATTGGCTCACCAACAACATGCATATGGCACATCAAGGGTTTGATAAACTGGCAGGAGATATCGTTATGACTAGGAGGGTATCTTGGATTGGGAGTAAACCAAAAAAGTTTAAAGGGGATTGTGTAATTTAAAATTTTGGCAATGCGGAAGTTTTACCAGATATTTTGGCCAATATTTTCCCGCCCCAACGTCGTACTGGCTCTATAATTCCACTTACCCTTAAATTCTTTTATAATAAGACTCAGCTTCCCACCTACCCCAATATGCCTAGATATAAGAGATTTACCAACTTCAATAGCTGGGGAGAGGGTATCAGACCCCGATATTCTAACGATCTTTCTCAACCCATAATAAACTTTGAGTCAGGAAGACCTAATCACCTAAACGAGCCCAACATCAGGCCTGCATTCGCACAGGGAACAAGAATACATGGCTGGGGCTCTGTCCCCCTGGGGTATGGTCATGGTGGTCAGGGTAATAGGTATACCAACTGGCTTAGAAACGATCAGTTTTTGACACGTCCAAACACTCCACAACCCATGTGGAATCCAGCGCTTTACGGACAGGGTCAGGTAGCCACCCCCTTTGAGTGGGGTTTTGGAACAGGAAACAGGTTTGGTCCCTTATCTGACTTAAACACATGTGATTGACTTATAGGTGGAGTCGATCATGAAGGGCCAGGGTTGAATAACCCAACTCTACAAAGTGGCTATTTAAATATTACTGAACACTTCAGTGATTCTACTCACTTGGAAGTATTAGAGCCCCAAGAGCCCTCAAATCCCGACTATCCTCCGTCTTTACATCGGTTGGAGGCTCGTGTTCATTCGAGCACGATTAGTGAGGATATACAGACCTTTCCCCAAGTGGAACTTAATGAGGGTTTATTAACGCAGCACATAGTTGAAGGGGATGTGGAAGGGGCAAATAAGATAAGGTTATCCACTGACGCCTGTAAGATTTTAAGTTGGAACGTAGCAGGCTTAAATGCAAAACTTCAGAACAACGCCTGGTTGAGCTTTGTCTCAAACCACCACATTATTGCCCTGCAAGAAACTTGGGACACATCAGCTAATCTTTGGTGGGATGGGTTCACTAGTTTCACCAAACCTGCAGTCCCTAGCAGAGCGGGGAGAGCTAAAGGCGGCCTAGTTATTATGTTCTCTCTGGAATTAAAAGGAAGCTACAGGCAGATTCCTACTGACTCTGACAACATCTTAATTGTTGAAAGGGTGATTACTAATATTAGCAGGACCTTATTTGTCAATTTTTATAATTCTGGGAATAGCGAGTACAGAGGCCGTAATATCGCTAACCTAGACAGCATTTTAAACACAGTATCTCAGAATATCAAGTTTGTTTTTGAGTTTATTTTATTAGGCGATTTTAATATTCATTTATGTAACTTAGCCTGTAAGGGGAATAGTGAAAATGACCCTGACGAGGCAGCCTTACATGGACCTCACTTTGAACACTCCGCACAGGGGCAGGAGCTTGAAGAACTACTCGCTAACTATGACCTGTACGAACCTGAATGTGGCCTGAGAATGCCAACTTTTACTGGCACTCAATATGGGACAGTGATTGATTACATTTTTGTCTCACTAGGCATTCTAAATCGGACCATGGACTATCGTACAGTTCTAACACATTATAGCGACCATAACCCTGTATTACTTGAAGTGGCATGGGGAGATCAGATGGGGGCATCACCACTAACTGCAAAACATGCGCACCCCCTGAGGACCACTGATCAAGATAGACGAGTCAAGTGGGCTAAAGTGATCCCGGATAATTTCTATGGGAAAAACTTCCCAAAAATTAAAGACAATGTAGAGATCTGTAAAACATCTGGCGCCCAAGGGGAAAGAATAGTAGCAGCTTATGAGGCTATATGTGACCAGGTGTCAAAGGATCTGCTAGCCAAACCTATAAAGGGAGCCCCAGGACAAAAGCGTTGGTTTGACTCTGCATGCTCAAAAGCTCACAGAGAACTGCTGGTTGCCCTAAAAAATTTGCCCAGGGTTAAAGAAGATATTTCCAGACTTAGGAAGATTTATAAGGCAGCCATTAAGAATCGCAAGGACACCATCAAACACGAAACATGGGAAAATCTCCTCTCAGCGGCAGTGCTGAAGGACAGTAGGAGATTTTGGGAGATTATCAAACAGCCCCTTTTCTCTGAAGACAAAAATGCACCCATGGATTGCGTGATTTCCGATGAAAAGTGGCTGTCTCACTTCAAAAATGTCTATGGGGGTGATGAAGAAGGAACTAAAAAGGCCCCACCACCCTTTGTAGTCGTACATCCTATCATCTTTAACCCCCAAGAAGTGGAAAAAGCGCTTTTGGCAACTACAAAACACAAGGCTCCTGGCCCGGATGGAGTCCCTGCTGACTTTTTTATGTATTCACCTAAACTGTGGGCAGAGGTCATGTCAAATGTGTTTAATGCAGTCAATGGTAACCCAGCCCCTGCCTCGTGGGCCAGATCCACCATTGTCCCGATTTTTAAAAACAAAGGTCAGCGGGACAACCCTGTGTATTATAGGCCCATATCCCTACTGGATTCAACTGTAAAAATCTTGGGGAGAGTACTCTTAGCCAGATTGAGGGAGAATGTTGAGGGTTGTGGTGGGTTGTCCGAACTGCAATATGGTTTTAGAGAGAGAAAAGGGACCATTGAGCAATGTATTAACTTGCATCTACTAATCTCTAAATACACTGTGGCCAAGGAGGGTTCTGTGTTTCTTGCATTTATGGACCTCTCCTCGGCCTTTGACCTGGTCAATAGGTGAAAACTATGGTTGATCTTGTTGGAGATGGGTATTGATGAAGCTTTGGTCGCATTCATGGCCACTTTGCATCAGGAGCTTTTTGCAGCCGTCCGAGTGTCAAATAATGGCAGATGTACCCCACTGTTTAAATCCCTAAAGGGGGTACGGCAAGGTTGTATTTTAGCCCCCACGCTTTTCACCATCTACATTAACGGCCTGGGGGCACATTTGCAAGGCCAGGAAGCGGACGTCCCCCGTGCAGGAGACGCCCAAATCCCAGCACTCCTGTACGCGGATGACGCCGTCCTGATCGCTCGCACTGGCGTTGGCCTTCAGCTCCTCCTAGACGCTTTCGGTTCTTTTATGGAAAACCTGGACCTTAAGGTCAATGTCGCCAAGTCACACACGATGGTTATGGGGCGTGAGTGTATAAAAAAAAAGGCAGAAATCATTCTTCTGCAGGGGGGTCCCCGTTTCTAAGGTAACTACATTCCCCTATCTGGGCGTATTGTTCGACCAAAAAGGATCATGGGGCCCACAGATAAGAGCAAAGAGGCTGGCCGTAATTAGATCATCCTCTGCGCTCTTGGGCTTCGCTGGCAAGTTAGGTGCTAGGCCCATGGAAGCCCTTTTAAAAATCTATAAGTGCAAGCCTGTGGCTATTGCATTATATGGGTCCCCTTTGTGGGGGTATGTAAACCTTGACCCAATTCAGAGAGCTGAAAATAGATTTATTAGATCTCTTCTCTCCTTACCACAGTCCACCCCAACCTATTCCATTCACAATGTGGTGGGCCTACCCTATATATCAGATACGTTGAGTTTAGCTCCCCTGACTCTGTGGCTGAAAATATGGCTGAACGAGGATCTCCCTTTGAACCATAAAATATTATATGATGTTTTATCACTTGACAAATATAGCAGTATTCCATGGTTGGCCTATCTAGCTAAATCATTTACAGACTTGGGCCGTCCGGAACTCTTCTCATGCCCAGAAAAGATTAGGGCCAAGGACCTGGACTACATAAAAAAGTCCTTTAGGGAAAGGAAGGAAGTGAGCCGCGAGGAACAAGAACTGTTGAAACCAGCAGTAAGGGCTCATAGCCTTGTGGTTAGCGCACCTTCACTCGCACCTTATTTAAGCTTCGTCACATTCCCTTATCATAGGTTCTTATTAACGAAGTTTAGGTTTAACCTGTTACATTTTTATTTAGGTTCTTTTAAGTGCTGGCAGAAGCCAGATCTAGCCCCTCCGTGCAGCTGCGACCATTTTTCCGTGCAGGATACAATGCATTTTGTCATGTTTTGTAGTTTGTATCATGAGCAGAGGAAAAAATATTTGCTCCCCATCCTAAAAGAAGCGGGTTTCACACAGGTGCGCCCGGCTTTGCTCTATCTACAACTCCTGTCAAATCCTCGCATTGCTTTCTGCACTGCTAACTTTTTGGTGGCTGCCGCTAGGGCGAAAGCTGCTGGCCAAATCTCGCCTTAAAATTTGTGGTTTTACTATGTTCTTCTCACAAATGAAATGTAAATTCGTGTTTTTTAATAATGTATATAGCTTTTAAATGTATACAGATTATTGCTTTTTATGAAATTGTATGAATATGTATTTCATGTCATGTTTTTAGTGTCTTTTATTGCTTTTGTTTCTTTGTATGACTTGGTATAAGTCGATTAAAGATATTCTGACTGATTCTGACTGACACTAGGAGGACCAATTATACAAAATGAAGCTGTCACTGCCATGGATGAAGTTGAAAGAGCCATGGAACAAGCTCAGGAGGATGTAGTTAACTTAGAAGATTTGGAAAAAGAACTAAACATTGAGCAGAGACAAATATATGACTAAGTCACAGAACACATTGAGCATGGTTTATCTCATGAGAAAAAAGAGTGCTCATGTACATCATTTATACCTGTCCGACTGTACGTGAGTGGAGAAGCAGGAACTGGAAAAAGTTTCCTGATTAAAGCAATTGCAACATATCTCCAGAAAAGAACGGAGTCATCGCTCTCTTGTGTTGTTACCGCTCCAACTGGGTTGGCAGCACACAACATTAAAGGGATTCATTTACATCGCTTATTGATGCTGCCAGTAGAGCATGATAATAAATTACAATACCACAAGCTATCTGGAGAAGCTTGTTGTGAAGTTTCAAGTGTCCTAAAGAAAATGAAACTTCTTATCATTGATGAAGTAAGCATGGTATCAAATGTAATGCTTGCTTTTGTGCATTTAGGAATGCAAGAAGTTCTTAAAACAGAGTATGATGTGTTATTTGGAGGCAAACACATCATTGTTTTGGGAGATCTACTGCAGCTAACTCCAGTGAAAGGACAACCAGTGTTTAAAATGCTTACACATGAAGATACCAGGAAGTGCTTAGGAAGCATTGGAAATGTTAACATATGGTTAAATTTCAAATATGCAGAACTGCTTCAAAACATGCGACAGGCAAAGGATGAAGATTATAAAAATATTCTACAAGATGTAAGAATTGGAAAACTAACTGAGCATGGCAAAGAAGCTTTACATGGACGATTAATTTCAAATTTGTTTCCAAATGAAAATATTGTCCCAGAGAATATTTTAAAGAAAATTCCTGAAAACAAATCTGTCATATGCTTGATGCCAACTCTGCAAGAGTGTTCAATCTTCAACAACAAAATGTTAAAGTGGGAAAATCAAGAGATTGTGAAACTGGAAGCTATCGATAAAATAGAACATGAAGGAGCAACTATTATTTTGTCAGAAAAGTTGAAATCAAAATTGGATTATTTAGAAAAGACAATATCTAAAACTGCTGGTTTGGAAAAGACTCTGTATGCATCTTTAAATTGTCGTATAATTTTACGACGGAATTTACATGTGGAAAGAGGTTTAGTGAATGGAGCAATGGGTCATGTTGTTGATTTTGTGAATTACCGAAATAGAGATGGAATTGAATTTATAAAAATTAAATTTGATGGTATCGAAGAAGTTCAACAAATCAGTCGTTTTTCTGCCCGATTTTTGCTTGTGAAAGATTTATATGTCCGCAGAAAACAGTTTCCTGTTTCTTTGGCATATGCAGTGACTATTCATAAATCTCAAGGTTTAAGTGTTTTCTAGTGCTTTGGTGAATATTGGAAGTTCTGGGTTCAAGGAAGGTATGGCGTATGTTGCTTTATCTCGAGTTAGAACTTTATCTGGATTGTACTTGATTGATTTTGTTGAGTCAAAGATTAATGCAGATCTAAATTGTGTAAAAGAATATATTAGGTTAAGAAGAGAGTATGCTCCAAATTTACCTCAATATCCTCTATTTGAAAAGTGTGTGGTAGGCCGAAAAAGAAGAAATGAGAAAAATTGTAGTGAAGTTGTAGCAAAAAGAAAAAAAGTAGATGAACCACTAATTGTAAGCGGAAAGGAAAAGGATTTAGTTAAAGATGTTGTTGGATTTCAGTTTGAAAACAGTTCTGGTGTCAACTGCTATGCTAATGTAGTGGTTAATGTTGTTTTTTTTCTCCAAACTGTACAAGAACAGATTGCTGAAAATCGAGATCAAAGATTTTGCTGTTTGTTGAATTCTGTGTTTGAGAAATGTAGCAGTGATCGAACAAAAATACAAAGTGTTTCTGAAATATGAAATGTTTTAGACATATGTTCTGGTCTAAATCAATTTTCACAGAATATTCAGCAAGATTGTCAGGAAATTCTAATGTATATGCTTGTTGTATTGCAAGATGAAGGTGTAGATGTAGAAAATCTTTTTGGCCTTTCTTA
Organism: Lissotriton helveticus; assembly: GCF_964261635.1. Lineage (NCBI taxonomy): Eukaryota > Metazoa > Chordata > Amphibia > Caudata > Salamandridae > Lissotriton > Lissotriton helveticus. The sequence goes on along the minus strand of NC_136068.1, from coordinate 1,425,328,875 downwards.
TAAATGGGAACATGACTGCGACAATTGCTCCTTTTCAAGTAGTACTACAATAGACACAGACAGATTTATATATTTGACTTTACCAGACTGCAAAGCAGTGTCTTTTAATAATCTAGTTAGAGAAGCAAATAAAAACATGGTCTGTACTCGATGTAAATCTGTAATGCTATCAACATTATTTATACAAAGATATGGACAGTATGTAATTTTAATGTTCCAACGATGTAGAACTGATGGAACTAAATTGACAACTTTAATTAAAAATGTTGTGGCTTCTCAATTATCAATTTCAGGAAGAACTTTTGCAACTGCAGCAATTTTTTACCATGATGGTCCTTCAACAACATCAGGACATTACACAGCTTATTTAAAATGTCAAAAAGGCTGGAGTAATTGTAATGATACTCCATTGACTTTCAAACAACGTTTGCCTTCTGACTTACAAAATACTTACCTAGTGTTCTTACAACCGAAATTTTAGGGAAGGTAATTGGCCTATGAAGGTTGGAGCAGTTAATAAAATGTAGTTTGTTGTTCAAAATTACTTTCCGAGTGAGAGTGAGGAAGATAATAAAAAAACATGTAGTTGTCATAGAGGTCGTATAAGTGTATCACGTAGTGTGTGATGTGAGTATTGTAGGAAATATTAATCAAAAGTAAGCGAGGAATTGGAAATAAAACTTGTTTCATAATGTAAAAGATGTTGGAGCTTTTCTTTCAGAAACTCGGGTAAATGGGAGATTAAGAATACTCTTGAGTAATTTCCAAAGAAAAGGACTTTCCATATACTATTTGACCTCGTGGAAAAGTACGTAGATCAAAAGTGACTTAAGATACGTTTTTTTTAAATTTTACATCATTTATTGAATCGTTGTATGGGTTTTTTAAACACAATCATTTTAATTGTTGGTTTTTTTGCCCGCTGTCATATGATTAGTAGTATTGAAGTCACTGTTTTAAGTGAAATTCAATATATTCTGAGAACAGCAAAAATAAACCATATAACATGTTGTACAAATTATTTTGTGTTTTGTATTATCAAATATATATTATTATCCCCTTGTCTTATGCTCACTCACCTTTTTCCACCCTCTATCACTCCTCTTAACTCACCCTCACTGGCCTTCTCTCACTCTCCCTCACCTCCCTTTCTTTATTCCACTTCCCTCACTTATCCTCATTCCCCATTTCTTCACTGCCCTTTCCCTCTCTCCCATCCACCACTTTCCAGCTCTGTCACTCTAGAGAAGTGTGGCTCACTGGTTAGAGGAGGCAGACCTGGAAGCAGAGGTCAGCCCGGGACCAGGGTTCAATTCCCGGCTCGGCGGGGTTTTGAGTCCTAAAATGTCCATGGACTCGACAATTCTCTCGCTCCGGTGCCTACTTGATTCACGGGTTCACACTCTGCGACTCTGGGCAATAGCTTGCTTAATCTCCACAACGGCCCCTCGCGGCGGGATGCCTGGCTTTCACCTTGCGGATTCCCTGCTGGGGTTATCTCACAGGGGAATACCAGGACGGGTTCCCTAAGCAAGCGCTTAGAAACCGCTTGGTGATTTGCGCTATATAAATTCCTGTACATTTACATTTACATTTACTTCACTACCCCTCCCCTTCTTTCCTTTCTTTGCTCCATGAATAATTCCCGTTCTCTCACTAACATTACTCCACTTCACTCACTCCTTCTTTCACTCCCACAGTCCTCTCACATCCTCACTCCCCTTCCCTCACTCCCTCTCTCTTAGCCTCACTGTCTCAGTCCCCCCACTCTCTCACTCCTCTTCCATCATGCTCACTCCCTATAACTCACCCACACTCCCTCACTTACCTTTCTTTGCTCCCTTACTCAGTCCTTTTCTCTCACTCTTTCCTTCACTACCTCTATGTCCTCACTCCCACAGTCCCCTTCTCTTACACTCACTCGCATTTATCCACCCTCTATCACTCCTCTTTCCTCAACCTCACTGCCCTTCTTTCAGTCTACTTCACCCCCGTTCCCTTACCCCACTTCCCTCAGTTATTTTCATTCCTCATATTTACTGCCCTTTCCCTAACTTCCCTCCCACACTCAACTTCTTTCAGTCTCCCTTCTTCACTTCCCTTCCCTTCCCCTCTTTCTTTCCTTTGCTCCCTCACTCATTCTTCTTCCTTTACTCACCTTACTCAAATTCTCTCACTCCTTAAGTCACTCCCTCTGTCCTCTCACTTCCTCAGTCCCCTTTCCTCAGTCCCTCTCTTTTAGCCTTACTTTCTCCGTCCCTTCAGTCTCTCACTTCTCTTTTTTCTCACTCACTCCCTATAACTCACCCACACTCTCTCACTTACCTTTCTTTGCTCTCTCACTCAGTCCCTTTCTGTCTCTTTCTTTCACTGCCTCTATGTCCTCACTCCTTCACTTCCCTTGTCTCATGCTCACTTGCCTTTATCCTCCCTCTATCTTCCCTCTTTCCTCAACCTCACTTCTCTTCACTCACCCTCCCTCACCCTTGTTCCCTTACTCCGGTTCCCTCAGTTATCCTCATTCATCATCCTTAACTCCCCTTCCTCTTTCTCTCCTCAAGCACTCACCACCTTTTCCCAGTCCCTTTGCTTCACTTCTCTTTCCCTTCTTTCCTTCCTTTGCTCCCTCAGTCATTCCCCTTCCCTCAGTCCTTCACTCCTACTTTATCTCTTACTACCCTTTTATGACTTTTAATCTCCTGCGTTCTCTCTTGTATTGTAAAATATATATTATAAATATAATAACTTACTTTTTTTTCTCTTCCACAGACATTACATTTACTGAAAATATGTAAGTAAGTTTACATTACGTATAAGGTAAGTTTGACATACAAAATTTAGTTTCTCAACACTCTTTTCCTTAACCTCACTACTCTTCTCTCACCCATCCACACCCCTGTTCCCTTACTGCGCTTCCCTCACTTATTCTCAATTCCTATGTTTACTCCCCTTTTCCTCACTCCCCTCCCACACTCACCTTCTTTCAGACCTTCTCCTTCATTTCTCTTCCCTTCCTTCGCTCCTTCACTCTTTTCCCTTCCCTTACTCTCCTTGCTCCACTTCACTAACTCCTTCTCTTACTCCCTCTGTCCTCTTACTTCTACACTCCCCTTCCCTCATTCTCTCTCTGTTAGCGTCATTCTCTCTGTCCTCTTTGTTTCTCACTCCTCTTCTGTCACGCTCACTCCCTATAACTCAGCCACACTGCCACACTCACTTTCTTTCAGATCTCCTGTTTCACTTCCCTTCCTCTCTCTTCCCTTCCTCCGCTCCTTCACTCTTTTCCCTTCCGTTACTCTCCTTAGTCCACTTCACTAACTCCTTCGCTCACTCCCTCTGTCGTCTTACTTCCTCACTCCCCTTCCCTCACTCTCTCTCTCTTACCCCCATTCTATCTGTCCTCTTAGTCTATCACTCCTCCTCTGTCACGCTCACTCCCTATAACTCAGCCACACTCCCTCACTTATCTTTCTTTGCTCCCTTACTCAGTCCCTGACTGTCGCTCTTTCCTTCAATACCTCTATCCCCTCACTTCCTCACTCCCTTTGTCTTACCCTCACTCACTTTTATCCACCCTCTTTCATCCCTCCTTACTCATGCTCTCTGCCGTTCTTTCACTCCCATTCTCTTAGTCTGGTTCCCTCACTACCCCTCATTCCCTATCTTTCTCTCCCTTTCCCTTTACTTTCATCCCCCACTCACCTTCTCTCAGTACCTATGCTTCAGTCCTCTTCCCCTCTATTCCCTACATTCGCTTAGTCACTCATTCCCCTCACCTCCCTCACCTTACTCCACTTCACTCACTCTTTCTCTCACTACCTCTGTCTTCTTACTTCTACACTCCCCTTCCCTCATTCTCTCTCTGTTAGCCTCATTCTCTCCGTCCTCTTAGTCTCTCACTCCTCTTCTGTCACGCTCACTCCCTATAACTCAGCTACACTCCCACACTCACTTTCTTTCAGCTCTCCTGTTTTACTTCCCTTCCTGTCTCTTCCCTTCCTTTGCTCCTTCACTCTTTTCCCCTCTGTTACTCTCCTTACTCCACTTCAAAAACTCTTTCTCTCAATTCCTCTGTCCTCTTACTTACTCACTCCCCTTCCCTCACTCTCTCTCTGTTACCCCCATTCTCTCTGTCCTCTTAGTCTCTCACTCCTCTTCTGTTACACTCACTCCCTATAACTCAGCCACACTCCCTCACTTATCTTTCTTTGCTCCCTCACTCAGTCCTCTTCTCTCACTCTTTCCTTCACTTCCTCTGTCTCCTCACTCCCCTTGTCTCACGCTCACTTGCCTTTATCCACTCTCTATCACCACTCTTTCTTCAACCTCACTGCTCTTCTCTTACCCTTCCTCACCCCCGTTCCCTTACTCCGCTTTCCTCACTTATCCTCATTCCCCATATTCACTCCCCTTCCCCTCACTCACCTCCCACACTCACCTTCTTTCAGTCCCCCTTCTTCACTTCCCGTCCCCTCTCGTCCCTTTCTTTGCTCCCTCACTCATTTTCCTTTCCTCTCTCACTGCACTCCACTTCACTCACTTCTTTTGAATTTGTAAAGAATACAGCTCTTTTTGGAGAATTGGAGGTAGTTCTAAAAAGAACTGTTTTTTTTCTTCTTTTTAAGGTTTTTTTTTTTTTTAACTTTTTCCGAACGTTTTAAAAATAATTTGGTATTTTTTTCAGAACAAAAAAAATAGGGAATGCCAAACTGCTCAACAGGAGCAAAGAAAAGGTGAAAAATTAGGGCTGAGGAGGACAGCGATGTTCTTTCCTTTTACGTACAATTAGCAGAATACTCTGCTCTCCGTAACAAAGCAGTTTGTCACACTGCTTACACTTAATTCAATCAATCAATCAATCAAGACATTTATATAGCGCACTACTCACCCGTAGGGTCTCAAGGCGCTAGGGGGGGGGGGGGTGCCATTACTGCTCGAACAGCCAGGTCTTGAGCTTCTTTCTGAAGGCGAGGTGGTCTTGGGTCAGGCGCAGGTCGGTCGGGAGGGAGTTCCAGGTCTTGGCGGCCAGGTAGGAGAAGGACCTTCCTCCTGTTGTCGCTCTTCGGATGCGTGGGACATCGGCGAGGGCGTGGCTGGTTGATCTGAGGTGGCGCTTGGGAGCGTAGAAGTTGATTCGGTTGTTGAGGTAGCTCGGGCCCCGGTCGTGTAGGGCTTTGTGTGCGTGGGTGAGGAGCCGGAAGGTGATTCTTTTCTTGACGGGGAGCCAGTGTAGATCCCTCAGATGTCCGGAGATGTGGCTGTTTCGTGGGAGGTCAAGGATGAGTCTGGCTGAGGCGTTCTGGATCCGCTGGAGTCTCTTCTGGAGCTTGGCGGTGGTTCCAGCGTAGAGGGCGTTGCCGTAGTCCAGTCGGCTGGTGACGAGGGCCTGGGTGACGGTCTTCCTGGTCTCGGTGGTGATCCACCAGAAGATCTTCCGTAGCATGCGTAGGATGTTGAAGCATGATGAGGAGACGGCGTTGACTTGTCTGGTCATGGAGAGGGAGGAGTCCAGGATGAAGCCCAGGTTGCGTGCGTGGTCCGTTGGCTTGGGTGCGGTGCCCAGGGCGGGGGGCCACCAGGAGTCGTCCCAGGCGGATGGCGAGGAGCCCAGGATGAGGACCTCCGTCTTGTCTGAGTTCAGTTTCAGGCGGCTGGTCGTCATCCACTCGGCTACATCTTTCATCCCTTCATGCAGGTTGGTTCTGGCGGCGGCGGGGTCGTTGGTCAGGGAGAGGATCAGCTGGGTGTCGTCGGCGTAGGAGATTATGTTGAGGTTGTGTTGGCGTGCGATGGCCGCAAGGGGGCTCATGTAGACGTTGAAGAGGGTGGGGCTCAGCGAGGATCCTTGGGGGACGCCGCAGATGACTTCGGTGGCCTCTGACTTGTACGGTGGTAGGCGGACTCTGTGTTCTTCCTTCGAGGAAGGAGGTGATCCATTCCAGTGCCTTCTCCTGGATTCCGATGTTGCCGAGGCGCTGTACTAGGGTGCGGTGGCAGACAGTGTCGAACGCCGCGGAGAGGTCTAGGAGGATGAGGGCCGCTGTTTCTCCGTTGTCCATCAGGGTTCGGATGTCATCGGTGGCAGCGATGAGGGCGGTCTCGGTGCTGTGGTTGGCTCGGAAGCCAGACTGTGAGGGGTCGAGGGATCCATTCGTCTCGAGGAAGGCGGCCAGCTGTTTGTTGACGGTCTTTTCGATGACTTTGGCCGGGAACGGGAGGAGCGAGATGGGACGGTAGTTCTTGAGTTCGGTGGGGTCCGCTGTAGGTTTCTTCAGTAGAGCGCTGAGTTCCGCGTGTTTCCAGCTCTCCGGGAAGGTGGCGGTGTCGAAGGAGGTGTTGATGATGTCCCGTAGGTGGGGTGCGATGACCACGTCGGCCTTGTTGAAGACGTGATGAGGGCAGGGGTCGGTTGGAGATCCGGAGTGGATGGAGTTCATAGTGCGGATGGTGTCTTCGGTGCTGATCGGAGTCCAGGCGCGGAGTGTGGTGGAGGGTGGCGTTGCTGTGGTCGTGGCGTGCGTCGGTTGGATGCTGAAGCTGTTGTGTATGTCCGCGATCTTGTTGTGGAAGAATGAGGCGAGGGAGTTGCAGAGGTCTTGCGATGGGGTGATGTCGTTGATTCCGGCGTTGGGGTTGGAGAGCTCCTTTACGATGTTGAAGAGTTCCTTGCAGTTGTGAGCGTTGTTGTCTAGCCGGTTCTTGTAGGCATTTTTCTTGGTGGCGCGGATCAGTTGGTGGTGTTTCCGGGTGGCGAGCTTGAGGTTGGTCATGTTGTCCATTGTTGGTTCTCTTCTCCACACTTTCTCGAGGGCTCGGCAGTTCTTCTTGGAGCTCTTGAGTTCGTCGGTGAACCATGGGGCTTTTCTGCTGCCGGGTCTGCCGGGCGGGGTCCTCAGAGGGGCGAGTTCGTCCGCGCAGTTGCTGATCCACTTGGTGAGGTTGTCGGCGGCCTGGCTGGGGTTCGCTGAGCTGGCGGGAGGGTGCTGGCTCAGGGAGGTGGTGAGCTGGTCGGCTGTGATCTTGTTCCAGCTTCTTCGGGCGACCTGTTGCTGGTGGTGGTGGATCGTCGTTCTTTTGAAGGTGAAGTGGACGCAGCTGTGGTCCGTCCAGTGGAGCCCTGTGGCGTGGCTGAAGGCGATGTCTTTGCTGGATGAGAAGACGGCGTCGAGTGTGTGTCCGGCGAGGTGGGTGGGGGTGGTCACCAGCTGCTTGAGTCCGAGGTTGGCGAGGTTGTCGAGCAGGGTGATGGTGTTGCGGTCGCTGTTGTTCTCCAGGTGGAAGTTGAGGTCCCCCAGGAGGATGTAGTCGGCGGAGGGGAGGGCATGCGGGCTGATGAAGTCGGCGATGTCTTCGCTGAATCGTGTGCGTGGTCCTGGGGGTCGGTAGATCAGGGATCACAGAATTGTGATGTCCGTAAAAACAGGTTGGATATTGGGAATTAACTCAACTGGTCTTCCTCTCACGGATGTTGTTGGTCCTCAGGTGGAAGTTGAGGCACCATCTCTGGGGGGATTACGTGCCAGGTCCCTGACACTCTCCCGGGCATAGTTCTGGGGATGCCTCCTTTGCACATGCCTTATCATTGTTGAGTTTCCCAAACTATATTTTCTTCTAGGGTCACCCTGTGAAAGAACAGTTTGGCAAATTTTGCACTCCAAATGAAGTGCTCCTTCACCTTTGGCTAAGGAGGATCCTCTTGAAGAAACTCATCAGAGTCCTCACTGCTGCTTGGTGGTCTTGCAGCCCTTCTTTTCACTGAATTGAAGAGCAGAAGGGAATAGGTCTTGCTCTCTCCAAAGTGAAAGAGGTAGTGAAGGAAATGGGTGGGGTTTTCATTAGTTGTAAAAAAAACTGTTAACAACCAATGAAAAGTGTTATTTTAAGGTCACATGACTTGACGCGCTTACGCTGCGCGCACCTGAGTGCTTCCAGGGGCGCTTACGCGGCACGAACTGGGGCGCTTATGCGGCGCGCCTGATAACGTTTTGCTAGCTTTTCGGAAATACGTTTAAAGTTAAAATACGGGTATTTAAAATCAAAAATACTACTTTTATAAGTATGCCACTAAATATCTTGCATTATTTTTTACTTTAAATACATACTTTTTTTTTCCGCACGCGGGAATAGCGCTCTCGCTGCGCTCTCGGGTGAGCTTAAAAATTATTTTAAAAAAAACAACATGAAAAATACATTGATAAAAGAATAAAAAAAAAAAAATAAAGAATAATTAATAGTTATAAAAAACAGCTGCTAAAAGAAATTAATAATTCACTTTAAAAATCGGAGGTTACAAACTCGATATAGCAAGGAATTAGCTTTTAAAAAACCTTTGAAATTCACTGAAAAAACCATAGGTTTCACAATCGTTATAGTTAGGAATTAGCATTTAAAAAACCTTTGAAATTCACTAAAAAAACGATAGGTTTCACAATCGTTATAGTTAGGAATTAGCATTTAAAAAACCTTTGAAATTCACTGAAAAAAACATAGGTTTCACACCAGTTATAGTTAGCTGAACATTTTACTCATACAAAACCATTGAAATTCCCACGTTATAGTTAGTTGGACTCACTATAACTCGCGCGCCCGTAATCCACTGATGATGATGTCACATATTACATCATTCATGACATGGTCAGTGACATCACTGATGACATCTCAAATGACATCACTGATGACATCATCCAGTGACTGTGTGTTTCTGTAAAGTTTAAATATGTTTTACATATTCAAGAATGAGTGGGTGTATAAGTGTCTGGATGAAGGATTTAGTTGGTGCGTGACTGACTGTATGAGTGAGTGATTAAATGTGTCTTACTGAATGCATGGGTTAGTGACTAAACTGTCTGAATGTGTGCATCATTATGTCTGTTGTTGTGTAAGCTGCTGCATGTGTTGATCAATAGCTATATGAGTGGCAATATGGGTTATTGATTGGTTGGCCAAGTATTTGTATGTGAGGCTGAGTGTGTGTATGGGTGGTAGGAGGTGTGTGACTCTGTGCATAGATGTGTGAGCAGTTGATTCACTAGGTGTATGGGTTCAAGAGTGCACGAGGAAACCGCTGTATGGGTGGTTGACTGTATGCATGGCTGTGTTGGTGAGTGAATGGATATCTCAGTGCTACATGTCCAAGTAAGTACAGATGTAAAACACAGTGCATGTGAGAGTTGGCATATATAAATGACTATACATGAGACCCAGTGATTGTGTGAGTGGCTGTATGGATCAATGTGTACTTGTATCAGTGATTGTATAAGAGAGTAAGTATGTGTTAGTATATGTTTGTATAATTGAGGTGTTGTCTGTATAACTGTATAGACGAGGAAATGGGAGTGTGATTGATTCTTTGCATGACTGACTAGATGTGTGAGTAACTCCATGGATGAGTGGCAGTGTGTGAGTGTCTGTATAGGTGTATGAGTGCATATGATAGTGTTGTATTGATGAGTGTCTGTATGTATGAGTGATTGTATGGGTGAATGAGTGGATGTGTGTGTAGACCTAGGAATCAGTGAGTGCGTATGTAGTAACTGGTATTGGTGTGTCAATGGTTTCAGGAATGGTAGTTTGTATTTAACACTGGGTGTATCAAAGGTTAGATTAGAGTGTGAGGACGTGCATCGTATTATCGCATGGATGATGTCATCAGTGATGTCATCAGTGATGTCACTGACCATGTCATGAATGATGTAATATGTGACATCATCAGCAGTGGATTGCGGGCGCGCGAGTTAGTGAGTCCAACTAACTATAACGTGGGAATTTCAATGGTTGTGTATGAGTAAAATGTTCAGCTAACTATAACTGGTGTGAAACCTATGGTTTTTTCAGTGAATATATATATAAATATATATACACACAGATATATATATATACACACACACACATATATATACACACACACACACACACATATATATATACACACACACACATATAAACACACACACATATATACACACACACACATATATATATACACACACACACGTGTATATATATATACACACACACACACACACACACACATATATATACACACACACACACACACATATATACACACACACACACACATATATATCCACACACCCACATTACCTACTGGCGGTCACCAGTAGGTAGTTATAGTTAGGACCTATTATCCATAGGAAAACCACAACCATTACCTGGACTTTTGCAGGACTTTTGCAGGACTGACTCAGTAGTCTGCACTACTGTTTGTCTCAATGCCCGAGTCATTCTGCGAGTGCATAAACAGTGAATAGGTTCCTAGAGTGCTAGTAGTTGACAGCAGGATAGGTTTATAAGGACTTATGTTTAAGCAGAGGGATTAGATAAGGACATACTTCTGTCAGGATGATTGTAGGAGTGGACACAGACTCACAGTGTGATTCTCAGTAGTCTGCAAGGGGTTAAGGGGCCGCATATATTGTGCACATTTGACTCTACCACTGCTTGTCTCAATGCCTGAGTCATTCTGCAAGTGCATAGACAGTGACTGGGTTCCTAGAGTGCTAGTAGTTGACAACAGGATACGTTTATAGGCACTTAGGTTTCAGCAGAGTGATTAGATAAGGACATGCTTCTGTCAGGATGATTATAGGAGTGGACAGAGCTGCTGTTGAGCCATAGAACAGGTCAGCAGAGCTGCTTTAGAGCCAGAGAACCAGGTCAGCAGAGCTGTTGTAGAGCCAGAGACCCAGGTCAGCAGAGCTGCCAAAGAGCCAGAGAACCAGGTCAGCAGAGCTGCTTTAAAGCCATAGAACAAAGTCAGCAAAGCCGTTGTAGAGCCAGAGAACCAGGTCAGCAGAGCTGCTCTATAGCCTAAGAAGCAGGTCAGCAGAGCTTCTCTGAAACCAGAGACCCAGGTCAGCAGAGCTGTTCTAGAGCCAGGGACCCAGGTTAGCAGAGCTGCTCTAGAAGTCGAGAACCAGGTCAGCAGAGCTGCTGTAGAGCCAGAGAAACCAGGTCAGCAGAGCTGCTTTAGAGGGAGAGAACCAGGTCAGCAGCTTTAGAGCCAGAGAACCATGTCAGCAGAGCTGCTCTAGAGCCAGAGAATCAGGTCAGTAGAGCTACTTTAGAGCCATAGAACCAGGTCAGGGGGCCACGCATAATTATTATGTTCAAGTTTGTGGGGGACCCTGCAGCCCCGGGGACCACCACCTCACAGGGGCTATTTATAAAAAATGCGTGGGTTGCTCCTGCACCCCCACCGTGCCCTGTGGACCGCACCTCCTGGGCCATTCTTTTATTATGGGTGGAGGGCCTCATGGGCCATCCAAACCAGGGAAAGCCAGCTCCCCAGGGCTTACATTTTTAAAAAGAAGAGTGGGGAGGCCCCCGCCCCCCTACACTGCCCCAGGAACCACCGCCTCCCCAGGGCATACTTAAATTAATGGCAGGGGCAGGGGACCACCACCTCCTGCTGGGAGGGGGTCCATGTGGCCTCTCTCCAGGAGCCCTCTATGGCCCTAGGGACAGCCACCCCCAGGGCTGGCTCCAGCAATGTCCCAGGGTGTCCACCCCCGGGACATTGCAGTTTGATATGGCAGGGCCTTGTCATAAAAGACTCCTGCTTCGCTTTATGGAAGCGTGAGCAGGAAACCTGGTCTTGCTTCCATGAAGTGAAGCAGAATTGCTTTTGGGCAAAGCTGTTGTTTTTATTATGACTCTGTTTGAGTTACGTGTATGTGCGGATCCACAGCTTGAGGTTGTTGAGAAAAACTCTGTTTCCTTCATCTGTGAAATGAACTCCATCACTTCTGTAGATGTCATGCATATCAAAATATAGACTGTCGTTGTAGATGGAGCCCATCCTATGATCTCTGAGTTAAGTAGAAACAGCTTTATTGACATTTTTCCTAGCTTTCTCAATCTGTGGTCAGTATTGATTTGACCACTTCCATTTCTGTCTTTGGCATATATTAGAATATACAAAGGCAGTTTGAGGCAAAGGCAACATCAATTGAGCAAAGATATCCTTCATTATCATTTCCAGTCCAACCCCAGTCAATGTGCCTAGTTCATTGCCACCACAGTGCACAATCATGAGATCAGGGGGTTGGAGATGCAAAAAGGTTTTAACCAAAGGCATCAATTGGTGCCACTTTAGTCCTCTCAGTGCAAACCAGTAAATATACACATTTTCCAAGACTAGGGGCCCGATTAGGATCGCGGTGAATCCGCATCCTCCGGGCCGGCGGAAGCCACCGTTAGCCATATTAGGATGCCGAAGGAGACATGCTTTTCTACGGCGGGTTTCCCGCCGTAGAAAAGCATGTAGAGTTTGAGTATGGGGGCCCGTTGCGGTCCCCCAGGGGTGTTTGGCGGGTGAAGGGTGCACACCCTCCTGCCTTTGCATGCACGAAGCGGCAGGCACCACGCGGTGCCTGCCGCTTCGTGCATGCAAAGGAAAACATGCACATTTAACCTTGCGGCGGGTCCGCCGCAATGTTAAATATAGGGGATGTGACCGCCAGGGTGGCGGTCACATCCTAATTCCGAGGGAGGGAACGCCGCAGCCCCTGCGGACGGTCCCTCCACCTCGGGGGTGGCGGACGGATGCTGGTCCGTCCGCCATCCTAATCGGGCCCTAGGTCTTTGTCAATACCTCTGTGTTCAGCATACCTTTTACACCAGGAAACATAGCTTTGCCCTACAACCCATACTGTAAGTATCTTGAAGGGATGTCTGGAAGGAATGAAAAGATGTCTGTAGCTCAGGTAGTCAGCTGGTAGAATGAGAGGTATCTAAGATGGTGGAGAAGATGCTGATTTTGAAAAAAAACGATAAGTGATTGGCTGTTTATTAAGATTGTGCACTCAAAAATAGGATACATGTTATTTTGCTCAAGAAGCATGTTTCTGATCGGCTATAGAAATTTTTTTGAACGGTACAGTAGATAGGATAAGCTAATATTTTGCAAAAGGCAACAACACCTGCTATTTGCATTAGTAAGCTAGTGTGCTGAACTTGGAAATATGGTGAACTTGCGACCTTCTGGTACACTTCAATGTTGAGGAAAGTGTTACTATGGAAACTAGGATTAAGCAGAAACGAGAAAGGGTTGAAATTTAACTGTGGTTTTAAAATATGAGATGCAAGCTTATATATAAGTGACATGCTATTACAGTGAGCTTTCCCAAATCAGTACTATGTTTAGAAGTAGCGTGATGTTAAAAAATAATACTATCATTATTGGAAATGTGTTTTTAAACTCCTGTAAGGGTTCAAAGCACAATTGCGATGCCACACGCTGGCACCGCAGTGGAGTTGCAACTCCTGTAAATGACAGAAACAATTTGTGAACTTTTTTAAGACATTTGGAAAGGGTTAATTTGTCTAACCAATAGAAATGTGTTTCACATTTTGAAATAATGTAGGAAGCACTTTGATTTGTTACTTACATTAATTTGTGTAGAGAAAGAGAGGGTACGTTTGTTCTTGTTGAGACTGCTGCACTACATTTATTGTGTAAGAAAGAAAATCTTTTAAGAGTTTCTAATATTTCAGATTCATATTTTGCAGTACTATTACAGATGTGAGTTACACATTTGTAAGGTGTTTTATGTATTATGTAGTAGTGCTTCACTCTTTGTAGTGATATGTTTAGATATGAAAAGCATTATTTTCAAAGTTTTGAAATTATTAGAGAAGTGTGATGCTTGAAATATATTACAAAATGTACATATGTTTATTGTAGTTTATTTTATTTTACTGAAATGATCATTGACATTGTTTGTTCATAGTAACGTGTACATTAGTAGATGGAATAGTGATTATAGTAGTTTGTATCAGTTTGTGAAAGCTACAGTTAAAGTATGCCGCATAAATTTAGGTGTCTCTTTGAAATGGGAAGTTCCATCTGTCAAGATCTGCATGGTCCTGTGACTGATGTATGTCTCTACTTGCACATGTAATCTCATACGTATTATACATCTGAAGATGTTAGACATATAAAACACAGGTATAAATCTATTTGTATGTTTCTGTTATGTATGATACCCCTATCAAAAGGTACAGAGACATGAATGCATGCTTTCAGGAATATGGTGAGACTTACAACCGTGACATGCAAAGGGCTGCTGCTTTAAATTTGGCTAGGGCCAACACTCTGAGTAGTAGTACTTGAATAGTGAAGATGCGAGAGAAAAGTGAGGTTTAAGACATACTGGCACTGGGATTAGTGATTAGGTTACTTTGTATGAGTCTGTGGAAAGTTACATATGAAGTACGCCTTATAAATTCAGGTGTCTGTTTGAAATGGGAAGTGCAGTCTAACAAGTTGAAAGTACTGCATGGTCTTGTGACAGAGGTATGTCTCTACTTGTACACGTATATTCACACGTGTTATGCATCTGAAGATGCTAAACCTATAACACACAGGTATACATCTATTTGTATGTTTCTTTTATGTTTGATGCCACTAGCTAAAGGCACAGACATATGAATGCATGTTTTCAGGAATATGGTGAGACTTACAACAGAGACATGGTAAGGGTTGCTGCTTTATATTTGGTTGGGCACAACACTCTGAGTAGTCGCTGAATAGTGATGTGCAAGATAAAATTTAAGACATGCTGTCAGAGAAATTAGTGATTAGGCTACTTTGCTTGTCTGTACACTTGAATTATGCCTTATAAAGGTACACGTCTGTTTGAAATAGGAAGTACAATCTAACAAGTTGAAATTACTTCATTGTCTTGTGACAGAGGCATGTCTCTACTTGTAGATGTATTTTCACGCGTGTTATGCATCTGAAGATGTTAGACCTATAAAACACAAATATACATTTATTTGTATTTTTCTTTTATTTTTGATGCCTCTAGCAAAAGGCACAGACACATGCCTGCATGCTTTCAGGAATATGGTGAGACTTACAACAGTTATATGCAAAGGGTTGCTGCTTTACATTTGGCTAGGCCCAACACTCTGAGTAGTTGCTGAATAGTGAAGCTGCAAGAGAAAAGTGCAGTTTAAGACATGATGACAGAGGGATTTGTGAAAAGACTACTTTATGTGAGTCTGTAGAAAGGTACACTTCAAGTAGTCCATATAAATTTATGTATCTACTTGAAATGGGAAGTGCAGCAGTCTGTCAAGTTGAAAGGGCTGCACGGACTTGTGACTGAGGTATGTCTGTACTTGTACATTTATTTTCATACATGTTATGCACCTGAAGATGCTAGGTCTATAAATCACAGGTATACAACTATTTTTATGTTTCTCTTATATATGATGCCAATAGCAAACGGCACAGACACGTGCATTCATGCTTTCAGAAATATGTTAAGACTTATGCCCAACACTCTGTGTAGTTGCTGAATAGTGAAGCTGCAAGAGAAAAGTGAGGTTTAAGACATGCTGAGAGAGGGTTTAGTGATTAGGCAACTTCGTTTGAGTCTGTGGAAAGGTAACATTGGAGTATACCGTATAATTTTAGGTGTTTGCTTGAAATGGGAAGTGCAGTTTGTCAAATTTAAAGGTCTGCATGGTCTTGTGACTGAGGTATGTGTCTACTTGCAAACATTTTCTCATATGTGTTATGCATCTGAACATGCTACATGTGTGTAGTACAGGTATACTACTATTTGCATGATGTGCCCACTAAAAAGTAGAGATGCATGCATGGATGTTTTCAAGAATATGATTAACCTCTCTTGCTTCTTTGTGCACTGCTCCTGTTTCTTTCTGTAATTCTTTTGCTTCTTTCTGCAGCTCTCTTCCCCTTTCTGCAGCTCTTTTACCTCTTTCTACACCTTTGTTACGTGTTTCTGCACTTGACTTCTGTCTTTCTACACCTCACTTTCTTTTCTGTGCATCTCTTCATTCTTTATGCACTTCTCTTGCCTCTCTGTGCACGTCTGTTGCTTCTTTCTGTACTTGTCTTATCTCTTTCTGTACCTCTCTTGTTTTTTTTGGCACTCGTCTTGTCTCTTTTTGCACCCACGTTGTGTATTTCTGCATCCCTCTTCTCTCTTTCTGTACTTCTCTTGCCTCTTTGAGCATCTCTTTCCTCTTTCTGCACCTGTCTTGCTTCTTTTTGCACCCCTCTTGCCTTTTTGTGCACCCGTCTTCCCTGTTTTGCAATTCTCTTGCAGAATGACACTTTATCCCACATGCATTTACAATGCGTGTCATTACCCCACATTCTTTACTCCACAGACACTTTTACAATGCTGGGCTTTACACTGCAATCCGTTACAACTAATAGTCCATTTCAACACAATTTACTAATCTAACTCCACCAGGGTATTGTAATGGGGAATGCGTTGTAATGGTTTGCAGTGTAAAGCCCTGCGTTGTAAAAGTTTCTGCGGAGTAAAAATTACGGTGTAATGACATCCGTTGTAACGCATTCGTGGTCAAGGATGTTTACCCTCTTGCCTGTTTCTGCATCTCTCTTGTTTCTTTGTGCACTTCTCATGCATGTTTGTGCACCTGTTGTTTATTTGCGCATCCCTTATTGTCTCTTTGTGCACCTGTGTTGCCTCTTTCTGTATTTCTCACATTTGTTAGTAGCTGTGTTCTTCTTTGTGTATTTCTTTTTGGTGTTTCTAAACTTTTTGTTTCTTTCTCTCCCTTTCTTTCTCTTTAGCACCTTTTTTCCTCTTTCTGCAGTACTCATGCTTGTTCCTACAGTTTTGTTTTTTTATTTGTCATAAAGAGAATAGCAATGTAATTGTAAGTAATTGCTTAAATGAATATTAATATGTAATTGATTTAAAATTGTTAATTCATGTAACAAACTATTGAAACTGTTCTTTGTTTCTAAGGAAATTATTTTGTTTGGATCACAAATTGAAGATGGCATGAAAACTTCAAAAGAGATGACAACAAAAAAACAGATCTACTTAAACAAAAGTAAAAAGAGTGTATTAGAAAAATATTTTTTTTATCAAGGATAAAGTCTGTTCTGGTAAGAGCACTAAACAGTTTCTTAACATAGTTGCAGAGAGATTAAAGAAAGATAATAATGAAAGAAAAAAGGAAAGTTTTACAACAAAGCAGGACAAGAAGGTTTTTAGTGGTAAAAAAACATTTGTTTTTGGAAAAACAACACATGTTAAAAGAAGAGAAAAACAATCTAAACAGATACGTATATGAATGTTTCAAAGTAGACTAATTCAAAATGTATTGAAACATTGTAAACAGTTTTAATACAATTAGCAGCATATAAGAAGCAACACACTGAAAGTGTAGTAGATACTGCTTGTGAATTAAAATGAAAATTATTAATATTAATATTGACGAGAATGAAAACATTGGATAAAACAATGGTGTTTATAAGGAGAAAAGCAAAAGAAAAAGACTGGTTTATAGAAGTAACATTTGTAAAACTTTAACTGGTGAATGGAAGCACACTTCAAGTACTGAGTAACCTGGGCAGCCCACTCCGCTCTGCTTGCGGAGTTTTCTGCACACCGTGTTATGCAGAGCTTGCGGAGTTCTGAAAAACTCCGCTTCGTGCAGTGGAGTTTTTTTCCTCGCTCGCCCTCACCAACGTCAAATTGGCGAACACGAGCAAGGAGACTCCACCGCCCGGTGAGATTTTTCCTTGTTCGCGATCATCAACGCCAAGTTAACGAGTGCGAGCTTTAAAAATAAACTTCCCGGCGAGAATTCTCTACGCAGGGAGGTCAGGTTTCTCATTGCAAGTGGTTGCGTATGCTCACGACCGCTCACATTGAGAAACTGTCCGTTTGTGTTGAGAAAGCTGCAGCTCAAGTAATAATCTAATTGAACGGTAGAAAAGGAAAGAAGGGACTGCTTGTGCTGTGCAAGGTGCCATTCGCAAAGATTGCACAGTGCGGACAAGCATCTGACACTGTGCAATCACTACAAACAGCATTTTTCTATGGAAGTCCGCCGCTTGCGGAGCTCCGCGTAGTGCGACAAAGTTATTTTGCCACTTCCCGGAGTTCCGCATACTGCAACTCCTCGAAGTCCGCCCAGGGTTAGTACTGAGCCTTTCTTTAATGAAGAAAGTTTTTTCAACAGAACAAATTAGTGCATGCAGTTGATACTAGTAGTCCATGCTATGAGATGAAAGATGGTTGTCCCATTCCAAAAGAAACCAGCATTTGCGAAAGTTTAAGCTATTGGCGTTGTAAATGACAATGCCTTTTATTTATCTGTTTTAAAACAAAATATAAATAAAAGGCATTTAAGTCGAGATGAAGGATGGAAGTTGCAAGGATGGCAAATATGTTCAAAGAATTAACCAGCAGTAGGTATTCTGATGTCATTAGGAGCTCATTTGTCTCCAGTCAAAAAAGGTAGGATTTGGAAAATAGCTTTAATGATTTATTGAAGCTGTTGTACAGGGTTATACAGATAAATAGGGGCCCAATGAAGAAAAGTGAGAGTTGTCGAGTGGTTATTAACATTGAGATATGGACATCTGGCTTTTAGATACATGTGAGTGTCTATTGTGAATGCCATTCAGAGTGATACTTCACATTATTCTAATACATACATATGATGAGTAAGGCCGAGTTGGACTTTGGAGGATAAGCATGGTTATGCTGTGATGACTTTCAGGCACGGATTGGGGTAAACCTGAAAAAGCATTGGGGGGGTGTTAAACAAATTATGGCTGCAAAGTACATCTCCTGCATGGCAAGCACCAGAACTTTACAGAGCATGAAGCATACCAATTCAGTATTGGGTCTTTCTTCAGCATTCAACCCACTTTAGGAGGCAGAGGTACCAGGAAAGCGAGGTTATTTAAGAAGTCCATGCTGGGCATTCAACATTGGGTATTGTAAACTGGTGTTGAACAAGTTTAAACATGAATGTGGAAAATGTGAATAAAATCTTCTGATTGAACACTGCTTTGCACAAATTGCCTCTGGGGTGTAGTAACTGCAGAACAGTGCTAGGGGACAACTACAGTTTTTAGGTAAAGGCTCATACATCAATTACTGCGCATGTATTAGTTGATTGGTTAGCTTTCTACTGTGAAAGCAAAGACACAAATGTTTTGCTGTGGGGATTTAAGGATGTTTTTAAATTAGGTTACGAAGGCCCAAGGGGGAGGATGTAGGCAGTAAAATTGACATTTATAAGGCTTTGTCACATGTTGTTCAGTAAAACATTAAGAAGGGGGTTATAGAACGGAGAGTTGTGGAACCCTTTTATGAATTAACTTTTTCTAATTTAATTGTTTACCAAAGAAATGGTGGGTCTATTTATCACGGGACCCTGTTAAGAGAATTCCGGTTGTCTCAAACCAAACCAGTTGGCCCGGCCCTATCCATATATCAAGGGAAGGTGAGAGCTTCAATAATATATGGGGCGGAACTGTGGGGGTTTGAAAAATTAGCACCATTAGTCTTAGAATATGTTTTTGAGGGCATTGACCAGCCTTCCTCAATCTTCCCCTCTTAAACCCCTCCTATTAGATCTAGAATGTATCCCTTTTGAGGAGGCTGTGGGTTTTAGACCACTTGCCTACTGGCAAAGATTCTGGACTACCCCGGAGTTAGCTCCCTATGCAAAAGCAGTCAGGTTTACTATAGATACTGATAAGGCTAACAAAATCCCCTGGCTAGGGAAAATAAAGGCATTGTTACTAGACATGGGACTCACCCATCTGTGGGAGGACCCAGTAGGGAATTCCTTCCCATCAAAAAAAGACCTCAAAGTTCTATATAGGGCAAGGGTTAATGCAAAGTCTTTGTCCTTTCTTACTAGTGGTTCCCTTACATGACTATTTTTATATTTTAAACATGAGTATACGCAGGAGGCATTTTGGGATATTATCACACGTCCTGGTGATAGAAAATTGTTTCATCAATTTAGAGTAGGAACACTACCCATAAAAACCTTCACTAAAAAGTGGGGGGACGCCCGGGATAAAAAAAGGTGATACTTGTGTAACAGTGGATGAGACTCTATTGCATGTATTGTTTGTGTGCCCTGCATACAAACGTCCACAACAGAAATGGTTCAAGCCGATTTGTATAAACCTTGGGACAAGATCAGGCAATACTGGTTTGCGTATTCTTAAAACCGGAATTACTGTAGCGATAGTTATTGAGTTGGACTTGGATTCTCTGAAGGAAAAAGTCGCAAGCCAGTATGTAACTCTTTTCCTATATTTCGGTGTCCCTATGTTCCCCCTAGCCAGTTATCTTAAATATTGGAGACTAAAAGCTACTCAATATAATTTTATCCTGTACACAGTCCGGCCTATAAAAACTCTCCGCAACCTAGGCATTATGTTTGATAGCAAGTTTTCCCTTGAAGCCCAGGTTACAAAAACAACAGCCTCCTGTTTCGCGATCATTAGGTCCCTTCGCAAAATGTTTCCGCTTTTACCTTCTCAGGCGCGCGCCTTAGTGGCAAGGTGTACCATCCTCAGTAGGCTTGACTACTGTAACACCCTCCTGCTGGACTCCCCCAACTTCCTGCTGGACAGACTACAAAGGATCCAGTCAGCAGCAGCCAGACTAGTTTTAGGGCTGCCTAGAAGGTCCTCCGCTTCTGCAGCTTTGGCAAAACTTCACTAGCTCCCTCTGAGACAGAGAGTGCACTTTAAATCGTTCTGCCTGGTTTTTTTTTTGTTGTCAAATGTTTTTATTTCACCCCATAACAGGGAGTTGCAGTGGAGTGACTTGTACACAGCGTTAAGCCTACAACCCAACAGGGCCGGCCGCGTTATAGCATGAGAAAATGGAAGACCATTGACAGTACTCAAGCTCAAAGTTATACACAGCGTTTTACCTACAACCCATAAGGGCCGGTCGCGTCATACTCAGTCAACAGATCCTGTGTAGTCACTGCCCAAGATAACCCGATCACCGGAACATCTGGAACCATTAAACCCAGAGGGTTAGAACTATAAGACCAAGATGGTCTCTGCCTGGTTTTTAAAGCCCTTCATGGGGTAGGACCGGTGCTCCTGCGTAAAACATTTGACTGGTACACCCCTTCAAGACTGCTCCGTTCGTCTTCGGCCAGACTGGTGAAGGTGCCAAGATTTAAGAAAGTCAGGTCAGGGGGTAGATCCTTTGGAGTGGCAGCCGCTAGACTGTGGAACAAAGTTCCCTGGGAGATCAGGCAAATCAGGGAACTTCTCCCCTTCAGGAGACGTGTAAAAACCTGGTTGTTCCCCAAGAACTAGCTGGCTGGCTTCTGCCTTGACTCACTTCTACTCTTGAGCTGCTTAGCGTCAGGATGCCTGCAAGGTGATAGTGCGCTCTATAAATTGAATAAATAAATAAATAAATGAATCCTGAACTCTTCTTTTTTTTAAATATAACCCATTTTTAATTAGTATTGTTTTAATTACCCCTGGGATTTTAAAGGTTATATACTTTCTTAAAATATTGTATTGTATGAGATTTTATGCCTTTTATATTAGAGTGTATCTGTCTATATGTGTCTTTTATGATTGTTTATGATCGAATAAAGACGGAAATTGAAATTGAAAATTGATTTATCACTTCTTGTGGTCTGCAGTACAGTTGGTCAATGATTTTATTCAAATTCTGATTTCCAAGGGTTGGGTTTAAAAGTTAGTGTCACTGCTGCCCACTGCTTGAGTGTTTTAGTTAAAAAATGAGGTAAACTTTACATTTTGGTCAGTCAGTGAATATCAGAGGGTATCCTGCAAAGGGATACTTTGGTTGTGTTAAACTTTAAGAGTTACACAGATGAATTCATGACATTAGTAAACAGTAAAATGTTGCCAATGTGCGTCAGGTAAAACCTTTTATCCACTTCTTAGGCCATGTTGAAAAATTGGTTTGTGAAAGGCTTGCAAAGGATTGTGTGCACTCTTTGCCCAGTCATAGATATCCAGATTGACACCTTGCATATTAATGCTTTTCCACCGTATTCACATCCGCGCTTAACAATCATACAGATGATTACACCTCTTGCATTTTAGGGCATCTCCCTACTTAATAATACCCTCATACATATGTAAGCATACACCCATCTAATGATCCATGCTTATCCCTTCTTACCTTTTAATGCTTAACCATCTTATATCTTCCTTACTTTTATTGGGTTGAGCATTCGAGACCTCCTGTATATACTTTAGTATATACTTATATGTATATGTACTTTGTGGGCTCTGGATATCAGCCCTAGGGCTTGTCTGCTTCCACTTAGGGACTTTTTTTCTGTTCAACTGTCTATTTAACTTTCTTGATAGAAAACGACCAGCAGAGGTTAGTAAAATACCAGAATCACTTTAGCATTCTCTAGATTTCAGTCCACAGAAATTGTTTTCAACGAGCACCCGTAGACAATAATATTTTTTTCAAATTTTGTATTTTCAGGGATATGACCACAGAAGGCCCTGATTTAATATTAAATACAGAGCTTTGGACTGTGCCATTTCCTGCTGAAAGGCAATATTTCTCTCCATGTGTTCCCATACCTGGCATGTCACACAAACTGGTGCTTACTTTCCCTCCATGTTAAAGAACAGTAGATGTTTCAGTATCCAGGCTAATGTGCTGCATAGCTAAATACATATAAGGTCCCAAAGGCAAGACTGATTGCATTGCAAATGCTTGTTTTTCAAGCAGATGATACAGCCCTTGTACACTGCTGCTTGAATAAAAATTGCTATTTTGCAGTTCTGGTCACATAGGCAGTTTCCTATGTGTCCAATTGTCCTTAAGCCCATTACTAGAAAAACGATTTTAATGCATTTGGCAATATTCGATTTACTTTTGATTCTGATATGAACATGTTACTGGTGAAAGCACCCTGATACCCTCAGGTCTTGCCAACAGCTATATAATACTCATAAATAAAGGAAATACATACATACATAAATAAATACATACATACATGCATATATAAATACATAGGTACATATATGCATTCAGGAAGGTCTAGTTACGACTTTATTTGATTTCCTTTATTGTGGTTTTTGTCAGTGTACAATGGCCCTTTTCTCACCTGAAAATTAGCGTTTCACAATGCATATTCCCAATTGTGCCCAAATACCTGTGGTCTGTGCCCTAACGCAAAAGGATAATTACCCCCAGGAGAATGTGACTAAAGGGTCCCTCTAGACTGCCAATTTTAAACACATACGTAGGCTATAGCCTGAATGAGGATCCCCCACCGGATGGGGCTCACCTGTCCCGCAAGGGATGCAAGGGGGCGTGCGTTACGCCCCTCCTTGTGCTGTTCTGTGGGGCACAATGGTATCCAAACCTCTCTGTCTATTGTCTGCATCTTCTTAAGCCAGATTTACATATTCCCCTTGGATTACCTTTTTGGCCTCTGTAAATCACTATTCTCCCATGAAGATCGTTGTCTAGAAAGAAAGTTAAAGTTTAATAGTAGCTAAACATGTGACAAGCGATATCAGCACTTGTAAGGAAATGTACTCTTGCCTTTACGAGACAAACAATGGCATAGGACAGGTACTGGCAAAGGCCTGCACACACTGATGAAAATTCTGGGCTTTCTATTTTCAGATTACTTACATAGGTAATACACAGCCTTTGGTAGACATTCATACTATATTTCAACTGTGATATTGTGGTGGAATGTACCTAGTCTCTTATAACACACCTTCCCTGGCTGTTCACCTTCCTCTATTTAGAGCCTCAAGGAGGCTTTCTTGAGGTCCACTTTCTTTGGCAGACTTGAGGCCCATTTTCAGTTTCAGACTTCATGCCCATTTTCTGTTGCACATTTAAAGCCCACTTCCTGTTGCAGGTTTGGTATCATGAACTATGGATTCCAGTGACTCTCTACCTTCTCTTGTCAGATAAGTTCTACAGCCCTGTGACTGCATGCCACAGAGAAAATGTACTGACAGGTTTGGTACAAGCATTGCCCGCATTTATAAATATATGTAGCAGTGGCGTAACGAAACTTGAGGAGGCCCCCCTACAAAGTACATGGAGGGGGTCCCCCATTCTACGCACCAGTCAAGAGCTCTAAGGCCAGCGACCGCCATACTGCATGGGCTCACCCCAGCCATAAAAAAAGTATTCTGGTTCCTCCATTGGTCACATCCGCCATCTCATTGCGCGATTTACATACATCAGTAAATACTGCTGCTGCGCCCTCCAGCAAAGTTACATAACACTGCCTCTAGTCGACCCACCAAACACATCCTCCTACTTGATGACCCACCTTCAAGCGAAGCCCGCTCACTTAACCACCTCCAAACACAGACCACTGCAGTCGTGCCTGCTACTAACGCATCTATTAACTCTATTATCACCCCTACGAAACCCATAGGTATGCTTTTCCACCCACCTTTAAAACCACCCCTCGGATGTCACTGTGAGCCTATGACTGCCGCCCACTGCTCTCCTGTCCACCACCGACAGAAAGACTGATGGCTGGCCCCTATCTAACCACTGCCTACCAGTAAAGACAGGGCCTTTCAGCTGCTGCCCTCCCTAATGCCACTGTAGTAGTTTAAAACATGTTAAACAATCTCTTCAACTGACAACCCAAAACAGTTCTTCTTGCTAGCCTCTACAATATCAACTCCATTCCTGCTACTTTTCATCCTTTGCATGATGCACACAATAATATTAAATGTACAAAAGGTCCGATTTTTGTTTCCTCACGCCAACATTAATTTACACTATGCACCCCACTAAACAATACCTCCTGTCCAAGGCAAACCTGATACTATGTGTAGCACCAATCAGCAAGTACCCCAAGGACAAATACCAGAAAGAATGCGCGATTCATGTAATTAAACCTACAGTGACAACGCAGCATTTCCCCACCCACTGTCAACCACACAGTAGCCATCAATACCAGCAGCATCTAAAGTGCATTTCCGCTTCCTTTCATTAGCAGCTCCTGATACATATTCCTATGACTTCTGGGTGGCATCTCCCACAGACCACAGCATTCTTTGTCTCCCTGAGACTAACCAAATGCTGTCGGTGAACGCTTCTCTTCCCCTTCCATACTGATAACTAATGGAGGATAATGAAAAAAGATATAGGGGTCGATCAGGATGGCGGACGGAAGAGCCACCGCGGCCCTGGAGTAGGCGGAAAAAGCCTTTTCCGTGTCCGCCTGCCGCGGATACTCCGTCCGCCATATCAGGATAGGAAAACGTGTCAAATTTCCGTCCGCGACGGAAAAGCACGCTCCGCCGGCCAACTACAAACGACCACGCGGCGGACGGAACACATCCGGACGCTCCGCCGTACGCACTGACGTCTAAGACCGTCCCCCAAATCAAGATGGCGGAAAACACACATAAAACCGCAGCGGAAAAACAACCTGTCTTAACACGGCGGAATCCCCACAGCGAACATAGGTGACACAGCCGAGATACCCACCGCAAGCTGACCACCACCATGGACCCGGCGCTACACGCTTTCCCGATGCTCTTCGCGATCCACCACGTCCTAGTCATGGCCTACTATGGACGACGACGCAGGTAAGGTACAAACCATTGGCTGTCTGGAGGGGAATACCAGCAAGGGACGTGACGTAGGGAGGGGGAGTGTCATGTTACCGAAACCACTGATGAGAAGCATATACGAATACACATTTGCAGTACGCAAGCAGGAATGGCAACGACAGACCACGAGACTTGATAGACTACCTTTATTGTCCAAAATAGGGGTCAAATCACAGTGTATGCGTGAGCATGGGCAAAGTGGGCACCAGAGCAGGTACAACATAGCAGGCAACGAGAGGGCAGCATGCAGTATCAGAGCATCAACAGGGCATTGTGCAGTACAGAGCAGGTACATCAGAGCAGGTAACGAGAGGGCAGCATGCAGTATCAGAGCATCAACAGGGCATTGTAGAGTACAGAGCAGGTACATCATAGGCAGGTAACGAGAGGGCATTATGCAGTATCAGAGCATCAACAGGGCATTGTAGAGTACAGAGCAGGTACATCAGAGCAGGTAACGAGAGGGCAGCATGCAGTATCAGAGCATCAACAGGGCATTGTGCAGTACAGAGCAGGTACATCATAGGCAGGTAACGAGAGGGCAGTATGCAGTATCAGAGCATCAACAGGGCATTGTAGAGTACAGAGCAGGTACATCAGAGCAGGTAACGAGAGGGCAGTATGCAGTATCAGAGCATCAACAGGGCATTGTAGAGTACAGAGCAGGTACATCAGAGCAGGTAACGAGAGGGCAGCATGCAGTATCAGAGCATCAACAGGGCATTGTGCAGTACAGAGCAGGTACATCATAGGCAGGTAACGAGAGGGCAGGTTGCAGTATCAGAGCATCAACAGGGCATTGTAGAGTACAGAGCAGGTACATCAGAGCAGGTAACGAGAGGGCAGTATGCAGTATCAGAGCATCAACAGGGCATTGTGCAGTACAGAGCAGGTACATCAGAGGCAGCACGTGAGAGGGCCAAAGTGCATCAACAGTCCATTGCACAGAACAGGCCCATCAGAGGCAGCACGTGAGAGGGGCAAAGTGCATCAACAGTCCATTGCACAGAACAGGCCCATCAGAGGCAGCACGTGAGAGGGGCAAAGTGCATCAACAGTCCATTGCACAGAACAGGCCCATCAGAGGCAGCACGTGAGAGGGCCAAAGTGCATCAACAGTCCATTGCACAGAACAGGCCCATCAGAGGCAGCACGTGAGAGGGGCAAAGTGCATCAACAGTCCATTGCACAGAACAGGCCCTTCAGAGGCAGCACGTGAGAGGGCCAAAGTGCATCAACAGTCCATTGCACAGAACAGGCCCATCAGAGGCAGCACGTGAGAGGGGCAAAGTGCATCAACAGTCCATTGCACAGAACAGGCCCATCAGAGGCAGCACGTGAGAGGGCCAAAGTGCATCAACAGTCCATTGCACAGAACAGGCCCATCAGAGGCAGCACGTGAGAGGGGCAGTATGCAGTATCAGAGCATCAACAGGGCATTGTGCAGTACAGAGCAGGTACATCACAGCAGGTAACGAGAGGGCAGCATGCAGTATCAGAGCATCAACAGGGCATTGTAGAGTACAGAGCAGGTACATCATAGGCAGGTAACGAGAGGGCAGTATGCAGTATCAGAGCATCAACAGGGCATTGTGCAGTACAGAGCAGGTACATCACAGCAGGTAACGAGAGGGCAGCATGCAGTATCAGAGCATCAACAGGGCATTGTAGAGTACAGAGCAGGTACATCATAGGCAGGTAACGAGAGGGCAGTATGCAGTATCAGAGCATCAACAGGGCATTGTGCAGTACAGAGCAGGTACATCACAGCAGGTAACGAGAGGTCAGCATGCAGTATCAGAGCATCAACAGGGCATTGTGCATTACAGAGCAGGTACATCAGAGGCAGCACAACTACGTGTCCCTACCAACCCGTCACAGGGACCACAAGAGTGCCACGCAGTTCTCAATGGACACACCATGTGAAGTAACATTTGAGTGAAGTGTACAGCACCTCACATCACAGATTCAGGGGGACTGCGTGAACTACCTGCCTCGGACACACTGGCAGCACCAGCAACAGGAGTGTGAGACACAGCCACAGCCCGAGTGACACACACATGGGCCACGGACCCAGACACACTGGCAGCACCAGCAACAGGAGTGTGAGACACAGCCACAGCCCGAGTGACACACACATGGGCCACGGACCCAGACACACTGGCAGCACCAGCAACAGGAGTGTGAGACACAGCCACAGCCCGAGTGACACACACATGGGCCACGGACCCAGACACACTGGCAGCACCAGCAAGAGGAGTGTGAGACACAGCCACAGCCCGAGTGACACACACATGGGCCACGGACCCAGACACACTGGCAGCACCAGCAACAGGAGTGTGAGACACAGCCACAGATGTAGTCACTGACACGTGAGCCACTGACCCAGACAGACTGCCAGCACCAGAAACAGGAGTGTGCAACACAGCCACAGATCTTCTAACTGACACGTGAGCCATAGACCCAGATACACTGCCAGGACCTGCAACAGGAGAGGGCACAACTGACACTGTGCCACCATCTGATACATGAGAGTCAACTGCACCAGCGCCACTGGGACAACTGAAATGATGAGCCACAGGGCTGTATGGGCCAGGAGGCAGGGTGGGCCAGGGAGCTGGGGATAGCTCACCTAGAGCCAAATCGGGGTTGGCAGGTGTCAATGGTGTGTGTCTGCGTTTCTTAGGGAGGTGTGAGTGCACCCTGGACAGGACAGGACTGCCAAGTGGTGGGGACTCCAAAGAATCACCACCCAGCATAGGTGGAGCAACTGCTGCCGGGGATCTGGTTTCGGGGGAGGTGCTGGAGCCTGCTTGTCGTTTGCTCTGTGCCTGCCGCCTGGACTCGGAATGATGTGTAATGGGGGATGCAACAACAGGGGACACCCTCCTCTGCTTCTGACTGGCCTGGATGGGAGTGGAGGTATGGGGGGACTCCGCCGCGGAGACATCAGTTTGGCGTTTAGTAGAAAACATCAGCCTCAGTGCAGCCAGGGGTGAAGTATGCCTGTCCTTGATAGCGCCATTGTCCATGCTAGATGCCTTGTCCGTAGGTTGTGCCTTATCCTTAGGTGGAGTGTTGTCTCTGGATGTAGCCTGTGCCCTGCTCGCCGCCCTGTTCCTGCCAGCAGACTTGTCGTCTGTGGTGCACCTGCCTCCAGCAGACACCTGCTCCCTGTGTGTGTCCCTGCCCTTGGGAGTGTTCCTATCCACTGCTGTGGGCCTGCTCTTGGGAGTCTCCCTGCTCTTAGTAGGTGCCTTAGTCTTCTCACTGTCCTTGGGAGTGTTCCTATCCACTGCTGTGGCCTGCTCTTGGGAGTCTCCCTGCTCTTAGTAGGTGCCTTAGTCTTCTCACTGTCCTTGGGAGTGTCCCTTACCTCTGCTGTGGGCCTGCTCTTGGGAGTCTCCCTGCTCTCAGTAGGTGCCTTAGTCTTCTCACTGTCCTTGGGAGTGTCCCTTACCTCTGCTGTGGGCCTGCTCTTGGGAGTCTCCCTGCTCTTAGTAGGTGCCTTAGTCTTCTCACTGTCCTTGGGAGTGTCCCTTACCTCTGCTGTGGGCCTGCTCTTGGGAGTCTCCCTGCTCTCAGTAGGTGCCTTAGTCTTCTCACTGTCCTTGGGAGTGTCCCTTACCTCTGCTGTGGGCCTGCTCTTGGGAGTCTCCCTGCTCTTAGCAGGTGCCTTTGTCTTCTGACTGGCCTTGTCCATAGAACAGTCCATGGACATGTGAGTATCCCTTGCCTTCAGAGTACCTTTCGTGTTGAATGCCTGTGTAGCTCCGGAAGGCATGTCCCCCAACAACACTTGTGGATCCTGTGTGTGTACTCCAGTGCATCTGACGTCGTCTACGTGAACAGATTTAGCTGATCTAGGGGATGGGGTCTGTGCCCTGCGTGCCCTGACGTGCTGTCTGACGCTGCTTCTAGTGCAATAACCTGTATTTGAGTCCTGCTCTGAATAATCACTACCCCCTGAGACATCCAGCGGTGTAGATGGGGAAACAGAAGTAGCACCCTGTTCATTCGACTGTACTATTGCAGACGACACACTGCTTGCCAATGACTGCACTGTCCTGTGTAGACCTGCAAGATCGCCATGCATCCCTTCCATGAATGCCACCACCTGCCCCAACTTCCTATCATGGTCCTGGAAAGCATTTGTCATATTGGTCTGACCCACACACAGCTGTCGCAGCAGATCAACGGCCTCAGCACACAGTGCATTTTGGCTCACCGTGGCAGGGGCAGCGGTGCCTGCACCGAACGCCACTCTGCTCCCCCTACTCCTCCGGCCACGAACAATACATGGTGCAGTTGGCGGAAGTGTGGGCCCGGTGTGCTGTCTTCCGACAGAAGGTGATGAGTGCCCACTCCCAGTCTGTGACAACAGTGCAGGCTCACCAAGAGTGTCCGACGAGGAGGACGATGGTGTCTCCACATGCGAGTCCTCAGGGACGGTCCTGTCCCCCTCTCCGGCGCTGGCCTCCTCCGTGTCAGTCTGCGTGTGTGCGAAGTCTGAGCCGGACTCATTTCCTCGGCTACTCTCCACCGTCTGTGGCTGAGTGTCCTCTGTCAAAGCTGAAATGCACAGAAAAGATGTGTGAGTCATGGGCACACTCACGTACAGAAGGAACAGGATAGCCAAATCACATAGCAGACAAAGGTTCATGAGCCCTCATCCTGCACATGGCCCACCCCTACCAGTCATCCTCACATTTTCTGCCATGGGGCCATGGACCACTAGGGGATGTGCTTTAACACTCAACTACTAAGCAAGTGGCGTGTCAACATGGCGGACCTGGATGTCAAATGAGTACCACCCAATGGGACCAAAATGCCATCACAGGCATACATACGCAACACGGAACTCAATAGTGTGTCTGTGCACCAATACATGCATAGCACTCACAAGTTTCCTACACAGACAGTATGCTCACCGCTAGTTTGCTGTTGATCGGCACTCAGACGTTCGGCCAGTTCAGGATGCGTCACTGCAATGATACGGTGCATGAGAGGGGTCATGGAGCGTCGGGCCAGACGGGGCGTCCTTGGAATCAGGCCCAGTGTTACTTCCGCTACATTCTTGCTCAGCCTGGAAATGTCGTCCCAGCGTTTGTGGCAGTGTGTATGTCGTCTGTTGCACACCCCCAATGCCCGTACTTCCCGTGCTATGGTCCTCCACAGGTCCTTGCGAAGGTGCAGCTTGACCTACCATGATGGGAGACAAAAGGGTTTAAGTCAGTGGACAGGTGGCCTGTCACACACATAGGGGCAAGACGTTACTGTCAGCAGCCATGCACAATCAGGAACATATGTCTAGCCCACACTACACAGCTAAGATATAAATAGGCCTGATCATTTGGCCCCCTCATGCACACCAACATGTCCCACACTGCACTTACCACCCGTCCCGGTGCGCCGTAGAGGCGTCCATAGTTGCGGAGTACACCGTCCACGAGGACATCAAGCTCCGCGGAGGTGAAGGGTCGAGACCGGATCTCTTTGCCACTCGACATGGCAAGATCACGGAGTATGGCACTAGAGCAGCAGTCGGTGGTCAGCTCAGCAGCAGCAGCAGCAGGTCGAGGTGATGGTCACAGGCAGCAGTCGGTGGTCAGCTCAGCAGCAGCAGCAGCAGGTCGAGGTGATGGTCACAGGCAGCAGTCGGTGGTCAGCTCAGCAGCAGCAGCAGCAGGTCGAGGTGATGGTCACAGGCAGCAGTCGGTGGTCAGCTCAGCAGCAGCAGCAGCAGGTCGAGGTGATGGTCACAGGCAGCACTGGTCCCCAGGGTAGGAAGTTTCATTTTGGCCAAGACACATATATAGGGCCCTCAGCACGTGTCAGTGGCATACGTCGCCAGCAATTGGTCAGCCCTGGAAGCGTGATCGTGAAATGGGCCAATGACTGGCCCTGTTGTTGCGGTGCACAGCTTCCGCTACTTGCGATTGGCCGTATGCGGCCAGCGTCCCTCTTCCCATTGGCTGCATGTGCAGGGACCGTCACGGGCACACATCGGCAACCGCACGTGCAAGCTTCAGGCACGGATGCTTCAGTTGCAACAATGTACTATCACTGGCGCCTCCATGGCGGTGCACGTACACAGCGGGGGAGGTGCAGGCCTATACACCCTGCAGATGTACTCAATGGACATGCCAGTTCATGACCCCCCTTACAGTCACCTTGCATCATCCACCGTACACCGGCCGGAGCGGCTGGCCCATGAACAACCGCCGTGCCCGGCCATGAACAACCGCCGGTCCCGGCCATGAACAACCGCCGTGCCCGGCCATGAACAACCGCCGTGCCCGGCCATGAACAACCGCCGGTCCCGGCCATGAACAACCGCCGTGCCCGGCCATGAACAACCGCCGTGCCCGGCCATGAACAACCGCCGGTCCCGGCCATGAACAACCGCCGTGCCCGACCATGAACACAACCGCCATGGCCGGGCACGGCGGTTGTTCATGGCCGGGCACGGCGGTTGTTCATGGCCGGGCACGGCGGTTGTTCATGGCCGGGACCGGCGGTTGTTCATGGCCGGGCACGGCGGTTGTTCATGGCCGGGCACGGCGGTTGTTCATGGCCGGGACCGGCGGTTGTTCATGGCCGGGCACGGCGGTTGTTCATGGCCGGGCACGGCGGTTGTTCATGGCCGGGACCGGCGGTTGTTCATGGCCGGGCACGGCGGTTGTTCATGGCCGGGCACGGCGGTTGTTCATGGCCGGGCACGGCGGTTGTTCATGGGCCGGCCGCTCCGGCCGGTGTACGGTGGATGATGCAAGGTGACTGTAAGGGGGTCATGAACTGGCATGTCCATTGAGTACATCTGCAGGGTGTATAGGCCTGCACCTCCCCCGCTGTGTACGTGCACCGCCATGGAGGCGCCAGTGATAGTACATTGTTGCAACTGAAGCATCCGTGCCTGAAGCTTGCACGTGCGGTTGCCGATGTGTGCCCGTGACGGTCCCTGCACATGCAGCCAATGGGAAGAGGGACGCAGGCCGCATATGGCCTTTGGGAAGTAGCGGAAGTTGAGCACCGCCATGGCGGCGCCAAATATGTGATCTTGTCAGACGCTGCACCGTGATGTGTTGTGTGCAGTTGCATCATGAGGGATGTGAGCGTGATTGTGAAAGGTCATATGTCATACAATATAGCATGTGTGTCCATACAATGGACATCGGTCGGCACACAATGGGCAACAGATGTGCATTTGTACGTGTTGACGTCGGGTTTGACCCTACAGACGTTGTTACATCTTCACAACTACACAGTACATCACGGCTGTGTGGCCAATTAATGCATCTGTTGTCAGTTTCTTGTTGTGTCGAGGTGACTACAGTGGTGGTGGTACACATGCATTCCGTGTATGTGATTTATACGTTCTGTCACCATGCATGTCATTACCGTATGCACATCATCATTGGTGGTGGCATTTGTGCTTGATGACATGGCGTGTGTAAACTTATCGTTTGTGTGCATGCAGTTGCATGAGTGTCTGTGATGTGTCTACGATACATTAGGGTGACGACTGAAGTTTTGTCAGTAAGGTACACATGTGATGGAGTTGTACACGTATGCGTCGTTTGTAAGTTGACCTAAGTTACATCTCTCTCCCACACAGGAGGGCTCCAAATGTGCATCGCCCATACACTCTGCTGGAGGATATGGTAGACGAGGAGGTGATTCGGAAATTCAGGCTGGATCGACGTCGGTTGCTGGAGCTTGTGGCTCAATTGTCTCCTCATCTGCAGCCACGTAGAACGTATCCTGGCTCGTTTACACCCACTGCAAAGGTCATGGCGGTACTACATTTCTTCGCTACTGGCACATTTCAGTATACAGTTGGAGGTGCCGGGGGTATGTCACAGGCCATGTTCAGCACGGTTCTTCGGGATGTGTTAACAGCTATGATGCTGTACAAGGATGAGTACATACATTTCCCACGTCCGGAAGAGTTGCCAGCTGTCAAAGCTGGTTTCTATGCACTGGGCCACATACCTCACGTTGTGGGCTCAATTGATGGCACGCACATCGCGCTCATTCCACCACGGGCACGCGAACAAGTGTTCAGGAATCGAAAACACTTTCATTCGCTGAACGTGCAGGTGGTGTGCCTGGCGAGCAACATCATCTCCCATGTGTGTGCAAGATTTCCTGGATCCGCACATGACGCCCACATCATGCGAACCAGCAATGTCCCACGACTCATGGCAAATCTGCCACCCGGTCAAGCGTGGCTTGTTGGTGAGTGTGCAGTGGGGACTCTTGTGATCTCTGTGTTGCATGGGGTACCCACCATATCTTGTTCTGATGTTTGTCTCTGTCATCCCCCTACATAGGCGACTCGGCTTACCCAAACCGGCCCTGGCTCCTCAGTCCCCTACGTAATCTGAGGATGGCGGGTGAAATGCGGTACAATGAGGCACATGGAAGGACACGGAGAGTCATCGAACGTACCTTTGGACTGCTCAAGTCTAGGTTTCGGTGCCTCGATAAGACCGGAGGGGCCCTGCCTTACTCACCAGGAAAAGTATGCAAGATCGTGATTGCCTGCTGCATGCTCCACAACCTGGCAGTACGCAATAACATTGAACTGCTGTTGGACCCTGAAGACGAAGGAGTTCCTCGGCCTCCCATCCCACCCATGTCGACTGATGAGGATAGTGGTGAGGAGGAAGGCGCCAGCTCATTGATCGCTACTTCCCTTGAATGTGAGTATCTACCTCTAGTGGCGGTTGACAATGGCTCATGTATGTTTTCTGGTGTTGTGTGGATATGGGGTTAATCAGCTGGGTGTGGTTTGTGATGGTTGCACATGTGTGTCTTCATGTCTTTGGACATAGGAGTGTCCATGATGTGTGTGCTCCCATCCCATGCTTGTGTGATGGTTGTCGTTTGTGTAATGTTGCTGTGCATTGTGTTGTGATGTGTGTGAGTCTCTTTAGTGACGTGTGTTTGCTGTCTCTGGTTTTCTCTAGGTCACTCCCGCAGCGCCATGATCATGTGCGACTATGATCCCTGTACCTGTTTACGTCTGTATCTGATGGCAATCATGTGAATAAACATGGAGGCAAAACATCATTGTGTGAGTAAATGCAATTTATTGACAGGTTGTGCTTTTGTGCTGGTGAATATTTACAAGTAAGTGGGGGGGAGGGAGTTGGAGTTGAAGGTAATGGCAGATGAAATGTCCGTGCTGACACCACATTGGGGGGTGTCAGGCTAGTCCAGCAGACCAGTGGCAATGATTGTCTATGTGGGACAGGATGGTTTGCAGGGTGAATGTCTGGCACAGGCAGTGGCATTGTCAAGGTCGTCCCCTCTTGGAGCGTGTGCCTGGCGCTCCAACACTGCTCTCAGCCACTTCCTGCCTCGGCCGCCCCCTCCGTCTCGGAGGTGGTACAGAGTCAGCTGGGAGGGCAGGTTGGTGATGGGCCACATCCGTCGCCAGGGGCTCAGGTGGTGGTGGCGGCGGTGGAGGCGGAGGCGGAGGTGACGGGGGAGGCGGAGGTGACGGTGGCGGTGGCGCTGACACACTTGGTGGAGGGGGGGGGGGTTGTTCCGGCCAACCCATTCCCTCCACATCGTTGCCTGCTGGCCCATGATCACCAACATCTGGCCAAGGATGCCAGAGATCTCGCGCAGGATGTTGGTGTTGTCCACTGAGTCCTAGTGAACACGATCAGCGTTTGCCTGGGACCGGTCGTATGAGGCCTGGCACCTGGCAAGAGCTTGTAGGGACTGTGCCACTGGCTCGGGTAGCTGTCCCTCCTCTGACCGGCGGTGTGTGGCTCGCCTGATTGGCAGTTGTCCCGTTGCCTGTGTTTGTGGCCCACTCACCCTGCTTGTGTGTGGGGCCGTTGGACCAGCGTTGCGCGCTGGGTCATGCTGGGTGGCACCGGCAGGAGTCGTGGTGCTGGTGGTAGTGGTGGTACTGGTGGTACTGGTGGTACTGGTGGTGGTGGGGACTGTGCAGATCACAGAGACAGGTGCCGCGGGAGTCACACATGCGACGTTGGTCGGTCCCGGGAGTCCCTGTGAGCCAGATGGCCCTGGCTGCGTGCTTGGTCCCGCTCCATCCTCCGCCCCGGAGCTGCCTGTGTCGTCGTCAGCAGAGAGTCCTGTAGGTGTGGGAGGCGAGGCTGGCGGCCGGGTACTGCTTTCCCCAGTCAGTTGACGATCACCTGAGGGACAAGATCGAGCTGGTCAGTAATGTGGACAGTACATGGTTACATTGATTTGTCGCACACACCCCACCCTCCACCACCACCACCACCACCACCCTCCCCGTGCACATGGGGGCCTGTTGGGAGTTGTAGTTTGGGCCTCTCACACACCCCACTCTCCACCACCACCACCACCACCACCCTCCCCGTGCACATGGGGGCCTGTTGGGAGTTGTAGTTTGGGCCTCTCACACACCCCACCCTCCACCACCACCACCACCACCACCCTCCCCGTGCACATGGGGGCCTGTTGGGAGTTGTAGTTTGGGCCTCTCACACACCCCACCCTCCACCACCACCACCACCACCACCCTCCCCGTGCACATGGGGGCCTGTTGGGAGTTGTAGTTTGGGCCTCTCACACACCCCACCCTCCACCACCACCACCACCACCACCCTCCCCGTGCACATGGGGGCCTGTTGGGAGTTGTAGTTTGGGCCTCTCACACACCCCACCCTCCACCACCACCACCACCACCACCCTCCCCGTGCACATGGGGGCCTGTTGGGAGTTGTAGTTTGGGCCTCTCACACACCCCACCCTCCACCACCACCACCACTCTCCCCGTGCACATGGGGGCCTGTTGGGAGTTGTAGTTTGGGCCTCTCACACACCCCACCCTCCACCACCACCACCACCACCACCCTCCCCGTGCACATGGGGGCCTGTTGGGAGTTGTAGTTTGGGCCTCTCACACACCCCACCCTCCACCACCACCACCACCGCCACCCTCCCCGTGCACATGGGGGCCTGTTGGGAGTTGTAGTTTGGGCCTCTCACACACCCCACCCTCCACCACCACCACCACCGCCACCCTCCCCGTGCACATGGGGGCCTGTTGGGAGTTGTAGTTTGGGCCTCTCACACACCCCACCCTCCACCACCACCACCACCACCACCCTCCCCGTGAACATGGGGGCCTGTTGGGAGCCATGGACATGTTAGTGTGTTGGTGTCCGACGTGCATGGGTTGGGGCGTGGGGGATGTTTATTCTCAGTTGTGTGAGCCTGACCATGTCGTGCTGATCGTGGTGCTTGGTTTGTACTCACCAGTCTCTTCTCCTTCGTCAAGGCCGTCTAGGCTCTCTGGGTGTAGTATCACCAGCACCTTCTCCTCCCAATCGGTGTAGGGTATGGCCTCCGGGGGTGTGCCACCGCCAGTAAGATTGGCTCTGGCGTGGTTTTTCGCTCGGATGCCCTTGACCCTGGTCTTAAGGTCATGCCACCGCCTCTGAATGTCGTGCTTGGTCCTCGGCACAGTCCCCGACGCATTCACCCGAGTGACGATCCTGTCCCACATGTGGTTCTTTTGCGCCACGGTCGTCTGCTGGACTTGGGCCCCGAAGATGTTGGGCTCCACACGGATAATTTCATCTACCATTACCCGCAACTCTGTCTCCGTGAATTTGGGTTTTTTTTTGGGTGCCATAGTGTGTGGTGCTCAGTGTGTGAGTTGAGTGAGTTGGGAGGTGCAGGTGTGTGGTGTGTGATGTGTAGGATTTGTGTGGTGGGTGTTTGTGTGGTAGGGTGGTGGGTGGGTGTCTTCTATGTGATTTTATGTGAGTTAGCAGTGTCTCGAATGGCCCTCTTGCTGGCAGCAATGCTGTGGTGCAAGGGATTGTGGTTGTGTGGGGGTGTCTTTTTGTAGTCGTGTCTCAATGGTTGTTGCGAGTCAGGTGGTAGGTGGGCGTGTTGACTTGTGTGCATTATTGGATAATTGGGACGTGTCATGGTGGCTTGTGCTTGGGGGGGGGGCCTTGTCAATGTTCGTATGTTTGCTTAGGACTTGCGGTGCACTTTCATACATTTGTTAGGCGCTAGGGATGTTGTGCATGTTGGCCTTCCGCCCTGATGCTGTGGTTCTCGTAGCATTGTTTCCGCCGCGGACGTGGATGGCTGTGAGTTCCGTGGTACGGGCGGATTTATCCTAATTGCGGCCACGGAGTATTCTCAGGTATGGCGGTACATGTTTTATTTTCCGCGGTCATTTCCGTCCGCGGCAGTGGTTGTTCATTGGACTCCGTCCGCCGCGGACGGACTTGGTTGTGTTCCGTCCACCGCGGACGGTGTTGGTTGTGATCCGTCCGCCGCGGTCGGAGTTTCGTGACATGAATATCCTAATCCCAACCGCGGTTTCTCCGCGGCGCAGCCGGGAGTAAAATTTCCCCCACCATGGCGGACAGTACCCATTTCCGTCCGCCATCCTAATCGGCCCCTTGGTCTTTTCTTATGCAAATAGTGTATCAAGCACTTTCATGACCGCAGTTCTCACCAGATCCATACCTATCAATATCCTGTACTTACAAGCATAGCACAAAAAGAGGGTTCTGGTGTTCTTCGCCCAGATAATTTGGTTTAACAATGGCGTAAAATGATGTATTTTCAAACACAATTTCCAGACATTTTTTGACAAAAAAGCATTAGTTTGTGCAGGCACTTCTATAGAAACACTCAAACAATATTTCATTGAATTCCTGTTTTGCCAAGTAAGCGAACGTACGCAAAAACCTCATCTTTTCCTAGATTTATTTCTCATCTCTTCCTTGTATTTATGTCCTACATATCTTCTTGTCTGCCACTTCAGTTGTTCTTCAATAACCACCTCATACTTAGTAACTCCTTTCCTAATTGCCAACTTACCCCTTCCTTAACATTCTCCTCCTCTGTTATTTTGCTGTTTCTCCAGTTGTTTCTCGATTGCTACCTCACCTTTGTTCTATCTCACTGCATCCATTCCTTGATTCTCTTTTCATTCATAATTTAGCTGCCCTTTGCCTCTTCCTTAATTGTTTGTCATCCATTTGTTTGCTGTCTCCTCATGCCTTCCTTTACTATATCCTCAACACTTTCTGATTGTTATCTCACCTCTTCCGTAAATGCCTCCTCACTCCTTTCTTCTTACCTCATCCTCACCTGATAGTCTCTTCATCCTGTTACTGACCTGCAGTGAATTATCCTTCACTGCGCTGTACATATATTACTAAAAATTCAAATGTTTAATCTCAAATTGAGAAGTCATATACTCCCAGGACCTGCACAAACACATGCTATAGAATGGTCCTGTTCTGACAGCTCTTGCATTAATGCTCTGCAACCACATGCCATAAACCCACAGCTTCTACACCCACAATTCTTCTAACTTCAGGGCTTGCACTACCGCATCCTGTAAAGATATCCTGTGTCTATAGCTACTGCACTTACACTCAGCACTCAGATGTTCTGCAGCCACAGATTATGGAATAACACGTTGAACCCACACGTTTTGCATCCAAAACATTCTTGGCACATAGTCTAAATTAATAACTAATTTCCTGAGCCCCATTAACAATGGTTTGGGATCTGAATACCAAACGTTCAACGACGGACCCTTCCTAATGTCAGCACCTAGCTATTTATCGCCCCCAATTGATAATTAGCCCCAAGATAACTAGAGGGGAGTGTGTGCACACTGACTAGCACCCATCGTTACTGTGCTGATTCCTGACGGAATTATATACAAGTTAAACCACTGCAAAGGTGCACCACAACAAGATATTGAGCAAATTACAATGCTATTAATAAGCATGAATAAGAACGTTTTGCAAATGACAGGATGTTGTTAATCTTCAAATGATCTTTATTTTCAGTGTATTCAAAACAACAATGTACAGCCGACGCGTTTCGTCCCAAGCTGGGACTTCTTCAGGGCTGTCGGTAAAAACATACAAACAGGTGATTACTATACTAGCTACGTTAAGTGATAAACAATTTGACAATAACACAATTTACAAAACAGTTATTTTTTAAAAGAAAATCAACACATGTTAAAACACGGACCTAGGAGCTTGTACAAACAAATGACCTCAATCCTCAGACAACATAGTGAGAAAGAGGCTTCCGTCTTGGATATCAACAACTATGTACAATGGAGGATATATTTACAGAATTTAAAAAAGGAAAGATTTCTTAGTTAGGCAAAGGGAGAATGCCTATAGGGGAAATAACAGATCAATGTTCATGTATGGATGGACTATTTTATACAAATAAATCTATGTACAATATAAACAGTTTGTGCAGATGATCACCGAAAGTAGGTAATTACACATCGGTAGGGAAAACAAAACTTGATAGATAATCATAATAACATTTGGGAAGTCATTGGCCAAAGGCAGAAATTTCTCATGTCTGACCAGGTCCTACATGGTGTGTGAGGGCTGAGAGGAGTGGGCAACCCCCTCCCCCCTGCCTCTCCCTCTCTTCCTCCTTCAAAGTTAACCCCGCTAAAAGGTCATACAGGGCTCAAGAGGCAAACCAAGGTGTAAATATGTCTGAGCTCTAATGTTCATAAGAGAACCGCAATAGGAGTTGCTCTCAGCCTTGAAAAGCATCTGGACAGGTTTAATCATATCAAGAACCCGTCTCCCACAAGCAAGTCTATGCATTATATCTAATTACCTTTGGTAAATGTGAGCTGTCCCATAAAGAGTGAGGATATGGCGAGATTGAAATGTCTTGGCCACGTATTCACAGGTTCAGTCATCCAATATGTATGAATTGATGTATAGAAAATCTGATGTATACTTTTCTCATTCGGTATGGAACAAACCAGGTTGTACCTCCAAGTGAAATAGAGTAGAAAAAGAAATATAATCAGATTTAGCAAGATACGAAATGAAAAACAGAATAGGAGACTCCTACGCTTAGACATCTCTAATTAGGACATTGATTTAACTTACTATATATCTATTTGTTAGGTCGGGACTTGGTCAGATTAGAATCCTGAGTTTAGGAAATAAGAACTTCGCAAGAATTCATGTGTTTGAACATCATATACATGTTCTGAAAAACATATAAGCAAAAATAAATGAATAGATGGCAAAAAATAAATGAAGCCTGAGATTAAGATATAAAGACAGAGAAGCTGTCACAAGAAAAATTACCTGTAATAATTAACAAGGAAACCAAGGACAAGCAAATCCTATAGGTTCCCAGAAGGAGGAGGTGGGCACTGTATTCCAGTAGGCCTGCCAAATAAAAAATAAATGTAGAGAATATTTGTTGTCATCCTGTAACTTCTTTAAATATCATAAGAAAAATCACTATGCTAAGGCTATCTCTATGTGCTTAAGTAGTCCTGCCCATGCACATTAAAAACCTCCCAATTTTACATGTGTGGAAACTTGATTGTATGAGCAGATAGTGTACCGTGTGTCCGTCCCCATAAGCTAATGTGGATATGTCCTTT
Organism: Lissotriton helveticus; assembly: GCF_964261635.1. Lineage (NCBI taxonomy): Eukaryota > Metazoa > Chordata > Amphibia > Caudata > Salamandridae > Lissotriton > Lissotriton helveticus. The sequence goes on along the minus strand of NC_136068.1, from coordinate 1,425,287,998 downwards.
TTCACTATGCAATAAGTAATTTGCATAAGTGCGGGTTTGAAAGTATAGGCCCCTGAGGGCAATACCCCCAAAACTAGATCTAGGCCTAGAGTATAGGGTTCCTGACTCTGAGCAATACTTCACCTTACTCTTTTGCTGCAACATGAACCCCCAGGCAGTATTAAGTCTAGTGATATTGATTGAGCAAGGTGGACACTAAAAAAGGAGTTATTCTAAGTTTTTCCAAGGCTGAATCAAAAAGCAAACAAAACAACCTATCTTAACCTATCAGTCTTACCGCTTGTGTTAGAAGCAGCCGGCTCCCATCCACCAGACCTCCGTCCCGTCGAAACACCCGTGAGATCGCTGTGTTCAATCCTTCTCCTAGCTACACCGGTTTATATACCGGTACTAATTCATTTAATAATGGTATATTTTTGTCAAGTCTCATTTGGAGAGTCTAATACCATGCCTTGTCCCTTCCAAACAAGGAAAGTTCTTTGCAGAGAGCAACCCCCACGGCGGACCTCACTAATATGACATGCAGTTGGATATACAGTGGTGCAGTGTATATTAAAAGGAGGTCCAGAAACCGAAGCACAGGCTTATGCTAGGAAGTGGTGTAACTCATCCTCGGTGTTATGACCGAGTTCAATACAGCGTAGTCTACATATCCAGCCTGCTTCTCGTTTTCTCAAGGCTAGTTCCCTATCACCTCCCCTTGGGTGGGCGGGTTGGTGATCAATGCCTATGAACCACATGTCCTCTGTGTCCTTATGATGTTGCTGCATATGAAAAGTCATGGGGTGTCTCATGTCCCCATTACGTCTTGCACGGACATGTTCCTGAATCCGGATCTTAAGAGCTCTCTTGGTACTGCCGACATATATTTTATTGCAACCACATCCCAATATGTAAACTACATATTTGGTGTTGCAATTGATCAGGGAATCTATTGTGTAGCTTTTGTTGCTGTTAAAGCAGAAATCCTTGGTCCTATTTCTCCCCAGGGCGCACATATTGCAGTCACTGCAGGTAAAGAAACCCTTTGTGGAGGGCAACAGCCAATTTGGCCTCTTGTTGGATTCTATATAGCTTGGACACAATATATTCGGGAGGTTTTTACCTCTCCTGTAGCATATTTTGGGTGTCCCAGAAATCAGTCCTTCTAAGCTTGGTATATCAGCTATATAGTGCCAATTTTTCTTAAGTATGTTAAAAATTTTGCCACTTTGGTCTGAATACTGCGTGCTAAACGCGGGGGGTCTACTATAGTTCGTGCATTTGATTTTAGTTGCTAGCGTGCTCTGCCTGGTTGTTTTAAGGACTTTTTTGTTCGCTCTCCCAAGAGTAACCTTTGGATAGCCTCTTGCAAGGAACCTTTGTTCTGTTTCATGAATGTTTTTCTTAAACAACTCATCCGTGCTGCAATTTCGGCGCATACGGATCATTTCACCATAGGGGATATTTTCGATTACATGTCGAGGGTGGGCACTTTCATAGTGGACACACAATAATATATCCTGAGCTCGATAGGCTGAAAAAAGACAACAATTATTTAGTCCATCAAATTCAATCCAAGAAAGTAGTAGTCTTTTATATCTTCTTCATTTATTTCCAATTTGATCAGGAAAGAGACTTCAATCTTCACCCAGATAACAAAACAAAAAAGCCGTTGCCAACACGTGTTTCGTCTTGGTATGGTAACCAATGACTTCTTCAGGGCTGAAATAGTTACAATAGAAGCAATCATATATCTAATAAACTATATAAACATATATCAAACATTAAGACCACACCTAAAATGATAAATATCATACAAAGTGGCTGTAATTGTGAGTACGGATCCTCAATTGAGCCCTACCCCAATTAAGCAGGTCTCCAATATTGACTATATTCCCACAATTGTTTATATATTAAGACAATTGAATTCTATATTATTCAGACAGCCTTATTACTGTAGACATACAAGATTAGTCAACCATATTTCTCATTGGTAATTATACCACAACAGTATGATACAATCATGTAACATACACTGGAGGTTAACACATAGGCAGCATAGAGAAAAGAAATAAAGAGCAGAAAAAACCACACCCAAAGCGTGAGAAGACGGATGAACCGAAATGATCCCAATAAAGAACAAACCAATAAATATCCAAAATCACAGCACCCATAGTATACCAGTGTACATAAAACAACGGTTGATAGAAACCAAGGTACGGGTATGTTAGTATTGTTCGCTCACCTATGGCTAAGGTAAAATCGGGTCATAAACGGAAGCTTAAGTTTATACTGATCCACCGCTTTCACCAGTGTAATCTAAAATAAACAGGGATTTATGAGTCAAACTAATGACTATGTCATATATAATTCGATAATCGAGCAACACTGGTAATTATTAGTTGTCGCATCCACGTGCAAAAATTATAAGAGACACTCACTAGAGAAGGTTGTTATCCACGCTTTCGCTGGGCGTTGAACAATTTGCTAGTCAAAGGCGGAGATCCGCCGATTTCCATAGAAAATGTGTATCAAACTCACAATGAGTATAATTTTCGTGTTGTTAAACACGTGGTACCCTAGAGAGAATGCATATGTATTAGTCCTGATTCTATGTTTATAACCAGATATAGTTGTATCAATTAAAAGTATATCAAAATTATTGTATTTTTACATTTAAGAAAAACGGAGTTGTTATCCTATCCGTTTTACGCTAGTGAATCTATTTGAGTAAAAACGACTAATTAAACTAGTCCATTAATTATCATGACAAACACTTCCAGTTTGTAGTTATTTATAAATAATCGATATCCACATCAAAGTCAGTGTGATAATCGAAATTCAATGTCAAAGCGAATTAAAAGCTAAAATAACCAGTCCTTATCTCAAAGTTTAAGGAGAAAGAGAAAGTCTGGCGTCATTTCATTACCTCCGAGTGCAGAGAGTAGAAACGATAGTCTCTCCGTGTATTCGGCGTTCAACACGGGCGCCATCTTCGTAACCTCATATACTCCTCCACGAGTAATGGGAAACAAACAAAGGACTTCGCAGTATTTTTTCGGATAAGATGCAATTCGCATCCATCTTGGAGTAGCACGGATTATATTTAATAATAATTCGAAAGCCAAGAGTTTGACTAACTATAAAAATGCCAAATAACGGGCCTCTAGGGCAAAGTTATATCTTCAATTATTTAAAAAACCCATCACATTTGTAGCGAGTGCAATAATATTTTTTAGAAATCTACCAATATCCCATACCCCCAGAAAGGATAAAATTGCGAAAAACGTAGGGGGGGGGGGGGGGGACAAAGGTGGTTATTGGGTACCACTATAGTTACAGGCAATATACATGCAAACTAAATTGAAAGTAGTGAGAATTAATTTATATATAAACGTGAAAGAGAAAGTCAATTTGATAAACATAAAAGAAAGAGGAAGGAAGGATGAAACGAACAAGGTGTTCCAAGTAATAAAAGTTAAAGAAAATTTCTAACTTTTACCACACAGCAATCAAATAAACATATTAATAAAAACTATTATACAGAATAAATATACAAAGAAATCATATTGTCACAATTCCATCCGGACTCAAGACATATGATACAATACATCAAATTACAGAATTTTTCAAATAAGCTCATCATTTATCTTAATGCTTCTCAACATAAGAAATATTGCATCTCCCCGTCAAAATTAAGCCCCTCATCCACCGCATTGGCACGCATAATCCATCGCGCCTCTTGCTGTCTCAATTTTAATTCACGGTTCCCACCCCTAGTTCCAACTGGTACCACTTCTATACCATGAAAGGACATAGTTAGGTGTTCCGTTTGCGATGTACATTTCATAGCATGTGCCGCTATTGGGACTCTAGCATCTCGATTTTTAAGAGCTCTAAAATGTTCACTGGTCCTATCCTTTAATTTTCTGATGGTACTACCTATATACACCTTTTTACATTTACATAGAATGGCATATATAACATAAGTAGTGTTACAGTCTATATGTGTTTTGATGTTATAGACACCGGAGTTGTTATATTCAAAGGATTTTATACCATGCAAGGACATTCTACACATACTGCAATCCCCGCATCTGAAAGACCCCTTATTATGGGTATGGAGCCACGATGGTTTGTGGCTACTTCTAGGATAGCTGGGGCTGATTATATTTTTAATCGTTAAACCTCTTCTGTATGTTATTGATGGATGAGGTAATATTAGATCTTTTAGTGAAGGATCAGATGTAAGCATAAACCAATATTTATTAAGTATTTGATAAATCTGTTTTGACCAAACACTGTAACCCGTGATCAATCTAATAGGGTTTCTTTTTTTGACAGGTTTACTTTTCAATAATAGAGTTTCTGTTCGTTTCAATTTTAAAGCTCTATTCCTAGCCCTTTTAACCACATCCTGTTTATACCCTCTGGACAAAAATCTATTCTCAATGTCGTCCACACACTTCAAAAATTCTGTATTCTCATTACAGTTACGACGGGCTCTATAAAATTCCCCATAAGGAATCGAATTTATTTGGGAAATCGGATGTGCACTATTTCCATGTAGAACCGAGTTACATGATGTTTCCTTTCTAAACAACTTACTACATAGTTTCCCATCATGTACATATAGTTTAAGGTCAAGAAAAACTATTTCTGTTCGGCTATAGTTGATTGTAAAGGTCATGTTGTACAAATTATTGTTCATATAGTTAAAGAAGGTCATCAGATGTTCCACACTTCCTGTCCAAATAAATAGAAGATCGTCAATATACCTTCCATAGTAGTTGATATATTGATGCCACGGAGCACCGCCAGGGCCCCAGATGTGCACCGCCTCCATCCAGCCCATGAAAAGGCAGGCGAAGGACGGCGCAAATCTGGAACCCATGGCTACTCCACATTTCTGTTGATACCATCTATCATTAAAAAGGAAAACATTATTTTCCAGAATAAGTCTAGACATGTTAAGTAACATATTGGTGTGATCAAGTAATTCTACCGGTCTTTTGTACAGAAAATATTCTAATCCCTGGATACCCTTATCATGGCTGATGTTTGTGTATAACTGTGAAACGTCCATGGTGACTAATAACATTTCAGGTTCCCAAGTAAGATCGTTCAAAATATTGAGAACATCCTTCGTGTCCTTGATATAAGAAGCTAAGCCAGTGACATAAGGCCGAAGGAAGATGTCTACGAATTCCGATAGTTTTTCGGTTGGTCCTCCTATACCGGAAACTATAGGTCTTCCAGGGGGACAGGTAGCATCTTTGTGCACCTTGGGCAAGGTGTACAGGCAAGGGAAACGGGGTCGGTCCACCAATAAGTATTTGTATTCCTCATCTGTTAGAATGGTTTCATGATGGCATTGTTTGAGGTACATATTAATTCTTGAAACAATGGAAAAGATAGGGTTAGATGGTAATTCAGCATACCAGACTCGATTATTCAATTGGGTATAAACCTCCTGGTCGTATTTTGTTTTGTCCATGAGGACGACATTACCTCCCTTGTCAGCCTCTTTGACTACAAGGGAGGAATCTTCAGACAGAGCTTTAAGTGCTTGTCTTTCCTTTACCGTTAGGTTGTTGGTATATGGGGATATCTTGGTCTTTTTAATCTTAATCTCCAAAAGGTTAAGTTCTTGAATAATAATCTTATGGAATGCATCTATGTTAATATTCCTAGGTAATTGTGGTGTCCACTTAGATTTACTTTTAAGTCCACTGTCCTCACTGTAGTTTGTACAATAATCAAGATCTTGTAAAATACGTTCCAATGTAATAGGGTCATTTTCATTCTCAGTAATTGACAGTAAAAGTTTAGTAGCCTCCACATCATGTATGGTAACATCTCCCCAAGTTTTTTTAGGCAATTCATTTTTGTCCACACCATTTGCTGCAAAAAACTTTTTAACTTTCATAGTGCAAGATACTGTTGCAGGCAGTGGCCTTTCGGTGAGTACAGCTTTGGATCTTATTATCTTCTATAAACAGCTTGACATCCAAGAAATCAACAGCATCCTGACTATGTATCATGGTGAATCGGACATTAAATGGATTATCATTGAGATAACCGAAGTAATCCATTAAATCTGGGGTAGGTCCATCCCAGATCATTATCACATCATCGATGTACCTACCCCAGAAAATTATGTTATTCATCCATTTTGCCGAGTGACGACCCCAAGCATGATCCCGCTCAAACCAACCCATAAACAGGCCGGCGTAAGCGGGAGCAAACTTGGAACCCATCGCTGTACCTTGCGTTTGATGGTACCATTTGGAATCGTGGAGGAAAAAGTTTTTTGATAGTATAATTTCGGTCATTTCGAGGAGAACACCATTATGCAGCAGATGGTCCGCTGTCCTCTTCTCCAAAAAAGATTCTAGGGCTCTCAAACCGAACTCCTTCTTTATACAAGTATAGAGCCCAATCACATCAAGTGTGACAAACTGGAGAGTGTCTGTCCACACGAAACCCTCCAATTTGGCAAGGATGTCCTTTGTGTCCCTTAAGTATGCCGGGAGATTCTGTACCATGGGCTGAATAAATGTATCCACATACTCCGACAGTTTCTCTGTTGGTGAATTAACTCCGGGTATAATGGGGCGGCCCGGTGGAAAGGGGCCCCCCTTGTGAATTTTCGGGAGTATGTAAATACATGGGTATGATGGAGCTGTGACTGTAAGATACCTGCATTCCTCAGCGCTGAGTAAACCTGTCTCGCACCACTCAACTAGTCTCATGTTTATATGGGATGCAAGTGCCTCCGTAGGGTTATTGCTGATTCTAGTATAGCATGTAGAGTCGGATAGCTGTCGGACAATTTCATTCATGTAATCCTCTTTGTTCATAACAATCACATTCCCACCTTTGTCTGCTTCCCGGATGACGATATTTGTATCTGACTGTAGCTTTTTTAGAGCCTCGGACTCAGTCCGGGTCAGATTATATTTTGGGGGAGTGGGTTGTTTCGGATTTTCGAGCATTTGGTAGAATGCTTTGCTAACCTTATCCCGGAAGATCTCTATATTAGGATGAGTGCCTGTTGGGATGAATTTAGATCTTGGTTTCAATCCACTTTCAATATGTACATCCTCCATTATATTTAGTTCATCTCTTACAGTTTCAATATTGATGGGTGTATCAAATTCCACAGACATCATTGCTTGTATAGTGTTTATTTCATTTACAGTATAGTCCGAGACATTTTTAGCTACATTCAAATTAACATTCATGGTTGGATTGCGTCAGAAATGATCCTTCAATTTTAACAATCTACAAAACTTCATCAAATCAACAAATAAGTCAACATCCCCTCCTGTCTGATTAGGACAGAAGCCCAGACCCTTACTAAGGACCGAAATTTCTTGAATATCTAGCTCTCTCTTGGACAAGTTCACAACAATTGATCTAGCTGGAGTGTTGGTGTCTGTACAACCTATTGTTGTTGGTTCCCCCTCTTTTTGGATCTTGTTACTCTCCCCACTGTTTCCTGACCTGATTTTTTCAAGTTTTTGTTTGTGTTTCTGCCACCTCCTCCCTCCCCTTCTTGTCCTTGGGGCTCTTTGTGTGTCGGACGTGCCCCGAGCCTCAACCTCTCCATTTCTAATAAAAAATTATTAGGTCTGGTATTAGTTGGATTGGAGCTCAGGGGTTCAGTTGAGGAGACAGAGCTTGCAACTGAGGAGAGTGATGTAAAGCTACTCGCAGAGCTCATTTCCGGAGTCTCCACTCTCTTTCTTTTGTCTTCTCCCGGTACTTTCACCTTGTCATATTTATGCGAGAAGGTATAAACTCTGCCTTCACTATAGTCCTTATCATCCCTTCTGATTTTCTTTAGCTTCTTATCCCTCAAGTAGGTCTGATGTTTTTCTAACACACCGTCTAGTATGGCATAGTTCTTCTTAATCACCTCTTTTAGTTCTGAAAGTGCAATCTCCTTTTCCAACTTCTCTATTTCTTCCTGTGCTTTAGCTCCCTTCCTTTCTGCATTTTTGATAAGAATACGCATCATTGTAAATGAAGCGTTCTTCAAGTTGTTTTCCCAATCCTCTAGTTGGTCAGTATCCAAGTCTTCGAACGTGGGGAAGATAAGTATCCTCAACCCACGTGGCACTTTCTCATTCTCAATGTACTTCCCTAAAGTGGTGCCATCCCACCAACGAGACATCTCATTCTTTTTTAATTTTTCTAATTTTTGGAATTTGGCTTTCAAGCCATCCTCCTTTGGAGTTGTTGTGCCAGTTGGTCTGGCCCCAGATGTAAAAAGTTCCTGGGCAAGCTCCTGCCGTCTATCTTTAAAACTCAGCATAATCGAGATCCCTTTGTTTATATGGATCTCAATAGAAACAGTGTATGAGCCCAATACGGGGTATAGCAGTGCTATTAAGGGTGAATTTGAAATAAATACCAAAAGTTCAACGACGGACCCTTCCTAATGTCAGCACCTAGCTATTTATCGCCCCCAATTGATAATTAGCCCCAAGATAACTAGAGGGGAGTGTGTGCACACTGACTAGCACCCATCGTTACTGTGCTGATTCCTGACGTAATTATATACAAGTTAAACCACTGCAAAGGTGCACCACAACAAGATATTGAGCAAATTACAATGCTATTAATAAGCATGAATAAGAACTTTTGCAAATGACAGGATGTTGTTAATCTTCAAATGATCTTTATTTTCAGTGTATTCAAAACAACAATGTACAGCCGACGCGTTTCGTCCCAAGCTGGGACTTCTTCAGGGCTGTCGGTAAAAACATACAAACAGGTGATTACTATACTAGCTACGTTAAGTGATAAACAATTTGACAATAACACAATTTACAAAACAGTTATTTTTTAAAAGAAAATCAACACATGTTAAAACACGGACCTAGGAGCTTGTACTAACAAATGACCTCAATCCTCAGACAACATAGTGAGAAAGAGGCTTCCGTCTTGGATATCAACAACTATGTACAATGGAGGATATATTTACAGAATTTAAAAAAGGAAAGATTTCTTAGTTAGGCAAAGGGAGAATGCCTATAGGGGAAATAACAGATCAATGTTCATGTATTGATGGACTATTTTATACAAATAAATCTATGTACAATATAAACAGTTTGTGCAGATGATCACCGAAAGTAGGTAATTACACATCGGTAGGGAAAACAAAACTTGATAGATAATCATAATAACATTTGGGAAGTCATTGGCCAAAGGCAGAAATTTCTCATGTCTGACCAGGTCCTACATGGTGTGTGAGGGCTGAGAGGAGTGGGCAACCCCCTCCCCCCTGCCTCTCCCTCTCTTCCTCCTTCAAAGTTAACCCCGCTAAAAGGTCATACAGGGCTCAAGAGGCAAACCAAGGTGTAAATATGTCTGAGCTCTAATGTTCATAAGAGAACCGCAATAGGAGTTGCTCTCAGCCTTGAAAAGCATCTGGACAGGTTTAATCATATCAAGAACCCGTCTCCCACAAGCAAGTCTATGCATTATATCTAATTACCTTTGGTAAATGTGAGCTGTCCCATAAAGAGTGAGGATATGGCGAGATTGAAATGTCTTGGCCACGTATTCACAGGTTCAGTCATCCAATATGTATGAATTGATGTATAGAAAATCTGATGTATACTTTTCTCATTCGGTATGGAACAAACCAGGTTGTACCTCCAAGTGAAATAGAGTAGAAAAAGAAATATAATCAGATTTAGCAAGATACGAAATGATAAACAGAATAGGAGACTCCTACGCTTAGACATCTCTAATTAGGTCATTGATTTAACTTACTATATATCTATTTGTTAGGTCGGGACTTGGTCAGATTAGAATCCTGAGTTTAGGAAATAAGAACTTCGCAAGAATTCATGTGTTTGAACATCATATACATGTTCTGAAAAACATATAAGCAAAAATAAATGAATAGATGGCAAAAAATAAATGAAGCCTGAGATTAAGATATAAAGACAGAGAAGCTGTCACAAGAAAAATTACCTGTAATAATTAACAAGGAAACCAAGGACAAGCAAATCCTATAGGTTCCCAGAAGGAGGAGGTGGGCACTGTATTCCAGTAGGCCTGCCAAATAAAAAATAAATGTAGAGAATATTTGTTGTCATCCTGTAACTTCTTTAAATATCATAAGAAAAATCACTATGCTAAGGCTATCTCTATGTGCTTAAGTAGTCCTGCCCATGCACATTAATAACCTCCCAATTTTACATGTGTGGAAACTTGATTGTATGAGCAGATAGTGTACCGTGTGTCCGTCCCCATAAGCTAATGTGGATATGTCCTTTTTCACTATGCAATAAGTAATTTGCATAAGTGCGGGTTTGAAAGTATAGGCCCCTGAGGGCAATACCCCCAAAACTAGATTTAGGCCTAGAGTATAGGGTTCCTGACTCTGAGCAATACTTCACCTTACTCTTTTGCTGCAACATGAACCCCCAGGCAGTATTAAGTCTAGTGATATTGATTGAGCAAGGTGGACACTAAAAAAGGAGTTATTCTAAGTTTTTCCAAGGCTGAATCAAAAAGCAAACAAAACAACCTATCTTAACCTATCAGTCTTACCGCTTGTGTTAGAAGCAGCCGGCTCCCATCCACCAGACCTCCGTCCCGTCGAAACACCCGTGAGATCGCTGTGTTCAATCCTTCTCCTAGCTACACCGGTTTATATACCGGTACTAATTCATTTAAAATGCTCTCAGCTGTGAAATTCCCGCCAGAAAAGAGCCATCGCCTCCCAACAGGGTTCTCTTATGAACATTAGAGCTCAGACATATTTACACCTTGGTTTGCCTCTTGAGCCCTGTATGACCTTTTAGCGGGGTTAACTTTGAAGGAGGAAGAGAGGGAGATGCAGGGGGGAGGGGGTTGCCCACTCCTCTCAGCCCTCACACACCATGTAGGACCTGGTCAGACATGAGAAATTTCTGCCTTTGGCCAATGACTTCCCAAATGTTATTATGATTATCTATCAAGTTTTGTTTTCCCTACCAATGTGTAATTACCTACTTTCGGTGATCATCTGCACAAACTGTTTATATTGTACATAGATTTATTTGTATAAAATAGTCCATCCATACATGAACATTGATCTGTTATTTCCCCTATAGGCATTCTCCCTTTGCCTAACTAAGAAATCTTTCCTTTTTTAAATTCTGTAAATATATCCTCCATTGTACATAGTTGTTGATATCCAAGACGGAAGCCTCTTTCTCACTATGTTGTCTGAGGATTGAGGTCATTTGTTTGTACAAGCTCCTAGGTCCGTGTTTTAACATGTGTTGATTTTCTTTTAAAAAATAACTGTTTTGTAAATTGTGTTATTGTCAAATTGTTTATCACTTAACGTAGCTAGTATAGTAATCACCTGTTTGTATGTTTTTACCGACAGCCCTGAAGAAGTCCCAGCTTGGGACGAAACGCGTCGGCTGTACATTGTTGTTTTGAATACACTGAAAATAAAGATCATTTGAAGATTAACAACATCCTGTCATTTGCAAAACGTTCTTATTCATGCTTATTAATAGCATTGTAATTTGCTCAATATCTTGTTGTGGTGCACCTTTGCAGTGGTTTAACATGGTTTGGGATCTGACCTGGTGTACATGTAAGCAACATCTGGTTACCTTGTTGCAAGTCATTTGATTTCAGTTTAAGTATCTGATGAAGGTTGGTAGCAGAGGGCTGAAGTAGGTCTCGTCCTAGAATGCTTAGTTCACTGATTGCTGTCAGATTACAGGCTTCTATCATAACTCTTGGGTCTACTTTGGTCGCAGTTTCTGGTTATACCACAGACTGGCCTAAGATGTCCCTAGGTAACAAAATATGGAGGCATATTACCAAGGACAATACCGCCGCTTTAGCGGGACAAATTCCCGCTAAAGCGGCGATAATTTAATCGCCCTATTACCTAGCTGTCACTAACACCAGTTAGCGACAGTTAATAGGCGATTGCGGGCATTTAGGGGCCCACTCTGCATGTCAGCGATGATTATCGCTAATGACATGCAGAGTGGGCGTGCCAAGATGTTAGCGACTGGAAACAGTCGCTAACATCGCTATCCCCTATTACCAACTTTAGGAAATAATCGCGCAAAGCGTGATTATCTCCAAAAGCTAACGCCTGCCCAGAGCAGTTCTTAGCCATGTTATCCAATGGTAGGTGGATAACATGGCTAAGAGCATTTGCTCACTAATGCATGAATATCGCTGACTTTTCAGCGATATTCATGCATTTCGGCCGATTTTTATCGCTTAGGAGATAAACCTTGATAATATCAAGGCTCCTAAGCGATAAAAATCTTCGGAGCGCGGCGATATTTAAATGCCCGCTAACCAAGCTTAGAGATAATTATCACTATAGCTTGGTAATATGCCCCATGGTTTCTTAGTATGTTCTAGGGTGATTTCCATTAACCTATTTTCAAATGCCTAATCAAAGAAACAGAGATGCCTCTCCCTAGAGTGCACCACATGACTACACAGCTGAGCCATAAGAAGTTGAGAAATTATTGCCCACAAAAAGTGCACCTGTGTGTGAAACATAATTCTTATTCTAGAAAATGTGTAACCTAAAATTTAATAAAAAAATAGAATGTTGGCTGTGGTGAGAGGAGGTTATCAATACATGGAAAGTTTGTGTTCATTACTTAGTTCTTGCTGACTTCCAATTTTTATGACACTGTATACATTCTTTATAATAAATGGTGTACCCTTTAATTCTGCTCGAGGTAACTGTTAGTCCATATCCATGCCTGCAGTTGGTCACTGTGGCGTGCACTTGCTCAGTCTGAAGGTGTGTTAAAAATAGGAAAATAAACAGCCCTGAGCACAAGTAAAATCTATGCCAAGTTCTCTAACATGCTTCATACACATTCAGCGACAGCTGCTGTTTTGCGACAGGAGTGCTTTTTGAGAAAGAGATTCTGCACGAGGAACTGTCCCTGGTGTTCCCTGATGCGTGGTCTGGCTGTGATATTCACTGAAAACAAGTCTGTTCCTGGTGTTTGCAACACAATGCCTCTTTCCGGTCCTCCCTACACTTAGGTCAGTCTCCGGTTCACCTGTGCACATGGCCTTTCCTGGGTCATCGCTGCTTGATGCAGAGTTGTAGTCAGACCTAAATCTGCCTAGGCGCAGCACCTATCGTTGCTGTGAACAAGCGAGGATCTGTTTTACTTCGAGTATTATGAGCACTTCCACAAAACCCTACAAGCTCTCGCGTTTCTATTTTCATACCTGTGTAGCTCAGCAAACCATGTTTTTTCCTTTGCTTTCTGAGATTCATATATTTTCTCAGCTTATTAGAAAATTTGGACTTCAAGCCCCACAATGCAAAGAAACGCCACGGTCTGAATGAGCTATTCATGCATGAACCTTTAAAACATGTGAGCTCTGTTTCCACTACTACACCGGATATGTATTTACCCCTCTAAACCGAAATTCAGCATCATCCTGGGCAAATATCTATATTTATGCTTGCCTCCTCTCCCCCATCCCACATATGCACAACTAGAATATTCAGAATATACCATGTCCATAGGATTAACAGAGCAGCAGCGTGTTACTTAAACGTCAGCATTTTACATCACCTGTACTGGATGCCTTTCTCCTCATCTACACTCCTAATTGTGTTTTCATGTCTCAGTGACGCTGTTCACAACTGGGGTGGGGTCTTTGAGACTTGCATAGTCTCACCCCTCCCTGTGACGAGGCCAAAAAGGTGTAAGGTCAGTGAGTGACAGACAGACTCATGGAACACATGCTAAAGCTGAAAGCGCCTGGCCTGTGTTCAATAAGGAAAGCTTCCCTACGTCACATAAGGGCGTGGTTTTACATAGTTTAAGCCCACAATGGGTCAGGGATGAAAACAAACAAGCCCTGCAAAACATGCAACAGCTGGCACATGCGCACTATAGCATGGACCTTTCAAACATGCCTGACTATCGCTCAGAATGAACGAAAGCAAGGCAGATATAAAGAAAAACACATATCTGCGTTGGCAGTAAAAGAAAGGAAATACAAGGTGGACAGTTGAGAGGACGGCACTGCGACGCTCCAATTAACCCACCGCCGTTGAGGGGGCCCCCTTGTTAACGCGGGATTACTGGTTACTAGTTACCTTACCAGATCCCAAACCAAGTCGAACTGGATCGTTGGTACCTGTCATTGAGTAAAAGGCAATCTAACAATAGGTCAATCTTTTAAGAACTTATACCACTCTAAATGATCACTGACCAGGATTAAGTTTTGAAAATTTAATATAAAACCAGAGATAACTGAAGATACAAACTTCTCAAGATGAGATTCAAGAGATATACTGGTATCACAATGAACATGAATTCTTTGAATAATCTGAGTCTACAAAACAGAATAATGAGTACAAGTTCAAAGATCATTAGGTTTGCAAGGATCGATATAAGTTGCAACCTAAGAGTCATTACAGAAAAGAAAATTCAAGTTAGTCTGTCCCTACACTAGACTAAGTGACATCCCTACTTAACAAGATCTTTACCCCAAAAAGGTGTCAGCCGTGGTGACTTCCTAAGAAGATCACGCACTTCTCCTTGTCTCTTCTCTGATAATGGGTCTCTCCTGATCAGCCTATCTGCCTACCCATCCGCTTCCTTAGGCTCCCAAAATCATCTGCTCTACTCTCCTCCCGGGTCGCTTTCCCTAATACAAAATCACATTTCCGATAGGAACGCCCCTTGGGACGCCCCTCACGTGGTACATCTTTGCGCGGTAAATTCCATGATGGTACTCTTCAAGACCCTCGTTAAAGTTGACCTTGGTTCCCAGGCTTCTTCTCCAGTGCGCCGATACCCCCTGAAATTCCTGAAGACTCCTACAGGCCTGCGCCAAGCGCCACTGAACAAAGCTCCATTCATTTCGACTGATTAGGACCCCTCGCACCTGCATACAGGCCATCCTACAGTGGGCCTCAAATTCCAGGCTCCCCCATATCTATAGGTCGTAAAGCCTATGGAAAGCACAGTACTTGGCGCCTCTCGACTTCTTCTCTAACAAGCACATTTCAGATCAAAGGAACATCATTATCAGTTCGAACCTACTTGATTTACATGAAGCGGGTCCCTGCACTCTGAAAACATTTAACTTGATTTAAACAGCATTCTTAACTAACATACATTTCTTAAAGTACACATCTATAAAGCATATATTTCAAAACTAAATTCGATAATACATTTTGGAAGAACCACGTTAACCCCACCTCACATTATTTTAGCAGCACGTTTAGATTTTCTATGAATTGCCATGAGGCCTACACAATTTAACTGGTTTGCAAGGTTCCACTTTAACTCTTACATGATTCCTTTAACATGAGAACGTGAGGTTTTCATATTCATTCCAACATTTCTACATTAGTCTCACACTGTTATGATTATTGTTACCCTACTTGAACACTCTATACATTTCACTA
Source organism: Lissotriton helveticus (assembly GCF_964261635.1). NCBI lineage: Eukaryota > Metazoa > Chordata > Amphibia > Caudata > Salamandridae > Lissotriton > Lissotriton helveticus. The sequence goes on along the minus strand of NC_136068.1, from coordinate 1,425,272,565 downwards.
CTAAATATAAGACACTCTGGTGCAAGGCATATGTTAACTAACTACGTGCTTGTAAATATGGTGCACTTATACATTTTTTTCTCAGACTAGTGCTCTCTCAGTCCCCCCTTTGATGACCTTCAGGGGTCATCACCATCAAAACACCATCACAAAAATGTAGGACTCTTCAAAGTGAAGTCGTGGCAGTGCCCCTTCTTTTCATTGTCTCCAATGCCTTTAGACTCTTATATTGTGTATCTTGCATCGCTGTCAACCTTTTCTCCTGTTCTCTCATAGATCTCTGCAATCTGTTTGCTCTATACCACTGATACAATCGCACCAATCCCCACAAAGTGATTACACAAATCACAATTATGATGATGGGTTTCAGTATGTACCAAACGATACCCTTTCCTAGGTTGGCAAACCAACCTCCAACTTTACCCATTCCATGACCTACTTTTTCCCACACGTTTATCTTTGTCAGATCCTCAATTTCGTGGTGTATGGCAGTGATGTTTCGTATGTACTTTTCTAAAGGTTTTGAATTGTCCGGAATGTAAGTGCAGCATTCCTGGACCTTCAAAGCCTTACAGACTCCGCCCTCTTTGGCTAACAGAACATCTAAAGCAAGTCGGTTCTGAAGAACCATTGCCCTTATCGATTGCATCTCACCCTCCACCAGCATTAATGATCTAGCAGTACTGGCAGATAACCTATCTACGACTGTAGCCAATCTCCTAATTTTGATGTCATTCAGTATCACTCCTAGGATAGGGAAAGCAGCACCGAATACATCCCCAATTACTTCTGCTGCACCTAGCCCTCTCTTCCCTCTAGTTGGTATTCCTTTCTTTGTCGTTTCTAAATTCTCAACATGATATATTTTGGGGAAGACAATTGCCAGATAGCATGATCCGTACCAATTATCTGGTAGCTTCACATAGGCATTTCTTCCACATACAAAATATACATTTGGAATTGCTTGCATCTCTTTCAGAAAGTCTTTGGAGTAGTACTCCAATTGAAAAGCATGTTCACAACTGACTTGACCTACATACAGATTCTCATAATAGGAGTAACTCCTGTGAATGCACAGTTTCCCCCATTTCTCCTTGTCTAAAGCAATTGGACCAAAGCAACCCTTTCTTTGGTGTATCCTTTCTTCCTTGGTCCAATCTGTTTCCCATTGCCCTGAAGCCTTTAGGATCTTCTGCCTCCTGTATCTAGTATCCACCTGCCCTATAAACTTTTTCTCAATTTCTGACACTTGACAAGTCAAATTATTTCTTCGGGCATGTGAAGTATCTAACGTTTTCCATGGAATGAACCATTTGTGTAATCTGTCTTCGCTCTTGTAATAGTCCCACTTGTTCAGATGCTTGTAATTTGGGACCTCTGGCAATGTCGAGTCAAAGTTCGAGAAATAATACTCGAACCCCTCTCGTCCATAGAATATGCTTAACAATAAACTACATGTAATTCCATATGTCAATGGAAGATGATGGTATCTGATACCCTCCTCCACCGAAGCTGGTAATTGCATACAAGCGTAGCAATTCTTCGCCTCCATGACATCAATGTATTCGTAAAGCAATTTGGCATAAGCATTTGACCTGAAGTTTCCCTGTGATTCGTCTGTGTGTAATCTTTTTATTTCCGCATCTAACAACGCTTTGTCTTTATCATTGATGTTTCCCTTACTATTAACAGTGATTGTCCTCTGTGTTGACACTCCCTTGATTTCCTTAACTGCAGTTGCATCTCTCTCGTGTCCCACTATATATGAAACAGTAACCACTAAAACTATAAGTGAAATCACCACCCCTAAAAGTGTGCCAACTATACATTTCGCCCTGCGGTTCGGGTTGCCAGCCTCCATGATCTCAAACAGTGTAGCTTTGGATGTTCTTCCAGCATCAACTTCTCCTTTTCTCCGAACAAAACTTTCTTTCAAACAATGTCTCTCTTTTGAACACTTAGAAGCTGACAATTTGCTCCGAAAAACAGTTTAAAAGTCCTGTAGGAAATAGACAACCCTAGCCCTTCTCCATCCTCTAAAAGGGAGACCCTACCATTTTCTTCTTCCACTCGGCGCTAGGTTATCTTACAGCAATATTTTACAAAGTCCTTTTCAAAAGTCTTTTATCAATCAGAATCTATGAATGTTACAAGGAGTGACACTACGTCTTCATAAATGTCCATTCGAAGAAACATTCCCTCAAGTATTGGGCATTCCTTGCAGCAACATGGGAATTCGACTGTCTCTAGGATTATTCTCCTTATTTCACTCTGGACAAGTGGACGAACAAAATGAAGAGTTAATGTCTTTTCAATCTCCACTCCTGGTACTATCAGTTCTACATCCACAGTTACAAAGGGGTCCGTTCTGACCAGGATCACCTTCTTCACTTTCCCAGTTCTACGCCCCTTTGAAGACATTTACAACAAGGTATTAGTCCAAGACAATGAGTGTTCCAAGAACTTCCACTACTCGCTCAAGCATTTCCAGTCGAAGAAGAGTTCCCTCCAACACTGGATATCGTGAACAGCAAACCGGAAAATCAACTGTCTCTAAAATCAATTTTCTTATTCCGCTCAGGAGAGGAGGATAGACGATGTTGAGTGTCAGCAGCCTTTCGGTCTCCGCTCCTGGCAGCAGGAATCTTATTTGCACTGTGATGATCGGATCAGTTCTGATCAGGCTCACTTCCCTGACCCTCCCGGTTCTGTGTCCCACGGACATCTGCAACGAGGTAGGTCCAATCGGGAGTAGAGTACCTTCTGCTAGGCACTCGCACCCTCCTTGATCTTCTAAGACCTTCCTCGGCTTGATCCTGGGTATCTTCTTCTGGATCCGAGTCTTCGGATATAGGAGCAAGCGTTTCTTCCTGAGCCGACCTTAGACTTAGCCTCCTTCTTCTTTCCGGCCAAGTGGCAGCTCCAAGCCTTGTCCTCCTATTTCTCGTCCTCACACTCGGTTCTTGGTCGCTCTGGTACTGATCTGTGTCTGAGTCGTATTCACTGCAGCTCTCCCCTTCAGTTGCGTCTTCAGTCTCACTGCCGTCCTGTCTTCTCTCTTCTTCTGGATCCGATGCGTTCCCACCTTCTTCCGACACCCCCTCAGCTGATCCAATCCCCTCTTGTGACTCTTCTTCCACGACTGAACTTTCATCTGGGATAGGAGCTGTTTCTTCTAGAGGTGCTGGAACTCTTCGAGTATGGGATGCATGGATCCAATTTGGCAGCCCTCCGCACTTCACCGCAGTGTTCGTGATCAGGATTACCTGAAAGGGCCCACGCCAGCGTACATCTAGGCAGTTCTTCCGGACGTGCTTCTTGACCAGCACCCAATCCCCTGGGTTCAGATCATGACACAGATTCCTTGATGCTGGAACTTCAGCCGCATGCACCTGAAGGGACACAGAATGGATGGCGTCAGACAGTCCCTTACAATAATCCAAGATCAGATCATCTGTAATATTCAATAGGGCAGCAGTTGGAACCGTGGGAAGTCTCATGGCCCTCCCCATCAGAATCTCGTGTGGAGAGAGACACTAAAACTATAAGTGAAATCACCACCCCTAAAAGTGTGCCAACTATACATTTCGCCCTGCGGTTCGGGTTGCCAGCCTCCATGATCTCAAACAGTGTAGCTTTGGATGTTCTTCCAGCATCAACTTCTCCTTTTCTCCGAACAAAACTTTCTTTCAAACAATGTCTCTCTTTTGAACACTTAGAAGCTGACAATTTGCTCCGAAAAACAGTTTAAAAGTCCTGTAGGAAATAGACAACCCTAGCCCTTCTCCATCCTCTAAAAGGGAGACCCTACCATTTTCTTCTTCCACTCGGCGCTAGGTTATCTTACAGCAATATTTTACAAAGTCCTTTTCAAAAGTCTTTTATCAATCAGAATCTATGAATGTTGCAAGGAGTGACACTACGTCTTCATAAATGTCCATTCGAAGAAACATTCCCTCAAGTATTGGGCATTCCTTGCAGCAACATGGGAATTCGACTGTCTCTAGGATTATTCTCCTTATTTCACTCTGGACAAGTGGACGAACAAAATGAAGAGTTAATGTCTTTTCAATCTCCACTCCTGGTACTATCAGTTCTACATCCACAGTTACAAAGGGGTCCGTTCTGACCAGGATCACCTTCTTCACTTTCCCAGTTCTACGCCCCTTTGAAGACATTTACAACAAGGTATTAGTCCAAGACAATGAGTGTTCCAAGAACTTCCACTACTCGCTCAAGCATTTCCAGTCGAAGAAGAGTTCCCTCCAACACTGGATATCGTGAACAGCAAACCGGAAAATCAACTGTCTCTAAAATCAATTTTCTTATTCCGCTCAGGAGAGGAGGATAGACGATGTTGAGTGTCAGCAGCCTTTCGGTCTCCGCTCCTGGCAGCAGGAATCTTATTTGCACTGTGATGATCGGATCAGTTCTGATCAGGCTCACTTCCCTGACCCTCCCGGTTCTGTGTCCCACGGACATCTGCAACGAGGTAGGTCCAATCGGGAGTAGAGTACCTTCTGCTAGGCACTCGCACCCTCCTTGATCTTCTAAGACCTTCCTCGGCTTGATCCTGGGTATCTTCTTCTGGATCCGAGTCTTCGGATATAGGAGCAAGCGTTTCTTCCTGAGCCGACCTTAGACTTAGCCTCCTTCTTCTTTCCGGCCAAGTGGCAGCTCCAAGCCTTGTCCTCCTATTTCTCGTCCTCACACTCGGTTCTTGGTCGCTCTGGTACTGATCTGTGTCTGAGTCGTATTCACTGCAGCTCTCCCCTTCAGTTGCGTCTTCAGTCTCACTGCCGTCCTGTCTTCTCTCTTCTTCTGGATCCGATGCGTTCCCACCTTCTTCCGACACCCCCTCAGCTGATCCAATCCCCTCTTGTGACTCTTCTTCCACGACTGAACTTTCATCTGGGATAGGAGCTGTTTCTTCTAGAGGTGCTGGAACTCTTCGAGTATGGGATGCATGGATCCAATTTGGCAGCCCTCCGCACTTCACCGCAGTGTTCGTGATCAGGATTACCTGAAAGGGCCCACACCAGCGTACATCTAGGCAGTTCTTCCGGACGTGCTTCTTGACCAGCACCCAATCCCCTGGGTTCAGATCATGACACAGATTCCTTGATGCTGGAACTTCAGCCGCATGCACCTGAAGGGACACAGAATGGATGGCGTCAGACAGTCCCTTACAATAATCCAAGATCAGATCATCTGTAATATTCAATAGGGCAGCAGTTGGAACCGTGGGAAGTCTCATGGCCCTCCCCATCAGAATCTCGTGTGGAGAGAGACCTGTCCTCCTGTCAGGTGTGCTGCGCATGCTCATGAGCACTAAAGGAAGAGCATCTGGCCAACTCAAAGATGTGGATGCACAAACTTTAGCCAATCTATTCTTCAGAGTGCCGTTTACTTGTTCCACAATCCCTGAGGCTTCTGGTCGATAACTACAATGCAGTTTCTGATCGATCTTTAATGTGGAGCACAACATCTTCACTATTTCGCTGTTAAAATGTTTTCCTCTGTCCGATTCCAGAGAGGCAGGCACCCCGAAGCGCGGTATCAGCTCCCTGAGCAACAATTTAGCTACTGTGAGTGTATCGCACCTGCGTGTAGGGTATGCTTCAACCCATCTGGAAAATATACATACAACCACCAACACATACCTAAGGCGGTTAACTCTTGGCATTTCAATAAAGTCTAATTGCATTCTATTGAAAGGCCCCCCCGACCTCCCAATGTGACTTAGCGTGACTGGTGTTCTTTTGCCTATGTTCAGTTGTTGGCAGGTAACACATCGCTTGCATACTGATTCTGCTGCTATTCTAAATTTTGGGCAATACCAAGTCTGCCTAAACACTCTCATCATAGCGTCTCTTCCTAGGTGTACTGGACCATGTATTTCTCTTGCCATGGGATTAGCTAATTCTTCAGGTAGCACAGCCCTCCCATCTGCCGAAACCCAAAAATCCATTTCACTTCGCACACAACCTGCTATTTCCCATGCCTTTTTCTCAGTTTCCGGTGCGTTCTCCTGCATTACCCTTAAATCTTCCCAGGTATCCACGGTCTCTAACATCATGCTTAATTCTGTCTTTTCTTCAGCACCATCAATTTCCACTTTTGAGAAAGAATAATTTTGTTCCGCACAATAGCGTGCGACCTCATCAGCGTACCTGTTGCCTTGTGATACAAAATCTGTATTCTTAGTATGAGCTACACATTTTACTATTGCTATGGCAACTGGACCTTGTAATGCTTCTAACAATAATCGCACAAATTCTCCATTTCGAATGGGCGAACCAGAGGAGGTCATGTAACCTCTCTGAGACCACAACTGCCCGAAATCGTGAACCACACCGAAACCATATTGGCTGTCAGTGTATATGGTGACTCTCTTTCCGTTTCCTGCTATGCAGGCACGAGTTAGGGCAATGATTTCTGCTACCTGTGCGGAATGTACTCCTTCCAGGCAAGCGGCTTCCACAACTCCAGTAATGGTACAAACAGCATAAGCTGCTCTCAACCGACCAGTATCGTCTCTTAAACATGAACCATCGACAAAGTAAATCTCATCAGGGTCAGACAACGGTTCATCCACAATATCTGGTCTGGGTTTCGTGCATAGTTCAGTCACATCAAGGCAATCGTGGTCTTCACATCCTTCGCCTTCTATTACAGTAGGTAATGGCATCAAAGTAGCAGGATTCAAGACAGAACATCTCCTGAGGGTCACGTTCTCCGCGGCAAGGATAACTTGCTCGTAGCGCGTGAGCCTGCTATTGGTCAGATGCTGCGTCTTCGTCCTGGTCATTAACAATTCTACAGAATGCGGTACGTACACCACTAACGGATGTCCCATCACAATACTCTCACTCCTTTCAATGCTGACACCCGTTGCAGCAACGGATTTGAGACATCCGGGCAACGCTGCGGCTACCGGATCTAATGTAGCCGAAAAGTATGCAACTGGTCTGCGGGCATTTCCGTGGGTCTGTGCCAAGACTGACAAAGCACATCCCTCCCTCTCACAGCAATAGAGTGAAAATGATTTCTCGTAGTCGGGCATCCCCAGAGCCGGAGCACGACACAAGTCGTCTCTCAGCTGCAAGAATGCCACTAGGCATTCGTCATCCCATGGTACCGGATCACTCACCTCCTTGTGCGTCAGTTTCTGTAAGGGTTTTGCTTTCAGTGAAAAGTTAACTATCCACTGTCGACAATAACCAACCATTCCTAGAAACATCCGAACTTCTCTCTGTGTCGTAGGCGCATTCATCTTCATTATTGCCTCAATCCTCTCTGGGGACACCTTGCGTTTTCCCTTTTCTAACCGGTGCCCCAAATACTGTACTTCTGTCAGACAGTACTGCAACTTGCTCGGAGATACCTTATGTCCATTTTCAGCTAAATGGTTCAATAAGGCAATGGAATCTACTTTACAAGCTTCCTCAGTCTCTGACGCAACAAGTAGGTCATCTATGTACTGGACCAGAACCGAATTCTGCGGCAGTACTAGATTTTCGAGATTCTTCTTCAACAACTGGTTGAAGATGGATGGGCTGTCTGTGAATCCTTGTGGGATTCGACACCATGTTAAAACGCGATCTTCCATTTTAAAAGCGAAAAGATACCTGCTCCCTTCATCCAATGGGATTGAAAAGAAAGCCTGGCAAAGATCTATCACTGTGAACCATTCTGCTTGACATGGTATTTGAAACAGTATCACTAATGGATTCGGTACCACTGGACAACATGAAACGACTATATTGTTAATTTTTCGTAAATCCTGAACTATCCTGAACTTCCCGCTAGGTTTCTGCAAACCCATAATCGGGGAGTTACAGGGACTACCAACGATTTCTTTCAGTATTCCCTGTTGTATCATTGACTCGATCACAGGTTTTATTCCTGCAATCGTTTCTTGGGACAATTTGTATTGAGGCGTTCTGGGAAACTCGGCATTTGGCTTTACCATTATTTTTACTGGTTCTACCCCTTTAATCAATCCTATTTCTTCTCCTGTGAAGTCCCATACCTCTGACGCTACTGCATCTCTTAAGTCTTGGGGAAGATCCTCTACTGTCAGAGTAGGATATAGCTCTACACAGGATTTTGAATTGGCTACCTTGAAAGTAGCATCATCGTCTGTAGTCTGTACCTCCACTCCTTGCGGGGTGCAGTATATTGTGCAGTTCAATTTGCACAACAAATCCCTTCCTAACAGACATACAGGACTCGAATCACAAACCACAAACTGATGTTCGTTCATATGGTTTCCTATCTTCACAGACACTGGTTCTGTCAAGGGACTAGTCAGCCTTTTGTTTGCGACTCCTACCACCTGAATTGTTTCCCCTGACATCGGCAAGTCTGGAACCACCGCTGACCTCAGAGTTGATCGAGTAGCTCCAGTATCCACTAAGAACGTTGTAGGACACCCTGCCACTTCTGCCTCAACAAACGGCCCTCTCTGATCCACCTCTAGGACTGCCCCAAGGGTACAGTCCTCTTCTCCACTCACTCGTTGTCCTGTCAATGGATCAATATAATAACACTTTTCTTCCTCGATAAAGAGAGGCATTTGTTTAAAGACCTTTCCCCCGGTCGCTATTTTCGGTGGCTGTGGGAACTGGGCCCGTGGAGCCGAAGTCCCCCCTTTGGCCACCTTGCTTCCTGGAACTGTCACCTTCGGAGCTGGAACTTCTTGAACCTGCTCTTCTACTTCTAGCTCTCCATTTTCAGGGTTAAAGGGACACTTGCGTCGCCAATGTCCCACCTGGTGACACAAATGGCACTTTGTCGTTTTCTTTAAAGTGGCAAAGTCTACCCTAGGTCTCTGCCCTTCTTCATTATCCTTGTTCTGACCGTTTGGCTTTCGTCCCATCCCCTGCTTCTGCTGTCCACCCTTCCCTGCTGACTGCATCTGCACTACCATCAACTTCTCCTTTAGATTCTTTGCTTTAGAATCTATTTCGTCACTGCAGTATCTCGCATATCGCAAGATCTCATCTAGTGGTTTGTTCTGCCAACAGATTAAATGTTGTTGAATCATCAAACAAATATCTGGTCTCAGACCCAAAACGAACTTTGACACAAACTGTCCTATATCTTTGGGATCCATTACATCGAGTCCACTATATTGTTTGAATATTTTCAGTAATCTCTCATAAAACTCGTGAACTGTCTCCTTGGGTTCCTGCCTTGTTCGGTCTATTTTTACCCAATCTATATCTTGTGGAGGCACTTTATCCTTTAACCAGGCTATTACCCTTTCGTACTTCTCCATGACACTGTCCGATGGTCCATTAGTTCTAGCATTCCTCTCAGGCTCTGCATTTGGCCACTGGACACTAATCTTGCACGTTACCCACAAATCCCCTGGAACCACAATGTCGAACAAGGTGTTCAAATCAATCCACAATACTTTGGAGATCTTTACAAACCTTTCTACCTGCTTATACCACTCTACTGGGTTTTCCCTCAGTTTCGGAAATGAGTTGGTAAATGCAGCCAAATCTCCTCTACTCCATGGTACATGTACATAGTTCCCATTTGATATCTCTCGCAAAGGGAATGCCTCCATCTGCATTACCCTTCCCTCGGGGGTCATCACATTTGTACTTCGTCTAACTGTGCCCTTTTTCGACCACCTTAGTCTGAGGTACTCTTCTTTGGGTGCGATATGGAACCAGATTGGCAGGCTTGGTGGCCTATTAATATGTCCCCCCCTACGTGTTCATCCCAATTGGCTAAGAACTTGGGTGTTAAGATGGACACGGGGCTAACAATGAAGGCCCAGATTCTCGGGGTGTCGGGTATGTGTTTCGGCCTCCTTAGGATGCTACGGAGGTTTCTTCCCCTACTATCGGAGGAGCACAGGAAGCTGACTGTGCAGGCCCTGATAGGCTCCAGGTTGGATTATTCTAACGTTCTATACCTGGGCCTGCCAGAGTACCTGTTACAGCGGCTGCAAGTTGTGCAGAACGCTGCGGCACGAGCAATCTACGGATTGAATAGACGTGCCAGTGCTGCGGGCTTGCTCCGGACTTTGCACTGGCTCCCAATCCGTAAGCGAATTGCCTTTAAGGCTCTGTCTCTGACATACAAGGCCCTCCATGCAACGGGGGCTAAGTACCTCCAAAGGAGACTTACCTTCTACCAACCGGCTCGCTCTCTGAGATCAGAAGCCTTATTTCTGGCAACCGTTCCACGAGTGAAGCGAGCACGCCTGGGAGGTCGCTCCTTTGGATTACTGGCGCCCCAACTGTGGAACTCTCTGCCCCTGTCGCTTCGGGGAGCCACTAGTTTATTAGCCTTCAGAAAGGACCTTAAAACGTGGTTATTCCCCCAGTAGGCCCCCTGTGTTTGTTGTTTGCTTTTTATCTGTGATTCTCTCTTTTTAATGTTTTATGTTAGTTTACTGCAGCCTTTGTTAATTAAAAGCGCCGGGACACTCTTTTTGAGTAGCCGTGCGCTCTATAAAAGCCATTTTAACATAACATAACATAACCTTTCCTCCCATTTGTCCAGTTCTCTCCACACTCTTATTCCTGATACCAACTCTCTTATGTGTGTTTTTAATCCAGTAGTTCTCTTCTCATCTAGGTCTTGGTCTGAGTACTGCAATCTGTGGTTACTCTGCAATGCCCTTGTCCTAGATAAATCTACAGCATACCTGTCTGCCAAATTAGTCAGTTTCTCATGAATCGCTCTAGCTTTCCTAGTAGTATCCTTCGCTATGAACAGCAGCTCATCTTGTTCATACAGCTCAATCCTTTCTAAAGGCACTGTCCCTTCTATAATCTCGTCTAGATCGGATTTTAGACTGGAGACATCAAGCCTTTTAACCTTTATCGCAGCCTTTAGTACTTCGGCTCCAGATGCTCCTTCCACATCCCTCCCCTCCCAGCTCCTAGTCCTACGCCTAGGCACTGGTGAGTTATAGGGAGTCCTCCCCTGCTCCCATCTCTCTAGGTCCCATGCCTTTCCATCTTCTCGGGGTGGATGGTGAAACACTCCTTCACGCCTCATAGCCCCACGTTCCCCATCCTGTCTAGTTTCACGGGATGCATGGTAAGATATTCCGTTACTCCCTCTCTCTTCCTCTTGCATCTGTGACCTTTGATCACTTGATGTATGACGTGATCTTTCACTGTTCCCTCTTTGCCAGTGCTGTACACTTTCCCCAGGTGCGTGATGAGTGTTCTTTGGTCTCCCTCAGGTTGCATGAGGCGAGACCTCTCCTCACACTCCATACTCCTACCATTCTGCTCTTGCTGTCCCCTCTTATTCATAGGACATGTAACTCCTCTATTCTCCTGACTTTGACCTTCTCGGCCCTGACTGCTTTCGCTAGCCCTGCAATGAGATACAGTCCCGTTACCTCGACTTTCCCACTCGGGTTCTCTTCTTGACCTATTACTCGGGGTTACTGCGGACCCATCCCATTCTCTCAAATCAGCCCTTAATTCTGTATAGGGTTTTGGCCGTGGTCCCCTCAGGTCCATCGGTCCTCTCTGACCTCCCTGTCCTGTGTTGGGACCCACAGTCGTATCGAATGGGGTGCTCCACGTTACCGATCCTGGCAATTGCTTCCATGCATTTGTCGTGTTATTCCTCCTTTCCATCTCTATTCTTTCTCTATCTAGCCGTGTCTGTTCTTCCTCTCTCCCATTCACTGGGTTGTAAATCGATACTATGGGTCCTAAGGTAACAGGTACTTGAAGAGCATCTGGTAATCCAAAAGACTCAACCTTTTCGGTGTTTGGCGTCTTTTGTACCACAAACCTTCCCACTACACTCTGTACTGTACTAGGTTGAGGTGTCTCCCCACCTTTGATAGGTGTCCATTCCGATATAGGGAGTGGTGTATACCCCTCTATGGCATTCCCATCTTCCCTTGCTAGCCCTCTATCTTCAATTTCCTCAACTCTCGGAGGTGGTCTGTCTATCAATAATCTATTTATCACATTGTCCTCCGACTCGCTCTCCTCATCCTCTTCCATGAGGTTCCTCCCACCTACCACCTCCCTCATTGGATACAACTTCTCTACCTCAATAGCCTGTACCCTCCATCTCTTTGTCTCCTCGTCCCATTTGGAATCTCGCACTGCTCTTATCGATCGCGTCAATCTTTGTTGACGCCTGTCCAAATTTCTATCGTGTGCCGCCCTAATCCATGCATTAAGGGCCTCAAACTGGGTTGGTCTAGGTGAGGGTTTCAATGAGGACATGGTTGCTTTTAGCCGATGTAACACCTCTAGCTTAAACGTTCCGTACTTTGGGAACTGCATTTCCTCATTTCCTTCCGTAAGCTTATTCCAAGCCCCAATCCATAATATCGTATGCAGCCCCACATTCGTTGCCATATAATGAGCTGGTGTACCCTCCGGCGGTGCCTCTTCCCCGTAATAATGTTCACTTCTTTTTCTTTTAAAAATCCCTTTCAAACACTTAAAACACTTCATGATTTCTCTTTTCTCTGCGTTTGTTTACTTCCTGATGACAATCTCCCAATCACCGTGCTGTTCTCGCTAACTGGCCTATCCGAGCGCGGCTTTCCTCCGACGTCACTCTAGCCGCCCAACCAGAGCGCGGCTCCAGCTAACGTCACACCAACCGCTCAATCATAGCGCGGCTCTAACCAACGTCACACCAACCGCCCAATCACAGCGCGGCTCTAGCCGACGTCACCCGTCCCCCTTCGCAGCAGTTCCCCTCCTTTTTTCAGCTCGTCTCCTCGGTCACGCATGCATCTCACTCATACTCTGAAAAATGATTACTTCCGTCCAAGCGATCATCTTTCTTGACTGTACGCCCACAGTCTTTCCTGTAGTTGTCACCTTAACTTGACGAAATGTCTTTTCCGTTTCCAGACAATCGCCTTCTCTGATAGGTTACTCACACACAGTAACTTTCGACCAGCGTCCGTTACTCATACGTTCACTCTTACACTCCCCCTATCTCGGTCCCACGGCGGTCAATGGTACCTCGTGACCTCCGTACTATGGTCGACAACTACTCTGGGTGTTCGATACACCCAAAACCACTTAAGCTCTGGCCTGAACTTAAGATTTCACCAGTTCACCCGTCTACCAGGTAACCAGTTTACCAGGTTGCGCGCGCTCACAACCTTCTCTCATTCACACTACAGGCATTCAACTCCGCAAGACATTACGATACAAATACAACACAAAACACCGCAATCTGTTCACGCATGACCCTTGTTATACTCACTCTCCTCCGATACTGCTGCTTTTCTCGCACCGTCTGCACCTTCGGCGCACGATTCTTCCGCTGCTCGTCTCTCGATGTCTAGGGGCCTTGGGGTAAACTAACCTCTCTAGATTACCTTCCTCAAGAAGATAACCATCCTCTGCTACCAACTGTTAACGCGGGATTACTGGTTACTAGTTACCTTACCAGATCCCAAACCAAGTCGAACTGGATCGTTGGTACCTGTCATTGAGTAAAAGGCAATCTAACAATAGGTCAATCTTTTAAGAACTTATACCACTCTAAATGATCACTGACCAGGATTAAGTTTTGAAAATTTAATATAAAACCAGAGATAACTGAAGATACAAACTTCTCAAGATGAGATTCAAGAGATATACTGGTATCACAATGAACATGAATTCTTTGAATAATCTGAGTCTACAAAACAGAATAATGAGTACAAATTCAAAGATCATTAGGTTTGCAAGGATCGATATAAGTTGCAACCTAAGAGTCATTACAGAAAAGAAAATTCAAGTTAGTCTGTCCCTACACTAGACTAAGTGACATCCCTACTTAACAAGATCTTTACCCCAAAAAGGTGTCAGCCGTGGTGACTTCCTAAGAAGATCACGCACTTCTCCTTGTCTCTTCTCTGATAATGGGCATCTCCTGATCAGCCTATCTGCCTACCCATCCGCTTCCTTAGGCTCCCAAAATCATCTGCTCTACTCTCCTCCCGGGTCGCTTTCCCTAATACAAAATCACATTTCCGATAGGAACGCCCCTTGGGACGCCCCTCACGTGGTACATCTTTGCGCGATAAACTCCATGATGGTACTCTTCAAGACCCTCGTTAAAGTTGACCTTGGTTCCCAGGCTTCTTCTCCAGTGCGCCGATACCCCCTGAAATTCCTGAAGACTCCTACAGGCCTGCGCCAAGCGCCACTGAACAAAGCTCCATTCATTTCGACTGATTAGGACCCCTCGCACCTGCATACAGGCCATCCTACAGTGGGCCTCAAATTCCAGGCTCCCCCATATCTATAGGTCGTAAAGCATATGGAAAGCACAGTACTTGGCGCCTCTCGACTTCTTCTCTAACAAGCACATTTCAGATCAAAGGAACATCATTATCAGTTCGAACCTACTTGATTTACATGAAGCGGGTCCCTGCACTCTGAAAACATTTAACTTGATTTAAACAGCATTCTTAACTAACATACATTTCTTAAAGTACACATCTATAAAGCATATATTTCAAAACTAAATTCGATAATACATTTTGGAAGAACCACGTTAACCCCACCTCACATTATTTTAGCAACACGTTTAGATTTTCTGTGAATTGCCATGAGGCCTACACATTTGAACTGGTTTGCAAGGTTCCACTTTAACTCTTACATGATTCCTTTAACATGAGAACGTGAGGTTTTCATATTCATTCCAACATTTCTACATTAGTCTCACACTGTTATGATTATTGTTACCCTACTTGAACACTCTATACATTTCACTACTAAATATAAGACACTCTGGTGCAAGGCATATGTTAACTAACTACGTGCTTGTAAATATGGTGCACTTATACATTTTTTTCTCAGACTAGTGCTCTCTCACCCTTCATATACTTAAGACTGGGGTCCCTCGCGCCGCGGGGGCTACAGGGGTGTTTGTTACGCCCCTGATATGTAGGTGTCATCTTTCTTTTCTTTTTGAGGCCATATATACTCTTAATGTTTAGTTAAAAAAACATTAGAATTTAAAACTTGATCAGTTCATCGTTAAAAGGACCACTGAGTAGAAACCCACTAGACTCAGATCATTGTCAATAAATGATGGTCAACATGTACAAAAAAGAATTTTTAAAAATAGAATGTAGAAGTTAAAAGGTTTTTAACACCTTCCAGTGCATTGCAGGCAGATTCTCTTCGCCTGGAGTACCAGGAGGCATTTGTTAGCAGTTTTTACTAATTAGAAAAGGTGAAACACACCATAAAGCAGCAGCTCACTCGATATTGAAATGCTGGAAAAATGTTGTTAAACATTCAGAAACTACCTATGGAAAATATTAAATATCTGATCAATCCGATGACATCCAGCCAATGCAGGCTTCTTTAGAGTTTCCCAAAAATATTTGTATGCAGATGCATGTTTTCACCATCACTAATTAACACCCTTGGTAAATAAATTATATTTAGCAATGTATTTTATTTTAGGAACTTGATGTGCCTTATATCTAGCTTAAAGGAGCCGTGGAATGCTTTATGGGGAAATGTGTAATTGTAATTGAAAGATTCGAAACTGAAGGCGATGTACACAAAACATTGGCGGGTGTGGTGTCTGGTTGCATCCATAGTACAGAAAGCAGAGATTAGAGGGGACTGAACATTAAATTAGGACAGTAACAGGCAGCACACTGTATCTTGATATATATCCCTTTACATTACACACATTGATATTACATTCAACTTTGTGGCTCAGGGTGATAGATTGGTTTGTCCATAATCACACATTTGAGTGGAAAGATGACAAACCCGAGATTTGAACATGATTCCAAAATCAGCAATTTAGCCAGTAGACAGAATGTATTATTCAAATCAGAGGCGGGTGGGAGTGGCGCCTGAAGCAGGTGCAAAGTGAACCCCTCTGCATCCCCTGACACCACTCCCCAGGCCAGAGACTCTGAGGCCACAACATGATCAGGCCTGAGTCATATGTCCTTGTGAAGGACACTTGGTGTGCCACAAGACACTCACGCTTCAGTCCGGTACCAGGGATCACATGGAGACTGGTTGATGACACCGACATGAAGGGCTGTGACAGAAAGAATACAAAGCCGAGGGCTCTGCGAGAGCCATTAAAAGCTCAGCTCTCTCCTCTAAACATAGGGAAAGGAGATCCTCTGAGATGAAGGCTTATACTCATTCACAACCCTGGCTGTAAAGGAGCTGTATATATGTATGAACATTCTTCAAGGTTTTCTCATGTGTGTCTGATTTGTGGCTTCCTTTCTTAGACTTAGAACTATTTCATGGAAATTTGAGTGACAATCTCCACGGGTAAATCAATTCTTCTCCTATATGGAAGCTACACATGCCTATTTTTAATTCACACGCAGTCCTAAAAGCTAAAAAAGGATATTATACCCGATGTAAAATGGCCATGGAAACGTAGGTGGCTCCAAAAAAATAAGGACATTTTGAAAAAATGACCCGCTGTTGGTCCAAAGCAATAAACTTCCACATGCCTCTTGAAATTAATGTGATTTTAAAATTATTTTCCCTAATAGAAGAACACCCCGGCCACTAATAATTAGCATTTTTGAACGAGTGCGGAAAATATTTGTTTTCCCTTTCCTCAAGAGAATAGTGAAAAAGGAACCTGTTTCCTCCAATGGTAAGAGTGGACATTATAAATGGAAGAAGAGTTTATTTATTGGTCAAAATTAATCTAAAATATTAAGAATTCTTCCTTCTTCATTGCCCAGTTAAAATTGCTGGTCTATGTTCAGTAGGCTGATATAGGTGTCCTTTATTAAGTTTAATATCAAAAGCAACTGTGAAAAAACAAACCTGATTTATAATTTTTTTTGTCGATGTACAACATGCTTTGTATTGCACGAATTTGTAAACACCGTTGGCATTCCCCTCGGTATGTCACTTTAACACTCATTACGAGTGGACCATTTTTTGACCGATGGGTCAGAATTCGTTGGATCTTATACACAAGCCCAGGTTTGAATTTCTGCCACATATTTTTATATAGAGTAACAAAGTTCTAAGCGTATCAGAGTGTAGTACAGTAAAAACATTCACACAACAATAATCAGCAAGTTCTTGAGAGGGTTTTAGGGGCACAGAGAGAAACAATCACACTAAATAGTTACCAAAAAGCAATAGTAGTAGCGGCACATCTGTTTGTAGCATTTGGAGAAATCTACAGTCGGATTTGTCAGTCTTTTAGGTATGTCTTGATCAGCAGATGCTTTTCTTGGAAGCTACATATGAGGGTTATGTGGCTCAGAGTTCCATAACCAGGGGTGCTACCAGTGAAGGAGTAAGTATAGGATAATTTCTTTTGAGGTCTCGGCTAGATAGTGCATGCGCTATCTCTTCGAGGCATGTTGTTGTTAGACGTGGCATCCTTGGCATAGTTCCCCCTGTCTTTTTGCCTCTACCACCTGTATTTTTGATGCTATTCAGGACTTCGTTTTTGCTGATTTATGTACTCTGGGCTCTTTACCACTACTGATCAGTGTTAAAGTGCAAGTGCTTCCTGTGTAAATTGTGAGTCTGATTGATTCTTCATGATTGGCATATTTGATTTTACTAGTAATTCCTAGTAAAGTGCACTGTGTGGGCCCAGGACCTGTAAATCAAATGCTACTAGCGGGCCTGCAGCACTGGTTATGCCACCCACATCAGAAGCCTTGTAAACCTGTCTCAGGACTGCCAATGCAGTGTGTGTGAGTGCAGCTTTAAACTACCATGTCAACTTGGTAAGTGCGCCCTCTTGCCAGGCCCATATCACCCATTTTACTACATGTAAGACACCCCTATGTTAAGCCCGATGTACCCCCATGGGCAGGGTGCAGTATATGTGAATGCCAGGACATGTATTGGTGTTTTTTACATGCCCTGATAGTAAAATACTGCCAATTCTGTTTTTTCACTATTGTAAGGACTAGCTCTCCCATAGGCTATCACAGGAGCTGCAGTGTAACCTTTAACAAGTACAACTTATAATTGGGAACAGCTAGAGATTTGGAGTTTGGGCTCCCTGAGCTCAGAATTTAAAAACACATATTTTAGTGAAGGTGTTTTTTAAGTTGTGTGTTTGCAAATGCCACATTTAGAAAATGGGCATGTTCTTGTTTAACCACCCTGTGCCTTTGTATGCCTGTTGAATCACCATCTGGTTTAGACTGACAGGGGCTTGTTTGTGCATTCAGTCTAGACAGTCACACAAAGGGAGTTGATGTGTGCCCTGCATATCCTGATTGCCCATCTCCAGGCTGATGGGCCTTCATGAGCTAGAGTGGTGGGAGGAGTTGTCACTGACACCTGAATAGGGCTGTGCCTGGCCTCTCACAATGCTATGCCCACCCCTTGTAGTGTTTCTGGAGCCAAGGCATGGCAAGGCAGGATCTTGGGGAGAACAAAGACTTTCCTTTGAAGTATGACCACTTCAAATGCCAAAAGGGGTATAAGTATTGGACCTGTAACTCCACAATTTTAGACCACTTCTGGATCAAGAGGAGACTCAGCTAAGGGGAAGAGCTGAAGAGTTTGTAAGGAGGAGTACTGCCCCTCTGCTGTGTCTTGCTTTGCTGGGTTGGCCTGCAGTTTCTGTTTCTACTTAGGGGAGGAAAGGGACTGGGCTTTGTTGTGTATCCTGCTTGTGAAGTTTCTCCAAGGGCTTGTGTGTGCCTGCCTGCTGTTAAGAAGTCGCAGGGCCATCAAAGACTTCACCTTCAGCATCCCTCAACTCCCATACTGGGAGTTCTGACCTGCCAAGTGCTATCAATTTCAGTTCTGGGCTCTTGGAGGTGGTTCCTGCTGTGAAAATCTACAAATGACTTGAAAATGTACACTTCACCCTTCCAGCACCTGCTTTATTTATTATTTTATTTATTTATTTATTTATGTGTTTTATAGAGAGCGAACTTGACCCATTAGGGTATCAGAACGCTTTACAGGAGAGCAAAGCAATATACAGACAGGCTTAGAATCAATCAGTAGCTGATCGAGTAGTAAGGGGGCGGGATGTCGGATACATAAGGGAAAGAAAGCACGTATTTACAGTTTACATAACCAACTACTCAAGACGTTTTGCCAACACAGCACCGCTGTGTGGGAAAGGTTTCCACGCACTGCCTCGGTGTGGCCCAAAAAATTGATGCACCGCTGCCCACGGCTGAACAAACAGCCATAGCCCGAGTTTTGTGCACTGTGTCTCTGAAATCTGAGAACCCCGCACTGACTACAACGCAGGCTCTGCGGTGCGGCTGAAAGAATCAACTCATCGTGGGACCGCGAATGAAATCGCTGCATTGCCTGTTTGCTGCCACTTCATAGACTTCCATCGCGACCAGACTTCCATAAATTGCACCTGTGTGACAAGTTTTCCACCATTTCACCCAAAGACCTGAACCGTCTTGGATTTCGACGCATAGCTTCCCCTTACAGTCCGGATTTGATGCAATATTTCTCCTGCGTGCAGCAGAACTGGTGCATCGCTTCCCCAGGGACCCAGGAATAAACACATCGCTGGGTTTTCCGATGCTTCTCTCCTCTGCCGCTGTTTTTCCTTGTGGTTTTTAGTGCATCCAAGGTATTTTATGTAAAAACACCACATCCATAGAGTTCTATGAACAGAATTGCTTAAAACCTTTAAAAAGTTATATCTTGAGTTCTGTATTTTGGATTTCTGTCGTTTTGGTCTTGTTTTGTTAAGATAAACATTGGTTATTTTTCTAAACTGGTATGGTATCCATTTGTAATGTTTTCACTGTGTTACTATGTGTGTTATGTACAAATACTTTACACATTGACTCTGAGAAAGGTCTGACTGCTCATGCCAAAAGACCAAGGTAGTGCGCAGGGGTTATCCTGGGTGTGTAATCCCCTTACCCTGGCTAGAATGAAAGGGTTCCTACTTGGACAGAGTGCATAACACTGCCAACTATAGACCCCATTTCTAACAGTTGTTTACGGTTAGTAGGCTACAGCCCGTCTCTGCCTACTCCTAGCTTACCATTTGTTTGCTTCCAGATCACTCTCATATCCTTCATTCCCATTTGTCATGCCATGCATGCGTCATAACCTCTCCTCGTGGTTGGTCCTTTACCAGAGGATGTATTAGGTACTTGTGTCCATTTACTTCTCCTGTTACGGAGCTACTTTTGTTATTGTGTTTATGCACTCCTTGCTCCTTTCCCTGTTGCTTAATTTCTGTCTCACCACCTTGCCCCATTTTTTTTTCTTTACATCCCCACCCTTTTATTGTGTTTAAGAACTGCATTGGTGCTTGCTACTTAGGTTCTCCGCACCCTACTTCTCAATCGCAACTGTTGTTTCCCCATTGTACTTGGGAGATCAGCAAGTTGGAGAAGCTGTATGGTTAAGGCCAAAGTCAACTTTATTTTGTCATATGAATATAGACCACAAAAGTAAAATACAAAAAACAATTACATAACGGGACAAAACAGAACAAATTCAAACAGAGACAATAGAGATAAATTCAAAGTGCAAACAAAATGCAGTCTCCGAATTCAGTACATAGCTGATTCAAATAAAGCCTTCAGAGATCAATCAAAAAGGATACAGAGTATAATTTCCAAATTCAGTACGAATAACAGCACTAAATTGAAACCTGCATATGGCTTCGGTGTGGGAATTCGTACCACAAAAAAATGTATATTGCAACTCACAGTGTATGATGATAAAAACACATAAAACATCTGCCATTTAATGGCAGAGATGCAAAAATTAAGATACAACACAGCAGTAAAAATATTTGATCAATAACAGTAGCAGGACTAAAATTGATCTAATGCCAGAATGCACGAGGGTTTTGTCATTATGTAAAGAACTATCCTTACGATGTCCGTGCTTTGAGCACCAGCTTCAAAAAGGCATAAACAGTAAAGACTATCTCCTCTGATCCCAGAGACTGTAGAAAGTGTAAAGCTTATGTGCAGCGACGCAGTTAGTGCTTAATTAAAAGAGGTTTTAAAACCATGGACCTGTAGACAGAGTAAAGGGCACAAGAAAACATTACAATGAAAGTGCTTTGTGCTGATTGTGAGTCTATGAAATAAGTTAAGGCGAAATCTGAGCGAAATAAAGTGCTTATATGGGGGTGCATCGTGCAACATGAATGGTTTAGTGTTCCTGAGTGGGTTAAAGTGCATATAACCGCAAACAGAAGGGTGTGCAGACACCTTTGTCCATCTCACTTCCTCCGAGATTGTGTAACATGTATCCATAATATGACATAACATTGTATTTGTAAAGCGCTCGTTCACCCCAGACGGGGTATTGTGGCGCTGAATATCAGATGTTTATTGTTACCCAACTCAATGGTACTCCTTGTCCCTAAGAGATTTTCGGGCATTATGGGCACAGAGCGTGAAGGGTCTTTGAATAAGTCCCGCCTGCCAATGGGCCACTGTTATGTCCCTGACGCCTCTCAGCCAGGGGATATCTAGGGACCGTGAGAGGGACAGTCAGTCCTCCATTAGCAAGGTGTTCAATGAGAGGGCAATACTTTGCCATAACTGCAGCGGGCGTGTTCTCAAAATGTCCTCCGAATGGGTTAGTCCAGGCTACCTAAGAGTGATGAGAGAGGTGGTGGACGATGGTTTGGCCAGTAGGCGAGGTGTTCATTTGTTTCCTGTGGTCTGTAATGGTGAAAGCGCCTGTGAACCCCAGACCCCCTCACCATAAGTAGCCAAGCCAACACATTTTGCACGACAGATTGCCAGCATGTTGACAAGCGACCTTTTGTCCAGGTAAGTGACAAAGGAAAATACTAGGTTGATACTACTTGCTAGCTGATTATATCTGTTTTCTATCTGTGGGTACCAGGACCCCCTATAATTAAAGGTTACCCCAGTAGGTAAAATTAATCTTGTGTTTGACAGGGGTAGCCTGGAGCTTGAAGATTGGTCTCTGGCCCACCCTGTAACCTCAGTATGACATTACAAATGATTTGGCGGTGTTGACCTTCATGTTTTGCCCCTCCATGAAGGATTGCAAAGTCATCCAAAAGACACGGCAAGGGTACCAGTGTGTGACCCATGATGACGGTAAAATAGGGCTGGTATTGGTCGCTTTACACTCTGGGGCATGTCACCACACCCTAAAACTAGACCCCCCTCTAAATGGTTCATATAAAGGGAGAATACAAAAGCACAAGGACACACCCTTGTGTGATGCCCCTGCGCACCCTGAATGTTTCAGAACGCTCCCTCACCAGCCAGAACCTTACAGCAGCACCTGAGTCACAAACAATTTCCCTAATGGTATTGATGACTGGTCTATCTATGCACAATCCTTCCACAATGTCCCACAATTTAAAGTGGGACACACAGTCAAAGGCACTGGACAGGTCCATGAAGCCCAAGTAGAGCACACTGCGCTTGGTAATTATATATTTTCCCAGTAAAAGACAGAGGTTTATATTTGTTCTTCCATCCCCATCCCTCTCCTGAACCAATACTGGATGTCTAAGAGAGAGCCACTCTCCTCTGCCCAGGCCTCCAAAGGGGAGAGTAAGATGCGGCTGAACAGCTTCACAGTGGAGTCCAGGAGGGAGATTGGGCAATAGCAACAGGGCTTCTCCCAGTTGCCCTTCTTAAAGACTGGGACAATGAGTGAGTTGGATCAAGAATGAATATTTGTGGAAGAACTCGCTCCTCTGAGGGAATTGGCTACCAAAGGAGCACACAGATCCAGGTTGCTCTTAAATATGTTCAAAGGGACCCCAATCGAGCTGGAGTTCTTTCCAGAATTGTTGGCTATAATAGCCGCAATTACCTCGTCCAGTGAGGGGCAATACTTAGGGATGAAGCACTCCTTTGCGGCTGTGGGGAAGTCGCTGACATTGCTTGGTTCATCACTAAAGGAGTAAACCCCCCCAAAGAAGGTGGCCCTTTCATGGCCAAATATGGCAAAATCAATCAGAGGTGCGTCATTATAGTTAAGAAATAGTTGGTTGATGATGGTCTAGAAGTTCTTCTGGTGATTTCTGAGGCATAATTTCTGAAGCACCTCCTAGACTTTTAATCTGAGGGTGTTTTTCCATGCTACCATGCCTTTTTGTATGTCTTCCAACAGCACGCAGCCTCAGCAGCAGACGTAGGCTGGTTGTCAAGTGAGACCATCACCTCTTTGCAGGACTTTGAACATGCTGCATCAAGTCAACCCCTTATCTTGCCAGGCCCCGCACAGGTCACTCTATATAGTTCACATGGCACTGCTTCTGAGAGGGTGATGAATGTGTTCTTGATACTGGCTGCATCGGCCTTAGTGTCTATTCAAGTCTCAAACAAGGCATGATTGCGCTTAACCAGTTGAGATGTGAAGGTTTCAACATTAACAAACTCCCACTTAATCCGAGTGCCCTTACTCGTATGTGTGGTAATGCCAGTAATTCTCCTAGAGCTACCAACCATCACCTTCCAGCTACTGATGTCTACAATCAGACTTTGGGGAACTTGGTCGCTCGCTCAAGGCAAAATTATGCACTAGCTGCCTCCTCGCTCTGTCAGCTAGATTGGATGATAGTAAGATAAAATCAATTCAAGAACCAGGTCTGTGACCCACAAACGTTAAAGGGAAAAAAACATTCATGGAAACATATTCAATTGTGAAGCACATATTCATTTTCATTGTCAGATAGTTAATATTATTGCCAAATGCATAATTGAAGAAATGAAGTGGAGAGTTCCCTTCACAAGCGATTATGCTGCAAGTATCTTTGTAAGCAGGGGCAGAGATGAGCAGTGAAATCGCCCCTCCAAATCAGGCCCAATTCTTGCTGCCTCTGTAGTTAAGCGAGTCCAGAATGAGATTTAATTTTGACAAGATGCAGCCTCTATATACTTTTGGGATTTTGTTATATAAGTTAACCTACTGGACTCTTCCCTATCAGGATTCAGAGCCAATCACAGGGCCAAGACAACCCAGATTGCCGCAACAGACAACATTGGCACACAACTTGCCAGAGGAGAATTAGCCGCCTTGATCCTGCTCGACCTCTCTGCAGGCTTTGACACCTTCTGCCACCAAGCTCCCATCAATCGACTGTGCCATATCGGAATCACAGACACGCGCTCAGATGGATGGCATTATTTCTCATTCACCCGTCAAACTTAGTGCACCAACTGCAGCGTCCCGCAAGGCTCATCCCCCAGTCCAAACCTCTTCAACATCTAAATGACACCTTTGCAGACACACAACATCAACATCATCTCATACACCGACAACACCTAGCTCATCCTCTCGCTGTCAGTGGACCCTACCACGACAAATACCAACATCCGGAACAGTGTGAAGAATGTCTCAGCCCAGATGAAGAATAGCTAACTGAAGTTCAACACAGACAAAACTGAAGTACTGACCTTTGGCAAACACGCCTCCCTCTGGAACGGCTCCTGGTGGCCATCGGAACTCAGACTCACCCCCACACTTAAAGACCATGTGCACAACCTCAGCCTCAACCTGGACAGCAAACTCTTCCTGAAATGTCAGATCAACACTGTCTCCTCAGCCTGGTTGCACACTCTCCCCATGCTTTGCAAAGACTTCAAGTGGCTCCCCATCAACACCAGGAAAACAATGACACAGGCCCTCACCACCAGCACTTTATGCAGGCACCACTACCGTACTCATGAAAAGACTCGAGACAGTCCAGAACGCAGCAGCAAAGACTGATCCTCAACTTGCCCAAGAGGACCCACATCACCCAGCACCTGAAAAACATCCACTGTCTCCCCATCCAGAAAAGATGCCATTTCAAGCTTCTGACCCACACTTACAAAGCCTTCCACGACCAAGGACCCACCTACATGAGCCACTGCCTGAATCTCCACCTACCTCCCAGGATCCTCCTCTCACCTCATCCTCGCACAGATCAAACAAATCTGCTGTTGACACGCCAGAGGATGCTCCTTCTCCCACCTTGCCGCTAAATACTGGAACACCCTGTACTTCACCCTTGTTGACTCACTTCAGAAAGGGACTCAAGATCTGGCTCTTTGACTGATACACACAGCACAGCACCTGGATACCCTCATGGGTGATTTGCCACGCTATATAAGTACTGCTTGATTGATTGAAAGTTAACAATGCCCAGTGTTAAGCCTGAGGCAAATTCAACGCCCTAAAATCTGATAAAACAGTGTGTCTGCAATGTAGTGAAAAGTTTTGCTTTGACCATGGTTGATACGTAGGTCGCCAAGCATGCTTTTTATCTACTGGAAAAAGATGGAATAGCTAGCAGAGTGTTTTGAACCCATTGATGTGAGGAGGTGAAACAACTCAATGTTTCCTGCAGACAAAGAATCGAAAGAGAGCTCATGAAGTCGGAACACATGTGATTGTCAATTTTCCCTTTAATTCCATTCACGTTCCAAACCAAAAAGGGGAACTTGGGGATGTTGACGATTTTGATGTTATGGTCAGGTAGTTGCGTGCCTCCAACTCATGTTGTGTTTGGGGTGAAATAAGCGGTCCGTCGGGCAGAACTGGTATCAATTTTGTGTCTCCCCGGTTAGCATCAAGAAAGCAAGCGGTTTGGGGAGACCACACATGAGGGCCATCGATCACAAATGGCTCCTGCGCAGGAATTGACGCAATGACGATGCAGATTTAGGACCATCACTATGCGCCCAGACAGACACTAGATAATGGAGAAGTTGCGCAAGCACACCCCTCCCACATTACAGCAGAAAGATGGGCAGGTGTGGAATAGCGCCAAGGAGTGGTAATCTGACCTGCAAGAAAGTCCACGTGACCCAGTGGTGAATGCCGACACAGATCTGTGCAGGGGAGGGATGCCTGGCAACTGTGGTGCAATATTCCTTTAGCGCGGTCTGCAAAGCCATCAGGTGTGCATGTGACCAGTATACTGAAGACTCTCACTGCAGTAAAACTTACTGGGCTGGATATCCTGAAGGACATAATAAAGGGGCCGTTTGGCAGGCAGTGGACCAGGCACAGAGGCACTCCTCACCTCAGACCATCGCAAAGATATAGAGCAGGAGGTCCCAGAAGTAAACAGGCAGCAGGAGGCTTGAGCAGCACTGCCGGCCGCACCCTGGGCAGCACGCAACATCCGGAATGTGCAGGCTGGGCAGTGTGACCAGGCATCAGCTGGCTGATGAAGATCACCACTCCTCGCCAGCACAACAGTGCTCTCAATACCATCAAAAACATTGCCTGCATGGCCACAGGAGGCATGCCAGTAACAGCGTGGATGGGGCCCAGGAACTAGGAGGGCTGGAAGACCTGTGGGCTATGGGGGTAGAGAGGAGCCACAGGAGATGCTCTGCACCAAAATGAAGAGGGACGTCAGGCACTGCTAACAGCCAGGGAACCGTGGGTCCTCTGGGCACAGAGGAGCTGCAGGAGATGCTCTGCCTGTCAATGTGAGCAACTGCATCTACACACATGCGGGTAGTGAGAGCCCGCTCGTCACCAGATTGTTGGGTCTGCCACGTCTCATCGGCAATAAGCCCTGCAGTAATTGCCTCGTACACAAGACAGACACTAGATAATGGTTAATTCACTTCTGATTCTCTTAGATGTCAGTGCCGCATTTGATACGGTCTCCCACCAGATCCTGCTGCGACGGTTGGAAGAGGCGGGCATTGTGGGCTCTGCCATGGATTGGTTTGCCTCCTTTCTCTCTGAAAGGACCTTCCAGGTATTGGCCCCCCCTTTTGCCTCCATGATCCATTCTAATTCTAATTGAAAACTGGAAAGACTATGGAGAAAAAATTATGACCTCGCTATCAAAAACCAAGACAAGACAGCTATCAGACAGTATCATAATGAAATGCTCAAACCCCAAGCCAAATATTTCGAAGGAAAATTAACTCAGCAGGTAACTTGGCTAGAGAACTTTTTAAGATAGTGCGTTCACTCACTTCCCCTGAGCAGGAAACAAACATTCCCACCTCATCCATGGAGAAATGTAATAAGATGGCAAACTTTTTTAAGAACAAAGTAGAAATCATATACAATTCCCTGCTAGGAAACAATTGCCCAAGTCAGGGTGAGAATCAACCAAGCAACACAGATGATGTGGAAAGTAATAAAGGGATGAGATTACACCACTTAACAGACATAAGTGAGGATGTTACGACCTCCATCTTGACAAAGATTAAATCCGCCTCCCCCCTAGACCCGATGCCGCCAGACATCTTGATGCAAGGATGTAAATAAAAACATATCAACAACTGCAGCACTTATATCACTCTCCCTGACACAAGGGATAGTCCCTCAATCCTGGAAACACGCTATAATCTGGCCACTGCTAAAAAAAGCCCCGGCTAGACCCAGCATAACTAGGGAACTACTGACCCATCTCACTCCTGCCACTATTAGGCAAAATTACCGAAAAATATGTTAATCCGGTTAATCAGGTTTTGTCCCAATACATAGAGGATAATCAGATAGTGCATGACACTTAAATGGGCTTTCGACCCCAACATAGCACAGAGTCGGCTCTGTTGGTGACAACAGAGGAATTGAAGGGAATCCTAGACCAGGGAAGTTCAGCAGCTATTCTGCTCCTGGATCTCAGCACAGCCTTTGATGCGGTGATATGCAGGCTAAAGGAAGCCGGTGTCACAGGCTCTGCACTAAAGTGGATAACCTAATTCCTAGAAAACGGATCCATCCAGCTAATGGAAGGTGAGCATTACTCTGATATCCTGCAACTGTCGTGTGGAGTCCCACAGGGCTTCGCACTAAGCCCGGCACTATCCAAACTTTATATGCTACCACTAGCAGAGATAGTGCAGCAATTTGGATTGTCAATAGTGTCATACGCGAATGACACCCAGCTGATACTATCTGTGACGGAGGGCCACCATGCATGATGCAAGTTGCAGACTGGATGAACAATGGGTGCCTAAAATTGATTGGAGGCAAAACAGAGCTCATGTTCCTGGATAATAAGGAGGTCCCAAGAAACACGATAAGCAGGCCTCCAGAACTGGGAGATCCCCCGGTCCCAAAGACAGAGGTAAAGAATCTGGGGGTTTCGCTGGACAAAAATCTGACCATGTAGACTCAAGCTGGAAAAATATCAGGCTCATGCTTCGGAGCACTGCGAATGTTACGGAAGATACTACAGCTCATTCCTGAAACCACTCGGAGAATGGTGGTACAGGCCCTAGTACTGTCACGGCTGGACTATGGCAACTTCCTGTATCTTGGCACATCCAAATACGTCATAAACAGATTACAAGTGGCACAAAACACAGCAGCTAGGATTCTGCTCCGCATCCCTAGACAGCAGTCAGCTAGGGCAGCCCTGAAGACACTATACTGGCTCCCAATAAAGGCCAGAATAGAGTTCAAATCACTCAGCATCGTTCATAGAGCCAAGAATGATAAAGGCCCGACTTTGATTAAAAAACCTGTCACACACTACTTCCCAGGTAGGCACCTTAGATCCTCCAAAGATCTACTTATGAAACAGACCAGGATAAAGAGAGCCAGATTGGGAGGTAGATCCTTCTCTATGGAACTCCCTGCCTAGGGTAACACGCATGCTAACTGATGAATTGGCATTCAGAAAAAAAGCTCAAAACATGGCTTGTCCCGTAATCCTCTATGCAACCTCTGCCAATTCTCTCAGCGCTGGGAACCCCTTGGGCAGCTGTGCGGTATATAAATCCATGAACATAATAAACAAGGGATGCCTCAGGGCTCAGGCCTGAGCCCTGTGCTTTTTACCCTCAACCATTAGCAGCCAAGGCAAGAGCAGTGGGCTGACAGTTGTATCATAAGCAGATAATATTCAGCTGGTAGTCGCACTCTCGGATGATTCCATGTGGGAGGCCCCCACGTTTCGGGGTGATCTCGCGGCTATCACTGAGTGGATGACTACCAACTGTCTCCAACTTAACTCCAGCAAGTCTAAGGTTCTGCTGGTAGGGAGAGACTCAGAGCTGTGGAGCGAACGCTGGTGGCCTGCCACATTGGGTTGTGCACCCGCTCCCAAGCAGGTGGTAAAAAATCTAGGTGTTTAAGTTGACTCGGCCCTTAGCTTTCAGTCTCAAACTAAGGGCATCATTAGGATGGGGAGCGGACTTTGTCCAGCCGCCATCCTTTCGTATAATGGGACCCCGCCTTGTAGTCCCATTGGTGACATTAGGATGCGCCTGCCACACTGGCGGGCGCATCCTGCATTCTTGACATTGTGGCGGGAGGTGCTCACAGCACCACCCGCCTCAATGCCAAGAAGGTACAAAAGGGGGTGGTGATGGACGGAGCATCTGAACCAATCAAACACTCACACCCAGTTAAAAGATCTGGGTTTGATCCATCACCGTTCTTTAGCCCACTCTGCCACTCCAGTTCAGACATGGCTATATGCAAATCAGTCTGACCCTGTGCCTCATGGAAACAGTCCAGCCCGAAATGCCAAGCCATGCCTTCCCTGGACTGGAAACAAGCTTCCGAGGACCGGTTTCTGGCATTCCAGCCGTCTTCAGCCTGGCTTGCTTGAATCCAGTGGCAAAGTGAGCAAGGGACTCACGTCTGAGCAGTACCGCGGTACCGCTTTGGCCGCCATAAGTGTGGCAGGGAAGCTTGGAAGCTTGTTTCCGGTCCAGGGAAGGCATGGCTTGGCAGTTCGGGCTGGACTGTTCCCATGAGGCACCGGGTCAGACTGATTTGCATATAGTTCACCGTTTCTGCTACCGGGGCTCACTGCTGTATCTCCAGCTCCTTGACTCGCGGCCGGGCTTGGCTCCGCCCCTCAAACACAACGAACGACCGGCCGGGCTTGGCTCCACCGGTCCCACGAAAGCCTACAATCCCCAGGATCCCTTGGGGCAAAACGCCGACGCCACCACTGAGCGCGCCAGGAGGCGCATAAAGCAGCGACAGGGGCCGAGTTCCCTGAAGTTCACCGTTTCTGCTACCGGGGCTCACTGCTGTATCTCCAGCTCCTTGACTCATGGCCGGGCTTGGCTCCGCCCCTCAAACACAACGAACGACCGGCCGGGCTTGGCTCCGCCCGTCCCACGAAAGCCTACAATCCCCAGGATCCCTTGGGACAAAACGCCGACGCCACCACTGAGCGCGCCAGGAGGCGCATAAAGCAGTGCCAGGTCCCTCGTCCCGCGAGGACGCGCGCGGGACGTGCCGGACGAAGGGCGGACAGTCTGTGACAGTCCGTGACTGACCGTAACTGGGCTGGGCCAGGATCCCTGCTTGTTGCTGTCGCAGCCTATTATTGTTACCCCTCAAGTAAGAAGTATCTTTGCCAATATATCTCTGAGGTCTTTGTTTATCTTTCTAATTGGTAAACGCTCCTCGTTTGCTCGGCTTTCGGGGTGATACTTCTAGTCTCCAATATGTCCAAGCAAAGGTCCTCATCTGTACCTAATACTATAGACAACTACTTGGTTCAGGTTGTGAGCAAAATAAATAGCACAAGACGGATATCGTTGGGCTTAAGCTCACCACCTGCTATCACTATGCAGAGTTCTATGCTAGATCCTACTGTGTTAGAAGTTCCGATACAGGTACATAGTAGTGATATTTCCATCACCGAGATAAGCCCTAATGTAAACCTTGATTTAAATATATCCTCTGATGTTAATTTAGATAATGAACCTGGTGATCAGTCAAGCATGATTGAAGATGTTCTCCCTTCCCCTGTGTCTGTGCCTGCAACTAGAGCTATCAGAGCATGCAGAAAGGGACAGAGCAAACGGGGCGGTTTGCGCTCCAGTAGGAAAAGAACAGCGACTTCTCCGAAAACTACAGCCGTAATAGAGGCAAATGGGGAACAAGGTGAGAAGGAGATATTAGGTGATGAATTGATTAAAAAGTTAGTGAGTATGAATGACTCCAAGATGAAATCTATAATCAAACCTTTGGTAGCTAAAGTTGACCTATTAACAGCCGAAGTAAATAGATTAGGGGGCCTGATAAACAAGACAGTTGAGGAGGTGGGTAATATACCAACTTTAGTGACAAATAGAGTTGTATCATCTACAAGTATTCCTAGGGGTGGGACAGGGGGTAGTGAAGATGTGATACCAGATCCGCCTCCTATTCAGCAGCCAGTAGACAAAGGTGCCCGGGTAATAGTCAATAAAGACCTAACACCAAATTCCTCAGGGATGAGTGTAGACAAAGGCCCGGTTCAACTTATTGTAGAGGCTTCTCCTCTTGTTCTGGTCTTGGCCAATGTACCTCCCCTAAAATCAGGTCAAGTAGAATCTACTTCTTCTCTGATTAGTAAAGCATACCACTGGTTCTGTAATAATATGATGATATTTCCGAGGGGAAAACAGCAGCTAGCTGGAGAAATTACCATGGCAAGAAGGGTGGACTGGATAGGGAACAGCGTGAAAAAACTAAAAGGAGACTGTGTAGTTCTTCATTTCTTAAGTCCAGAAGTACTCCCCGAGCTTTAAAAATACATACTTCCCCCCCAACGTATGAGTGCCGAGATTGTTCCGCTAACCTTGGATTTTTTCTTTAGGAGAGGTAGTACAGTGAATCCTAGCATTTTAAAGACAAAATGGAACGCGGTATCAAATACCTGGGGTAGGGTTGTACAACCTAGCGAATGGGGAATCAGCACTGAAAACAGATTTGCAGCACTGTCAGACCTGAATGATTGTGATTCACTTGAGAGGGCAGGCAGTGTTACGTTCAATGATCTGGCTGAGCTAAATATAGCCTATACTGCTATTGTCGAGGATTTTGGTTTTACAAATGTTACTTGCATGTCCAAAGGTAGATCAACAGGTGTCACAATTCCTCTAGATGATAGCAAGAAGTATGAATCCACCAAGCTATCGTTCTACTCCATTGCAAAGCCTGAGTTTGAAGTGTGTGCTGTTGCTCCTACAGTGGGTACTAACTTTGAGAACACCTCTGTGAGGGAAGATGATACTGATGATATCTGTCATGACGGCATGTTAGCTGGAACTGTACAGGAACTAATTGAGGATAATACTGCGAATCCTTCATTGACGGACCCGGATGGTATCGTGGACAATGTGGGGAAATTCTTTTCATGGAACATTGCAGGCTTGGGCTCTAAACTGGATTCTGGAGAGTGGCTTCGATTTGTTAATTCTTTTGATCTATGCATATTTCAGGAGACCTGGTCATGTGAACCATCTTTTGCACAGGGATACTTGAACTATTCTGTGCCCGCGTTAAAAGGCCCAAAGGGAAGACCAATGGGCGGTCTAACCATTTGGGTTCGGCAGTCCCTAAAACTAGATGTTAAAGTAAAAGAAACTAGCCATAAAGACATCCAACTAATCACAATGAATTCAGATATTCTGGGATCATTAGACATCTACAATGTATATGTGAGGAGAACTAGGGGTGGGAGGTCAGAGGTTTTAGAGGCCTTGGGCTCCCTCCTTGAAACCTACTCCCAAGGCAATCATATTGTCATTGCAGGTGACTTTAATCGAACATTTGAACCCTTAGTCACAGATGATAATTTCCTTGGGGATGAAGAGGATTGGCACTGGGGAGTCCCAAAACTAGAGTTGAAACCAGTTGCGCGCTGGACCGAGGATGTGATTAGTATGAATGCCTTATGTTTTGAGAAAGGTCTAAGAGCATTGAATGGAAGGACGCCAAGTGATAAAAATGGGTCTATGACATTTGATAATGGGCGGTTCAAGAGCAGAATAGATTACGTACTTTGTATCTTGGAACTATTGCCCGTGTTACGTGACATGGAGGTTGTGTGGAGGAGTGAGAGTGACCACAATCCTCTGTGTATAAAGCATAATTGGTGGTAATTTTCCAACAAGACCAGTGGCCTTACTGCTCTTGTCCCACCCCTAATTGTCCCCACAAACGATATGCGTAGGTTGAGATGAATAAATGTTGCAACTAATCAACAGGCCAGGGATAACATTATAATTGAAGCTGATAAAGCGATATCTGCAATAGAACATATTAATCCTTCCAGCTCTGAGCTGAGTAGCCTGGCTGTAATCCACGATACCCTTTTTTCTGTAATTAAAAGCCACTTTTTGAAGCCTGTGAAGGGCAAGGGTGTGAGAGTTCCCAGGAACGCAAAATGGTATAATGCCCATTGTAGGGATGCACAAAACGCCCTAGGTACTGCTCTAAAAAGTAGGCATACCATGGCCATTCAATTCGCTAGAAAGGAATATAAAGCCAGTATAGTGAATGCAAAGAAAGCCTGGGATGATCATCACTGGTCCGAACTAAAAAGAGCTAGTGATAAGAAAGATTCTAGACTGTTCTGGAGCATTGTTAAATGGGGTGGCGAGGGGAAACCCGAACCCCCAAATAACAATGTTCCGGAAGAAGAGTGGGTAAAATTTTTTAGAACTCAGTATGCTGAGATAAAGCAGCTTACACCTACGGCGGACATAAATTATACCCACTTTAAAGATAATTTTTTCAGTCTAAAAGAAATTCTGTTGGCTTTGAGTACCGTGAACAGCGGGCGTGCGCCAGGCATGGATGGTGTTCCTGCCGACGTCTTCATTAATGATAAAGAAAGATGGTGTAAGTACATATGCCTCCTCATTAACAATATCGCTAAGGGTGCAGAGGTACCGATATCGTGGCAGGGAGCAATAATTATACCAGTGTTTAAGAAAGGTGACCGATCCCAGCCCGGCAATTACAGGCTGATTAGCCTTATTGATACCATCCAAAAGACAATAGGGCGTGTGATTGTGAACAGGCTTCTTGACTGGGCTGAGGATAATGATGCTCTGTCACCGTTCCAAGCGGGATTCCGCAAGTCCACAAGTACAGTGGATCAGGTTTTCCGCTTTAACTTGCTGCAATGGAAGACCATGGTGCTGGGCGGGGGTAGCCTATATGCGGCTTTTGTCGACTTGCGGGCTGCCTTCGATCTAGTACCACGGTCGAAGTTGTGGTCTGTTCTTAAGAACCTGGGTGTACCTGATGATTTATTGACTTTGATAATGCGGCTTCACAAAGCAACATTTGCTAGAATCCAGTGGGGTGGACAGGGTTTGGTGACAGCGGACTTCCCGGTAGAGCGGGGCGTCCGGCAAGGCTGCTCAATGGCCCCCACTCTTTTTACACTGTTTATTAATGGTGTTGTATCCCGCATGGTATCGGCGGAGTTGGATGCTCCCTCATTAGCTGGCACAAAAACACCAATTTTAATGTTCGCGGATGATACGCTCATCCTATCAAAAACTCCAAGTGGCCTACAGCGTGCATTGGCTATTTTTGATCTTTTTTGTGGTGAGCATGGCCTGAAGGTCAATGTGACCAAAACAAAACTTATGATTTTTAATCCCCATCCCAGTTTTAAATCTAAAATCAATATGAATGGTCGGCCTTTAGAAGTGGTGAACATTTTTACTTATCTGGGTATTCATATCTCAAATAAGAATGGATGGAACAAACACATAGACATAGCTACATTGAGACATAGGCAACTATCAGGTGCTATTAGTTCTGAGCATAGAAAGTCCCTGACAAAACCTATAAAGCCTGCTTAGCAGGTATATGAGGCAAAGGCTCTTGGCTCTGCACTATATGGTGCTGAGTTATGGGGTTTTGAGAAGGTGGCTGCTCTCCAAATCTCGGAAAAGAAGTTCCTCCGGTCTATAACTGGTGTCCCGAAAAGTACTCCCTTATTGCCCCTCAGGTATGACCTGGGTAGAAAAGCGGTTACAGATCTGGTCAGACTTCGACCGATTCTGTATTGGAGAAGGCTCTGGACTACGCCTGAGCTTTCCCATTATGCTGAGGGTTTTTTAGATATTATTAAAACGGATATATTCCATAAAAACAGATGGCTTAAATCCTTGAAAACAATCTTGAATGAACTTGGAATGGGTTCGCTTTGGTTAGACCCAGCTGGAACAACATTCCCTACTAAAATTGCTTTAAAAAAATTTTATTGGGAAAAGGTAGCCTCCCGGGGTTGGAGTAGCACTAACTTAGGTTCTATGACTGAAGGATTCTTAGCGGCTAAGTTGTACCCTTCCCTGGAACCCTATTGGGATAGTATAACTCGGCCTGGAGACAGAAAACTTCTATTTCAATTGAGAGCAGGTGCATTACCCCTTAGATCTTTGACAGCTAAATGGGAAGGTGACTTGAATGATAGCTGTCCTGTTTGTGGTTCCTCTAAAGAAACTATGGGCCATTTCTTATTCTCTTGTACAGCCTACTTGGATCCAAGACGTGTATGGCTAAAACCGATGTGCAAGAATTTAGGGACTACCAGTAGCACAGTTGCCTTTCGTATTATATGCACTAGTAGCGAGATATGGATATCAATAGCAACTGCCAAATACCTTGGATGGGCATGGTCGATCAGACAGAGACTGCTAGTCATTTGACTATTCCCTGTCTGGGTAAACTGTATGGTTGAATAGACAGAGACTGCTAGTCATTTGACTATTCTCTGTCTAGGCAAACCGCCTGTATAATCTACACATGTTTTCCTTGTAAGAACCTTGTTTGTCCTAGGTGTTCTTTTAACTCTTTTTAACAATTTTTATAATGCATATTTATTGATATATGACATTTCTAAACTTTCTAAACATAAATTGTAAATGATATGCTTTATCTTTTTAACGTAACTGATTGATTAACTAATTGTATTTTTATATGTAGACTGTTCTTGCTTTTATGAGTGAAATCTCGAATAAAGCATATTTTGACTTGACTTGACTTGATTTGCATATAACCATGTCTGAACTGGGGTGGCAGAGTGGGCTAAAGAAGGGTGATGGATCAAACCCAGATCTTTTGACTGGGTGTGAGTGTTTGATTGGTTCAGATGCTCCGTCCATCACTACTCCCTTTTGTACCGCTTTGGCCGCCATAAGTGTGGCAGGGTATGCTCAGACGTGAGTCCCTTGCTGATTTTGCCACTGGATTCAAGCAAGTCGGGCTGAAGACGGCTGTAATGCCAGAAACCGGTCCTCGGAAGCTTGTTTCCGGTCCAGGGAAGGCATGGCTTGGCAGTTCGGGCTGGACTGTTCCCATGAGGCATAGGGTCAGACTGATCTGGATGGAAGGTAAAATGGCCGCTGGTCAAGAGCTCTAGGGAAGAGCTCTGGGGTCAGGGATCTCCTAAATGGAATAAATCCCCGATTAACCCTGAAAGCGACCCAGATTGACCAAGGGCATCACTGCAGGAACAGTGCGGATCTAAATCAGAAGGCTCAGGGAGAAAATCACATGAGACAACAAGCGGGGTCAGTAAACAACAAGGCAGACCCTGCTTACCGGACTCCACGGACGGCGGACATCGGAGGACTAGCATTGCGGCTGGACACTCGGAAGGAGGGCGGATCCGCGGCGAGTGCATTGAGAGCCACCCGACATCATCTGGGCTGTTCGGTGGTCGAGATAGGAGGCTTCCGCGCTGGGAAATGCAGGGGGTCTGAGACTGCGCCTCCGACGACGGAGGATAAGATCCGGTCACGGCAATTGGGAGGAGCGGAACAACCTCGGAGAACGACGGACAAGGTGCGAGCGCCCCTGCCCCATCGCGCGGCGCGGCGCCCCCTTGAATGCATTCTGAGTGTATCTACTCGGAGGAGCTGAGGGCGAACGGAGAAAGCGGCACACCTGACTTTAAAATGGCGGCCGCTGAAGACACTCCCTAACCTCACGATCTCCTCGGCAATGCCCACAACTGCAACAAGCAAGAGAGAACAGCGGAGGGGGTTTGAGCATACGGAGGATGAGATGAGCAGTCCTCGTACAAGAGCGGAGAAAGAGAAGGGGATGGAAATGGTATAATCGCCACATCACCAGCAAAGAACTGGGCCATAGACACTGAAAGGGGACTGTGTACTCAAAACCACCAATAACATTAACGCAGGGCATAGACACTGAAAGAGGACCATGTACATAACAAAGCAAAAGGGAACTAACTACAGAATTGGATAGTAGAAAGTGCACTCCCCCACAGAA
This sequence comes from Lissotriton helveticus, assembly GCF_964261635.1. NCBI lineage: Eukaryota > Metazoa > Chordata > Amphibia > Caudata > Salamandridae > Lissotriton > Lissotriton helveticus. Next base: position 1,425,235,657 of record NC_136068.1, on the reverse strand, counting down.
TATCAATATCAACAGAAACAGAAACGGCGGACATCTTGTAATGGCTAGCTCCACCCCAGACTTCTCCTAACTCATTAATGGATAGTTAACTTAATACCTATGGCACGGTAACTGAACTATAAAGGTATAATTGGAGTATATCAGAGGAAACAACACTCACCACGAAATACTGGTACCTGATATATTTTCTGAAATATTTTCCAATACTGGGGCCAATACTGTGACCACCACTGTACTCTGGCAAGGGACCAACTCAGTTCAAATCATCATAAGACTGACAACAGGAAGTGAAAATGGATGAAAGATACCGAGGGACGACTGGCCCTAAAGCGCAGAGCATAAAGTATCCTTCTACCCTATCCAAAAATGCTGCCAAAAAGTTTAAACACAACACATTGAGAAAAAACCCGGACACACTGTTCGCCGACCCATACTTCGATATAGTTAAAGGCACCATAACGAATGACTTGATTTTCCACACAAATAAAACAGCGAAATGGCGCAATGCCATCACAGAAATGCTGATCATAAGAAGTATGAAAAACATCCCACATGGCACAAAAATAATGACCACTCAATCAAGAAACTGCAATGCTGAACTATGCATCACTTTATACAAAATGGGAATAGTGCTGATACAAGCTGCTAACAGGGACCTTGAGGAATTCGAAAAGATTTTCCTAACAATAAAAGAAACGCTGGAGAAACCAAGATACCAACTACCCTTGACCCCACGTGAAGTCACGTGTGACAACAGTGATAATACAACTAGAGACGTCAACCGACCCGGGGACCACAAGACTCAAACTTCCAGCTTTAGAGATATAACTGAAAGTGTAAATGCAACCCATGAGAATAATACAGAAAGAACACAGAGGTCTTCCAAGCGGGCAAATGAAGAGCAGGGCCAGGTCCAAAGAGAAGAGATGATGCCGCCACCAGTCGGTGCAAATCTGCCTGATGAAGACACCTCAGCTCCTAGCGAGTCACTACCGGACTCGATACCCCGCTCAAATCTGATATCAGAGTCGAATTTATCCCCACCCACAAAGTTATTACTTAGACCACACAACATAGATAACTCTCAGGACACCTCAAATAGAATCGAGAACAACAACCCTACCGAAGATACAAATGATGGAACTGTGAGAATGAGAACAGATCAGTCACGGAGAAGAACAAAATGCACTACCCGAACTGGCAGATCTATCCACACCAAGAAATCATCCCGAAATCAGAAAGAAATTAAGGAGCTTCAGAAAATAGTAGGCAACTTGGCACAAGGCTCGATGAAAATCTCACATGCAATCGAAAAGATATGGGAGTTGACGGTAAGCACGCACTCTAAGGTCTCGCATATCCAGGATCTAGTACTCTCCGCACAAAAAAGGAATGACGAGATGGCTTTGTCTCAAAAAAATAGGCTCAACAGACCAGACAGGATGAACCCCTCATCAAATGAAGAAACCTTGGCCTTACTCCGAACCTATGATCAACCAGCCTGGGAGAGGGAGGAGAGAATTAAAACTGTACCAATTGATTCTAATAGAACTTCCAGAAAGAATGACAGGAAAGCAATCCACCTCAATCTACAACATATCCAGTTAACAGCAACTGAATCCGAAACTGGGAACCTCCTTAACTCGGATAAACCATTGAAGTGCCTTCTACTCAACTGTCGTTCAGCAACTAAACATGCATCAGATATAGCAGCCCTCATCATCAGTAAGGAAATCGACCTGGCAATACTTACGGAAACATGGCTAAAGGAATCATCTGCTCCTGCTATTGATCTCCTAGTACCACCTCACTATAACATTGTGAGATTAGATAGGCTAAGAAAAATAGGAGGAGGTATAGCCTGCATTCACCGATCAGAGATAGACGTCAACTTGATACAAGCCGACCCCTTAGAATCATGTGAATATCTGGGTCTGAATATAAAATCCTCAAGCAATCATAAATGCAACTTGCATGCATTTTACCACCCACCAGGAGAAAACGCCAAGTTCACAGAGGAACTAATAGAGATCATAACGGCCAATTCCAATCCAGAAGTCAACAACATATTCCTGGGAGACTTTAATTTACACTGGGACGACGGCAATGACAAACTGGTTAATTTGGTTAAAGAGTTCCTCACCGAACTAAACCTCACACAAGCATGCACCCAACCTACCCACGTGCAAGGAGCGACCTTAGATTGGATTATTTCAAGAAACAAAGAGACATCAATCCGTGCTATAGACCCTTGTGATTGGTCTGACCATCACGCCATAACATTCGTGATTCCCTCAGTGAAAAAGGGTAGGACTGTGCAACCCCACAAGACCAAAAAATTTATCCGAGATATAAGAGAAGCGAACATTGAGCTATTGGCTGAAAGATGCGAGAGAGGCCTCAAGCCACCCAGCGACATGCAGAATGTAAGCGAACTGACTGATCACTACTTAACCTCAATTGGAAATATCGTCAATGAAACTATGCCACTAAAATTGAAAAGGACCACAGATAAGCCAAAGAATCCGTGGTTCAGTGGGTCTCTGAATGAAGACAGGCGCAAGCTGAGAACAGCCGAAAGAAAATGGAGACAACACCCTTCCTCACCAGAGCTGAAAGCCCTCAGAAAAATCAGAAAGGATTATAACAAAAAGGTAATCAATTCCAAAAAAGAATTTATAAGAGCAGAACTTGACAATGCCAAAAACAGACCAAGAAAACTCTTCGAGATCCTAAAGCAGCAATCCGATAAACAAGCCAAATCAACTCAAGAGAACGCAAAAACTCCATTAAGCTGCGAGGAATTCTCCACATTTTTCTTAGAGAAGACCAAAGCGCTAGAGGTAGAGCTCGCAATGGCCGCAAGTATCCTCCCGACCCAACCTCGACCGACGAGCGAGACCGGCATGATAACAGAGAGTAAGGCAAAAAGTGAGACAAAAAATAAAGCAAACTGGGACACATTTGAACTATATGACCATGACAAGATCGCCAAAACGCTGTCCGAAATCAGACCGAATAACCACTATCATGACCCTTTGCCTGCAAAATGTGTAAGAGAAATAAGCCACATTGTGGTTCCAATCTGGACCAAAATAATAAACGCTTCACTTACACAAGGGATCCTCCCTGACTGCCTAAAAACAGGACAAGTAGTTCCAATAATCAAAAAACCGACAGCGAATGCATCAGATCCGAATAACTATAGACCAGTAACTAACATCCCTCTACTGGCCAAACTAATTGAGAAATGCGTGCAGAGCCAATTGAAGCAACACATCACCAAGTTCTCCCTACTAGACGAATGCCAATCAGGATTCAGAACAGGGCACAGCACAGAAACGCACTACAAACCCTAGACCAAAATCAAGCATGCCTATTGATTCTCCTCGACCTGTCTTCTGCGTTCGACACGGTAAATCATGAGGCACTTCTGATCAGGCTACAGGACAGGATGGGATTATCCGGAAACGTCCTGAGATGGGTCAACTCTTTCCTAAGTAACAGATCTCAACGATTCATGGTTAACCAAGCAATCTCAGCCCCATGTCCTAACGCAATTGGGGTCCCGCAAGGCTCAACACTATCCCCAGATCTATTCAACCTGTATGTCGAACCCCTCACAGACATTCTTCGGAAATCAAAGATATCCTACCACATGTATGCAGACGACACGCAAATATACTTAAAGATCGCCTCCCTTGAAGACATAGATCTAATCAATGAAACACTAAGGATGACTGTACAATGGTTAACTTTGAATCATCTGAAATTAAATTCCCAGAAAACCGAATTCTTGCTAATCTCACCTCCAAGGAGCCACCCTGAAATAAAGGAATGGACCAAATTGGTGACTGCGCTAAACTGCACACCCACCCTAGTCAACTCAGCCAAATCACTAGGAATCACATTAGATGAGAAACTCGACATGAAAGCCCACATTAATTCAATGGCAAAAAGTGCCCGCTTCCATCTGAGCTACCTAAGAAAACTAAAACCTTTCATCTCAGAAGCAGATCTAAAACTAGCTATACAATCCCTAGTAATATCCAGGATCGAATATGGTTGCTCTACCTTAACTGGCCTACCTAAAACTTCCACAGCACCACTAAAAGCCTGTCTCAACGCTGCGGCAAGACTCATCACTGGATCTAGGAAATTTGATCATATATCGCCTCACCTGAAAGCACTAAACTGGCTACCTTATGAGGCTAGAGTTCAAATGAAGATAGCATGTATTACTCACAAAGCGGTGCACCATAACACGCCAGGATATCTAGCCAAGAAAATTAAGCTATCGGGAGGAAACAGACCAGGGAGAAGCGCCAAGGAGCTGCTGTTGAGACCAGCCTTCTTCCGAAAGAAAAAGACTTATGACCGAGCATTCTCTGGAGCTGCCCCCAGAGTCTGGAATTCACTCCCCCCTAGCATTAGGAAGATTCAAAATATTGTACAATTTAAACGTGAAATGAAAAGCCTAATGATGAGTAAATACCTTGCATAGGGAAGCCGACAGATCACTGGTATGAACTGTTTCATCAACTGAAGGGTGGCCTCCACATGAACACTATCTCTGACAGGAGACTGACGCCACACACAAGCCTCGGCTGTATCCGCCAAACTATATAATCTATATAACCTCTACCTCAACTTATCGATTGATAATGGTCTCTATCACTTCTTTTTACCATTTGCACATGTGTTTGGAATATATATAGTTAGACACTCTCTATAGCCATAGTCTCTGTTATCTCTTATTTATCCGTTGTATATCGATACCGAACTGGAAATGTGTAACCTTCCTCGATGTTAAGCGCTCTGATACCCACGGGTCTTGTTCGCGCTATACAAAACTCTAAATAAATAAAATAAATAAATAAGATTTGCATATAGCCATGTCTGAACTGGGGAGGCAGAGTGGGCTAAAGAACGGTGATGGATCAATCCCAGATCTTTTGACTGGGTGTGAGTGTTTGATTGGTTCAGGTGCTCCGTCCATCACCACCCCCTTTTGTACCGCTTTGGCCGCCATAAGTGTGGCAGGGTATGCTCAGATGTGAGTCCCTTGCTCACTTTGCCACTTGATTCAAGCAAGCCGGGCTGAAGACGGCTGTAATGCCAGAAACCGGTCCTCGGAAGCTTGTTTCCGGTTCAGGGAAGGCATGGCTTGGCAGTTCGGGCTGGACTGTTCCCATGAGGCATAGGGTCAGACTGATTTGCATATAGCCATGTCTGAACTGGGGTGGCAGAGTGGGCTAATGAACGGTGATGGATCAAACCCAGATCTTTTGACTGGGTGTGAGTGTTTGATTGGTTCAGGTGCTCCGTCCATCACCACCCCCTTTTGTACCTCAATGCCAAAAAGGCATGTCATTCACTTCCATGCACAACGTGGCAGGCACCAAATGGAACTGCAGGGGCCCATGTGCACCCCCCATCCCCTAGAATCCCTGGGGGTCCACTACAGGCCTCCAATGGCAAAAATCCGCCTGCCTTTCCGTGAAGGCATGTCCCCGCTATTATGCTAATATGGATGGCGGTGTCTCCCAGACACCACCACCATGTTAGCAGCTTTTCCGCCTGGTCAACTCTTCGACCGGGCGGAAAACCTGTAGACGGTCTTTCCGTCCGCTGGGATTACCATGGCGGGGGAAAATTCCGAGCAGGTGGATGTTTTTAGCAGGCGGATCGCCACCGCCATATGGGCAGTGGCGATCCGCCCGCAATCTTAATGACCCCCTTAGAAAGGAGCAGGGACCTTTTTGGCATACTGCGGGGGCTCAAATTGCTACTGGGGTTTTATGATTCGTCCATCAGGTAGATGATTATTCAGGCCTTCCTCTTGTCGAGACTTGATTATGCTAATGTACTCAAGTCAAGTCAAGTCAAAGAGGCTTTATTCGAGTAAAATTCTCATAAAAGCACATACATACATTTATATATTAAAAACCACATTAAATAAAAACCTCATTTTTGATTGACAATCATTAAAAAAGATAAAATACATAATTAATACATTATAAATGCTAAAAAATTACTTAATAACACTGATTGCTGGAAGGGGTGCTTATAGGGGCAAGCTCTTGGCCACAATTCTCTGTCTAATAGACCATGCCCATCCCAGGTACTTGGCAACTGCTATAAGTAGGGGCATAGAAGTGCTGGTGCAAATGATTCTCAGAGCCTCTAGGCTACTGGTAGTACCTAAGTTTCTACACGCTGGGGCTAGCCAAACTCGTCTTGGAGTGACATAAGCCCTACAGGAAAATAAAAAAATGACCTATGCTTTCTTTTGAGGCTCCACATATAGGGCAATCTATATTAGAAGAGCTCCTCCACCTCCCTGTAAGCGATCTAAGAGGGAGCGCACCAGATCTAATTTGGAATAGGAGCTTCCTGTCCCCTGGCGTTGTTATACTATCCCAATAGTCTTCCAGCACAGGATACAATTTGGCTTCCAAGAAGCGGCCCGTCATAGAATCAGCAGCAATTTTTCTCCAATCTCGCAGGGCCACAAAATCCCAATATAGTCCTTTCAATGCTTTTTTACTCGGAAAGACCTCTCCTAAAGGATTCTCCCATTGGGTTTGGAGACCAAGCTCACAGAGCATGGTTCTAAGTTCTTTTAACCATCCTATTCTATTGAAGATATCTGCTTTTATTACAGCTAGGAACCCCTCTGCATAATGATGGATCTCCGGAGTTGTCCTAAGCCGTCTCCAATATAGAACAGGTCGTAGCCTCGACAAATCCCCTACTGCCTTCCTCCCCAAGTCAAGTCTAAGCGGGAGCAATGGGGTACTTTTAGGTAGGCCAGTAACTGCCCTAAAGAACTTGTTTTCCGATTGCTGCATTGAATGTAACTTCCCAAAGCCCCACAGTTCTGCCCCATACAGAGCAGACCCTAGCGCCTTGGCCTCGTAAACTTCCAAAACTGGCTTGATTGGTTTGGTCTTCGATTTTCTATGTTCCACCCCCAGAGTATCAGATATTTGTCTATGTCTTAGTGCCGCCATATCGATGTGCTGTGACCATCTCAAATCATCAGTTATGTAAATGCCGAGATAGGTAAAAGCCTTAACAACCTCTAACAGACAATTGTTCATAAAGATTTTGGGTCTAAAACTACGATGGCAGTTGCAAGTCATTAACTTAGTTTTAGCCACATTGACTGCCAAACCGTGCTCCCCGCAAAATTCATCAAAAAATAAGAGGAGCACGTTGCAAGCCGCTTGGGGTCTTTGACAAAATTAAGGTATCATCGGCGAACATCAAAATTGGAACTTTGATGCCCGCCAAAGAGGGCGCATCTAGACTTACAGACAACATACGAGCAACTATCCCATTAATAAATAGAGAAAAAAGCAAGGGGGCCATCGCACACCCTTGGCGAACTCCCCGTTCTACCGGGAAGTCAGCCGTAACTTCTCCATTCCTACCCCACTGGATTTTGGCAAAATTAGCCTCATGTAACCTCATAACCATGGTTAATAAATCTTCCGGTAAATGGTTTTATATTCAGTACGCGTAAGAAGGGTGACCGAGTATCTAGTCACCCTACCAAATATGAAAGAAGATCTAGACCGAATATATCGTTTCATCCGTACAGGGGATGATCCAGAAAGTATTAGTGATGCCATGTCTCAAAGGAAAGCTGAGATCCAGCGTATGATATTAAAGTTTTTAATTAACTGTCTAATAAGAGAACAAGATTACCCGTCTAAAGATCAGTCCGAAATGAAAATCCTGACAAAGTGGAGTGATAATATAGCCGAGGGTAAACATAATACCATCAGTGCTATGGAGAGTATGTACAAGAGAATCCGTAAGGAAATAATAAAGATACACGAACAACGTAAAGCAGCACAAGTAAGTGAGAAAGAAAGTAACTCTGATACTGAAGAGGTAGAGGACGAGAATACCGCCAGAATAGCGTATGTAGGAAAATCTAGATTTCCAGATCGCCATTTACGCCTAGAACACAAGTCAATTTTCCATCATTCAGCACCAGAACAAGGTTCCCTAGAACAAGTGTTCCAAGCTACCGATCACATTCTGAAATCACGAATCGGTTACAGTGAGTTAAGTACCATGCATGAACAAGAACTAGCCCGATCAGCAGTCCGATGGATTACTGATTCTACCACTTTTCCAGACGAAATAGTGGCACAGATGTTTCTAAAATTGCCCCCAGCCGAGCAGCGACTGGTGGGTATGTATATGATCCAGCACCTCATTACTCTGTATGAGGGTCAACACTCTGATCCAGGTCCGTTACATGATATCCTGAACGAGTTACTCCAGTATAGATGGAGAGGTCTAGGTACCGATCTAATTAGTGTCATTCTAGAACAGCGCCACAAATATAGAACGTTTCTGAACCCGCATTTTGTTCATGTCTCACCCCCAGAAAGTAAACCATTTTACATAGAAAGACAGAACCCGTTACGAGAAGTGCATCCAGTTAAGACCGAGGATGGTGAAATGCAACGAGTGTTTGTTTACACCCCGATTACAAAGATGGAACTCCTTGAAATGAAGAAATTAATTCCCTGTCATGACAAAGATCCAGCAGGGTTCCATAGAGAATTAAAAGACATGCTCCGTATGGGAGAATACACTTACCCAGATATAATTAAAATGTTAAAAGTTCTGTTGCCCGCAGGGGTATATGAAAAGCTTAAGGAAAAAGAATGGGAGGTGGGAGAGAAAAAGATAGATTGGACAGTTCTAGAAGCTGAAGATAAGTCACGTGTACCAGGTACCGGTCTAGGAGAGAAATGTAAAGAATTACCAGAATTATTGATTCAGGTTTTACCCAGATTGTTAACAACGAAAAAGGAAGACTGGGATGCAATCTCAGCCTGTAAACAGAAACAAGACGAAGATATTAGTGATTTCTATTCTAGGTTTGAAAAATGTTTTAGTATCAACAGTGGCCTCAAGACAAGTAGCGAGTCATACCCTCATCTTTTTGTTACTAAATTAGTCGAGAATTCAAGTCCACCAATTAAAAATCGAGTTTTGAAAGTCGAAAGTACCTGGCAAGCTAATACCCCGTCCCAAATGCTCCAGATGCTCCAGTACCACCAGAATAGAATCAGGGAAGAGCAAGAACACGAGAGAAAACGTATGAAAGACACGAAAATGAAAGTGCTAGTTGCACAATCCGTTCCTCAAGACAGTCAGAAGAGGGGTCCGAATCAAGCCAGTCATCCTGCGGCTCCCGTTAAAGGGAACTGCAATTATTGTAAACAGCCAGGTCATTTTATAAACGAGTGTGCAGTTCTGAAACACAACATAGCTACCGGTAAGACTAAAGAAAGACCACGTCCGCCTAGACAAGAACAAGTTTCACAGACTCCTCAGCCACAGAATGCACATCAGACAGTTCCAGCACCGCAGCCTATTGCTGCAACACAGCATGTTACATCGCAGATGTACCAGTATGCACAGTCTGAGTATCCAGAGTACCAGCAGTATTCATGAAACAGCCTAGAGAGGGAGGTAGGCTTGCCTCTCATCGAGATACCTGTAGATCAAGAAGGTCCCTATGTTCACAGTCAAGTATTAGGGAAAGACAGAAAGTTTTTGATTGATACAGGGGCAAGTAGGACCACAATTAGTCATGCCGAAGTTCCAGGGGCTCCGCTCTCAGGCTCAAGAAATGTTTCCCTTGGATTTTCAGGAAAACCTATCGTAAATGAGATTTCAAAGCCAGTTACTCTAGAAGTAGGTCCATTGTCCCGTACTACTGATCTGTTACTTACTAAGTCATGTCCAGAAAATCTATTAGGCATTAAAACACTGAAAGAGTTAGGTGCAGTTATATGTTGTTCCCCAGAGGGAATACGATTGTTCCTACGTGACTTTAAGGGTCACTATGTATTACGAGATTTTGATCCAAGATTGTCTAATGTTCCGCAGCATTTATGGGCGCAAGGTCCAACTGATGTAGGTTACATGCAAATCACACCCTATCGTGTGACTCTCAAACCAGGTGTAGTGTTACCACGAATCAGACAGTACAGATTGCCACCTGAGGCTGTAGCAGCCTTATCCAAAATTATTGACGAGCTCATCGCTCAAGGAGTAGTTGTAGAAACTGACTCCAACGTATGTAATTCTCCGATCATTCCAGTCGTGAAACGTACTGATCCGAATGCACCCCCAGTATATCGATTAGTGATCGACCTACGAGAACTTAATAAATGTATTATTCCTCAGTACCCAGTTGTCCCAGATATCTCTTCCCTATTGACAGCCATTGATTCCGAAGCCACGTTCTTTACAGTAATTGACCTCAAGAACGCATTTTTTAGTGTTCCAATTCATCCAGACAGCCAGTTCCTTTTCGGATTCTGTTTAAATGGAAGGAGCTATATGTTCACACGCGCTCCTCAAGGTTTCACAGAAAGTCCTAGTATTTACAGTCAAGCACTTAAGAGACAACTTGATAATGTTCACATGCCAACTGACACTGCCCTGCTCCAGTATGTCGATGATCTACTGATCACAGCCCGTTCTGAACGTGACTGCGAGCGAGCGTCACTAACGGTTCTGTATTTCCTAGCCGAGATGGGGCACAAGGTGTCCCCTTCGAAGCTTCAATTCTGTGTCCAGCAAGTGGTATACTTAGGACACTTACTGTCCAAGAGGGGTAGGCAGTTGACACCAGACCGTATCCAGTTGATAGCGAGTCTTCCACAGCCCAAGACCCAGAAGGAGGTACGTGCCTTTATCGGCCTTACTTCTTATTGTAGACAATGGATTCCTCAGTATGCATTTCTAGCCAAGCCACTGATACAGTTAACGACACAGGAGACAGCCGTACCGACTGTTCTCCCTTGGACATCTGAACATACACTGAGTTTCAACGAGTTAAAGAAAGCTTTATGCCAAGCTCCAGTTCTAGCCACACCGAACTACAGTAAGCCTTTTACACTTTTCGTTACTGAACGTGAAGGTACAGCATTATCTGTTCTCACACAAGATCAAGCAGGACAATACAAGCCCTGTGCTTATTTTTCTAGCACACTAGATCCAGTCGCCCAGGCTTTGCCTGCGTGCCTCAAGTCAGTTGCAGCCACAGCACTAGCTATTAGGCAAAGTGATTCCATAGTTTTAGGACACTTCTTGACAGTACAAGTTCCACACTCCGTAGAAGTTCTTCTGAACCGAACACAGACTCAGCACTTGACAATTGCACGTCTAACAGGTTATGAATTGACACTGTTCCAGCCACACATAGAAATCAGACGCTGCAACGTCCTGAACCCTGCTACATTGTTACCATCAGCTAATTCGAATCCAGCCACACATGATTGTGTGGAAGTAGTTAACATTACGACAAAACCAAGGCAAGATCTGACAGATATTCCGTTACCAGATCCCGACCTGACACTTTATGTGGACGGTTCATGTATGAGAACTAGTACAGGAGATCTAGTCGCCGCGTATGCAGTGACTACTGACACTGAAGTTATTGAAACACACCGTATTGACACCCTGTCCGCTCAAGCAGCAGAGCTAGTTGCTCTGACACAAGCCTGTATACACGCCAAGAACCTGAAAGTTAATGTTTACACAGATTCACGCTACGCATTTGGAGTCGTACACGACTTCGGAGTGCTCTGGCAGGAGAGAGGTTTCATGACTTCTCATGGAACCAAGATTCAGCATGGTCTCCTTATTCAAGCTCTGTTAGATGCCATACATTTACCGACATCTATCGCTATCATGAAATGCAAAGCACATACGAAAATCACTGACATTATTTCCCAGGGTAATGATCTAGCAGATCGCACAGCCAAGCTTACAGCACAGACTCCAGACATTCAAGTTAACATGACACATACTCCAGATCCGATTACATGCATGACAGTCAAGGACCCTACACAAGATGTCATAGACATACAGTTACATGCTACTCCCGAAGAAATCAAGAAATGGTCCGAACAAGGAGGGGTCCAGACAGACCAAGGATGGTTAACAAAGGGTAGAGCCACATGGTTTCTCCCCGACTCTATGGTTCAAGTCATTATTAATACCGCACATAGTCCAGCACATTTAGGGGAAAAAGCTATGTTAGACAGTATCCAGAACATTTGGTTCAACAAGCATTTACGAGCTGCAGCCAAGCAGAAAGTCCGTACCTGTATGATATGTTGTCAGTTTAATCCAGGTAAAAGTGTCCCGGTGGAACAAGGTGGATTCCAGCCCCCTGACCACCCTTTTGAAGTCCTCCAGATGGATTATATTCAGATGGAGCGATGTCGAGGTTTCAAGTATGTCCTTGTAGTTGTATGCGCTTTGTCCAGGTGGACAGAAGCATATCCAGTCCCAGATTACACAGCCGCGACCACTGCCAAGCAGTTGGTTCGTGAGTTCTTCCCCCGTTATGGACTCCCTAGAGTCGTATATTCTGACAACGGCCAGCCATTCTCATCTGAACTCATGAAGCATGTTTCCCTTTTGTTAGGGTACCAGTGGAAGTTCCATTGTGTACGCCATCCTGAAGCAGCCGGTCTCGTTGAGAGACATAACCAGACTCTGAAAATCCGTATTGCAAAAGTGTGTAAAGAAAAAGGTGTGGACTGGCTAGTAGCTCTACCAGTCGCTTTATTTTATATGCGCATGGTCGCACATTCCAGATCAGGTCTGTCCCCGTATGAGGTCGTTTTCGGCCGCCCCCCCTAACATGTGGGGTACTCCTAGACCCCGAAGTATTACCGATGTTTCAAGTAATATGCTGACAGATTACCTAGCTTCCTTGATGTCTGCCCTCAACTCATGTCGTTCACAGGTTGCCGCCGCATTTCCAGACAATACTGAGGTGGCACCGCATGAAATCGTTCCAGGATCCATGGTGATGGTCCGCAACTTTGACAGATCAAGTCCGCTGGAGCCTCGTTGGAAAGAGCCCCGACAGGTCCTCCTCACCACCCGTACAGCCGTGAAGTTGGAAGGACGCAAAGGCTGGGTGCACCTTTCTCATGTTAAACTTTTTAATGGACTGAAACCCGTCTTAAAGAACATTTCCCAGGATTCAAAGGATTGCCAGAATATTGTTCTCAAGGACTGTCCCGCAAAAGACATTGCTACAACCCCTCCCCTGTTAGAGAAAACTCCGCAGCAGGAGTATAAGTTAAAACTACGGTCTAGTAAATTAAGTCAGTCAGTTTGATTGTCTAAGTCCTCCCCTAGGTGAAACGGTTAGACTGTTTCTGACATGTATAAAATAGACCCCCATAGTGAGAGAGTTAGTCAAAACTCAATCCGATGTATTGTTTTTCTATGTTTTATATTGTTTTTCAGCCTTATGATTTCCTGCACCAGTTATGCATTTTACCTATGTTTCCCAGTTTCACATGTAAATAAGTCTGCTAATGCTACAGCAGAGCACACGTTTAGTGATCTGCCCCCTCATGAACTCTCTTACCGCCTCGCTATGCGTAATAACTCATTTATCCGTATGTTACATTACTCACACCAGACCAGCAATGCCACTAATTGTTGGGTATGTGGTCGACTCCCCCCTTTCCAGACGCCGAAGGGAGTTCTGCCACTCTTTCCTTATCCTTTTTCACATAATGGTTCGTGTGGAGCATGGTCCACGTTAACGTCATCCTCAACAGATATGTCTTTTCTTAACAGTACATGTTTCCCAGACAAGCAAGGTCTCCCTCACCGAACAGGTTTAGATCTAGAAAATGAAGTGTATAATTTAGGTAACTATTCGTCGAATTTTATGGTCCTGAATGTTCAGTCTGATACTACTCCAGACTTACCTGCTATTTCAGTACTACCAGTCAAAGGCGAATTATGTGTCCGAAATAAGGGTTCCGTACATGTAGGACATAGTGATTGTACTACTATTGTCAAGTATAGTGACAGTGGGAAATCTATTTTTAAAGCTTCACGTCATTCTTATTTTATTTGTGGTCAAACCGCATATATTCGTCTGCCCCTCGATTGGGAGGGAACCTGTTACATTGCCTTCCTACTGCCACCAGTTTTTCTAGCCCCATCTGATTATCATAGAAATACACATCTAGTACACGTTAGACATAGAAGGGAGTCCCCAATTGTCGATTATACTGAAACTGCTCTAGAACAGTATACCGATTTCAATAAAGGTTTCTTCTTCTTTATAGGACCTGTCCAGAATAGTAAGTTAATCCGTAGATTAACCAGAACCCTTGAAGCTGTAGTAAATGAGACTGCCTCTGCTCTAGGTAACTTAACTGAAGAGCAATCTGCTATGAGATTTGTAGTTTTGCAAAATCGTCTCGTCCTTGACGTCATACTGGCCGATAGGGGCGGGGCCTGTAGAGTCATCGGATCTAGTTGCTGCATTTTCATTCCAAATAACGCGCCGTCTGTTTATTCAGCTATAACCAGACTCCATAAAATTGCCCATCTGATACACCAAGATCCAGGCACCTGGACATGGTCCGGTTGGTTCTGGAATATAATTTCCGCATGGGGATGGAAAATATTGTCCTTTCTAGGTATTGCAGTAGCGATCATATTCAGCTGCTGCCTCTGTATACAATGTGGCCCTGCGATTTGCGGCATTTGTGCTACCTCTTGTATTCCTAGTCCCAAGCCCCGTTCTAAATCCCGTTCCAAGAGGATTCAAGATGAGCAAATGATACTGTATGAAATGATAGATGGTATCATGAATATTGATGTTTCCTGATGGAAACGTAGTGACAAGGAGGGAATGTGGAAAAGTAAATTTTGCCATGTTCTGTGTCCCTACGTGTCATCCATCATATGTTATGTGTGCATGATTAAATATGCATATGCATTCCCCATGTTTGATTAATGACGCAATTACAGTTGTGTCCCCCTCTAGTATGCCAGTTCCCAGTTCTCGTGAATACTACGAATATCAGGCCTATGTAAAGCTACGTTGCCACGTTTCTCAGTGTGCACGTTATTCCATTATAAAGTCCCCGTTTCTAGGCCTCAAAAGGGCCCGGACACCAGATTCAGCTCCTGTCTCCTGAAGCCTCGCTGAGGAGGGATACAGCCCCCACCTGTATCCTCGACCCTTCACTTACTTCTTGCCTCGCAGTGCCCGGCCCAGCCTGGCTCAGTCTCTGAGTCTGCCAAGAGTATGTTATGAGTCCAGTTATCAGTTCAGTCCTCCTTCTCTGCATTCCTAAGCTACTGAACTGCATCAATAGTTTCCGTCATTGTCTAGCCTTCACGTCTCCACGTTAGAGAAATACTGCATTTAATGGTCATTTAATATTCTTCATCACGCACTACATGTAGAATAATGCATGGTCCAGTCTTAGAATCAAGTTAGCCTTTCCCCTCCTAACTTCTAGTTTATATCAACATGTTCTCTAAACATCAGATACTAGATACTGTTTAGGTACATGTCGCCCTGACTCTCCAGACTTCAGTCTCTGCTCCTAGCACAGAGTTCATAGCCCCCAGCTTCTCCTAGTGATACGTCATTGCCAGTTTGCGCGCACCATCAGGTTAGAGGTCCCGGCTCCTTAGGTAGCCCCCTCCATGGTTTCCGCCCCATTCATGACATATCCTGTTACGTCTGCACCACATGTCTATGTATACGCCCAGTTACACCTACTTTCGCCCTTATCTTTCGCGACTGCTACGCGTCACACCTATTGCTCCACCCACTGCTACGCCCACTGCAATGTAATGCTATGTGTTTGCGTTATGTATATATGCTCATGTATTGTTATTGAAAGTCAGCGCGCTCATCCCAGATCGAGCCCCAGCAGCTGCTGGGCCCTGTCATCCTATTCCTATGCAGGTTGTCCTGTTCCTGTCCTTATGCTGTATTAAACCTGCAAAACTCCTACTACCTCGAATCTTGACTCTTATTTATTGAGCTATCTGTTATGATATATGTCTAGTCAAAAATAGGGTATTATTTATTTATTTACCACAGAACCTGCTCCACCACTAGTGCTATCCGTCGGCTACACTGGCTACCTGTGGCTAGACATGTAGAGTTTAAGTCCCTCTGCATTGCATTTAAAATTCAGAATTTCTCCTCTCCAGACATTCTGGCTGACTTGCTCTCACCCTATTCACCCTCTCCTCAACTCCATTCGATGGGACAACATCTAGCGGTTGTTCCCAAGGTGAGGAGGGTACGGGTGGGCGGGTGCTCCTTCCGCACATTGGCAGCCAAACTTTGGATCACTCTGCCAATATTCATCCTCAGCATGACATTTTGCAAGGCAACCAAAAAGCACCTTCCTTCCGCCATAGAATTTGTCTCCTGTCAGCAGCCCTCCATTTTTCTACTATCAGCGCTGGGATGCCCCTTTGCCGGGGCAGCTGTGCACTCTATAAAATAGTATAACAATAACATAACTTGCCATGAGGCATACTCCTCTGCTTTCTTTATTTCCTTGGCAGTGATGTCATTGTAGTGACCATGAAGCCCAACTACAGGGTCCATTTCCCAAAACCCCCTCCAGGTTTATACATAATGGGATGACCCATCCCAATATTACATACTATAACTACAAAAGAGCCACAACTTTTAGAGAAAGTTCTCCCTTTCTGACAATCAGCTACTTGGGACATTGCATGACATTGCAGAAACAGGCACTGATCTCTTCAAAGTCATAACAAATTATAGGAAGTCAGATAATTTTCTATTAGAGATTAAACTTATCAACAGCGTCTCATCATTCCATCTATACAGATTTGACCAGTGTGCAATCAGAGGTGAACAGCTCTGAAATTCCCACCATTAAATGCATGGTCTTGCAACTTGGTATTTTTCACTTGACTGCTAAGCCTTTTCTCCCAACTAAGCGGCCAATTAAATCCCATTTGGAAGGGCACCTAATCGGATTCGGGCTTGCTGAATCCGATTCGGAACTCTTGTTGCCGACCGAATCATACCCAGTTCCAAATGACCGATTACGATACCTGGAAAACCATTCCGGCTGTCCAAATCAGTTCCGTAGGGCATTTGTACAGAACTTGCCTTTTGGAGCCAATTGGTACAGCTCTATGGACAAGGATTTTGAGCGAGCGAATACGATGACAGATTTGGACAGCCTTTCCGATTCGGTTTGCCCAGAACAAAATGTCTGTCGGAATCAGTCTTTGGGGGCCAGTAGCAGGCCCCCTCCACCGGTGCCCTCCGAATCGGGCAAATGTGAGTTGTTACTCCAGCCCACATGCCGCACAGACATAAAGCCAAAAGCTCTAGGCAATTAACCTTCTCTGAGGTTGTGGCTGGGAGAGGGAGGGGCACAACACAGACCTGCTCTACAAGAGACCGTGGTGGCAACTCTGGAGATTGTGTCAGCAAAGTCAGCAGTGTCAGATGGCCCTCTAACTATGTTATTGAAGAAATTGGAGGAGATGAAAGTGTCCATCAGCACAGTGAATGCCATGGTTTTGACCACTTCAGCAGAAGTACAATCTCTAAATGGTGACATTAGAACTCCAGCTTCCAGATTAGGATATCTGGAGTTGAACAGAGAATGGCAAAATGGTCCAGATGGGGCACAATACCTGAATCGGGCCTGACATCTGGGAGCTTTACCGGAGAATGATAGACCTGGAAGACCAGAGCTGCCCGAATAACATCTGAATCTCTTGGATTCTGGATGGTAAAAAAAAGGGATGCCATGCATGGGTCCCTTGGACAGCTGCTCCACACCCTGTTTTCGATGACATTTGATCCGCTCTTGGAATTTCATAGAGCTCACAAGGAAAGAGTCAGACCCAACAGTGCCCCCGCCAGATCATCCCATGCAAATACTCGCCTATTGCCTTAGACATCAACAGATCCATCAGATTCTGTAAGCGGCCAAACAGTATGTGCCATCTCTGTAGGACAACAGTTAGATTCTCTTCAAATCGGACTTCTCCTATGAAACAAATTAAACCCGAAAATGTGTTCTGGCTTTCCGGCATCACCTCCAGAAGAGAAGGGTGAAATAAGGACTGTTGGAGGCAGCAAAAATGCTGATCACCTTTGAGGGTCAGACACAGGAATATGTTGACCAGAAGAGTTGAAAATGCTGCTGGAAATCAAGGAGGATGCTGGGATTGACATGTCAACATCAGAGCTGCCCCACACAGCTCAAGAGGGGACAGAGTGGATAGGAATGGCGACATCTCGGAGGAATGCAGACATCTGGGGGAGGTGACAAGAAAGTGGGGAAAGGATCCGAACACATTGCGCTCAGAGGAAAAATTATTTCCAATGCAATCTTTCCCATCCAAGACATTTACCACGTGTTCACTACAACGCATTAATCTTTGCCATGCATATCATTGTCACGCATATACCTTTACCATGCATGTCATTACCATGTATTAGTTACCAGCCATCATAGGTATAAACACTGACCAAGCATGCCTTTACCACCCATTTTTGGATAAGTATATAAGTAAGTGTATGATATATTTATTGATAGAATAATAATATTTATTTCAAACCTGAGTATTAATAATTAAAATATTTATTATGTATGATTTTAAAAATATTTTTGGGGATCGTAACACTAACCTTTATTGACAGATGCAAGGGATATAGTAGTATTGGGTGGGGGAGTGCATTAATACTCAGTTATTAATTTGAACACCTAAGTAATAATGTTGGAACATTATAATACATATTATTTAATCGTAATACTATTTATATGAAAAAGATTTTGGATAGTAACCCAAACCTTTAGGGACGAGAGGCAAAGAAAATAGGGGTATTGAGTGTGGAACTGAATTAATGCCCAGATGTTAATTTTAATACCCATGTATTAATGTTTAAACATTATATTATATGATATTATATTATTCTATTATTTATTTAAAACCAATTTTGGATGTAATATAAACCTTTAGGGATGGGATGCAAATCAAATTTGAGGTATTGGGTGGGGAACTGAATATATACATATTTATTAATACTAATACATGAGAGGTAATGTTTAAATATTATAATACAACATATTTAATTATAATACTATTAAAAAAAATGTAGGACTGTAACACAAACATTTAGGGATGGGATTCAAGGGACATAGGAGTACAGGGCGGGGGAGTGATTTAATACTCAAGTATTAATTGTAATGCCTGAGTATTGATGTTTGACCATTACAATATATGATGTTTAATTATTCTATTTATTTATTTTTTGTAGGCCTGTAACACCGACCTTTTGGGATGGGATGTTGAGGAAATAGGGATATTGGGTGGGGGGGTGTTAATACTCAGGTATTAATTTTAACCCCTGAGTATTCATTTTTACACATTAATTAACTATTTATTTACTGTCATAGGTAATTATAAAATGAGTGGAATCGATTTGTAAGTTATATCAAATATTTTTCAATTAAACAACAATTTAAAAAAAGACAAAAGTGAAAACATTTTTGTTAATTTTGATGTAAATATTTATGAATACATTACATAAAAATGTGCAAAACATTTTCATTAACTAGTTCAAAACATGTTTAATATTTCTTAGTAGTGCATATTTTCATACAATACATGACATATATTTTTATCATTTTTAAAGCATTTTCCCATGCTTTCCTGTTGACCATAATGGGGAAAATTGTCCTTTCGTTCCTTTGAGGCTTGAAGTATGTGGTTTTGCGTCTGTTTTTACGGTCACGGCAGTGTCTTGGTCAGGATCTGATGCAAGGAAGAGCTGCTAAGAACAATTTACTTTACCTTTTTTTAATGTATGGGTGGCTAAGTTTATTGTAAGGAGAGGGGGGAGGTAGGTAGTTTATGCAGTATAAAATTGCATTTTATTGTTCCTTTAACCACATTTACATTCTCATGCAGTTTGTTTGTATGCTCAAGTTGGAACAGTTGTTTTTTTTCAAAGGAGGCTGCGCTTTGGTGGAGAAACACTAAGGAAGCGGGACTGCAAGTCCCAGGGGCAAGAGTACCGCCCGCACCTGTGACTGCTTTCGTCAAGGACACCTATTTAGTACATCGTCTTCCCGGCTTCGCGGGACGCACGCAGACGTGCGCCGGGCTAAGCCCGGGCCAAGGGCGGGCCCGTTTGAGCCCGTTGGAGACCGGAGGAGGCCGGGCAGGGCCCCCCTCTAACTCCCTCAGCATCACAATGTCAGCCCTGCTGTTTAACTTCTCTGTCAATTGTTGATGAGTGGTGCGATATTTGGTACCAATTCATATTGCAATACTCTGCCTATGATGTCTGTACGCGAAGGGAAGGGGAAGAAAACCGTGATGGGCGGGAGCGTTTCTGGGACACTGAACCAGTACATAACTAGAGCTACGTCAGTGTTAGTGCACGAAATTGCACTAACTGAGCGTCGCCTTTCATTGGACCCGGCATATAATAAACGCTCATCCTTGGGGGGCTTGATGTCGGTGCACTCACCCGAGCAGCACTTCTCCGTAGATATTGACCCTAGGGATCTGGGTCAAGGTAGCAGTCAAGTCCCCCAGGAATTAGTGAACACATCTTTGGTTCGGGAGCCCTGTTCTATTGTCCCACCTATGGATTTACCCCTGCTAGACATTGATAGCGGCACTGCTACTCGTGCCTCCACAGGGTCCGCACCTAAAACCTTGCCCCACGTAGCGGACCATGCATTGGGATTTGCCTCCAAGCGGAAGCGAGGAGGGGGCGCACAGAGGGGAAAAAACCCTAAGATCCCCAAAATTAACAAGAATGGCGAGTTGGCCACAACAGCTCCGACAAGCACAGAAGTCCCTCGAGCAATTACTCCTTTATCAAGTACTTCGTCCATGGTTTCTGCTGATTGCACCTTGCCTCTGGTTAAAGAGGGATCTTGGACTAAAGTAGGAGCCCTCATTACGTCATCAATGCAGCCTCTCTTTGAGAGGTTGTTATTAATTGAGGACAGAATGGTAAAATTCGAACAGTTGGCTGTAACTAATTTTGATTATATAAAGAGTAGTTTGGGGAAGAGTGCTCAGCCAAATGAAGTGGTAACGAATGTAATTCGAGATTCGCTAGTCTCCAATTCCCCCATTGCTAACCCCAACTATATCTAACATAGTGGATGTCCCTTCATGTGGGAGTTATGTAGCCGGATCTACCACCTATAGCAGTGCAGTGGTTCATCAAAGAATAGGCTGTCCCCAGGGTGTGCGGAGCAACAATCCATGGGAAGGGGTCTGGCCCAAAAATCACTTGGAAGATCCAAGGAAAGTTCTAATACCAGTGAATCTAAGCATATCCTTCCATGCATTGATTTACCCCCTGATTCTTCTCCATATGTTGTCGTACTGTCTGGGGTGCCTGAATTAGGCAAAGACAACGTAGAATCCTATACGGATTTAAAAAATAAGTCCATTCATTGGCTGAATAACAATAGACCCCTCCCACCGAATGTGCATAGTGAAATCTTGTTTGCCTGTAGAGTAAGCTGGGTGGGCCACAGAGTGAAAGATATAGTGGGCTATTGTATAGTGCTTAACTTTAGAGATAGACGGATACGATATCTGTGATTGGATCTTATCAAAGGACGAGAACTAGTATCCACACTTTCGATCTAAGTTACTTTTACTTGTATAAGAGTATTTTGGGAGTGGAAGCTGAGGTACTAAACCAACAGGTTATGCTAAGAAATGAGCTGGTGAACCAGTAGATTAACAAAACAGCTAAAGATAGCGATCATGAGGAGGCGGGGAAAACCTTTGTTGATTTCAAGAATGATTCTCTAATAACTAGTGAGGTGGCATTAAATTCCCTAATATTAGGGACAGTTGATAACAATTATGAAGTCCTAGAAGTTATAAATAGAGGAGAGTTGAAGGTGGCCCCCGAGAGTGAGATGGAAGGGAGACCACATGGCCCTAGGATCCTGTCATGGAATATTGCGGGCCTAATGGCCAGATTGGATCTCCCCGATTGGGGTGATTTTATAGACTCCCACGAGATCTGCCTATTTCAAGAAACTTGGGCATTAAGATCACAATATAGAGTAGGTTTTGTAGCATACTGTGAAGCAACGGTGAAGGGTCCAAGGGGTAGACCTTCGGGGGTCTGTGCATCTGGGTGGGCACCCATTTGGGTTGTAGGGTGAAGAGGATAGAAACTCATTCACCTTATATTTTATGTATCCTTCTCTGCCATAGAAACCTCCCAAAGTTGGCCATTATCAATGTCTATTCTCGCCCAGTAAAGTACGGGCAGACATCCTCGATGCTAGATTGTTTAGCATCTCTTCTAACTTTACTGTCTGGGAAAGAGTATTTCCTAATTGGCGGGGATTTCAATTGTCATTTTGAACCCCTTAACGGCCTACCAACTTCCATTACTAGTGATGAGGATTCAACTTGGTCAATCCCTGCGTCTAACGCATACCCGATAAGGGGGTGGTCCCCATTTGTATTGCAACTAACCTCTCTTACCCTCACTTATTTGTTGAGGGCATGCAATGGTCGGTTCCCTGACGACAATTCTGGGAACTTTACTTTTGAAAGAAATGGCCAGGCAACAATAATTGACTATATTTTGATGAATGTTGAAATCTGGCATAAGGTTGTGACGTTTCTTGTCTACCCCCGCGAGGAAAGCGACCATAACCCGCTGGTCGTAACCTTAGATAGTTATTTAGCAGAAGTAGGGCAAGGCCTGGATGACCCACCACCAGACAATATAATCATGGTTGAAGGAGGGAGAAGAATTCGCTGGGGCTCAATAGTCCAATCTCCAGAAGCAATGTCGAATATGTATACTTGTATCATTCCTCTGTTAGAAAAGGCAAGTTGCGTCCCTGGAAGTAGCGCTAATCTAGAACCTGATAAAGACTTAGATAAAATCCACCTGGACTTGGTTGCAAGCCTGGTGTTTTTTTTTATAGTAGTAAGCCAAACAAGGGTAACCATCGCAGAGAAAAAACACCCTGGTACAACAGTTCATGTAGGGATGCAAAGTTTCTGAAAGAGGGGTAGCACGATAACTCCTCAACTAAATCACCAAAGGCACTTTTCATTGGAACCTTTTTTTTGTTTTCTTTTTACTGTGATCAAAATTTAGGAAGCAAATAGTTAAACAGGCCCTGTTGTTAAGCCTTAAGGGGGGGATGGCAAGCAAATAAGGGAAGCAAGGGCGTTTTTAAAAATCTTTTTGCAGCGAAATCTGAATGGGAAATGGAAAGATGGCAGGTTATCAAGAATGCCTTGGACCATAAAGATATAAAAGGCTTTTAGAATCTAGTTAACACTGGAAAAATCAAGGGTAGGACTACCATCGAGCCAAATATTAGTGAGGAAGCCTGGCGTGTCCATTTTAAAGACTTATATTTAAGCCCACATAATGGAACTAGTGAGATAGGGATGTCAGATTGCACTCAAACCATTGAATTCCCCGAAGACATACTTCCTGGAGTTGGATAGAATCCCCGGGGACCTGTACAGAAATGAACAGGTAGTTTGGGCCACATACCTCCAAGCACTATTTAATGCTATTCTTTATGGCATGCCACCCCCCACGTAGGCTAGGGCATAGATAATATAAAAAAGGGTCCCCCATTGATCCAGCGAACTATAGGCCAATTTGCCTTATCGACGTAACACAATAGATCTTCGCTAGAATGTTACTTGGAAGACTCCAGGAATGGATGGAAGACCTCAATATTTTAACTCCCTTACAAGCAGGGTTCAGACACAACACCTCCACCATAGATCAGTTGTTTAGGCTCCAATTGATCTATCAGAAACATATAGTTCTGGAGGGTGGTAGTCTGTAATTACATTCGTGGATCTTAAATCTGCGTTTGACACGGTAGATCGTGACCAGCTGTGGGGTATTTTGTTGGATATGGGAGTGCCACCATACCTTTGTCACCCCAAAACTAGCTAGCCGCAAATTTCCTGCTCTAATGTTTGCGGATGACACCCTGCTCCTCTCAAAATCACCAATGGGGGTGCAGCATGTCTTAGAGGAATTTAGCCTGTTTTGTAAAAAGAGGAATTTGGAAGTAAATATTAAGAAAACAAAATATATGGTCTTCCATGCTGATTCCACAAATTGTCCGCACATGATAATGAATGCTAAACCTTTGGAAAGGGTCCCTATTTTTGATTATTTGGGTCTCACGTTAGATGACAAAATGGGGTGGGGACCCCAAATTAATAAAGCTAACCTAAAGCTAATTCAGGCCATTGGAGGGATCTTAAAAGTTCATAAGGGCTGTGCCCTAAAGGCCATAAGCCCGCTTGTAGAAATCTACAAGGTTCAGGCAAGGGGGGCAAGTATGTATGGGGCCGAACTGTGGGGACATAGCTCAGCCAATTACCTTACTGCAACAGAAAACCATTTCATGAGACAAATCGTGTGTTTGCCTAAAAGTACCCCCTTAACACCACTATGGATGGATCTGGGTATTCTTCTCATTGCCGATCTAATCGCTTCACGTCCGCTGCTCTACTGGCGATGGCTGTGGAGTACGCCAGAGTTAGGACACTATAGGGAGGAACTAAAGGTTGTAATGTCTACTCTGGGGGCGAGCAACATCCTGTGGCTGTACTTTTTTTAGGGATTCATTTCGTGCATTAGGGAGGGAGGACTTATGGTTGGCACAGGAGGAGTCATGCTTATCCATCTCTAATAAATCTTTGGCAAGTGCACTGAAGGACTATAAACTATCATGTATCTTACAGGCAGTTAATCCTTCTAGTCTAACTCATGGGTTCCTGGACATAAAATACCATTATAAAATGGAGCTGGTGTTGGATTCCATACAACCACCAACAGCAAAGAAATTGTTCCTGCAATTTAGATATGGGATGCTCCCGCTTCATGCGATAACTAACAAGTGGGCGGGCGCCACCATCTCTCTCTGCCCAGGGTGCCTAGCTGAGGAAGACTCTGAAACCCACGTGTTGTTCTTCTGCTTGGCATATAAGTGGGCTAGGTCAAAATGGGTTATTCAACTCTGTAGAAATCTGGGCATCAGAAACTACAAAGAATTCTACAGGGTTCTAAAAGCTGACACCAACCCGGTTTTTGTTGTTGCAATTTCCAAATTCCTATTTGCTATGGGGTGTAAGCAAAGGAGAATTAGCAAAACCCGCTCCTATCTGACTATCATTGTGATTCGGGCTTTTGCAAAAACCTAGGTTGTAAGCGTAGGTATCTGTCGTTAGATTGATGTCAGAATTAGCAACACTCGCTCCTAATTGACTATACTGTGACCTTGGTTTTGATAAAAACATAGACTGTGAACCTTCTTTTTAGCATTTTTAGTTTAAATTATATTTTTAATGATTGTTTTTAATCAATTACATTTCCCATAGTGAATGAATGAATGAATGTGAGACTTTTAGAGCACAGAGTTAGCCCAAGGGCATCACGGCGCTAGTGATGATAGTGATGAATATCAATTATTTTCCTTTACAATTTTTTATTTCCTTGCTTCCCAATGGGCGAATACTGCTGCTTTGTATGTTGGTACCACCTTATTACATAGTGCCCTCTATGATACTGTACTTTTTATATGAATTTTAAGAGGATGTTAGTTTGTATGTGCTTTTATGGCTGTAACAGCCGAAAAAACGTTTTCATGAATGAATCAATATTGGTTATTACTTTTTTAAACCTATTTGAAATAAAATCAATATTTTACATATTTGACCACTTCTTTGCTGAAGAAACTCAGGATCCATGCATTAATTACAATTATATGTTATTCTGGGAATTTCGTTTTGGTGATTGGATGCACTTTCTGCAAATTAAAAAAAATATATTTCTGGGATTGCTTTAATTTTTTTACTTTTTGTGGATTATTGGAGTGTTTATTTTACCCAAAAATATTTTTGGGAGCTGGCCTTTCCTTTGGATATTGGATTCCCTCTTTGAATTATTGGAGTAGTGAAAAATGTCGGTGACAGGTTGCACGAAATATTACCAAAAGTTGAAGAAAGAAGGCAACTACAGGTAGAAACCCCAAGTATTCCTTGTATTTATTAAAAAAAAAATCACAATTTAATTATAGATTGTGGTTCAAACAGACAGGTAATTCAACAGGTTGTTAGTATATGCAACATTGTCCAGGCAGTCTGAATTTCCCGTCAATGTAAATTGATGGATTTTTGCTAATAGTCTCTCAGACATTTCTTTATTTTTTTTAAACACAACAATTCAGACTTCCTGGAAATGATTGCGCCATTCTTATTTATTGGAAATGTTGTTCTTTCTTAAAACGCTCCAAGAAATGATAAAGGTTAGGATGAGATCTTTCAAATGGTCTGTTAAATGAATTGTGCCATTCCACTATGGTTTGTTTGTCTTTGCACCTCCGTCTAAGCAGGTGGAGTAACAGTTCCTTGGCTTCCTCCTCTGATTCAACCTGCTTAGATGGCCAAACTACGTGTCCTTGGAGTAATTTAGGAGTGGGTCCATTTATTAACAGTTTTGTGTAAAATATTCAGATTCTGTAATTGATATGTAGAACTCATCCACACACACAGGAGGTACAACGCACACAGCTGTCAGCATTTTAAACTCATACTGTAGTTCACTGGTTGACATACAATCCTCAGCTGAGAATTTTTTTAATTTTTTGCCATTATGCCTGGGAAAAGTGAAAAAAACATCCTTGAATTTGGTTGTCAGGGTACATTTTAGTAATAGCATTTATCATTTGTAATTCAAAGTCAAATAATTTTCCTAGGACTTTTATTCACAGTTTTGATTAATACTGATAAAAATCAGTGTATGTGGAGAACTGCTCGTCAGGGAGCAAGCTGTAAACTATTCGGACAGTTGTGTGGTTTACGTTAGTACTAATTTTTTTAATTTGGGTGAATGGATATCGTGCTGATTTAAAAGTCCCTACCATCATCTACATTTCACTATTATCAAGGGTTACCAAGTTATGGGTTGTGCTAAATTTTAGTACTTTTGAGAGGGTTTTTGTTGTCATACAGGAGGAAAGGCTAATTAGTATATGAAAATGTTAGCTAAGGGGGAATGTTCATTTCAGAATAGGCTTGTGATGTAGCTCTTTGGAGATTACTTTCCTTTTTTTTCCTCTGAACCACTCTCTTTTCAAGTGGGTATTGTGTGCATATTACTAGCTATATGCATAGGCATGTTTTAGGATACCTCCCTCAAAACTGAGAGACAGGGTCCATTGGAGGTTGTTGCTAGCAGTATTATGTGCTGAACATTTTCTGGCACTTCAATTTCCATTGCACAGGCAGAGTGGTTATCCTTGGTGGTCCTTTCCACAGTGCCACCCTAAGTAACTGCTCTGTCTTTCCAATGGGATGAAAAATACTGCACACATCCAATTACTCGTGGGCTCAGTTAACATCTCCTTACAACAACGATAGCAACTATATATGAGCAACCTATTTTCTCTACGGGGCTGCACATAGATTGTCTGGTTTCTGCTTGTCATGGTTCAGTGATCTGTAGAAATATAAGATAAAAGAGAGGTTTGTGAATGCTATTGTCTAAAACTGTGTTTTATTTTGTTTGTTCACAATGTTCCTGTGAAAAATGAGAGAATTGTAAGTAGTATTCTTTGTAACCTGCAGAATGAAAGTTGTTAGATTTGGTTATTAATTGCTTTTAACAGAATATTTACCTGAAAACTTTTTGCCCTTTTCAAATCTGGTTTTTGAAGGTCTGGTGAACTTTCTTTAGGTTTTAGGTGTGACAGGATCTTTGCTTTGTTGATTTTCTTGTTTAAAGTTTAAGAAACAAATTGGTGACCTTATAATTTTTTGTGTTGTTATGGCTTTGTAATCATTTAATATTATAATATATAACTATAGGTTAACACACCTGTGTTTTGTAGTATTTTATGCAAAGTTGAAAGCTGGATTTCCAATTGTTTTCTGCTATTGGATTATCCAATTTCATTTTTGATTTTAACATCTGTGGAAATAAAAATGAGATAAGAATTTGGTGGAGTTACCTTAGTGATTTTGACCCCAGTCACTGTCCAGCACCTACCCTGAGGTAAGTACTTGGAGAGGAGTTATAATAGTATTTTTGCTCCCCAGTCACTGCCCAGCACCTTCTCTGTGGTAAGTACCCAGCAAAGTTAGAATAGTAATTTTTCCCCAGTCACTGTCCAGCACCTTCCCTGAGGTCAGTGCACAGTGGTGTCAGAATAATAATTGTCCCCCCAGTCACTGTCCAGCACCTTCCCTGTGGTAAGTACCCAGTGGAGTTACAATAACAATTTTTTGACTCCTAGCCACTGTCAAGTATTTTCTCTGAGGTAAGTACCAGGCTGAGTTAGAATAGTAATTTTGCCCCCCAAGCTTCTGTCCAGCAACTTCCCTCAGGAAAGTACCCAGCAGAGTAGGGGTCACTGTACAGCATCTTTCCTGAGGTAAGTACTCAGCGGAGTTATAATAGTAATATTTATCCCCAGTCAGTCACTGTCCAGGACCTTCCCTGAGATAAGAAACCAGCGGAGTAAGAATAGGAATTTTGCCACCCAATCACTGTTCAACACCTAACCTGCGGTAAGTCCGTGATGGTGTTAGAATAGTAATTTTGCCCCCAGTTACTGTCCAGCACCTTCCCTGATGTAAGTACCTGGCAGAATAAGAATAGTAATTTTGACCCTTAGTCATTGTGCAATACCTTTCCTGAGGCATGCCCCTGGCGGAGTTAGAATAGTAATTTTCCACTCACTCACTGTCCGTCACCTTCCGTGAGGTAAGTAAGTGGCGGGGTTAGAATAGTATTTTGCCCCCCAGTCACTGTCCAGGATGACATTGGAGTTGGCAATAGATTTTTTTAACTACTATTTTAATCATTATCTTTAAAATATGTTTTATTTTACCTTCAGGTTGTGTACAATTAGTAATGGAACTTGAAAAGTCCACTGTAGTATGTTTTCACATAGTCTGTAAATTCTTAGATTGTTTCCAACTTGTTTTGGCTCTCTCTCTCCTTCTTTCAATAGTGTGTGTGGTCACGATAGAAGTGAGTGTACCGCTGAGCACAAAGTGGTGGACGGCTGAATCTTTGAGTTTTTTTGGAGGTATTCCATAATTCACAGCAACATATGTTTTGGAATGTAGTTTTTTAATGTGGTTTACAAGTTGACTGAATGTATACTTAATGTGTTTGGTGTACAAAATGCTTTTTTGACCTTCTTCACATATCACAACAGCCATCGTGTTTGAGGAAAAGCCACATATATATGCTTAAAATAAAGGAAGTAATTCTGTGTACATGTAAGAAATATAAATGCATTCTTGACATGATTTTTAAAATATTTATTACATGTAGAAAACCTGTATAAAAATGTTACTGGGCTGACTTGTTTTTCGTATTGTTTTGTCCTTTATTAAAAATAATGTTTGCTTAAACAACAATACTAATTTTTAAAATAAACAAAAAAATGGTATTGTAACAGTATGCGTGGTAATGGTATGCATGATGACGGTACTTATAATGTGTCTCTATGTATGTTCCTGGTAATGGCATGCGTGGTAAATACGTGTGTGGTAGTGGTAGAAGCATTGTAAAAACTGTGTTGTAAAGGCATGCATGGTTTTTGGCATGTGTTATTCCATCATACATTTGTGCAGAGACTCTCAGAGATAAATCTTGCACTCCACTCAACTCAAGTTATAGATTGAGGTCCCTCATAAGGTCGATGCTGCATGTTTTTGGAGTTCGAGATGGACAAGGGCCTCTTTGAGGGTTCTGGGGGTAGCTCTCCTGGGACCTACACTTTTATTGATTCACATTTTTTTTAGAGTTTTATATAGCCTGAACTAGACCTGAAGATATCAGTGTGCTTTACATGAGCACCAGTTTTGTTACACAAGGACACATTCTTTTTTGTTTTTTTTGTTGGGCACATTATATGTGATCTCAGGTCTTAGATTCTAGTTAGTCTTTCTGAGGGTTAAGGGCAGGTATGCCATTGGTAGGGCAGCACTAAAGGAGGTTTGGATAGGAGTTGGGCTATTGGGGAGCTGGCAACTGTTCTGCCGCCTTCTTCCCCCTTGTGGGGGGATCTGACAACCTAGTATACAGAGGTTTGCATTCACCCCGAGGTAATCGCTTGGAGTGGAGAGGTGGCACCATGCTGAGACTCTGATGTAGCAGGGTTTCCGTTCTCCCACAGAACTGTGCATAGAGATTTGGAACCTCGGTGAATTAGGGTGACCCAAAACTCACCTCAGTACCCAAAACCCCTTACCAGGCTAGCTACAGTGTCTCATTGGTCATAACAAACTCCCAATGTTTAGACAAACCAGAACATGAACTTACAATACCTCAGGTCACGTGGAACACATGAACACTCTTTCGTTATACAATCATTTCAAACCAGAACGTGGAGTAAATGAGGACACGTGCACATTTGAAATATTTATTTACTAATGCCGTTTTCTCAAACGCAGTATCTTAGATAATACAAGGAAACATATTATCAGAAGCAAAGTTATCAGCATAGTTACTAGTCCATAGAAAGCAAAAGGTGACAGCATGTTAACATGCTGTAATGAATAAGGGTTAACAACACCTATTTCTCACCCTCCCTAACTAGCATATTATATTAATATCTAAGAAGGTCTCTTTGGGTTTTAGCAGGGCGGGCCCATACCTCAAGATCCTAGTATGAAGAGATCACATCTGCTTCCACCAGCTCTCTCTGCATGCGAACCGCATCAAGTGTGTGTCTGTGTTCTAAGCAAAGCAATATAAAACCCGCCTAAAGCCCAAATTTGGCAGAAGCTGCACTTATGTTATGTCTATGAAGGTGCGGAGATCAGACCTCATAACAATTCTGTATCGTGTTATTCTTGAAGCTTCAGCACTCTCTGTATAGACATAGTTTATTAAGCAAAGCTGATATCAGAGCAATAACATATTATTCTCATGTAAACCACAACGGACTTCTAGGTTGAAAGCTAAATCAACAATTAAGTGTCGTGTGCAGAAGCAGCAAAAGGAAAAATGGCGTTTAAACATTTAATAAGCCTATGCTAACCTAACACATTATGAAGATAAACAGTAGCTATATGACACCCCCCATGATCCGAGCACGGACAAGATAAGATAAGATAAGATAAGATAAGGGCAACTTCATGAAAGCAGAGTTCAAGAACGATGAACAATGTTATAATCTTAATAATTGATGGAAAAAACTACATGAACCAAATCAAAAATTCAAAATGTCAATACTGTGTTCAACAGCACTCAAGTCAATAGGTCTGGGAGGTGAAAACATGCAAAGAAAAAGGTGGCATCATCATAAACCAAGAAAGTTTTTAAGGCAAGACCGAATATGGAAAATATGCAGCAACAGCCTCCAACATGAAATCACCGTCTTCATCCGAAAACAGTTCAGCCATCCAATTCAAAAGTGGGAAAGAACATACGTGCTCTTCTAGTACCGGAGCCTCTATCACCATCAGAGGACAACTCGGTGGGTTTTCAAGAAAGCTCTGTGCCAAGAAATCTTTCGCTGCTGCGAGTATGTTCCAAGGACCCATTAGTCCATGCATCAATGCCAAGGCCATAATCCTATCGCCAGAACAAATCAACTCGTGAGTCACGACGGGACACATCAGCTGATTAAAATCGACGTCAGGAGAAACCGTCTTGCAGAGACACAAATCAATGGCCCAGTCAAAATCACAGCTCAGGCAATGAAATACAGGCTGGACACAGGTGAAATAGGAAAATCGAAACGATAATCCAAACGCCGTGCTTAAAGTCGCAAGCGGCAGTGTGTCATAATATTCAAGCATCCTGTTGCGAAACAGTGCCAGGAGGGGCTGCGCGGCTTCTTGCACATGAAGGGCATCCATATTTAAAGAAACAAAAAATCACTAAAACGCCTGCCGCTAGTGCCAGTAAAACCGGGAATCCACCAAACAGTCTTGAAAAAATGGAATGAAAGAAAGCAGGAATGACTCCAAATATTTTCTCAAAAGAAGTCACGAGACCACTGCTAACTATTTTAAAAAAGTGCGCCAGCCCCGTCGTCAAGGAAGCGTTAAAGATAGAATGAACCAGTTCGCTGAAATGCAACGGTAAATCAGTATTTAAAAGGGCCTGAACCTCAGTACGGGTGTTAGCTATGTGAAGCACGAATGTTTCTCGAGCCGAACTCAAGGCCACTTCTTTTTGGGACAATAGAGCTCTTATTCTGCTCATGCCATTGAACTCCGCTTTCAAGGTTGGGATGCGCGGCCAGATGGAAACATCCCCGTTCCCATGCGTGGGTGGGTACAGTACATTTTTGCAGCAAACTACACGTTCAGTTACTGTCACCAGATAAGCAACACCTTTAATTAACCCGCAACAATCTTCATTATTTAAAAGTAAATAACTTCCGTTCCCCAGTAAGGTAAAAGTCGGGATGATTGCCGGAACCGGAGTCCCTTTTAAAACACAGGCTACGTTTGGCCGGTCCTGGTTACAAGAACCGTGCAATTGTATGTGCCTACACATTAATGAGTGATCTGGTGTCTCTGTACACTCCTCCCCATTCAGATAAATCTCCTGTCCGTCTTTCAAACATCTATAAGTGAAAGGAAGGGACCAGACTTCATGGAGAAACGCACTACCCAATGGTTCATATCAACCTATAGCAACATATCGCTTACAATTTGTAAATTTATACAAAGCAAAAGGTAATGTTATCAAGCCGTGGATAAGCCACGTTGCAGCGGTGGCCTCTGCCACAGAAAAAGGCAAGGACTCTAATCTCTCAATATGTAACATTGAAAAGGATGCATCTTGCATAGAAAGCAAGCGCTGCTTGTCAGTTAAATTAAAGGGGGCAAAGAGAGAGGAGACATTCATGTAGGTCCATGGCACCTTGCCAGACTGAAGTGTTTGTAGGGTCCAAGCAAATTGCATGATAGAACGCAATTGATTTTGACCATGGTACAATACAGATACTTCATCCTGCACAATATCCACTACAGAAGACACAATATTATCTAACGTGTAAATGCGGGAAGAAAGCATGTTAATACTATTGTCTACTACTGCAAGCACTTTCTCTAGATTAGCTTGATCTGTAGCTCTAAGGTGTGTCGCCGCCTCAATCTGTGATGTCTTCCAGATTTCTTTGTAAATAGCATATATCCACCTTTTTCATCTACCACTAGCCGGGCCTTTTATGAAATCATTTAAATCTACATCATCATTTAGCTTCGCAAGATGTAATTTAACTGCAGACAATTTAGAATGTTTCAGCCAATTTTGACATAATTTGCCCACTGAGTAAGTCGTGACAGAATGTTCAGATTCAAAACGTGGATCAGGTCTGACCTGTGTAAAGCCACCAGACAAACCCAGAAAACGGTGCTGGCATGAAGCAGCACTTCTGTGCCACATCAGCCAACCTTTTGGATCCATACTGGATATGTTAAAGGATGTATTCAGCAATAGGGTCTGTAAGTCCCTAATCGAAAACTGAGTATAATTACTCCAACCAGAATATTCTTCTAACTCAGGGATGGTTGGAGTATTCAATTTTTTAGAAGTAGCCAATCCAAAGCATGTTGTCTGTGAAATAGAGGAATTCAAAAACAACATTTGATTTGGGATGAGACAAGCACGGTGCAAAGCCTCTGTGCCCTGTACCTGCCAGCTTTTAGAACCCCAAACTGATTTTAAGTCAATAGTTTCCTTCCACAATTCATAGCCGCCAACAGCCAGCTGATCAAGAAAGGACTTCGAGTACAATAATTTGGTATCGGTAAGTCTAACCTTGGACATAGGCTTCTGTGTCATTTTGAATTAAAAGGACTCGGGATTAGACTGATTGAAGTCAGTAAAATAAGTGTACTTTTTCAAAAAAGTACTTGAACTGCCAATGTTCCCATTGCGTATAATTCACAGTATTCCTTCTGGAAGTCGTTTTGTGTAAGAAGTGATTGCCAAAATGTTGAAAGCAAAACAAATCACCCTAATTAGCAGATTCTAAGTACAAATCTTCCGCATCAAAAGCAGCATAGTATTTCAAATCAGAAAACAAAGACTCTACGGCCTGAACATCCCAATCATCAGACCGTATGTTTTGTTTCACTACATCCCCCATATTAACTCTAAGCACATTAGGGACATTAACAACCTCAGAAGGGCCATGAATTTGAAATCTAACGGCATCCCATACTATCCCCTCAAGGACAGGCCAAGCAGTGATGTTAACAAATGTCAAGTCTCTTTTCAGCCTGTGTGCAGAATGCGATGAGGAAAGGGGGGCCAATGTTCCATTGAGATGTCGAATGCATGTTCTTTCTTCGACATAGTGTCCATTTACAATCCGGAAAAAATAAAACACAAACCCAATTGACATAAAAAGGTAAATTGAAAAAAGCACCAGCCAAATATATGTCCAAGGGGGAATCAAAAAATGTTTTTTAAATAAGCTGCATAAACTGCAAAACGTGAGGGTGTGTTCGAGGCATTGGAAACAGTGTCAAATGAAAATCTGGATTCTGTGGCCAAACATGCTTGCAGGTCAGGCATGGATAAGTCAGTGGGGTAAGTGTAGTCTATTTTATCATGGTTAGTACCAGGCAAAGTACTTAATAAAGGACTGGAAATTGCAGGTAATTCGATGGCCACTTCAGTTTCAGGATTAGAAGCAGTGGCCAAAACTGAATTTCTCACAATGGAAGGACAGGAAACCGCCGGTGTCATACTAAGGAGAATCGACCACTCTGTGTATCTTGACATTGTCAATTGAGATAAACCTGTTTTCCTTACGACCAGGAAGTGGTGGTAAAATGACTGTTCTTGTGCCCTTCACTCCAAGGACTGGAACCGGAGCTCGATAGGAAAGACCAAATTCTTTTTTGTTATCGATCTTCTCACGAACCAGTTCTCCAACTTGTGGTAGCCAGCCGACTACCGGGATCTGCAACGCAACATCCGATGCGGAGGGCAAATGTTCCTTTGCAAGACTGTCTCTGGTCTTTTGGAGATCCTGTAAAACATTACAATGTTCATCTACGTCAAAGGTTGTGGCGCGAGCCACGCAGTCTAGACCGTCAAGGTCAGGGACGTACATCTTGATGCCAAAGAGCATTTCGTATGGGGTCCGCCCACCCAGAGACCTTCTAGGGAGATTATTAAGAGCACGCTGCATGCCATTGAGGTGGGCCAGCCAGTTTCTGCCAGTGCCTATAACTCGAGCTGTCAAAGATTGCTTTAAATCACGGTTCATTCGCTCCACTACACTATTACCCTCAGGTCTGTAGGGAGACGAAGACTTGACTTGGACCCCCATCGAAGTCATGGCATCCTTATACGCCTTAAAGGCGAAAGCCGGACCCTGATCCGAATGGAAGGTACCACAGGCAAAAATCCCTACAAAGACACGCAAATCTCTAATGACAGTCCGTGAATCAGCGCTGCGATGGGGCCAGACCCATACAAAGCGTGTGCATGAATCCACTGCTACCAAGATGTACGTATCAGAGGAAAAAGGCCCGCAGTGATCTAAATAAACACAACCTAGCGGTTTATTAGAAATGTACAACTGTGTCTGTGGCGGGCGCGCAGCAGTCGAAGGTTTAATCTGCTGGCAAATGTAACATTGAAGGACATAATCTCGCGTCTGTTTGTACAGCCCCCTGCCACCAGAAACGCTGTTGTAATTGAGTTACAGTGGCCGAGACGCCCGCATGCGCAGACGCCACACCTTCATGTGCCGCTGTAATCAAGTCAGCCATGCGATCCGAGTTGGGAATTAAACGTTCTCCAACTTCAGGAATTTTCACAAAAGGAACCTTTTCGGGACTTAAGTGGTATGTGTACTTCGAAGGGAACCCCATAGGATGTTTACCTCCTTTCTCAGTGGCAGCAACAGCCGCCAAGATGTCATCATCAATCTTACTTTTGGACCGAGTAACTGCTGCAACTAAGTAAGTAGACACCGCTGATTTCGCTGCTTCATCAGCAAGCGAGTTACCGACAGCGTGGACTCCAACACGCTGATGGCCGAGAGTATGAATTACAAAAACGAGTGGCAACTTAGCCTTAAGCTCTGCCACTCGAACCCAGATCATCTTGTGTTTTATTGTGCTACCCTTGGAATCACGAAAATCATTTTGAATCCAAAAGAACAAGTTTTCATTGTAAGACTGTACACAATAGTAAGAATCACTTACAATAAGAGTAGTTACACTAGGATCAGCGTACTCCAACGCTAGTAAGAGAGCATGAAGCTCTGCCAATTGTGCGGTGCAGTCCCCTAGAGGCGTGTGTACTGCCTTGGACTGGAACTCATCGTTCACCATGGCACCGACCACAATGGCGCAGGCGGAAACGTAGGCGTGTTTAGAGCCATGCGCAACCTGCGCCGAACCATCAGTGTAAATGATGCAATGGAAGTCCTCCAAAGGTCGCATAGCCAGAGGAGCAGGATGAACAAATTCATACTGCAAGTACTCTTGCGACCGTAATGAGGCGTCAAAAATAAACGTGACATCCGTGGACGTCAAGGAAGCAGCCCATTGAATCCACTGAGGGTGCAAAGCTTTTGAATTTGGTACACTGGCTTTCGTAACTGCCTCCAAATGAGGACAGGGTGTAACAACCAACATGCGTTTCCCCTGTGACAGAGCTCGTTCCTTAAGAATCGCCATCTGCACAGCTGTTAAAACCTTTTCCACAGTGGGAAACCGCATTTCAGCCGAAGTGTACAAGTGTGACTTGTAAGCAATAGGTACTGTGTCTCCTTCATTAAAAGTGAGGTACGTGAAACCCACTGTCCCAGGAATTATTCTCTTCACCAGGTTGGTGTGGTTATCACGAGTCAGTAAGAATTTAGAAGCGAGCAGATCAGACTGCAAGGATTGCAAGATGGCTGAGTGCTCAGGCAGCCAGCATGATTTGGAAAAAGTTGGTTGTATCAAAGCATACAAAGGCTTGATACGCTGGGCATATTCCGGAATGTATGTCCTCCCGAAATTTAAAAAACCCAGCAAAGACTGTAATT
Organism: Lissotriton helveticus; assembly: GCF_964261635.1. Classification (NCBI taxonomy): domain Eukaryota; kingdom Metazoa; phylum Chordata; class Amphibia; order Caudata; family Salamandridae; genus Lissotriton; species Lissotriton helveticus. The sequence goes on along the minus strand of NC_136068.1, from coordinate 1,425,198,731 downwards.
TTTTCAGTGTTGTAGGAGCGCGCAACTGAGCGCATTTCTCCAAGAAGTGAGGAGCCAAACCTCTACCTTCATTGTTGAGCTCATAGCCCAGGAACAACACTGTGTACTCAGCAATGTGCGATTTTGCAAAGTTAAATTTGTAACCCATGTCTGCAAAGTTACAAATAATCGAATTTACATGACACAGATGCTCCCAAATTTCGTCGTCTGTGAGATATATGTCATCCGAATACGAGCAAGCATCTGGATCGATCCTCTCCAAAAGAGAGACTATGCGGGCGGTAAATATACCAGGACTATTCTTATAGCCCATTGGGAGACTCCGGAATTGTTTTTGGACCCCAGCGCATGTAAAACTGGTCCATTGGGAGCTATAGCTATCCAATCTGTGGGCATAAAAACCGTTGGAAATGTGAAGCGTTGTTTTAAAACGCTAACGCACTAGACTATCCCCTCGGGCAGAGCCGTGAGCATTCTGTACTGCACAGTTACTGCAATGCGAGTTTAAATGCCGGTAATCCAAAACCAAACGATATGATCCGTCAGGCTTGGTCACAGTAAAAAGAGGGTTATTCATCGGTGACATACATGTTTCAATAACTCCCTGATATTCCAATTGTTCAAGGATTTCCGCGACGGAAGCCTTGGCTTCACGTCGAATGGGATACTGAGGTTGAGGTTGCGGCTGAGACCGCAATGGAATCTCGTGGCATGGGGACAATTTATCCCAACCACATTGGTTGCGGTACAGAGCCGGCGCTAGAGCCCTAGCCCACTCTTCTGCAAAATGTTGCGCATGCTCTTTCGAGACAGTGTTTGCGAAACTTGGGAGGATTACCTCCTCCCCTCGTGGCGCCGCGAGCACAAAAGGTGGGGGCCAGTCAGCCTCCGAAAGCAAAATGTCATACGTAGACGAAAGATTTTCCCAAAATACCCCTTTGATGGTACGTTGTATGTCACCTTCTATTAACAGGACAATTTCATAAAGTCTATCAGGGGGAGCAAGTCGTGTATCGGCTGTTTCTACCACAACGTAAACATCAGTCGCTGTCACCCTCAGTAGTGGACGCAGGGCCTCTCTCACAATGGTAATCTCCGCCGCGCTGTCCAGCAAGGTCAGAGCCCACGTCAGATTCCGAAGCCGCGTTCTCACTATCTGTGGCATATCGATGCGCTGTTAATGCTGTGACTTTCTTCTTGGCAAACTGCGGTCTCTTCGGCGTTGAGCTGTCCTGCTGACCCGTGCCGTCTGTCTTGCGGGGCTGGTCACGTCCTTGCTGACCACCCCGTCCCCTTCCGCCTCCTCCACCACCGGTTTTCGGAGCCGATGAGTCCTGAAAGGAACGAGGAGAGCGTTGATCAGAAACCTGAAATCGATTAGGTGATTTAATCGTCGCGCGATTGCGCAAGTCATAAACTCGTTCAGTCGGCGCAGGCACCTGAGCCGCAGGAAAAGAATCTTGAGTCTGCTGTTTCTGCTTCCCCTGACCCTGTTTCTTAGGCCAATTTTGTTTTTTGGACTTGTGCTGGACATCTGCCTGAGCAGACTGCCCCTGCGGTTGTTTTTTTCTCTTTGTCAGAAAAATACTTTAGACCCTTACTTGTGCGACCCACTGTTTTATAAGAAGCCACTACAATCTTCGCTAAATGGCGGGGTTTTTCGGCATCGGGAATAGCTGCCAATGCGTTAAACACCTGAAAGTTCACAGCGTCCCCCTTGACATTAGCAAGTACGAGATCGCAAACTATTTCAAAGGAGCCACACAGGCGCATACCCAATTCAACCGCTGCTTCCGGTCCGTGATCGTCCTGAACACGTTTAATGATCGTAGGCAGCACAGCCATAGACGGGGTGCCGAAACACCTCGCATAAACAGCCGCAAAAGTTCTCCCACAGCTCTCACAGTCAACGAGTTCGGGAGCTAAATCTTTAGGTAAACTAATCGTCAAGATTCTATGTTTTTCACCAGGAGTCGTGTTAGGAAATACTGCTTCCATTCGGTCAAATTTCTCGGCAAGCCAAAAAGGAAAGTCATCCTTATCATCTGGACGCTTACCAAACACTGCATTGACCATAACCGGATTGAGCTTCAATCCACCATGTTCCGCTGGAAGAGCCGGACCCCCCGGGGGTCCACCCGGGAGATGACGACCTATGTATTGCACTAATGCACGAATCACGGCAACGGAAACGTCATGTAGCCGACGTACCTCCGCTAGGGTACAATTGCCGCGTTGAGGATGAGGAGTAAATCCAGCCAAAACAGGCCAATTTGCGCCTGGAATGGACAAAGGACCTAACCTCAGGGCGGTTAACAAATGGGGTATGGCGCCACCAAACCTAATGCGATGCTGCCAATGATCAATTGGTATTTCCAGTGCCCTGTATGGAGTATATTCATTCGGCACAGGTGAGGCAGTGTAGTTGTGGAACACACCAGAATTAGCGGCCACAGCCGGAAACGTCACCCACGAATAAAACAGTTCGTATGGATAAGCTGCATCCGCACTCACCACCAAAATCACAGCCAAGCCTTCCAGTGGGACTTGGAAAGTCTGTAAATGGTTGCGCACCGCAATGCGACTATGCTGCGGGATGTCCACAGGCTGGGCCATGATAACACAGGAACGTAGAAAAACAAAGTAAACTTTGTAGCACAACTGGGTAGTAATTCAAGGAAACCGTTTTAGAAAGATTCAAGCTTGAAAAGACCTATTTAAAAAATAGGTAGGTTTGTCCGACACCACCGTTGTCCGGAAATGACAGTGAAGGGGTTAAGGTTTGAACGATATACTACTCGAGTGTCATGATATAAGACCACCAACGTTGGGCGCCATGTAGCAGGGTTTCCGTTCTCCCACAGAACTGTGCATAGAGATTTGGAACCCCAGTGAATTAGGGTGACCCAAAACTCACCTCAGTACCCAAAACCCCTTACCAGGGTAGCTACAGTGTCTCATTGGTCATAACAAACTCCCAATGTTTAGACAAACCAGAACATGAACTTACAATATAGGTATTTTCTCTTCCCAAAGAACATCACTCTTGTATACTGCCACAGCACTCCCCTTAGGTTATTAGAACCTCACTGGATGCACTGGGTATATTATAGAGATGCATAGCATCACAATACCCTCACACTGCTGTCTTTGAACATAAATGACCTCACAAACTTCATAAACGTAAAAAGGTACTTACATAAGCCAGATTTGCAGTGATTCTGGAAACCCATTTGATGCCAGCATGGTGCGACAAACTGAAGCAGGATTGGATGTGGCAGAATCTATGCTTGTCCCAGGGTCTTCCAGTTCCAACAGGAGCACACACCCCTGGGTCACAGGGCCTAAGACGTGGTGATACTTCCTCACACTCATCTCTCATATAGACTGCATACCAAATGAATAGATGAGGTGGGGAGATGTGGTTTTGTTAAGCTCCAGATTCAAGATGCATACCTGATTGTGGGGTCAGTGTATACGCACTAGTGGGTGATAAAGCGGCTTTCTTTTCAAGGTTGACCAGACTGTTATTATCATATGGCAGGACAAAAGTAGTAATTGGAGGGGACTGGAATGTGGTGCTGGTCCCTGTCTTGGATGAGTCGGGGCACCCAGATACCAAACACAATAGTGATAGAGACAGACTACAGATCTCTGATTTCACACCGGTAGACCTTTGGCGACTGTTGCATTGCCGGATTGGGATTGAGTTAATCAATCAATCAGGGATTTGTAAAGCGCGGCTACTCACCCGTAAGGGTCTCAAGGCGCAGAGGGGGGGCTGTTGATCTGTCTGGGTGAGGAGGTTCAGTCAAAGAGCTAGGTCTTGAGGTCCTTCCTGAACTGTGTCAACGGTGCAGATTGCCTGAGGTAGAGGGGCAGGAGGGGATTACACCTTCAATCATGTGTCTATGGGACGAGAACCATTTTAGACTATTTCCTTGCTATAGCGCCTACCTTACTGTATGTGGCGAAGCATGGATTATTCCAGGGTCTGTCTCAACATGAAATGGTGGTATGTAGGCTTAATCTCGACACTGCAATCCTCCCTCCAGGAATGTGGTGTCTGAGCATAGACATATATAAAGAACAAACAGAGAAGCAACATTTTGTTTCACTGGTTCAATGGTTTCTGGATGAGAATGAGGGGTCAGTGGTGCCCCTTAAGGGGGGGTAGGTAACGTTAGTATTAGGGGCGAACTAGTGAGGCCATCACCCAACAACTCTGCAATCTCCACTGGGCCCCAGTCAAAAGAAGAATAACGTTCAAACTCCTCACTCGCACATACAAGGCCCTGCACAACACTGGACCAACCTGCCTCTCCTTCCACGCACCCAAAAGACACCTCCAATCAGCTGACCTCTCACTGGCCACCATCCCTCACATCCACAGGACCAGAACAGGAGTGAAGTCCTTCTCCTACCTCTCAGCCAAGGCATGGAACGATCTCCCCCTCCACCTCCGACAAACACCCACAAACACCCACACTGTCCCAGTTCAGGAAGGACCTCAAGATCTGGCTCTTTGGCTGACCAGCGTCCTATAAGAACCTCATGTCCTGGCTCTTCGGACAACCCCTACACTCAACAGAGCTGCCCCTCTGGTGACTTGAGACCCTGAGTAGTTGCTCTATAACAACCCAGAATGATTGACTGATTGATTGTTAACCTCTGCCGCGCTAGCGGGTTTTCCCGCTGTGCGCTGAAATTTAAAAATCGCGCGTAACGTGACAAAGCCAGCTCGTCATGCGCGTAGCGCAGGTAATGCCCATGACGAGCTGCCTTTGTCATCAGCGCTGAAGGGGTTAAGGTGGTCCATATCTCTGCAGGGAATGGATCTGACAGTGGAACACTTTTAGAAATGGGGGTCTCTAGTTGGCAGGTTTGTAACTTGTCCACGTAAGGAACCTTCCTTCAAGTCAGGGTAAGGGGATTACACTTCTAAAATAACCCCTGCTCACCTCCTTGGTAGCTTGACATGAGCAGTCAGGCTTATCTCAGAGGCATTTGCACATAACACACAGTAATCCAATGAAAACACTACAAAAGGACATCACACCAGTTTTAGAAAAATAGCCAATATTTATCTGTGTAAAACAACACCAAAACAATTAACAAAAGTGCAAGAATAGACTTAAAATACAGTTCCTCAAATTTAATAGCTCCATCTGGGGCTATCATGGCATCGTGAACAAACAAATCCAACAGTTCAGGTCAACTACGAGGTCGCGGCCCTGCTGCGGTGGCAGGAATACCCCACAAACAGTACCTTGGAAATGCAGGGTGTCAAGGACCTTGTGATGAGCTCCGAAGAGGTGGCAGCAGGCGGCGGTCCTGGAGGTCTATGCAGGGGTCATTGGGCCCTTAAAGTCGCACCCATTGCAAGTTGAAATCCATGAGGTTGAAGTCAGGTGACCAGCGCTGGCAGCATTGGGGTTGCGGTGAAGTGGATCAGTGCGGCGTGTGGTGCCCTCAGGTCACGGTGCAGGCAACAGCTCGTTGGCGCTGTCCAGGGGCATCTTGGGACCAGGGATGCAGTGTAAAGTGGGGCCATGCTTGTTGTGGTGCTCGCAAGTCATGGGCAGGCAGCATCGCTGTCATTGCTGAGGCGCTGTCGTCAGTAGGCCCAAGGCTGCGGTGCGAGATGGGGCAATGCAGTGTGCGGGCATCATCAATGAAAAATCTCGAGTCAATGGTGCTGGCATTGGTGGGCCAAGGCTGCAGTGCAGGACAGGGTGGTGCATTGAGTAACTTACAGGTGGTGCCCCAGGCCATGGTACAGGTAGCAGCATCGTTGTCCACATGGATTGTATTGTATTGTATTGTAATTGCATTTATATAGCGCTTACTACCCCTGACGAGGCGTCAACGTGCTTTTTCGGCGAGTAGCACGCTACTCCGGGACCCATAGAGGATTAGTGTTGAATTAGTATACTGAAACATGCAAGTACATTTTAAGTGGTGGATAGGTTAGTCAGTTAATTGGATTTGGAATGATAGCAGAAGGATAGAGGAGGACAAAGGTTTGTATTTATATAGCGCTTGTTGACAAACGCTATTCATGAAGCCTACAAAAGATTAGTGGTGAATTAATATGGTAAAATATGAAGTAATTTCAGTGGTGGATATTAGTCAGTTACTTGGAGTGAGAAGGATAGCGGAGGGATAAAAGGGAAAGAAAGATTTGCATTCATATAGCACTTGTTAACCCTGATGGGTGTTGAAGCGGATTTCTGGCCAGTAGCATACCACTCCGGAACCCATAAAGGATTACTGTTGAAACTTAGTATAGTAAAAAAAAATATGAAGTAATTTGAGTAGTGGATATGTTATTCAATTATTTGGGTAGTATATTAGTATAGTTTAATATGGAATATGAGAAGTGAACATGTTAGTCTGTTAATTTTGATTGAAAAGGATAGTGGAGGGATAAAAAAGTGAAGGATTTTTTTTGTTTTTTTTTTAGGTCTTAGCCGTAGGAGGAGGCTTTTGGACGAGTAAAAAGGAGTTTTGGAAGGGAGGCCTCAGAGGGAAGAGTTTAGAAAGGTTTGTTTTAGGGGATCGGTATAGTAAAAGAGGTGTCAGATGATGCAAGGAGGGGTAGAGTAGGAGAGAGTCTAGAAAGGGTTATTTTGGCAATCATAGTAGTGGTATGGGGTTTATGATAAATGAGAGAGTGGATGTAGAGGATATATTGATTAATGTATAGTATGAGAGATAGGGTAGTGCCTTGGAAGGAGTAGTAGAAGAAGTTTGAGATGAGTTAGAAGGTTGGGCTAGAAGATATATTGAGCGAAGTATAGGCTGAGAAATAGGGTAGTGCATTGGAAATGCTAAATTAGAAGAAAGTGATAAATATATAGATCCATAATTACATTGAAAGTATATAGATACAAAAAGGAGGTACATATCTTTAGTGAAAAAAATGCTTGTATACAGAGGGATATGCTGTAGATTTCTGTTTGCGTATGGTGCTTATGTGGGAAAGAGCCAAATCTTGGGTAGTTTTCTGAAGATAAGGTGGTTGTCGGTGGACCTTATGTTGGGGGGCAAAGAGTTCCATAGTTTGGCTGCTTGAACAGAGAAGGATGTGCCACCCATGGTTTTTTCTTGAATGGTGGGATTTTGAGGCAAGATGCTTCTTTAGGGCATAGGTTCATTTGTTGAATGTGTTTGGTGATTTTATTCATGATGAAGAGTGGTCCCATTCCATGTATTGCTTTGTGGGTGAAACAAAGCAGCTTGAACGTGGAACTTGGTATCGTAGGGGATACCAGGGTGGTGATGTGAAGCAAGGTGGTGCGTAGTGTGGAGCACTCTGGTCACAGTGCAAGCTGCTGCTCGGTGGAAGCATCAGGCGGCATTATCAGTGTGACCAGAGTTGCGATGTGAAGCGGAATGATACTCACTGTGGTGCCTGCAGGTCACAGCATCGGCAGCTCTGTCGTTGACGTCATTGGAGTGGGTTTCCTTCTTTTGCAGCACAAAACACACTGTGCCTCATTAATTAGGCCCCTTGCGCCACCGGAATGTCACTTTTTGTGACGTTCCAGGGCATAGGAGCCTGCTCCATATTTACGAGGCAGCACTAAGCCACTTTTTGGCTTATTGCATTCTCGTAAATATTGTTCCCTTTAACACAGTTTTCTGCGCTAAAAGGGCATGCAATGGGTATTGCTGCTGGCTTTCCAAGCAACATCCATGGCTTTTTGACACTGTCCCAGAATTACGAGAAATAGTAACTCCGAGGCAGCGCCCACATTTTATATCTCCCCTGAGGAGGTGTAAGGGAGGTACAACGAGGAGAAATATCTGTATTTCTCCTCATTTTCCTTTTTCTATGTGTGTTGCATTCTGCAGCACACATAGAAAGAGGAAAACACCTCTTGTGATTGTTTTTGTACAGGAAGGTTTCCCTTAATGCACAAAAATAATAATTCCTGCAATGCAGGCACCTTTGCACTATGATGCAAAGGTGCCTGCATTGGTGAACGGCAGCCCATTGTGCACCGGGGCAGGGGAAAAAGATAGAAATGTGCTGTACCTGATAGATACAGTGCATTCCTGCCCTTTTCTTTTGCCACAGGGCAGCGCAGCAGAAAGGGCTGCGGCTCTGCCCTACGGCAAAACTCACAAATGAGGCCTACAGTTCCCAGTGATGGTAGCAGATAAACTTGAAGTCTTTGCTGGTCCTGAGACACCTTGAACAGGTAGGAAGCTCCACTTCAAGCCCCTGGAGAAACTCAGGAAATAAGTTGTAGATAGTTCAGTCCAGTCCTTTCACTGCCCAAGACAAAAGCAGCAACTGCAGGCCAACCCACCAAGGCAACTAACAGCAAAGGGACAGTATTCCTCCTGGCAACTCTTCCAACTCTTCCAACTCTTTTTCTCTGCAGGTTCCTTAGTCCAAAAGAGTTCTAAATTTCTGGGGTCAGGGCCCCAATTATATACTACTTTTCTCTCTGACGTCTTATGTAGAAAGTCCCTCTCGCTCAGTAAAAAACAGTTCTGTCCTCCCTGGTCCAGCTTCACTACAGAAGGTGGAGACAGCATTGTGCAGAGCAGCCGTAGCTTATTCAGTGTCAGTGACAACTCCTACCACCACTCTTACCCAGGATGGCCCATCAGCATATGCAGGGCACACATTAGCTCCCCTTGTGTGAGTATCCGGAGTGAATGCACACTGTCAGTCTACAACCAGAAGGTGAATCCACAAGCAGGCAAAAGCACACAGGATGGTTAAGCAGGAAAATGACCACTTAAAGTGGCATTTTCCAACACACAATTTAACAAGCATTTACAATGCAATGGTCTCGGCATTGCAAAAGTTAGAGCTATTAGCATTGTAAATGAACGCAAGTTTAAGGTTTTGACATTGTAAATGACAAGGTCTTTTATTTTGTGGTTGTGTGGGTGTGTGGTTGTGTGTGTAGCTGTATGTGGTGTTGTGTGTGGTTGTGTGTGTGGTTGTGTGTGTGGTTATGTGTCTGGTTGTGTGTGTGTCTGTGTTTGTGGTTGTGTGTGTGTGTGGTTGTGTGTGTGGTTGTGTGTGTGGCTGTGTTTGTGGTTGTGTGTGTGGTTGTGCGCCTCAGGCTGGGAATCCTTTTAAATAAAAGGAGGCGCGTGCACTGGTGCAATGCGCGCCTCTGGGTATGCACACAGACACATACTCTCTTGCGGGTGGTAAAACGTACGCTTGCAATAAATGCATCTCACTGACAGACACAGACTCGTTCTAGTGAACGACAGTAAAGTGTGATGGTTTGCCGCAGTGAGTGCACACCTGCGACAGGGACAGAAGAGACAGGTTCACGGCTGCCACTGTGAAAGCGTCTGACAAATGGACAACAGACAGGCTCACTGTGATGACTGCACTTAGAACAGTGACATAAGAGGCAGGTAGATTGTAGTGAGTTCACCTCATAAACTGAGTGCAGAGACACGTTGACTGTAGTGCGTGCACCTGACAGAGTTGTAAGAGACACGCCTACTGTGGGAACTACACCTGAGCATGGACATAGACGCACATCCAATGAGGCAAATGAAATTTAGCAGCGCAGAGAAGCACTATATTTAGCTACGCTTGAATGTGACAGCTACACTTGTAGATAGAGCCCCTCAGAGAGAGGTTAGCTTTAGTGACTGCACATGATAGAGCGACAACACATGCCGAGTACTGCAGTGATTGCACCTGAGAGGGGCAGAGCCATGTTTACTGTAGTGAGCTCGTCTGGGGAGTGACAAACTCCCTGCAGTGACTTGCATGCACCAGAACGACTGGCGCCAGACTCAGTCTTGGCGCGGTGACTGCAGGAGAGAGAGTGCAAGGAAACAGTTCCTCTAGGGATCACTAGAGCGCATCTGTCACTTCCATCAGCTCTCGGATGCAGTCACTACTTCAATCTGTCCCTGCTACTAACCTGCCAGGTGCAGTTGTCACATATTTATATTATGTCCAGAAGCGGCTCTCCTCATATACACATGGAACAGAATTCTATGTTTATTTGCATTATTAATGCAGCAACCCAAGCTCTTGAAGACTTCAAGAGCTGCTTGAAGACTTCAAGAGCTGCTGCATGTCTGAATTTACTGCTCTTCTTTTGTGCTGAAGTAAGAGTGTAATTGGTGTCAGAAGTCGAATTGTAGGGTATTTCACCTGTCCATTTACCGAGAATATTTTTCCTGAAAGAATCATAGTTTAAGACACTCTTTTGCTTGGCATAGACGGTAATTTAATAATCCAACTTTTAACACACAGCCAGGAAACAGATAACGAGCAGGCAGGTCATGCTGCCTTTAGTTAATGCTCCCTGCCTGTAATGAAAACAACTAAGAGTCCCTTCTTTGTTTTCTAGAAGAAGTACAGAATTGGAATCGGTAGTGCAAGCTTGCTTCAACACACAACAGGTACAGCAAGTGCAGCGGCACTCTTCTTGCACACGCAAAAACACAGGACAGGTAGCTGTAATGAATGATTATCTGAACACACACTGTGGGTGGCAGCATTATCATAGTTGTCTTCCTTACACAAACATACACATGTGACATGGCAGGAGGAGGACAGGACAGCAGTAGTAAAGGTTTCAGTCACACACAGACTGAGTACAGCACGGGTCTGGGCAAGCCGATATTCTATACATGCACAAGAACATGACATGTGTTTTTGAAATATTTTTTCACACACATACAGGACAGACATTGCACGGGCAGCAGATTTATAAACGTCTTTCTCACAGGAAAGATACAGTACTGGGTGCAGCAGAGCAAGTTTCACTTGTACGGAGAACAGGTACAGCCATGGTAGTACTGCAAGTGTCCCTCGCACTCAGATGCACGCACACAGAACAGGTACTGCGCGGGCAGGGTAGTGCATGATGGTTTACGTACAGAAGATAAAGTAGGGCACAGGGTGCAGCAATGCACGTTCTCCTCACAGACCAAAGTTACAGCACATACATCGCCAACAGCAGTAAAAGCTTCATTATACATTACATACAAAGCCATGTACAACACAGGCAGGAGCAGTGCAAGCTTCCTGTTCACATTACAGATGCACAAACCACTGTAAACTAACCTTTTCTTACACACAAACAAACATTGCAGCAATCCAGGGTTCATCGCACACGTGCTCGTCTGTAAGCCTGCCTCCGCCTCTCCCGCACTCAGGCTCCTCTTTAGCAGCGCCGAACGCTGGTATGCAGAGTCCCCCTGCATTCCAGAGAGGCACGCGACACGATCCGCTCTGCATGCAATGCTGTGGAGACAAGACCTGGCCGCGCGCACAACGTTATCCTATGGGGAAACGCTGCGCGCGGCCAGGTCTTGTCTCACTTCGGTGTTCTCAGACTGCTGAGACGCCGACAAAAGTTCTCTGGCGAGAACGCGCTTTCAGCGCGTTACTAGCCGAGACCTAAAAACCACCTTTGCTAAAAGATGTGCTATTTAATTCTGAGCTCAGGGAACCTAAACTTAATTGTTCTCTCTTTTCCTAATTGAAAGTTACACTTGTAAAATGTTAGAAGGCAGCTCCAATGATACCCATGGAAAAGACAGCCATTCACTAGTGAAAAATTAAATGCCTTGTATTTCACTATCAGCACATTTAAAACACACCAGTAGATGCCCTGGCTTTCACATGCACTGCACCCTGCCCATGGTGCCACCTTGGGCCTTCCTTATGGGTGACATGTAATAAAAGGGAAAGTTAGGGCCTGACAAGTGGGTGCATTTGCCAGGTTGACATGGCAGTTAAAACTGCATGCAGACACTGCAGTGGCAGGTGTGAGATACCGTTTGAAAGCCTGCTTGTGTGGGTGGCATATCCAGTGCTCCATACCCATTAGCAGCCTAGCCCTGGTTACGCACAGTGCACTATACTAGCAAATCAAATATGCCAATCATGGAAAACCAATCATAACAAAGTTTACAGTAAGAGCACTCGCACTTTAGCACTGAATAACAGTGAAAAAGTGTGCAGAGACACTATACCAGCAAAAATGAAGTCCAGCATACCTTCAAAAAAGGGGGTCAGGGAGCAAAAAACAAGGGTAAACACGTCAAAAGATGCCAGGTCTAACGAACACAGACATGGGACTAACCATGCCAATGCAGATGGCCTTTCCAGGTTCTTGCACTTAAACGATGAAGACTCTCTAGGGAAAGGTTAGTGTCATCCTCTTTCATTTGGGGGGGCATGTAGGAAAGTGCTTATTTTGATGTAGTTATATCCTACTTTTTGCTTGATACCTGATGTGATTTCGAACTGTAAGTGCACTGGGTCCCTGCTAACCAGGTTCCCAGTGCCAAATCTATTTCCCAAAACAATACCATGATTGGCAAAATGTCAGCCACCCCTGTAGGTCCCTAGTAAATGGTATCCCTGGCACCTAGGGCATGAGCACTAAAAAGGGTCTACTGGGGATGCAGCACAAATTGTGCCACTCCAGAGACCCCTCACCAAGACATTGCAAAATGCTACTGCAGGCTGCGTGTCTTGGTGTAGAGAAAACTGAAGAGTCGAAATGGCATGCAGCCCTGTGTGCCGTGCTCTCATACACTGCATGAGGTATAGGCAAGTCACCCCTACTGCAGGGCTAACACCCTAAGGCAGGGTGCACTATATCCTATGTGTGGACATATCTGCATAAACAGATACGACCTTGCAATAACTGAGCCATTCTTAGATAATGTAAGTGCACAGGGAAGCCATAGGGAGTACATGGGCTGGATACTCGTCATTACGAGTTTCCTAGCTCCATGATGGCTTTGCTGTACCCTAAGATGTTTGGTATCAAATAGCTTGTCTTAATAAATCCTCACTGATGCCAGTGTTTGATTTATTAATAAATGCACACAGGAGACCCTGTAGAGCATGGGTACTCACAAACTTTCTGTCGAGGGCCTAAGTTACATTATGCTTTGTGGCCGAGGGCCGCACCGGTAGGGGTGGGGGTCAGTGCAGGGGTGGGGTCAGTAGGGGACGGAGCTAGAATAAAACAAATCGAACCCGTTTCAAAACATTAGACAATGCGGCAACACTGTATTTCAAAAGCAGATGCAACTACAAAGAGCACATTTTGATAATACATTTTTATTACCAGACAAAAGCAATCTTAAGAGGCATTGCATAGCTTCATAAACACTTTGACCCCAATTCCATCACAGTCTCTCTCTCTCTCAGTCTCTCTCTCTCTTATTCAGTCTGTCTCTCTCTCTCAGTCACTCAGTCTCTCTCTCTCTTAGTCAGTCAGTCTCTCTATCTCTCTCTCTGTCAGTCAGTTTCTCTCTGCCAGTAAGTCAGTCTCTCTCTCTCTCTGTCAGCCTCTCTCTCTGTCAGTCAGTCAGTCTCTCTCATTTAGTTTCTCTCTTAGTCAGTCTGTCTCCCAATCAGTGTCTCTCTAACTCACTCAGTCAGGCAGTCTCTCTCAGTCAGTCTCAGTCAATCTCTCTCTCTTTCTGTCAGTCGCTCTCTCTCGGTCAGTCAGTCTCTCTCTCTCAGTCAGTCAGTCTCTCTCGCTCTCAGTTAGTCAGTCTCTCTCTCTCTCTCTCTGTGTCAGTCAGTCAGTCAGTCTCTCTCCCAGTTAGTTAGTCAGTCTCTCTCCCAGTTAGTCAGTCAGCCTCTGGTAGTCGTTCAGTCCGTCTCTCTCTGAGTCAGTCAGTCTCTCTCTCTCAATCCGTCTCTCTCTCTGTCAGTCTCTCTCTCTCTCTCTCTCTCTCAGTCAGTCACTCTCTCTCTCTCTCAGCCAGTCAGTCTCTCTCTCTCTCTCTCTCTCTCTCTCTCTCTCTCTCTCTCAGTCAGTCTCTCAGTCAGTCAGTCTTTCTCTCAGTCAGTCTCGCTCTGTTTATCAGTCAGTCAGTCTCTCTCTCAATCAGTCAGTCTCTCTCTGTCAGTCAGTCTCTCTCTCAGTCAGCCAGTCAGTCAGTCTCTCTCTCAGTCAGTCAGTCTCTCTCTCTCTGTCAGTCTCACTGTCAGTCTCTCTCTGTCAGTCAGTCAGTCTCACTGTCAGTCTCTCTCTGTCAGTCAGTATCTCAGTCTCTCAGTCAGTCTCTCTCACTACTCTCTCCACTCACTCTTTCCACTCTCTCCAGTCTCTCTCTCTCCACTCTCTCTCCAATCTCTCTCTCCACTCTCTCTCTCCAATCTCTCTCTCTCTCTCTCTCCACTCTCTCTCTCTCTCCACTCTCTTCACTGTCTCTCTCTTCACTCTCTCTCTTTCTCTCTCTCTCTCTCTGGCGGCCCATGGGTAAATTACCTGCAAGGTCCGTGGGCCGCCAAGGAAGGTCTGCAGGGCCGCTGGCGGCCCGTGGTCCGTACTATGAGTACCACAGCTTTAGAGGGTCCCCTGAAAACCTCACAAGCAAATGTGTAGTCTCTGTCTAGTTTCAGTCAGTCTCCTACCACCAGACATGTTTCTTGCTTCATCGGGTGATGGCCAGTACTCACAGAGACCAGGAAGAAAGCCTTCTTTGGGCGGAGGTGCTTCACACCTCTATCAGGACATAATGGCCTTCTGAGGCAGGATGCTTCAAAGGTGAAGCCCCCTTTGAAATGCTACCCAGGCATCTCTAGATAGTGTAGGATGCCATCTCCCCTTTCCTACTCTACTTTTGGTGGGAGGAATGGTGGGAAAATTAGTTTGATGAAGAGCTGTGTCCACATGCAGCCTTCACTATCCCAAAGGTGTGGCAGGTGATGCGGACCCCTCCTTTGAAAATCCAACACCTTGATATGGTGGGAAAGCAACCTATCAGGGATAGGGTAGTGCTCCTTCCCACAGGAAGTGGTCACATAGAGGGTCTAGATAACCTAAGCTAGGTAGTCCATTGGCTGCTATCTATCTCACCCGTTAATGCTCATAAATATAGTATTTAAGTAGCATCCCTGGACCTTTAATTTTAGTTTCGATGGACTAGAAGAAAATAAGGACAAAGAAGAGTGCTGCCCGAAGTTGTTGCAAACCCTGCATGCTGACTTAAGGACTCGACAATCGTGGTTGTGCTGTCTCATTATGAAACTGTGAGGACTTCAAGAACCCCAGAGCCCCTCCAGCCTTTGCCAAATCACCAGAGAACCTCACTAGGATTAGAGGCTTTACCCACCTGGACCAGCAGGCACCGAACAGCAGACTCTGGACTTACCAACTTGCAGCTGCCTGGTGACTCTGATGCAGCACCCAGACCAAAAGTGGTACACCAGCGCCGAAGGGTCAGATCTGTCCCTCCGCTAAGTTTGGAGACACCAGGAATAACCAGAGCCATGCTGCACCAATACCCGGGGTACCTAAGCTCCTGCAACCTACACTGAGATGAAGACTCCTCTCTGGACTCTAACTGCCTAGGAAGTAAGCACCCATCGAGGAACATTGAGACCCCTGTAACCCACATTGTGTATGGCCTAGCTGTCCCAAAATTACCTCTCCAAGTTGCCTGCTCCTGACCGCAAGGACATCCGGACTCACGCTGCCCGGTTGACCTATCTGTTGTGCACCCTGCCGAACTCGGTAATGACAAACCAGCCCTGCTCCCTTGAGTGGGATCCCTCTGTATACCTGTAAGTCCCTTTGCGTAGTGTTTCTTTCAAGTGACTCACTTTCCCGTAGTACACCAGCTCCAACGACTTCAGCACACTGCTACCGGCCTAATCGAACACTCTCCCGAGAATCTGCTGGTGCAACATTAGACCTGACCATGCCAACTACCGAAATCCAAGAGGTGAACTTTGAAAGTCGACTGTGCCATTTCACATGCATTTTTGTCTTTTTCCCTATTGACTTCAATGGTATGCAATAGCGCACAAATGTGATAGATTTTGGGAACTCTAAAAATGTCTATCTTTAAAAGTACTTACTGTAGAAAAAAGTTTGTGGTCTAAAAACTTATGTAAAAAGCAATGTAATTTTTGCAAATTGGTCTCTGATTAATTCTTGAGTGTGTCTCATTTATTGCCATATGCCTAGCACTACCGTCTGATAACCCTAACTGCTTGTCCACACTACCACAAATTGAACGTTACTATCATATACTTTTGCCACAGTGAACCAATAAAGGACCCATGGGACTCTGCACAGTGTACTTCATTTCAGTGCACTATATAGAGAGCCAGCATCTTACAAATGTCATGGGTTGTGATGCCACTTCCTGTTATGCCATGTGTGATGTCCCACTCCATGATGTCACACACTGTGATGTCACGTGCCAAGATGTCACTTGCATACTGTCTAACTTGGTTAGTTGTGCACACTTCTTTTTTTAGGACTTTTGCCTTGCAAAAATCTGTCACTCATTATGAGTGATTCACAATAGCTTTGCTGTGGGCTTCCTATAAACCAATGGTTGAAGGAGCCTTGCCCATTTGCTCGCTTTTTGTATTTTTTTTTCTTCATTAGACAACACTAGGTTCAAATATTTGCCCTGTTCTGGAAAGAAATAACACAATTCGGAAATATTGTGGATTGTGAAACCAGCACTCAGAATAGCCACTAAATAGAGTGACTAGGAAGGGGACAACTAAAGTGACCTAGCCAGCCTGGGGGTTGGGTGGAAGTTACTGGCAGGACCATACTTAACATAACATCTTCTGCTACACTTCTGAATCCAAATGCACTCCATGTGGACTGTTTGACATGGGGCAGTGCTTCTAAGCCTCACCTCATTGTATGTATCTAAGCCTCAAGCTATCAGTCACAGCCGTTCATGCCTCAGGGTGGGCTTATAAGTGGAAATTAATAGACAGTAGTGTCTTCTGCTTTGATACATAGAATATCAAAAAGACTGGTTAGGCAAGGCCTGAGACAGCATATTGATATCTACGCCAGCTTCAAAAAAATTATTTCTAGATGTTTGTCGTATTCCGAGCCCAAACATGAAATTGCCCCATATGAATTTTCACCAAGGGAAAAAAATCACTCAAAAACTTGCTATCTAATGGGCTGCAATTATTTAATAATTCTGCCGCCTCTAAATGTGCAAGTAATAGTAGTATTAATAATATACTTTTTAGGTCTGTTAGTAAGGCACATAACACCGAAATGCACAAAAAGCATGTATGTCTGTATGCCCAGAACCCCACAAGAGGACTTGTTACCACATATGGGATCATAGTGACTTACAGACAATGGACAATTGAAATGGATTTCTCAGTGCTTAATTTGTTAAAGAATAAGTGCTGGGACCCAACTTTTTGCTTAGAAAATTGCAGCAAGCACTATTATTGTTGTTGAGACAATTACCAGGGTTGCATAGTCTTGAATTCACCTCATCCCTCTTTATTCCACCACTAGACACCCCCTGTTTTTTTATTTTGCTTTTGCAGGTTCCTGATTTTGCCCTTTATCTGTTATTCCAGTCTTTTTCTTCCTCTTGATTTTCCTATTTTTCAATCTCTTGCTCTAGGTTGAAGTCCTATGGGGAAAAGTAAAAGCCGCCACCAAAAATGAGTGCTGGTGAACTCAACTGGCAATAACCTGTTCAAAATGAGCACTGGGATTTCTTGGTTTGGACCATAATCAGGAACCAGCTAAACATAAGACAAAATAGAAGCAGAATTTGACCTCCAATTTCATTTCTCACTCTATGTATTGTCTCTCCTTCTCCTTCCTCAGACATCTTGTTTCTTTGAAGACACTACTCACCTCACTCAATCGCACTAATAACACCAAGAAGATACGTCCTTTTAGTGGCCTCTCCTCCATGCCTTCCCCATGTCTTCGACTCCATATTTGGCCAATGAGATATCAACATTGCAGATGAAAGTTGGTACCTCCCCCACATTACTAGCATTAAAATGTCCTACAAGAAGCTTGATGCAGGGAACCACAGCTATTTTAATAGGTTCACCTACTACAGTCATCAAATGGATGAGGTGGTCTGGAAGAGACTCAAGTAACATAACTTCGCGTCCTCGCCATACACATTGACGGCATCGATGACGTCATTTCAATTGTCAATAGTGATAGTATTATTGATGTAACAGAACATGTCATGAGTATTGTGATATGTGAGGTCATAAGTAATGCATAGTGAGGTCAGAAGTTATAGTTACTTGAGTTAACTTTAACTGGTCTATTTCAGAGTATTTATTTTTTATTTAACATGTTATGCTTTAACTGACATTTTCTCCTAACTATAACGTCACTTTATCCTTTGGGTTTTGCAGCAAACTTTTAGTTAATTTTGCTTTTTTTAAACAGAAAGAAAGATTTTTAACTATTCCAACTCCCCAACCAACGGCCATGCCCTGCCCTGCACCCAGCCCCACCCCCCTGGGAGGCCAACCCCACCAATCCAACAGACTCTAACCCAACTTGATCCATTGGGACTCCTGTGGGAGCCAAGAGGGGGGGTGTTGGTTCCAGTGAGACTCCCACTGATATCTAGGTGGTCAGCACTTGCTCCTGCTGTACTCTCACAGGATAGCAGTGGCTCCCAAAAAAATTTCAATTTGACCATGTGGTCAAAAAACCCCTACCCTTCCCACTCATACATTTCTTTTTTCAGAACATGGGGATCGAGCTCTCGAGTGCTATGATGACAGCCACAACATTTTTGTTTAGGCTGCAGCCAGCCAATCAGAGCATAAGCTTCCTCAAGGCTTGTAGGAGCCTTTTGCTCCAGCGAGAGCGAGGTGGCGGGTGGGGAGAAAAGCAACCCTCTTTGCCAATTGGAGAACTCTATTTTTTGTTCATACTACTCCACTTGTACTGTCGAACTGTCCTTTATATGAATTAGAAGTTTCCCATTTTTAAGTGATGAGTAAATTGATAAATTGTATATATGTTTTATGTGGAAATCTTCAGTGTTCCAAATCATAATAAATACATAATTGATTGTTTGAATTGAGAGCTCTATTTTAAAAAAAATGCTTGCCTTCAGAAATTGCAGTTTGGGATCCCCCCTTTTTTCACTTGACAGGTCAATCTGAAACCTTCACGGAAGTTAATAAAGTGGATGAACATTTCCTATAGCGACTAGGTCCTAACTGTAGGAGGGAGCATGGTTAATCACTGACGAAGCTGGGGACCTAACTCCGAGCTCCCGCTCAGCCCGCCAGCATCATACTGCATCTTCCTGAATAGCTCACACCTGAGGGGCACAAAGCAAAGTCCCCAGGACCCTGAAGGGGGAGAGACCCTCGAGATCACTTGCTGTACCCAGGGAGGCCATCAGAGACGTGGTGGAAAATTTAGGGTCACCCCTGTGTTTCAGGATGGCAGGCACCACTAGCTGGAGGTGGTGGGGGCCTGAGGGACTGGCGGCAATTAAGTGACAGACTACAGGAGTGGCTTGGTGCTGTGCGGGAGCCCCCGCAGTCAGTGGGCCAATGAGTGAGAACTGGGGTGGTCTCCATGGCTGGAGGGTCTGGAGGCCTGCAAGGAGAAGTGGACATTCTGGGACTGATGGCTGTTTTGAGTGCGGTGGGAATCCCAGACTGCTGAGGTCAGCTATCATCGCTCTCCTGAGATTGCCTGGATGCCTGAGGCTCTCGGCAACACTCTTAGAGCAGCAGCTGGGGAGACTGCCTGTATGGTAATTGCCTGGGGTGGTGAGCAACAGGGAGGGAACACCCGGTACCAGGGGGCCAGAGATTGGACTGTGATCAGACCCCAAAAGCAACTTTTTGGCCGGAGAGGCGCTTCTGAAAGAACTAACATGACACTTGAAGAGTGGCTCACGGCCTGTGCCGGTGACTCCTAGATAGATGGCTGCCCAGAGGCTTTGAAGACCCCCTGACTGCCGGGCCAGTGAGGCACAAGCCTCTGCAATGGTTCTGCTGCCTGGGGCCTAGGAGAGTGGAGCGGGATATAGCCCCAGTGAACTGAACTCCTCACATGATTAGGCCCGCGGATGCCGGCTACTACACCATCACCGGGGCTCAAGAGGAAGGTGGATCCCATGCGAGCCCACACGCGGTCCCCGGGATCCCGATCTAGAGGCCCCTGGCAGACATTGCTTGCACGAGGATCGCTCTGGGGGACCGTATCATGTGTGTCAACAGAGTGCACTGCAACATGCGAAGAACCAGATCTACAAGAGAACCTGGAACACACTGCCCTACAGTAATGACCTGCCACTGCAGGGGCCACTGAATGTCCCAGCCTTGCAATGCACAGATGACAAACTGGACAGGATCTTGGAGGCGGTCAACATCTCTAGAGAACTCCTTGAATTCAAAATTGATAAAGTGGTGATAGACCTGGGCATCCTCTGTGATGATCACCACCAGCTGGTAGACAAGGTAAAGCATCATGGAGATGTGGTAGGAGAGATGCACCAAGCAGTGACTGAGCTCCAGATACATGTGACAGACCTTCTGACTAGAGTCACACTCCTGGATAAGAGGGCGGAGGATGCGGAAAGACACATTCGACACATTCAACACAATCATATTAGGGTGACTGGCCTGCCTGAGAATGTTGAGGTCAAAGACATGATACTCTTCCTTGAGACTGGGCTGACCCCTTTTTGTAACTGGAGTGTGACCATAGGGTCCCGGCACGAAACCTGCCTCCAGGGCCCAGTCCACACCTGTGGTGGCCTGCCTCTTCTGCTACAAGGACAGGGACTTGATCATCCAGGAGGCACTGACCTATGGCAACTTACAAGTGGAAAACAGTAAGGTGAACATTTTCCCGATTTCACAATGCTGGTCCAATGCCAGAGGACTTCCATTCTAGAAGTCAAGAAAGGGCACCTGAAGATCATAATCGATGGACAGGCCCACTTCTTCAAAGAACCATCCGAAGACTGGGACTGGCTAGCACAGTATAAAGCCGGGACAGGCAAGGAAGTATGACACCAGCTAATGCCCCTGAAACCTAAATGGAAGCAGCAGAAAAATAAGAAGATACTGCACCATATCTCGAGAGGACTGACGACCCAATGCCAGCAAATGTGATGATACCAGTCCGCCACTATATGCACCTCACACCACACTCACTCAGTGACACTCCAGAGGACATACAACCAGATGGTTTCAGAATGGACTTATCCTGTAAGGAACATTGAAACATACAAGCCTTAAGCCCTAGAATGGTAGCCACCATATAAAGCCACACACAAACGGCTGCAGAACTCTAATAGCAGAGCCTACAACCCAGAATTGCACTGATCCTACTGCTGGCCCCAGGCATGCGCACTGAACCACCTAGACAATATCCTTGGAGGGCTGCAGCAATCCCCCAGTGACTTTGTGACCAATGCTTAGTTGAGCTGAGTGCTGATGTCCTCCGATGGATAGCTCCCTCCTCCATCAACTCCTGTGCACAGGTGCATGGGAGGATGAACAATAGACCATTGGGAAAGTTGACTAAGTTTGGGCAGTTGGCATCGACCATGCTGCCCTTGGGTGCGGGAGTTGGGAAATATTCATGTTTATTAGGATGTTCCACCATGCCTCACACATGAATGAGACCTGGGCTGCTCATGAAACCTTCATCACACACCATATCGTACCACCCACATTGCAGACTCACCAGGTAAATACAATATACTGACTTGGAAAATACAGGTAATGGGGATCCCTGGGAAGCGCTACAAGGTACTGGTCTACCTTAGACGTAGAGGGGTAGACATTGCACCGTTACAGGAGATGCATCTGCTGAGCACTGAGATATCAAAACTGAGGAGACATTGGAGAGGACAGGTGTTTGCCATGGGATGCTCGGCGTTTGTCAGGGGCACATTAATCTGGATCAAACCGGGAAACCCCATTGAAGCCATTATCACACAGATAAATAAGGTGGAGATAATAGAGTTAGTATGTGCTAGTGTATGGGAGACTAAATGGCACCCAGGTGCTCCTGGCTGGTCTTTACGCAGCTAATGCTGGTCAACATAAATGTCTTGAGACCATCGCTAAGACCCTGTCCAGAGAGGTGACCTGCCCACACTATCAGGGAAGGACTATAACTGTATAACCAATGTGCACCTGGATAGGACGACCCTGCATCTTCCAGATTCTCCCTCAATTTGGTTGGCCTGTCTCTTTAGCCAATGGATGACACACTGTGAGCTCCATTTTCTTTGGCACACCTAATACCCTGGACAGTGGGAACGCTCACTCTTTTCCCATGTACTTGACTGTACGATTAGATGCCCTGCTGTGTACGAATGCATTGGGAGCATCTAGCACATCAACTGAGTACCTTTCTTGCACAATCTCCAACCACAATCCACTACTTATGAAGATGCAGTAGGGCAGATGCAGGTCACCTATCCAGACATGGTATTACCCCTTTGAGCTTCTACATGAAGCGGTCACCCTGGACACAATCGCCTAGGCCATTTGTGACTATTTCCAGCTAGAGGGTGACCTCCTGCAATTAGAGCTGAACATTATATGACTGGAACGATCCACCCCACACGACGAGCAGTCCAGCACTAGGAGATTAACGGGAATAGTATCTGGTTCTGCATAAGCATTGATGGCAGCACATGAGCTGGAGTATTTGACCCCCTCTCATACCAAAGGAGGCAAACAGGTAGAATACTGGCATGGCATGGATAGTGAAGACATATGACCGAGGCACTCCTGCCTTGCAGATCTGAACAGAAGGGGAGCAGTGAGGTACACGCAGATGGACATCCATGAGGTATTTACGCAATATCATGCAGAACTATACCAGCCTCAAGGGACAATCGCCAATGAGGCAATATAGACCTTCCTGGATAGGACAACGCTTCCACATTTACCAGATGAGCAAGAGAGGAATTAGGTGGCCCCCATTATGGAATTGAGATCCTGGAAGCAATGAAAGAGATGAGCAACAGGATAAAGCAGGTAACCATTGGTTTTCCAGCAGAATTCTACTGAGAGAACATTAATGTACATGGAGGCCTACCAAAGAGGCCTCCTCCCCAACACATCTAAGGAGGTCCTCTTGATCTTGGTTCCTAAAGCCCCTAGAGACCCAGAAGATGTTGCCACATATAGCCCACCCTCTATGCTAAACCTCGATTACAAAATACTCAGTAAAATCTTGGCACCTCAGCTCTACCCCTTCATTAGACCTTATTCCATGCAGACTAGAACGGGTTCATTCCCTTCCAAAACATGACTCTTAATATGCATGGCCTGTTCATGTTAATGCAAGAAATCCCAGAGACGACCATGCCTCTGTGGTGGTCCTCTCCATCTACTAACACAAAGCCTTTCACACTGTACACTGGCCCTACTGCTTATCTACAATGAGACTCATGAACCTGGGTCAGAGATGGACACGGTGGGTTATGCTTCTGTATATGGGCCAGTGGGCTAGAGTACAGGCATGTGATTCCCTATCCGATTGAGATAAGAAGAGGCATTAGGCAAAGATGTCCCTTATTGCCCATATAAGTCACCATTGATGTTGAGCCTTCGCGGCCATAATCTGCTCAAAGGGTCAAGGATAGGGCATCCCACTGAGAGAGCAAGAGCACTATGCATCTCACTGTACCTGGATGACATGTTACTGTTCGTATGTGATACACATGCAGGAATACCCTGGGAAATACGAATGCTAGCTGACCTTGGAATGGTGTCAGGACTGTTATCGAACTGCGGCGAGAAATTGACATTCCCTGTGCATCCCACTATGCAGGTAGCCATGAGAACGATCGCTTAACAGGGTATTTCATAGGAGCCGACAATGCTTAAATACTTATGTGTGAAAGTGTGTCACTCAGACGAGGATGTTCGTGGCGGTAACCTGGGGACTGTATTGCAGTCACTGAGGTCCATTGTGAAAATTCTGGTGCACATTGCATCTCCCCCTAATGGTAAGAGTTGCTTTGGCAAAAATGGTGATGCTACCCAGAGTTTTATATTTCTACACAACACTACCAATATGGGTACCCCTCTCCTGGTTTTGCGAAATGGCTACACTGCAGAGGGAACTGATCTGGGAAGGAGGGCGCCAAATAATCTTGATTCATCTTCTATTAGTGGGACACCCAATGCTGAGGGGGGTACCTCACACCTCAGAGACTGAGGAGTTGGTAAAGGGTGGAGATATTCATGGTGGGAGACTGCTACACAATGGAAAACGTAAGAGCTTTGACTTCCTAGAAGACAAGGACAGCGTGCTGTGATCCCAATTCCTAAACTATGGTTCACTCACTGGCGCAATACGTGTCACATGGGAAATGGGATCTTCGGAACCCCCACACATTAGACCCCACAGGCACTCCTCACATTTGAGGGGGAGGAGGGGGTTGCGAAAACGTATCTCATGGCTCTATAAAACTATGCTCTGGATGACCATGAAACCGAAGGACCAAGTTAGAACTGCTTGGGAGGAAGCCCTAAAAAAAATTCTGACAAGCAAAGAAAAGAATACTAAACTACTGTGCACCCGTCAGGTGTCTAGGAACACCTGACTCAAATACACACACCTTAACTACTCCAACATGGCATACCTGTCCCCACCTAGACTGAACACCATAGCAGATACCACAGATAAAACACGTGCGAGATGCAAGAGACAAGATGCTGATTTCCTGCACATAGTGTGGAGCTGCCCAACAATAGCCACATTTTGGGTCAAGATCATCCAAGATCTAGAGCCCAAAATGGGACATACACATAGGAGAACTTACCAGGTCCATGCTGAGCCTGTACCCCAAGCCCACACCACCAAGGCTGTCACTAGATTCTTGGACCTAGGGCTTGTAGTTGTCAAGAAGGCCATAGTGATGGATTGGAAATCGCATGATGGTGCTCCCTACAGCAAGTGGAGGGCGTAATTTGCTAAACGGGCGTGGGCTGACGAATCAGTACTACACAACGAGGAAAGCAGTGGACTCTGCAGGATATCACTGGCAAAAGATTGAGCCCACTTCCTAGACATCCTTAATGGGAGAGGGGAGGATGCTGGAGACCTTATTTCCCTGATGAGAGTGGTACACCTGGGAAGGCTTTGACACTGAATGCACTTGTGTGTTATGGGATATGCCAAGCAAGAAGAGAACCTACGTAGAGACGGGGGAGGAAAAAGGCACACCACACAGACACTAACCAATGACTGGATGCACTCTTTATTGCTATAAGTTTGATTTCACTTTGCCAACAATTCTGTATACCATCATATGCATATTCGCACAAAACTGCATAGTGGCCTGGCTGAACATACTGAACTGACATAGTTGAGCATATGACTAAAATGTCCAGTGTCGGATTGGTAAGAAGGGCACACAGGAGGTATCTGATTTGCAGTTGTGGGCTAATTTGTGGGCAGTAATGTGACTGATTCGGGCTGTGTCTGTGCAGTTAAGATGCTGCCAGTGGCCCAGTGCGGGGCTGAGCGGCCTTTCTGCAGGCAGATGGGCTTCTGTTATCTCCATTTTACCAACGGGGAGCTGTCCCTCGCTGGGCTAGCCCATAAATGAGTGCAGGTTGAGCAGGGGAGGGGGCCCAGAGCAAAAACGGCCTCACTTTTTTCAGCTTTGGTTCCCCATTGTGAACTAATCCATGCACAAATAGCCCATGCTCTTTTTACTGTGAACTCAAGTTAGGAGACACTAACCATTTGTAAAAACCAAGGAGCATATTAACAAGGGCTTTATCTCCGCTTTTTTGGCTTTAAATGCTAAAAAAAGCAGAGATAATACTATCGCCCTGTTTACAAGAGGGTGTTAACATGCATAATCACATGTTAGCACCCTTTTTCCCAATGCCTCCCTTTGCATCTCTAATGAGATGCAAAGTGGGAGTCACTGGGCAGTACAGCCTTGCAAATATCGCTGATGTGCACATAGCGATATTTACAAGGCTGCCCCAGCATTTTAGCACACGTTAGTTTTTGGAGAAAACTGCTGTTTCCTCCAAAGTCGAACGTCTGCTAAAATCCTGACTTACCCATCGCTAACATGGGGGTGGATTATGCTGCTACGACCACAGGGTCGTATCAGCAAGGTCATTGCCCTTTTGCAGGGACCATTGACGGAAAACCAGCTATGTTCCCTGTAAAACAGTGATTTCCCCCACTATCTCTGGAATTTATATCGCCCTGGAGCAACGCGTTGTTGATAACGTGCTACCAGGGCGATACATTTCAGAGATAGACTGCGACGAATAACAAAACGCTAAGCACACTTTGTGTTATTCATCGCCGTTCCTTGCTGATATGCCCCCAAATTTGACGAAGAGGCACAGCTTAGTTACCCTTTGTTTTTTCTTTATATTCAGGGATAATCCACTTAAGGTGCATGACTAAACGCCTTGTGCACCCAGTGGCATACCCTGAGCTGGCCAGCCCTAGAATGCAGCAATGCAAGCTGAAGTGCTAGAGAGAATTACCCTGCCATGTTTGTATTTTTATGCCCTGAATACAATTGCAAATCAGACAGTTGTTTTCCACATCACTTCAGCCGGCGCACGGGCCATTGCTTTTGTTTTCACTTCTGACTACTTAAGACACTTGAACTCACTTGGCTGCGCGTCACTCACCTGGATGCAAGTTGTTTACTTGGACGCACGCAAAGGAGAGGGTTCCAAAGCGCTTGCGCGTTGCTCTCGCTCTCCTTCTTGGCACACCCAGGTAGTAGACGTGCCTGACATTGGCTGCCAAGACCCTTCTGTAGAGAGCCACCCGGGCTCTCACAAACAATGTGTCTATGCACCCATGCATCCCCACACCCCTCGGGCGGGCTCGCTCTGAGGGTATAAATAAAGGGGCTCTCTGTGTATAATTTATAGCGCTGCTGCGGCCTGTACGACCTGGGCCCTGCCACGCTACATTGGCGACAGGGCCGGTCGCACCACACGCGTGCCGGCCTACCTCGAGGTTGCTGTCTGTCGAGGAGCACGGGGTGCCCACCCGCGTCCTGCATTGCTCCTGCTGGTGCTGCGTCGGAGCGGTGAATGAAGAGCGGAGCCCACCCGCTGTGATCCTAGCGGTCCGGTGTCTGCAACCGCTGTGAGCCTGCCGTTTTCTGAGGCCGCTGAGCGCCGCCAGCTCAAGCCCGCCCACGCGCCTTCCTGTCAATCGGGAGCGAGTTCAGCCGGCGGAGCTCGCTGGCGCGGCACCCTTCAAGGGGGGGAAGTGTCTGTTACCCTGCCCACAAGCCGCTCATTGCGTGTGGTGATACCAGCGCTGGTCCCTCCTCTGTGCAGGCCCTGACCTTCCTCATGCTGGTTTTCTGGGCAGCGAAGCCCCACGCCTGGGGCTGCCCCTTCCGCTGTCTGCACCCAGGAACTGCTCTGTCTGCCCCAACACGCTCCCACCCTGCTGGATCCTTGCAGAGAAGGCCCTGTACAGCCTGAAGTGTGGGGTGTTGGAGGAAGAGTGCCCCCTGACTTCATCAAGCACTGGCAGCTGCAAGTGAGAGACTTGCTGGAAAAAAAAAGAAGGATAGAGAGGGGGTACGGGGTCAACGGATGCCGCGTGCGAGACCATCTCACCCGAGCCTGCTCCCACTCCAAAACCCACACAGAAGTGCGCAAGTGGGCAGGTCACGCCCCACCCACTCTTGTGAGCAGCTACCACAGGGCCAAAGTACCAGGGACACCTACTGCGACACACACCCTACGCTACACACCTGCAAGCAAGCCGCACCCCTGCGCCCACGCTCCATTACCCAGCCGCGGTGAGCAATCCGGCGGCGACAGGTGCTGCTGCGCCGCAAGATGGAGGGCGCACTCAAGCTGCTGGCATCAACCTGCCACCACCAGTGCACACACACACGGCAGGTGCACCGCTACCCCCATTTAGTGAAACTTCAGACCCCGCCACTGCCACGCCAAGGTGGAAGGCATGGGTTGGACGACTCAATCACTACTTCAAGGGGACAAGGGAGATGGACGGCACCGTGAAACGGTCACTCCTCATTTACTACGGGGGCGCGGAAATGTATGATCTGTTCAAGACGCTCCCCAACACTGGAGAGGATGGCAACTACGAGGCGGCGGTCGCCGCACTCAACAGACACTTCGACCCACAGCTCAACCACGACTTCGAGAAGTTCAAGTTTAAGAGGGCGTGGCAGACTAATGCCAATTCCGTCGACATGTTCTATGCACGACTACGCCGACTGGCGAGCATGTGCCCCTTCACAGACCAGCGAGAAGAAATCCGTGACCAAATTATCGGGGGATGCTGCTCAAGACTCCTGAGGAAGCTCATCCTTCGGCAACCCGGAATCTCGCTGGACGAGATCCCGGTGTTAGCCCGCTCCCACGAACTGTCAGACGCCAGCAGAAGAGATGGAGACCGCTCTACATACACTGGTCGCCACATCGTAGGCGTTCAGGCACCCGCCGGTCAAAGAGGAAAAGGTTGATGCGATCCGACGACACCCCATGATGCCTCGCCAGGCACTCAGACCCCCACCAAGTGGGCCGTGTGGCTACTGTGACCAGGACCACCCAGCGAGAGCCGTCTGCAGGGAAAAAGGAAAAACATGCTCTCGCTGCAGAAGGCTAAACCATTATGCCAAAGTGTGCCACGGTGAGTGGTTTCGATTGACGGCGCCAAGATCCAGAAGCATGTCTCAGCGTGACCGCCAACTCTCCCTTGCTGACCCACAGTCAGTGCCTGATGACCAACCACAAGAAAGATGCCCCGTGTATGAGGACGAAGAAGAAATATTCGTGGTGTCGTACGTCAGCCGGACGGGGACTCGGCGGAGGCCCCCTCCCATGTGCTCCGTCTCCATTGAAGGCACTGATGTGCAAGCCCTCATTGACACAGGGGCATCCGTCAACGTGATGGACTCCGACCAGTCTGAACGACTCTCACCAAAACCTCCTCTTGCGCCATCCACAGCACAGATATACTCTTACGGAGGAACAGACCCACTCCCTCTCCGTGGCGTCATTCAGACCACCGTTGCAACTGGGAGCCACTCCACCGAGGCGAGGTTCCACATCACGGAGGGCAAGAAAGGGACTTTGCTCAGCTGCCACACGGCCGAAGACTTGTTCATGGATGAAGAGAGCAGCGTACATGCATAATATAATACATAAAAGTGGTTAAATAAATAGAATACATCTTATTTTAAAAAGTTAATTTATACAAACTAAATACTGCTTTTAAAAAGCATCCCACAGAATAGCAATTCAGTTACATGGTTTAACATTTGAAGAAAACAAAGTGCTGGTCTGGATTTCTCTACACTGTAGTTCTCCAATACAGGAAATAACAACCAGCGTGTGAGGTTGGTAAAATGTACAGAAAAACAAAGTGCAGCAATGTCTATTGTGAAGATTTGTCGCGGACAAACAAAGACTAATTTTGACTCACATTGGCCCGATGGTTGGCTGAGAAGACTACATATTGTTCCCAGTCTAAAACTGGTCAACAGAGATCTTTTCCAATGGGTTATATCCGTAATTAAATATGGTTTGCCCCTGAAAGAAGATATTAGGACTGCTTAGCGGCATGAGAATGGTTTTTGAAGTTCTCTGCATCTCTGACGCAATTCCTACCCAGTCCAAAGTTGTTCTTGACCCATGTCCCACCCCATGGGTGATCAAGTGTAAGGCCCCATAAAGATATGACCTGAGCACAGCAAGTGCTACGTGTGTGATATAGCGAGGCCGTGGACTTTCACAGCCTCTGCACCCCTCAATAATCCACCTATTTAAACTAGATACATTGTTAGATCGAACAGACAACCATGAAAGCAACTGAACTAATTGAATATTGTCCTCAACATAGTCTAAACCCAATTCCTTATGCTTTTAATTAAGCGGGGAACTGGCAGCAAGGTTGGTGAGTCCCTGAGGAAGCAGTTTTCTTCCACCTGGAGGAGGTTATTAGCTCTGACATAGCCTCAAATGCCAGCCCCATAGGTTAAAAAATAGAAGCTATTTACGTTTATATGTTTCCAACGAAGGCAAAATCGGTTTGCACCCCACTCTCTGGGCAAACTTAATCAAGAGGCCAGTGACAGGCAAAGTCTTGGGGACCTGGTGGACAGACAACAATACCAGGAACTAGCCGAGTCGAAAGTCACACCAAGGTAAACTAAAGGATTATCTTTCCGAATACTTGTACCTTTAATCCTGATGATTCTAGTTTTAGTGTTCTTTGGGTAACACGCCTTATAAAACGTTTTAGTAAAGTTGGTCTCAAGATCAAGACTGTATATAAAGAGATGAAAATTGTCTCATGACGCGATTAGGAGTTCGGAACATTAAGACAGCATCACCTGCTTATAGAAGATCTAGCATAGGGTTTGAGTTCACCACAGGCACATCCTGGCTGTGGGTAAACAAGAATGAATACAGATTATTGACATATAATAATAAAAAAAATAGGTGTAATGCCACATGCTTGCTGACTTCCCGTCAAGTAAAGAGGAATCGGTACATGCCCCTACTTCACCATATCTGACTGAGGCAGAAACTCACGTATATAGTGCGCATAAAAAGTCAGCCAGTCTGGTCCAGGTCAATACTCATGAGAAGGCTGCAGATTATTGACAGATTACCTTGGTTAGCCGCACTACGTAGGTAAGGTCCATAAAGGCTAAGTGTAAGAGATCCTCCTTTTCTACATTGTATTTACACATGAACAAGTGGAGATTTATACAATGAGTCTTCATGACCTGCATTTGGTAGATAAGTATACAGTGGCATGGAAACACAGATGTGAGGATGAGGAGTAGAGGATTAAGATGCGGTTCGAGAATTAAGATAAGGACGAAGCATGAATGAGTATGACAGGATCAGCAGGGTATTCCCAAATCCAGGTGTAGGGGCAAAGCAAGTGAGAAACCAGAGAATGACACAGAGTCTTAGACAGAGTCTTAGACGGAAAAATGGTTCTAAGTGTACTGTATCTGTTTTTGTTAAATTGTCCTGTATTGGGATTTTTGTAGGTGTTTGTTTGAGGACGCTTATGTAATGGACACCCATAGTCAATGGAGAATTTGGTGAATGGGTGAACACCACAGGTTCGGTAAGTGATTAAGGCTCTGTCTTCTGTTTTGATTACTGCAAGTCAAGACAAGTGGGTTGGAAATATGAAGATTAAGTGTGTGCTTTATGAAAGTCGAGAGATTATGAACCACTAAATCTGTACTTTGTCACCGTGGGAAACAATGAATGTTCATCTCTCAGAGCTATAAAGGATGTGTAGATCTTGCAATGAACAGGACCAAGCGATAA
Source organism: Lissotriton helveticus (assembly GCF_964261635.1). Classification (NCBI taxonomy): domain Eukaryota; kingdom Metazoa; phylum Chordata; class Amphibia; order Caudata; family Salamandridae; genus Lissotriton; species Lissotriton helveticus. The sequence goes on along the minus strand of NC_136068.1, from coordinate 1,425,167,644 downwards.
GATGAGTATCTGGGTTAGGAAGGTGTGAGACCGGTAGTTTAGTGATATTTTCTTTTTGTTTTTAAATATATTTTAATTTTGTATTCGAGAACAATTAAGTAGGAGATATTCAATACGTAATGTAACTAATATGGAAATGAATTCCTTCGATAGAATAAAAAAAGAGTAGAAACCATGAACTATTTGTCTCTCCCACCCCCTCCCAAGACACCAACCTGTCTGCATCCAATATTTTTTACAAGTCTCTGCACTCCAGTTTGTGCGACAATATGTCTTGTAACAATATATTGCTTCATTCCATGGTGCATCCGGTCATTCTCACTTACTATGCACAAACAACTCCAGGGAGTAGTGGTGTAGCCATCGGCCTCAGACCCTCCAGAATTTTTTAGGGCATCCCTAAGAGGTATGGGTGTTTTTTTCAGCCATCATATACATATCTATAGCCCTTTTCCATTCATGTATAGTCGGACATTAACTTTCCCCCCAATATCCCTTTTGGCAACTACAAGGCCAAGTCCACAAACCATCATCCGGAGACATGGTAAATCAATATCATTCTGGATTCCCAGTAGAAGGAATTTGGGGTCCAAAGATGTTCAGCCAAGAGTATACGGCCCAGTTCCTGGATAATATCCCCCCAATAATCCTGATTTAGTGAACAGCCCCAAACCATATGGAAGAAGGTACCCTCTTCTCTTTTACATCTTATACAATACGGAGACAACGCCCACTCCACCCCATCACATGCAATCAGCATCTATCACAGTATACTCTAAGTAAAATTTTGAATTGAACTAGTCGAACTCAGGCCTTAGTTGTATCTTCCCGTGGGTGCATCAGGGCAGTCTCCCAGTCAATCTCTTCAAGCGATCCCACCTCCTCTTCCCATTTCCCCCTTAAGTTATGTAGATTATCAGGCATATTATTGTTAAAAGTTTTATATGTTAGAGTAATCGCTCCATTTCCAATCTCTTCCGTCAGAAGCCATCCTTCCATTGGAGCATATTCTAGACTACCTTCCCCAGAGAGACCCTCAAGCATGCCGGATTTGTGCATATTTTAGGAATTGGTTCCTCCCAACCTGCTGGAAAAACTATGGGGCATATTCTCAAGGATTTATCGCAGAGTTATCGGCACTTTATCGCAACTAATGTGGCGATAAATGTATCGCCCCATTCACAAGCTGGTGCTAACAGCCCATATCACCAGTTTACCTGCGATTGCAGCCACAAAAAACATCACCACAGAGGACCTCGGCAACTATCGCTAATGAGATGCAGACTAGGTGTTCCCGTGCAAAAAGCTGCAACAACACCACTCCGCATCATTCTCTACGACCAACCAGATCGTCAATAAAAACCCAAAACAGGCAATAAGGCACATTAGCAGCAAGAAATTAACACCTGCTCTGACCTGGTGTAAAGTCTGACGACAGCCTGCAACAGAAGAGGGAGCCCAGCCCAGAGCCACACCTGAAGAACAACAGATGCCATGGAGTCACTGATCATGCAGCTCAGAGAGCCAACAGGGCCACAACACCCATCACCACCACTCCCAGGACTTCCCCGGGCACCGCCCTGGCACCCTACTCAGGCAAAGACATGTCAGATCAACCTCACGAAATCATGTACCAAAGAATCCGCCTGATGTCATACAATCACAACAGGTAACATGTCATCACAAAAATGAGCATCACACATTCACCTTCGAATTACCAAAGGAAAATGTATTTAAAAAAACTCAGAAGAACGTTAATGAAGGCCCATGACGGCTCTCCTCAGGAAAATCTGTGGTTCACAGCCTGCAAGACTAAAATCCAGATAAGAAGGTGTGTCATGCGCTCATCAAAGGACAGGAGAGAGAGCGAAGGAGTGAGAGAGATACAGAGAGAGGGAGAGAGAAAGACGGAATGAGAGGGAGGTAGGGAGAGAGAAAGACAGAAAGAGAGGGAGGGAGAGAGAGAGATGGAAAGAGAGGGAAGGAAAGAGAGAAAGACGGAAAGAGAGGGAGAGAAAGGAAAGAGAGGGGGAAAGAGACACAGAGAAAAGAAGAGAGGGACAGGGAGAGAGAGTGCTAACACTGCGCACCCAGGCCTTACTGCTCACCTGCTGCCACCGGTGTGTCTCCAACCACGTGCCGGTATGTAGTGTTATTCACCAGGCTCCTCATCTGAAACAGATCCCTCATCTGAAACAGAGTCCAGATACCTGAATGGCAAAGTACATACAATTGCACATGCCATCATCGCCTGTCCGACCCTGCGCACCCAGGCAGCTGCACCCCAGGCCCTCCCGCCGCCCAGCAGTGCATGCCCGCCCCTGCGCACCCGAGTAGATGCACCCCAGCCCCTCCCGCTGCCCAGTGGTGCATACCTGCCCCTGTGCACCCAGGCAGCAGCACCTCAGCCCTCCCGCCGCCCAGTGGTGCATGCCCACCCCTGCTCACCCAGGCCTCACTGCTCACCTTCCGCCACCCGCGTGTCGCAAAGAGGGCCCACCACGTGCCGGTCCAAGCCCCAAGCCTGGGGCCCGTGAACATGGCCCCCTCCACATCATGCAGCCCCGCTCCACGGGCCACCAGGTCTCACATTTGATTCTGGGTCTTGATTTGGCTATGGCAGAGGACATACCAGTGCACAGGGCATCATTGCAGACTGCACACCCGCTCAGCCCTTGAGGTGCCACTAACTCTATGACCCGCGAGGCAACGCCACATGGTGGCAGGCATGTGCTGCCCGCTGGCTCAGGCGTACATTATGGTCAAGCAGGGCTCACAACAATCGTCATCATTCCGGACCACCAGGACAGGGCATCATCGCAGGCTGCACACCGCAACAGCACTTAAGGTGTCCCTGCCTCAGTGCACCGAAAGTCACCATCCCATGGCAGTGTGCCTGTGCCGGCCGCCTTTTATGCGGTGCCACAAAGTCTGTGCCCCGCAAGTCATGAACCCTCTATGATCGAGTATCGTGGTGCGGACGACAGCATGTTACCTCCGACCCTGGGGAATGTGATGTTGCAGGGCCCTAGGCTCCCATGCCTACATCAACATCACACAAATACACCAAGATAGAGAGTAGAAATGGCGTAAAGTACATACACCCGGCCCTATTTATTTGCAGGCTCACATGTCCTGTGACGCGTGTACAGGATGGGTGTGGTGTGGGTGTAAACCAGCCATGAGGGAGTGGCTGTGGCATGCTGACAACTAGACCTGAGATCTGCAGATCACTACAGGGAAGCCCTGGCACATGTAGCATTTTCGCCCCACCCTGTGTGCGTGAGCAGAGTGTGCTGGCCTGGCGTATGCCAGTCTAGCGTAAGGGTTTAAACAATGACCCCAGGGCTCTAGTCATGGTTCCGACCTGGCCTGGACAAGGAAGTAACTAATGTGTGTGTCCCTGTTGTTTGTGTCGGTGCCACCCGGACCGCATTCGGCAATGTGTCACCCTGTGACCCAAATCCAATGACATGAGCAGTATGGACATAAGGGGGAATCACTGGGCCTACATTCATCCATACTTTCACACTTGAAAGATCATAGACATGATACATCTGTGTGATTATGAATGTTTAATGCACATTCAGTGGAGTGTTGCAGCTGGAGCAGTATAGGGCCATTCAAGCCCCACTTTACAATGTTGGCCTGCGGAGGGCCAGCCAGAGTCCTTCAAGGAATTACAAGTCCAAAGGAAGAGGAAGAGTTCAGTCCGCAGTCTGATTACTGTGTCATTGGCGATCAAATAGAGTATGGCAGTCCATGTCGAGGTCCAAGGGGAGTGTCACAGAGTGTATCGGGGGACAGTGGAAGGTGATGATGCAGAGGGCAGAACCAACCAGAAACAGGCCATATGGCGGAGATAAATGCTACAGTTTTCTTCTTACCAGTAAGGCGGTTTCATCCGCATCTTCGTCCTCTGCTGTTTCATGTACCTCACGAATGGATGGTGGTGTTCTGTCTTCAGCACTGTGTGGCAGTGATACCTCAGGGGCAGGAGGTGAAATGTCTGCTGCACTGTGTGGCACTGACACTTCAGGGGGCGGAGATGTGGATGTCGTGGTAGCAGCAGCATGCATCAGCGCCAGGCCTTGTGGCTGCAATGCCATGAGGATGGTCCTGAGGGCACTGAGAAACCTAGCTACCTCTCGCTGGTGTGCAGGTGTGGCAGCCGATCTTTCCACCTGCGTCCGCTCCATGGTCTCCATTGACTTCCACATGTGTCCCAACTCCCGGGTGACATCCTTAGAGCCATTATGACTGGACAGTTGTTCTAGTCTTTGAGTCAGGGCTCCAGTGATGTCAGCCATGGTCCATTGGAGACCATGGAGCGGACAGTGGCTGTCCGTTAGGGACCTTGAGTGCTCCCTGATGGGACTTAGACACCCAAGTATGGCATCTAGTTTGGCTGCCATGCGGTCAAAGCACACCCGCACCTGTTCAGCCAGATTCTCCTGGCACCCCAACACAAGGCATTGGAAGGCCGTGTGTTCTTCGTGGAGTCCTGGGAGGCAGCCGTGGTGGTGGGTGCTGCCTGCTGTGTGGTCTGTGCAAGGGGTGCGGTCTCCTTATAGCAGCTGGGCTGCTCTGCTCCTGGAGGTGGGCTGTGGGGGCTCCCCATGAGCTGTTGGAGGGCATCGGAGTCGAAGCTGTGGTGGTCCTCTTCGTCATCAGAGAAGAGAGGTTCTGGCTGCTCTGCAGGAGGTGTTGATTCTCCCTCTGCAATGTAAAAAGGAGATGCAGTTTAACAATGTGTTCACATGTATGTTGTTGCATTGTACATGTTTTCATACAGACTGCATGACTGTGTACATTGTGGCTGTTTGGGAGGAGTTGTCTATTTGATGGGGGTCAGTGGACATTTCGACAACATAACGGATGTGTATTTGTACTTGTACATTATCAACTCACATTTCCCTGCAATGCCAAATGTGATTGGCCAGATTCTACACACAAGCGGCACCAGTTGTGTCCTGTATTCTGTTGTGGCCGTGTTGCGGTTTGTACCACATTGTTGTCAATGTTGATGTGCTCTGCATATTACGTGTGCTGCATTTCTGGGGAGTCTCTGTAGTGAAGGTGTAAGGCCCCTGCAGCTCATATTTTGCTGCCCCTTATCCCTTTCATGTGGTGTGCCTTTGACTTTTACAGTGCTGAGATGTTGCATACTTGGGTACATTGGTCTCTTGATGGGAGTTGTGGGCTGGGGAATGGTTTGTTTGCAGATGTGCTCTACTTGTACATGTGTGCCATTGTGCCCATCTGCCCCCGTCCCCCTCAGTCCCTGGTCATTACTCACCCTGGTGCTGTTGTGTCCGGTCATGTTAAGCAGTATCCGGTCCCCCAACTCCTGCCTCCGTCTCCCCACTGATGACTGTGGACACTACTTCCTCCATCTCGTCCAGGTCCTCCTGTGGTGCAGGACTCTCACCTCCAGTCTGCATTGCTGCCTTACAATTGTTGGCGAGTTTCAGCTTGGTTTTTCGCTTCACATCATTCCAGTGCCTCTTGACCTCTTCCATTGTCCTCTCCAGCACTCCGACTGCCTTTACCTTGTGCACGATGGACTGCCATAGTCCATTTTTTGTTGCCAATGACACAGTGGAGGTGACGAACAGTTGTTGATAGTGTTCTACCACCTCCGTTATCAGGATCCTGTTTTCCTACAGACTGAACCGCTTCTTCCTACTTTTCTTCTCCTTGCCTTTAACTGACCCCGAACTCCCTGGCAAGTCCTCCGGGGGGCGTGTGGGGTTCCGGTTGTACTCCGTACTTGCTCGAGGCAACATCCATTGTGCTTCACTGTTGTTTGGCATTTGTTTGTCTGTTTTTATTTTCTTTTATGGTGATTTTTCCCTCCTGATGTGTGTGGATTGCAGGCCTGTTGCTGGTTTTCGCTGATTTTTGGATCACAATTGGCCTCTTCCAACTTTTCTTGCGTTCCTGTTTTGCCTTTTTGCGGCAACGCATGGTACCGCTGTGTTGTGAATGCTACGTTAACACGACGTTATTTTCCAGCGATAGACTGCGATAATTTTGCGGTAATTATCACACATTCTTGAGAATATCCCCCTATGTGTCACTCTGCACACAATGGTCCCTCTGCATGTCACCTACCTGATGCTGCTCTGTGTCTCTCACCCCTCTTTAGCACTTTCTGTTTTGTCTGCCTGCACCTTGAGACTTTTGTGCCTCTACCACTTTGCAATGCCTCATTATACCTTACGTCCTGCAGCCCGTGAGTTGCCCTTCCTCAGCTTTCCTATACACCATTGTGCATCTTTACCGTCCACAACCCGCTGGAGTGCTTCCACTGCTTCGCTAAATACTCATAAGGTACCAAAGGCAAGAACGATTGCATTGCAAATGCTTGTTTGGGAGGTGCCCAGGCCTATTTTGATCCCATTCCATCCATGCATGTAACCTTTTAACATGATCTTGCAAATGTAGATTCATATTAGCTGTAAAATGAAAAAAAAACACTTTGTAAAAACTAGGTCGTAACTGTAAAGTAAGTAAGTGTGCGTAGGCTTTTAGACTATGCTTCTTTGCATACGAGTGCCTTCATAGAAACCCAAATAAAAATTACAAACACAGTACGCATTTGCAACGTAAATCATTAAGGACAGACCGGTTGCCTTTCCCGTGCCTATGTTTATTATCTTTGTGTCATTGTTCGACCGTGAGAAAATGCTGCGCAGACCAGTGGCATTCGCTGTGCCCCCTGTCGCTTCATTTCATCTTGGTTTTTGTCCCTCTTCGGTCTATTTATACGGTGAAGGCCTCGCGGAGGGTTTTATCACGTCCTCACACCTGTTGTCAAATAGTTGCGATTTCAGCAGACCCGTGGCACACTACAAACGAACGGAGACAGCAGCGGCTCCGACGCTCTTCTGCAGCGTGTGATCGTGGGGCAGCTCTGTTTCATCTACTGACGTGTCAGTCCTCGGCTGCATTATGAGGGGCCTGCTGCTGGTATTTATCTGCAGCCGTCGACGTCACCTCACCTTTTGAACACAGCCCTAGCCCGCTTGTTCGGCATGTTGTTCGTGCTCCAATTAATCAATCGATATAATAACAAAGAGCTCAGTCAATCAGTCACTCCACCAGCCACTAGTTGGACAACACTTTACACGTTAAGTGTCGCTCCAAAGCCTCTTTAGGAAAGGCTCGAGACACGCCTGGCCTAAAAATAAGTTGTTTTCTTTTGACAAAAGGAGGGTGAGAAGGCATCTGTTTGGCACGTCAAGGTGTATAAATGGTTTATGGCCAATGTGTCACTGAGAACTGATGAATCACAGAGCCAGGGACTTTAGGTGGCACAGGTTAACCCCTTCAGTGCTGCAGTCTCTTCCACTTGAACAAACTTTTTCACTCTACTTCAGTTCACAGGCATTCCCAGTAAAATGTCAGAAAAGTCCTTTTTAAGGGACCTAGTAGAAAAGTCATATGGCTTCTCCAGAGGCTGATATTCACACAATAATGCAGCCTACGCACAGTAGGCGTCCTTCTTGCGGAAGCCAGCGCTTTTGCACAACTGGATATTATTTTTCTACTTTCTTGTTCCCCATGAAGGTTACCCTTTCCCTAGGCCACCACCTAGTTTGGGATGTTACATTTCCGTTTCATCACGGAGAGGGATTTACTTCAGCACTTTGTAGGGTCAAATCCCTGATTATTTCAACAGAGAGAGAGGGTCGTCGGAGAGGAGTTTTTGAATGTTCACAAACTCACAATGCTAACCACACTGTGTAAAGCCTACTCCTGCGTCATGCGATGAAGTAACACCTGTGTAAGTGCAGGAATTCTATTGTGAAAGTTAAGATGAATTTGCTCCTGCAACATATCCTTTCGTGAGTAAGGAGGTACCTGTCGAACAAGCCATTTTTGGCTGCAAGCCTACATTTATGGCGGAAAATTCCTTGTTGAATCACACCAACCTATCAAGATTGGTATTTTTAGTTCGCAATAAGTTTCAATGGATAGTGAAAATCCACAGGCCTTGCAGCTATCCCCGATGGTTTTCAATGTCTTTATTAATTCTGCTCAGTGACCTTCAATTCCTTTACTAAACAATGGCACACAAGTTGAGCTAGATGTCAACAATCCACAAGAGAACTTTTTGCATTTGTATGAGGGGGTGAAGGGCCTGGCTGCTACAATGAGCAAGACATAACTTTTTGAATATTTCATCAGTCACTATCTCTACAATGATGCACGCTCTACCGTATGACAATCTCTGTATAACCGACGATCTATGATTGGTTAAAAAACTGACGAGATGTACAAACTAACCTGAACTGTAATATGAATTTCGATACAGATAACTACCTTCAGTGATCAGTAACATTAAGTCTGTGATCTGAACGATTCTAACTGTATCACCTTCACCAGCTTTATGCCATGACTGACTCGAAAGCAATATAAAAGTCCTCACTCTTTTTGTAAATGAATAAGTGCTAAGTAGAGTTCGTAATCCTTGAAAAATAGGACTGGGGTATTAGGATGCAAATCAAAGTTTAAATCAGTGTCTTATAGTGCTATTGCAGAATACTCATTTGTATCCAATAAGCCTTTGAGAAATCCAAATGATAGTTTGATGAGTTTCAAACACCGGCAACAAAACACAGGGGGGTTTATTTACAAGCCCCTTGCGCGACCGGTGCGTCATTTTTAATATGGGTAAAATTGGCGCACCGGCAGCGCAAGGGGCTTGTAAATAAGCCCCAGGGAATTCATAATCCAAGATGGTTGCCATCATTGCAAGTCTTGTGAGAATCATGTGGTGCTCTGGGACATGTAGTCTATCTGCCGAGAGCTAATGATTTTGATAATCACTGAATGTGGCACATAAAACACTACAGGCCACCTGTGCATTTTAACTCAAAAACGGTATCCATTCAAGATATGTCAACAGCAATGGATCATGGGTATAATTAGGGCTTTAAGTGGGATGAAAAAACTGGGGAGGGGTCTCTCAAAGGAGCGTGGCCAATGTAATTAAGGGTGTGGCTTACAATACTTACGCTAAAAATCTGTTGTTAGCATAGTGTATCGACTGACTTTTATTTTGCTGTTTCTGTAATTGCATCCAGATATATGACAAAACAAGTAAAATCAAACCTACAACAAGACAGGACTATTGGCTTTGTCAATGGTTGTTAGTTGCATAAGATAAATAAGCAGCAACTATGATCCTTGTATATATTATTGAAAAAGCTTCCACTTAAAGCCCTGGTGACACCACCACAACAGCCACGGCCCGTGGAGGGAGTTCCGGTGGGGCAGAAAGGTAGGGCGGGGGAGGGGCACGGTGGGGGGTGCTAAAAACCGGAATATGGATAATTGGAGGTAAGTAAACAATTTAATACATAAAATGAATTTTGTAGCGCGCCCTGAATCGCAATATGCATAACAGTCTTACGCTTCTGCTGGAGATCAAACTCGATACTGAAGAACCGGAATAACCCACTTACTGGGTCTCGGCGGCGGGGGAACCGCCCAAGCCTTCCATACCCTTCATACGTAGTAAAAGGAGAAATAGGAGCCTTCGTCTGCAGGAGGAACCCAGATTTATTCAAATAGCCCGGGCTATGGAACAGAGTCTCAAGCTTGTCAGAAACAAGACAGAGGAGGCCGCTGCTTTACTCTGCAGCTTACAAGCCTTTTATACTTTTTCATTCCAGTCTTTTGGCTGATAGTTCATTGTTCAATCAGGGCAGTGTTTGCAGTTGATAACCAGATCCAGACGACGTTTGTAGATGGTGACCTGGTCAAGGCTTGGTACACAAATCATTGTTCACTTGGCTTGATCAAGGCTCAGTTTTTCAGGTCAGTGTTCAATCACCTTGATCAAAGCACGGTCTTTCAAGTCATTGTTTAATCACCCTGATCAAGGCCCAGCAGTCAGACCATTGTCCAGATTACCTGATCACGGTGTCAAGGATGTTTACCAGGCTGGGAGCAGGAGATGGAAAACAAATCATTTACTCAGGGTGTGAGTGTCTCTGGCTTTCAGTTGAACTGCAAAGAACAGGGGGGTTGGGTGTGCGACAGTTCCTGGGCAGAAATGCAGGCTGCAAGATGGCTGTCTTCATGTTAGTTAGTTTTTCCTCAGGCATCAGCAGAAACGACCAGGTGGGTTGTGTGGAAGTGTTTGACACGAGATGGCAATGAAAAAGCAATGGAGTCCCGGTACAAATGATGCCGATCAGAAGAACACTTTTCCTCAATACTAAAGGGGATGATGGACGGAGCGTTTGAGCAAATAAAACACTCACCCCCAGTCAACTAATCTGGGTTTAATCCATCATCATTCTTTAGGTCACTCCACCACCCCAGTTCAGACATGGTCATATGTAAATCAGTCTGACGCTGTGCCTCATGGGAAAAGTCCAGTCTGAACTGTCAAGCCATGTCTTCCCTCGACTGGAAACAAGCATCCTGGGACCGGTTTCGGGTTCATAACCCTCATCAGCCAGGCTATCTTGAATCCAGTGGCAAAGTGAGCAAAGGACCCACGTCTGGGCATTACCTGCCAACTTAGGGCGAACAAAGCGATACCAAAGGCGATGATGGACAAACTCGAGGCAGGGCAAAGCTAGTAGTAACCAGTGACAGACTTTCCGAGCCCCACCAGGAAGACAGCAGCCCGGAGTGGCATGAGGGACGTCCTCATGCCTACATTGGGGAGAGTGTCTTAGATGGAGGATGTGTGGACAAGCCGTGTCTCAGTGCAATGTCTGTCTGATGTTTGTGTCTGAGTGACTGTGCTATGTGTATAATTTCTGATATGTGGGTCTGATGTTTGTGTGCGGCTGAAGCCATTGTAAAAGTATGATGCTTTGTACTTTTAGAGGATCTAATTGGGAGTCTATTTTTCCCTGAGGTTTCTCTTAGTAATTGCCGTTTTATTGAGATAAAAGATGCAGTTTTTGATGAACTGAGGCCTCACTATGTTCATCCTCTATTCTTGTATGCTGGACCCCGAATGGTCTCTCTAGACATTTAGACAAGTAGCCGATGCATCTTCATATATAACATGGGGGCAGCGTGCCTAGATAACTCGAGGAGCTCGCAAACCGCATTGACTGCTACACAGACTGCCTTTGCAACCGTCCCAACAAATCACTGCACTTTAAAGTGTGCCTTCTATGCAGCCTCAACTTTGCTCAACTCCTCTTGTGCTCCTAGTTGCCACCATCACAATAATGTTGACAGTGTACAAAGTAATAAAGCATGGTTGCGACCAACTTGAACATACATTATGCCACCATGGTACTTTCCTTACAACCTCTTTCAGCTTTGTTGGCTCTGGGAATGCTGAATGAAACTCTTACGGTACAAAAGGGGGTGGTGATGGACGGAGCATCTGAATCAATCAAACACTCACACCCAGTCAAAAGATCTGGGTTTAATCCATCACCGTTTTTTAGCCCACTCTGCCACCCCAGTTCAGACATGGCTATATGCAAATCAGTCTGACCCTGTGCCTCATGGGAACAGTCCAGCCCGAACTGCCTAGCCATGCCTTCCCTGGACCGGAAACAAGCTTCCGAGGACCGGTTTCTGGCATTCCAGCCGTCTTCAGCCAGGCTTGCTTGAATCCAGTGGCAAAGTGAGCAAGGGACTCACGTCTGAGCATACCCTGCCACACTTATGGCGGCCAAAAGCGGTACAAAAGGGGGTGGTGATGGACGGGGCATCTGAATCAATCAAACACTCACACCCAGTCAAAAGATCTGGGTTTAATCCATCACCGTTCTTTAGCCCACTCTGCCACCCCAGTTCAGACATGGCTATATGCAAATCAGTCTGACCCTGTGCCTCATGGGAACAGTCCAGCCCGAACTGCCAAGCCATGCCTTCCCTGGACCGGAAACAAGCTTCCGAGGACCGGTTTCTGGCATTCCAGCGGTCTTCAGCCCGGCTTACTTGAATCCAGTGTCAAAGTGAGCAAGGGACTCACGTTTGAGCATACCCTGCCACACTTATGGCGGCCAAAAGCGGTACAAAAGGGGGATGACACTCTTAGTCAGGCCCTCTGAATTCAGGATACCAAAATAAAAAAATAGAGTAGATTTACCAAACATGAAAGGGTTTTACCGGCAAATGCTGCTGTAGGTCAGTGAACTTTTTATGTCTTGCCTACGCAGAGCACATGCGCGGCTTAGGAGGACCTTTAGCCGTTGCTCTGTTCCTTTTGGAAGCACCTACTCGTGCTTGTGGCGGCATCCACCTTGCGGGAGCGAGCAGGGGCAAGCCACAAGCACGAGTATGTGCTTCCAAAAAGAGCAGAGTGCTCTCCCTAGCGTGCGCACCTGTTGCGGGCTCACAATTAACTTTCACTTGTCTTTCAACAATTAACCCCTCTCTCTCACAATTAACTATAGTGGCCGCGGGGCCGCGCTTGTGTTTCAGTGCTTGTTGTAAAATGTCCTGTTTTTTGCAGATATTGAGTGTCTGTGCAGCGTTTCTGTAGACTTTTATCACGCTACATAGCGCCCTCCAGCAGCACGCTGGCTTGAGCATTCGCAGCCTCGCACTTCTGTGCATGCACGACACGACACAAACACTCCCTGAAAAACATTTGCACTCACCTTCAGTCACTGTCCGCTGAAAACGAAAAGATGTGATTGTATTGGGATACAACGTTGTTTTGCGGTATTTTTCTTAGGATCGCGATGACTTCGGGTTCACATCTGTATGCGAACTTAGCTCCTAGCAGGTTGGCAAGGTCCTCTTTTTTTTTGGCATCATCAAGTGCTCCCCTGGGGGTCTGAGACTGAACATGGAGGCGGAAGGTACGGAGTTTGGCTTCTGTCAGCTCCGCAAGGATTTTCAGCAGCACCACTCTTCTGCTCTCCATCTCTCTTCTTGCTCGGCGGTCTGGGCGCCTGTGTCCTGGCACCAAGGGATGAGTTCTTCCACGACTTCCAGACACTACCCAGCACGGAAACGCATTTGCTTTCACTTTCTGTTACTTCAGTTTGGCTTACAAAAAAGGCACGAAGAAAGTGATTTGTAAAAAACATATGGTATACCTTTCAAGAAAGAAGACATGGATGTGTTTGCTGTTGTGGGAAAACATGGCAGTTTCGACTGCTTACCTGACGATGCCACTGTCATTTTCATTATCTGTTTTATGATCTAGATTGGCCAATTTTCCATATTCACAGGCAGCCCCTAAACCTGTAGAATAGACTTCAAATTCTTCTGCCTGTAGTCCTATAGCTGCAAGCGTTTTGAGAGCTTAGAAAACAAGCAGTGGCAAAGACAATATGTTTTGCCTCTGCGAAATCTATTGGTTCTGTCAATGTTTTTATAGACATGTTACACAACAGCAGGTCTTAAAGTTTAAAAAAAGCACTATGACTAGCCCAGAGTCAGTATAAAGATATATATTGTAGAGGTATTATTACCAGTCGCACAAACCAAAGGCACTGGAGTTTAACCACATGCACGTGGTACAGCTAGCACGGCTTGGAGAACAGAGTAGCACAGCCCTGTCTGCGCTGCCTTATTTAAAAATACAGTGTTTTTAGCTTTATCTTTCACCAGTGAAAGCAAGCCCACAGTCAGGGTATGGGCGAGCTGTAACCTGGCCCGGAGCACTAAATATTCATAGGGACGCAGCAGGGAGATGCCTTACTTAACGTCATGCAAAAAGCAGCTCATCCATCCCACTTGGTCTCAATCAGGTCCTGTTAAAGGCTTTGTAATCAGCCCTTAATGTACCCCAGCATAACTGTTAGCACTACATTAACCCTCTAATCTCTTCCTCTTCCTCTTCCTCACACCTCCTGCCGTCACACTGCAATGACCCCCACTCCAATAACAAACAATACATTTTCTCTACACCGAGGGAGCAGTCAATCCGATTTATGACCGACCTGCTCCCAGTTGATTTTATATTGCTTGATACCATCAGTACAGAGACATGGCCTAGAATGCGCGAGTCGTTCTAATCTTACTGGCGCAGGAACATACGCACACAATCCTACTACCTGCATTATGATTATGAGCAGCACAACTCTTTCTCTAAAGAGTAAATCATTAAACTGCACATTAATATGTTTCACAGTAAAGGGTACAACATATAAGAGATGTGAATAGGACACTCTCCTAAAGTACTATACCCAATTAGGCTTAAACAGATCATGCTCAGAAAACACTACACCCGGTTTAGCTTCATTGAAATCCCAAAATAATTTCCACAAGCATATACTATCGAGAGAGTTGCAGGAGGGCAGGATGGGTTTAAAAACAGGGGGTGGGTTAAAAACAATAGCGGAGGGCGGGCATCAACGAGAGAGAGACTGCAGGCATATGCACTCTCTATGAGTACAGGTCTAAAATAATAATTGAAAATGCAATAGGTCTCGCCTTTAAGTTAAAGCCATTTGCTTTGCTAATGGTATTGTATTCTAGCTTTGATTTATTTCGTGTATATTTGTGATTTGTGCATATATTTGCTCTCCCCTTGTCTCTTTCATCTGCCTCATGCTATTGTAATACTCACAGGGCGTGGCTTAGCGCACGATGGAGACGGGCGCTCCGAAGTAGAGCTCCAGCCCGAGCTCTCCATCTCCGGGCGCTAGCCCTGTGAAAATTTTCCGGAACCAGCCCAAATGCGGGGTGCTGCCGGGGGAAGCTGGCAGATACCACTGGGCAAACTTTGAGGCCCGGCGACCATTTCCGCCCACACCGAGGGCTCCTGACGGGCCGTGGCTGCCTGCACTGCGACCCGCGCGGCAGGCCGAATCAAGCAAGGCCGGGGATCCAGGCACCAGTGCAGGCCCCGAAAAATGGCCTTGACGAGCGGAGCCAGCGGAGAGCAGGGGAGACTGAACGTGATGGGGCGATCGCGGATGCAACCTGTGAGATCGCCGAGGGCCCCCCCTGCAACTAACTGCTTTGGGACCTGTGGGGAGGTCCCCCACCCCCTTCTCCTAGCCCGCGGAGCCAAGCGCCCACCTGAGACACCTGAAGGGCGCGAAACATGGCAACAGGCTGTAAGCACAGGACTTGCTGGTGGAGGGGAGGAGCAGAGAGGCAAACAACACAGAGCCCGCATGACCGCCCGAGCCAAGACCAGCACGGCGTGTTAAATCACGCGGCATTGAGGCTGCAGGAGCTGACGCAGGCCCCGAGGTGTGGCCTTGAAGTAAGGAGGAGGTGGCTGGCTGGGGACACTGAGCCACGTGGGAGCGATCACTGCGGCGACCCAGGGGAACACTGGAGGTGGCCCCCCGATCTGTTAAGTTGAGTGCCCGCCTGCGACACCCGGAGGGGTGAAAAAGCACAACATCGGAGATAGGGCGGCCCGGAGCACCAGAAAGGCCCGAAGTGGGGGGACGCGGAGGAGTTACCCGCGCAGAGCCCACATGAGGGAAACCCACCCTACACACAAACGCAGAGGTCTCGCTGAAGAGCAACGGGAGACGGGGAGACACTCGGGGAGGCCCACATGAGACCCCTTGCCTGGCACTAAGCGGAAACACCGGACAGGTCCGGGAGAAGACACTGGCGACCCACACTGCCACTGCACCACTGACATGTGACGCGTCGCCGGGGCGCCTCGTATTTGGCACGTTCTGCGGGATCATCCTCTTGCAGCTCGCGGCACTTGAGCAACTGGGGGGCCCCCCATCTCCACCCCTCCCAGCGCCCCTGACACTAGCCGGAGATCTGCGAACTGTGAGACCTCACCACGCTGACTCCATACTCATTGCGTTGCCCATGTTTGGGAGCACCAGCACGAGAGCTGGCTCTAGCAGTGCACAAACGAAAGGGAGAATGGAGAAGTCCACCAAACTGGCGGATCCCGACCTGATCGCGACCAAACTAGACACAATTCTGGAGGTCATGGAGCAGCTGGAGAAGTCGATGCAACTCACTCGCACCTCCCTGGAGACTAAAATAGACAGCGTGGCAGTCGACCTCAAACACCTGCGTGCCGACCATAAGAAGTTGGCAGAATGCACCACTACCTTGGAAGGCACCATCATGGATCTCACGCCCCGACCGACAAGCAGGTGCAAGACCTTCTCAACCGGGTTGAATTCTTAGAAAACCGCGCTGAAGGGGAGGGGAGAGAGCCTGCGATACACATGGAGAACTGGCTGAAAACACTATTACCGGACGGGATATTGTCGCCTCATTTTGTCGTGGAACAGGCACACCGGGTACCAACGAGACCTTTGCCTACGGGATCAAACCCCTGGCCAATGCTCGTCAGAATATTGAACTACAGCGACCGTGACTCTATATTGCGGGAAACCAGACAACTTAAAGACGTCCGCATTGACAATGCCAAAATGATGTTTTTTCCAGATTACACGATGCAGGTTCAGTGCCAGAGGCACTCCTTCCTGGCAGTTAAGCAGAGACTACGCCAACTGGATCTTAAATATTCCCTTCTCTTTCCCGCCAGACTGCGAGTGGTCGCACAAGATAAAACACACTTCTTTGCCGATCCAGAGGAGGTCGAGACCTGGCTGGACAGCGGAGTGGCCACGGGATACAGATCTACCCCGGCCCCCTCCTCGATGCCACGTTTCTGAGGACTACTACGACGACGCAGGAACAGGTCATCCCCAGTTCGCAAGCCACGAGCAGAACCCCGAATTAGCCCACCGGTGGCACTCGTGCACAGTGAGCAACAAGACGCTCTCCGAATGATGGCAGAGCTTAGCGGCTCCCCGAGCACAGATGCCGCACTGGACGCCAGCCCGCGAGAATTACCTAGCGACGACGAGAACGTCTATGGCCTACCAGATTCTCAGATGTCTACAGAGCAACCGGACGTGACCCCACAATGGCCGACTTGATCCATTGACTAACTCTCTCTTATACACACTCACACATTTGCCCTACAGCGATCCTGGACTGCAGCCGGATCAAAAGCTGACCAGACTCCCGGACCTGATGAAGTTTGGAACTGGACACCTGCTGTGATCTTCGCTGCTGGCCCGGGACACAGTGAGTAACAGCGCTGAGACGGCTGAACCCTGGGAGGGGGGTGCACGGATGGGAACTCCTAGGTGATTAATATGGACGTGTGTGAACTGGGGCCTCATTGCATCGGCAAGGAACTGTGGCAATTGCTGAGCCCCCAGACATGAGCCCTTCATTCTTCTTCTGAAACTCTAAAGAGCACCTATAGCAGGCAATGCTATTACTAGCTGGTACATTTCCTATCTGATTACCATGATACGGGACGCCTGGAGATGGAGACTTTCAACCCAATTGTTCCGCAGTTGTAACATTACGGCTGGGCCAAGCGCGCAGTGACCCCCCTGGATTTAAAAACATGTTACCTCATTAGAGAGTTTGGACGGCGCTATGTTTGGTTGCCGACCTTATGGTATTTTCTGCCTGTTGTGTATCCTTAGGTTGTATCTGTTGTTAGAACTACAATTATGTTTTTATTTGGCACAGCATTCACAAGCATTTACTGATGTGTTTTCTGAGGACTGTGAGTGGAGGGGTAGCGGGGGGGCTGGGGATGTCACTTGTTGTGGAGATGTGGCAACTGAGGGATGGGGTAGTTACTCAAGACTGTAAATGTCAGTGACTAAAATATGTACGTGGAATGTACGTGGTATGCATACACCTTCTCGCAGATACCAGATCCAATCTTATCTTAAGCATCACAATGTACACATAGCCCTCTTACAGGAAACACACCTGAATGGTGCAGAAGCGCGGAACTTGCGCCGTAGATGGCACGGACAATTCTATGCTACCGAGTACTCGTCCTACGCTCGGGGGACGCTGCTGTCGGTAAGGCCGGGACACCTTTTGCGATCTCCCATACACACTAGGACCCTGAGGGTAGGTTTGTCATAGCACAGGGCAAGCTAGATGGTCAACCAATAGTCCTTGCCTCGATATATGCCCCGAATACGGATCAGGGGGGTTTCTTTGACCGGTTAACTGCTGCGTTGGCGCCCTGGCACGGGATCCCCTGGGTGCTGGGGGGAGACCATAACGGCATAAACATTGCCTTAGATCGCTCTTTCCCGCCACTGACTGGTGCTCCTGTACACAGCGCTATGCAATCACTGATAAATTGGGCCCTACAATGGGACTTACATGACGCCTGGCGGAACCGTAACCCAAACACAAGGGTGTACTCATACTATTCGGGCGCACATACCCTGCATGTCCAGTTAGACATGTATATGTTATCGGGCGAGATGCTCCCACATGTCGTGGACACGTACTACATGGGCCGCACCCACTCAGACCACAAGCCACATGTCCTAGAGTTAGCATGGGAACGGCCACACCCACCAATACCCACGTGGAGACTCCAGCCTAACCTACTACTTGACGCGCCCTTCCGCAACTCGCTACACACATGTTTGGCCCAATATTTTGAGGAAAACGACAACACTGCATCCACCCCCCAAATTGAATGGGACGCATTTAGAGTTGTAATTAGAGGCCACTTCTTGGGCACTCAAGCAGGCATGCAGAAACAGCTAGACACAGAACTGTAGCACATAGAGACTCAATTACTTGACAAAGAATGCGCAGCGGGGGAGGGTGACAGAGAAGTATTGCGGGAGGCGCGCGCCAAGCATGCTCGCTTACTAGAGAGATTACGACATCTCAACTATGCGGCCCACTCAGCGCGCACCCACCACCTCGGAGACAAGCCAGGGAAATTACTGACGTGGTTGATTCAGCACGATGCAAGGACAGCGCCTGTGGCCATATGCGATAGCCAGGGAGATGTAGTATACACACAACGCGCCATACATACAGCCTTTGTCCAACATTACATGGAACTATATCGCTCTAGGCTGAAATTCTCTCTCGCTGAAATAACTACATACCTCTCTGACATAGAGCTACCGCGGTTAGATGATGCGCAGCGCGATGAGTTAGAAACCATACTCACACCTGAGGAACTGCGCACCAGCATTTTTTCCCTCTCTAATGGAAAGTCCCCAGGCCCAGATGGGCTACCAGCCGAATTTTTCAAGGCATACTCAGTTCTACTGATCCCAGAGCTTCTGAGGGTATATGCGGCGGCCATCGCAGACTCCTCCCTCCCCCCACGATGCATGAAGCCAACCTCATTTCGATCCCCAAGCCCAACAGGGAGTGCTCACAACTAGGCTCGTTCCGCCCACTGGCCCTTCTAAACACGGATTATAAGATACTTGCTTCCGTGTTGGCACAGCGGCTGGCCCCCCTTGGTCCCCACCCTTGTAGACAGCGACCAAAATGGCTTTGTGCCCACCCGGAGCACCTCACACAATATCCGGCGCTTGTTTAGGGTGCAAAGCTATGCTGTGCAGCACTGGCCCCGATCCGGGTGCTTGGTACTTGACCTAGAAAAAGCATTTGATTCGGTTGAGTGGCCCTACCTTGTGGAGGTGCTGAGGAAGTACGAACTTGGTGACGACTATATTGTTTGTCTTGTTATATCAGAAGCCCACGGTGCGGGTACGCACCGGCAAACTACTATCAGACACTATCCGAGTCAGGAGGGTCACTAGACAGGGGTGCCCTTTGTCCCCGCTGCTCTTTTTGCTCGTGATGGAACCCCTTGCGGCACTATTGAGAGCCCAAGGCGCGGAATGGGGGATTCCTCTAGCGGACGGTCTACACGCGGTATCTTTATATGCTGACGATTTATTATTGTATGTCAGGGATCTAACCCACTTCCCACCGCCCTGTCTGGTACCTTCAACGTATTTGAAACCATGTCGGGACTGAAGGTTAACTGGGCCAAATCTGGGGCGTACTCCTTCAGCGCAGACACACAGGAGTGTGAGATCTGTATTAGTAACGAGAGACTCACTTGGTACCCCACCACGTTCCGCTATCTTGGAATACACATCTACCGATCCCTGCCAGAAGTACTGGATGGCAACATAACGCGAGCCATATCCTCCCTAAGGGCACAGATGTCCTTCTGGAAAACCCTGCCCCTGAATGTCCCTGCTCGAGTCACACTAACGAAGATGATCGCCCTACCTAGACTACTATACTATTATGCTAATTTACCGGTGTACGTCCCGACTCGCATTTTTCGAGACCTAGAAACCTCAATCAGAGGACTGATATGGAATGCTGGGTGACCGCGCGTGGCGCTACAGAAACTTTACGCTCCTTCGGACGCTGGAGGCCTGGCAGTCCCTAATCAGGAGCTGTACTACTTGGCAGCGCAGCTGCAGTGGGTGGCCGGATGGCTGAGTGGGAGGAACCTGTGTGACACCGCCACGGGCCACACGGTATGGACCGCCAAACAAATTCACGCACTGTTTCATCCGCTGACCAAGACTACCTGCCCAAAACAATTGCACCTAGTGGTGGCTCGCAAATGTTTTGTGAGGTGCCTAAAACTCATCCGTGCAACGACACCATATGCCCCGGTGCTTCCACTGCTGGGCACACCCAGAGACAGGGGAGTGGTGACGGAGGTGGCGCTGGCACGATGGGTGCAAGTGGGGGTGGACATGGTGGGGGACCTCTACACAGAGGGTGCGCTGGTCCCTTTTGAGGCACTAGCAGGAGACACGGGCCTTTTGGCTGGGCGGTTCCTCCTACACGCAGCGATTCTACATACGCTATCGCAGGGCTGGGGAGACCTTTCTGAAAAGCCGTCGACACACATGTTAGTGCAATATCTGCATGTCATGGGACACGGTTCACACGTGGTGCATTGGCTAGTACAGGCTCTCCTGACTCATACGCAATGCTCTTTCCAGATCTTAAGGGATAAATGGGCGGAGGACAGGGGAAGGGCATGGACAGATAAGGAGTGGGTGGCAGTCCTGTCTGGCGCCACCAATATCCCTCGCAATTCCCGTTTCAAGCTCATCCAACTCTATATTATCCATTGCGCATATCTGTCGCCTGACAAGATTAATAGATACTTTGAGGTCACAACGTCTGCGTGCCCAAGATGCTCCCTCTTAGGTGCAGACTTCCTCCACATGATGTGGTCGTGCCCCACACTACAGACGTACTGGCAAACTGTGACGGAGGTGCTATCGGAGGGTGTAGGAGAGGAGCTGCGACACACGTGGGAGACATGCATACTAGGCCTGTACAAGAGGACGAAATTAAATAAAGTCCTGTCTAGATTTTGGGACTTTGGGCTGATCACGGCGAAGAGACTAATCACTAAACATTGGAAATGCAGCGAACCCCCACAGGCAACATACTGGTGCACTTCCTTCGATAACTGGGCGAGGGCGGAAAGTGTAATCCTTCACAGAGAGGAAACTGCAGGATTACGAAAGTACCCAATTGCGCAAATCTGGGATGATACCCTGAAGTCCTTCCACAGAGTGTGCCTCAATAGAGGAATTGACCAGACACAACCACCACCGGCCTCGCCAGGCAGATAGGCAGGATAGGGGAGCTACATAGGCTTCCACGATTGGTACATTACTGATATCTGCATACAACCCTTCTCAACCAAAGCATGCAGACGCGTGCCAGATCCACTCACTGAATACTCCAGCTCCGCGGGACCGCGGTGCTGACATGCTTGGGACATAGTCACCAGCCTAATCTCCTCTAGGAGGCACAAGATAGTAGCCAACTTCCTAATCTCTCTGCCCCCGCGCTAGCCACCCCCCGGGACTGAAGACACACGCTTACACCAACACATAAATATGCCACATGCGCGCCCACTTTGGTTTTTCCTTTTCTTTTCTTATTCTTTCTTTTCTCTTTCTTACAAGGTTGTAACATAGAGGTCTATTACTTTTTACAAAGTTTTTTCTAGTTGTTATAACGCTATGAATATCAACTTATCCGAATCTTGCTCCTTTATATACAGACGTTCACCAATGGCACTACCCGCAACGCTGGATCACGCACCCGTTTTCCGGCGTAGGCGGAGAGGAATACACAGCTAGGTCATTACACCTCATTGACACGCGCCCACCAGACCAGAGAAGCACAGGTTGTATGCCTATAAGGCTGTACACTCTCTAAAACCAATTATAATACACGCACCTTTTCCACTCGCACAGATTATGCTGGAGGCTTTACCACATAATCCAGGTTCACAAACTACCCTTTCTATTTACAATGGAGCTATCTCTTCTGAGACACATGACTTCTCCTTACCATGATAGGGTCCTTGTGAGTGCAAATTATGCTTTTCCTTTTTTTTTTATTCTTTAGTTTCTTCTTATTGCTTTATGTGATGTGACACAAATGAGATGCTTTGTAGCAATCCATGGAATCCTTTCTTTTTTCTACATCACTTTGAACGATTGTAAGATGTCATATTGTATTACCTCGCTTCCTTTAATGCCGAATACTGTGAGTGAATAACCAAAAATCAATAAAAGATATTAAAAAAATAAAATTAAAAAAATGCTATTGTAATACTCACTATGCGAAATTAACACACATACTATTCTTCTATTTATTCACCTCCGAAATCTGAAACACTGCTCTTTTTCTACTAACCCTATGCTTTAAACTACTTCACAGCTAACAAAACAATTGTAACTACATACAACTACAACATATCACAAATATACACTAAATAATGCAACGCTGGGATACAATACCATCAGCAAAGTAAATGGCTTTAACTTAATCAAAGGCGAGACCTATTGCATTTTCAATGCCTGTTGTTTTTTGTCCCAAAGTCTTATGTCGAATAGTCATTGTAGTGCGGCACCAGTGTAGCTACATGCTGTATTTCAGATATGGGGCGGCATGTGTAAGGGGCATATGGGGCATAGGTGGTGTCCTGGGCTCCTGTCTTGCCAAATCAAAATCCTCAGTGCTCAGCGCAACCTCAACCGCTGGCAGTCATGCCCTTAGTGCTGTGCCATATATTTCTACCTACCATTGGCATCTCGCATGCCTCCTTGGTGACCGGGGTGCATAATTTGCAGAACTTGGGTCTGATGTTTGTGTGCTCCCAGCTATGAAACAACACTATATTTGAGAGCAGTCCTCGGAGTGACCCAGCATATTTTAATATTAAAAGAAACCTCTTCATTACGCTTTGCCGATTATAAGCAGAGTACAGTGCGAACAAGCAGTGCTTCGTTAATATCACTCCTTACTCGGTCACAATCTCAAGCTAGATTCTGAGAGTAATTCCAAATTACAAGCCGACCAGCTAGATACATAACAAAAAAAAGCCTTACTTCGCGCATTTACCATTATTAAAACTGTTCACTGTACAGTACCCGCAGAGAAAAACTCATTCTGGAGCTGAAGGAGAAAGCACGCTGCTGCCTGAGACCTGCGTAACTGTGTTGCTTGAACTCAAGAGCTGAAATGGCTTTTCCATTGACGGGAAACAGAATGAAAGACAGGAATAAAGGCAGCAAGAAAAAGAACAAGAAAACCATGTGGTGAATTGGGAAAATGGCACTGTTTTGTCGTGCATGCGTACGATGTAAGGCATGCGAGACAAAGAGTGCAACCTCATCCACCAATCACACGACCAAGAAGCATTGAAAATGCAATAGGACTCGGATTTACCCGAGACCTATTGCATTTTAAATGCAAGTGCTGGCATGAAAGAAGGCACTAACGGGAAGGGGTGTAAAAAGTTACGGACTGCGGGAGGCAACAGGGAGAGACAGGGAAACAAAACTGTTTTCCAAGTAATGGGGCTGATAGCCTCGGAAGAGGAAAAATGAAGCCATAGCAGTCAGGAGGTGGGACTAAGGACGCAAAAACCAATGAAAATTCAGAATTTATCATTGCAGCCAATCAAATTTACGGCCATAAAGTGGGCGGATCTTCCCCCAGTATAAAGCATCTTTCGACGAGACATCGCATGTGCTGCCTAGCCAAGACCTAAAAACTGCCAGTGCTCAGATTCGTTGAGAGCCATCCCACTTAAAGCCCTGGGCATAGTGGTTAACATTACAAATGCAAATTGTCACCAAAATGATTTGACTGTGCTCATTTTGTTTACAGACACAAAGCTTCAATCATAAAATATTCTGTGCACTTAGTCAATACTCAGTCAAACAAATACTGTCAATGACAATCATTTTTCCTTTTGTATGGTGAAATTGTTTTTATGAAACTTTCCTAACACACAACCAGGTACAGATTGCATACCAGAGAAAAAGCTAGGTTTCAGATCTGTCCTCAGGAACATACAGTCAGTAATGAGGTAAAACCAAGAAATCCGTCCGGTAGTCTCTAAAATGAGGTTTGCTCACTCCCTGTCTGAATGCAGCACTCCAAGCTCACAGTGATTAGTGATACTCTAAGATGATGCCTCAAAGATGTAGTCCTTAGTCAAGGAGAATTGATACTTGGCATATAAGGTTCCTTGTAGGAAGAATGGTCTGTAAAAGGAGAAAACAACAGGACAAGGGAATATGATAATGCTGTTAGTTGACAAAAAAGAGACATTGTACTCATAGGGACATTACACAACACACCAAC
The DNA here is from genome assembly GCF_964261635.1 of Lissotriton helveticus. NCBI lineage: Eukaryota > Metazoa > Chordata > Amphibia > Caudata > Salamandridae > Lissotriton > Lissotriton helveticus. The sequence goes on along the minus strand of NC_136068.1, from coordinate 1,425,143,230 downwards.
ATGCACAAATGCACTGTATATTTATTTGAGAAAGACATGCATTCTGTATCTTGTTTCTTCCCGTTACAGGAATATAAAGTCATGCGAAAATTATTGGGCTAGAAATGCATATGAATGTGTTATATCCTGACTGAATAGGGAAAGGTCTTAGGTTACATATGACATAAAACAGGTCAAATAGACAAATGTTCCAGGGCATTTTATTTTGCCCCATCAAAAGCATGCGACCCTAAGAGGCCACAAAAAGGCTAAAACATGCCTACACAGATGAGGATGTAAGAACATTTTATAAAGGATAAATTATCTCCTGTCGTACATTGTAAGGATATTGCAAGGCACCGATGTGTTCCATAATAATATTGAGGAACGAGGCCAAAGGCTGAGTTCCTTTATAAGGTTATGGAACTCTGAGGTGACTTGCATTAACCATATCTTGTATGTCAGGGGGTATTTTATCCCATATGATATATAGTCACTCCATCACCTATCCTACAAAACCCTTAAAACTTTGCTGGATAGCTCTTTCTCTTTCATATGAAAAGGCGAGAATGTTTGCAAAGATGAAGAATAAAAATAAAACCTCTAGTGCAAAATTAAACACATCAAAAATCTGTTAGATATTTGTTGCAATCAAATATTAGAAATAGTTCAATACAAGTCAGATTTTCTTTTACAAAAAGCTGCAGTAGCTTGGAATGTGTAGAAACAATCTAGATTTTCTCTTTCAAAGGAGTGGAATAAAGAAATGTATTCTCTCTGCTTGTCATTGTAAGTTAGTAAAATAGAGCAGAAGAATGAAACACAACCATCTGTTTTTGTTGCTTTAAATAATACCTGCTTCAATTAGGCTTGTGACCTGACATGCCTTTCACTTCGGTTGCTGGCTCTGGCAGCAGACATTGTGATGTCAGAACTCGACTGTAATAATTTATAGTAGTTGAGTTCTCACATCTTTTCTTTATAATCAGTGACCGGGTGCATTACTAGTAGCGGATTATGAAGAGATTAGAGACCAACGTTTATACAGGGATTACACAATCCCATGTATTAAATACTCCTAACACCTGACGCATTGTTTTTTGTGCATGCCAGGAACACCCATAACTAAAGGGATACCTGAATGCCCTTCTAGTTATTTTTAACTTAGATCAAGGAAGTAGGAAAATGCTGAACAATGCAAACATTCAACCCCAGTCACAAAGATCTTGGTTTAATCCATCATTCTTTTGCTCACCACGCCACCCCAGTTTGGACCCAGCCAAATGCAAATCAGTCTTGATCCTGTTCTCATGGAAACAGTCCAGCCTGAACTGCCAAGCCAGGTCCTCCCTGAACCGGAAACAAGCATCCTAGGACCAGTTTTGGATCATCACCCCTCATCAGCCAGGTGAGCTTGAGCCCAGTGGCGCAGTGAGCAGGTGACCCACGTCAGGGCATACCCTTCCCACTTAAGGCGACAAATGCAAAAGTAACTGTAGTAATTTCACATCCAGAAAGATGATTTAAAGTAGTTTATTCTGGATAAGTAGATATCTTCAGCACAGCAGTCCAGCTCTCAGCGCCGCCAAACAGTAATGGCTCTATATAGAATACATGGAACTCTAGATTCTGCCTGGACATTCCAGCTCACATGCTAATCAATATGAAATGTATTATTTATCTTCATTTAACTCTACTTTTCTCCCCCCTTATGAAACATTAAACATTGTACAAGAAAAATACTTTGAAGTATATAACATAAGAAATCTTATGGTAAAACAATGGCATATAACAATGATTACATTGTTACATTAGGTACTTTACAAACATTTCCCATACTCCACACAGTCCCATTTTCCAACACCACCACATTGCGTTTTACTTCAACTACCTTTAAGGGAACAGAAAATGTACTATTCCCTTTAATGACCACACAACTTTTTTTACAACCCAATCTCCAAACACAATGCTTGACATTTTCATCCCTTTTCTTATATTGTAATAATCTTCAGCAACTCTTTGTTTCTCTGGGACACTAGCTTTAACGGCATGGTGATCTACCCTTAAACGATCCCTGACAACCAACCAACTGGGATTGTATTTCCTACCTGATGCTCTACCCTTAAGAGATACAGAGGGGAAAATACCAGTAACAGCGTGAGGGATAGTTCTATGTGCCCAAACCAACTTCTTTAACACTTCCCTCCAAGATAAACCATTAGCTAATGACAATTGAATATTGTCCATTATTAGACAATTAATCCTCTCTACCATTCCATTGGCTTGTGGTCTATATAAAGCGGCTCTTTCATGAGAAACTCCCCATTTTTCCATAAACTCTTTCATTTCTCTTGATACAAATTGTACTCCATTATCTGATACAATGGTTTTTGGTACTCCTTCCATGAAAACCTCCTTTAAAAATCCCACCACAGTCTTAGTGTTGATTACATTCGTTGTCTTGTACACGAACCACTTTGTGTGATAATCAGCGAGCACAAAAATATACCTGTTAGCACTACCTAGTCTGTTTATAGGGCCCAGGAAATCCATTGCTAGCTTCTCCCATGGTCTAGCAGGTAATTCAATACACTTAAGTGGTGGTTCTCTAAATGTCTTTACTTTGTCACTGTTGGCACATACGTAACAATGCGTAATCACTTCCTCAACCATGCTGTCTAACTTTGGCCACCAATATGTTTGTCTAATTCTTCTCTTTTTCATGTTCCTGCCCGGAGGCCCCTCATGAGCTAGTTCAATAATTTGACTCCAAAGGCTTACAGGAGGTACAATGCGATCCCTTCTCATTATCTTGTCATTACATATACTCAACTTATTCTTGATATTCCAATATTCCTTTATGTGCTCATCACAACTTACAATGGTTTCCCAACCATTCCTGATGTATTCTTTTATTCTTACTAACATTGAATCATTGTTATTGCAGCATCCCACACTTCTTTTCTCAACGCTACGCATTCATGGATCCTACTTTCCTCATTCACTTCAGTTCCAGAATCATTAACTTCTGTAACTTCATTTCATGTAGGTAATCATGATAAGAAATCTGCTACCACTTTTTTTAGTCCTTTCAAATATTCCATTTCAAAGTTATACTCCAAAACAGACAACATCCATATAGATATCCTAGGGGTAACTCCACCCTCTAATCCTATTCCACCTTTAAATAAATGTATCAGCGGTTTATGGTCTGTTCTAACCTTAAATGGTAAACCCCAAAGAAAGTATTTAAAATGCTTGATCCCCCATCAGCATGTAAGGGCGTTCCTTTCTATAGCAGAATAACTTTTCTCAGCACCTTGCAGCCTTCTGGTAGCAAATCCAATAATTCTTTCATCACCCTTAACAAATTGGGTTAGCACTGCTCCTAATCCAACTCCACTGGCATCTGTGGTCAGGTAAGTTTTCCCATTTATCTCAAAATGTCCCAATAAAGGAGCTCTCATAATACAATCTTTGATCTTTTCGATTGCATCTTCACACACATCATCCCATGTAAATATCACATCTTTCTTCATTTGTAACCTTAAAGGCTCCACAATCTCTGTACATTTTTGTACAAATTTTGAGCAATATTCGGGCAACCAAGAAAGGACTTCAGCTGATATTTGCTTTCCGGGCATGGTGCTTCTTTTATCCCTTGAACAATGCTTTGTTTGGGTTGTATACCATCACCTGATATAGTATGTCCTAAGTATGTAACACATCCCTTCCTAAATTGACATTTCTCACGCTTGACTGTCAGCCCATAATCTTCCAAACGCTTCATCACCTTCTCTAACAACCCATCATGGTGCATCTCATTCTTCCCTGCTATCATAATATCATCTTGGAAGTACCAGACATTCTCTAAACCTTGAAATATCTTTGTCATTACCCTTTGAAAAACTGCAGCTGCAGATGCTAGCCCGAAAGGCATTCTCAAATATCGAAATACCCCCAGGGCGGGTGACAAAGGAAGTTAAATGCCTAGAATCTTTATGAAGATTAATTTGATGAGATGCCGATGCCATATCGACAACCGAGAAAACCTTTCCTCCTGACATAGCTGACAACATTTCTGAAATATTGGGGAGTGGTTGTCTATCAACCCAAATATTCTGATTCAAATCCCTCAAGTCAATACATAGCCTAATTTTTCCACCCTCCTTAGGAGCTACGACGATTGGAGCCAACCATTCCGATGATTCAATTGGCTCGATTATTCCTTGACTTAATAGCTTGTCTAATTCACCTTGTAAAGGTTCTCTCATCATAAGGGGCACATTGCGCACCTTGTACACAACCGGGACAGCACCTTTTTTAAGTATTATTTTGTGGCAAAATCCTTTTACCAAACCTAATTTATCACTGAGTACTTGTGGGAATCTTTTCGAAATACATTCTACAAATGTATCAACAGAACTCACATCACGACTTTTAGGCAAAGAAACAATAACAAGATTGTTTGCATTTGGATCTATCTTTATACCAAGATCTTTTTGGTGGCGTTAACCCAAAAGATTAGAGACGTAATTGGTCAAGTATATTCGTCCATAGACTACTTGTCCCATGAATGAGCTATTCATCCACTTCATTGCAAGTATATCTATTTTCTTACCTCCATACCCAACTGCTTGTATGTCAGGGTCAGACCAATCATCATATTTTTCTCCGGATAATGTATCTTTTGATATTAGAGTGTACATACTCCCAGAGTCGACTAACATTTTTACCTGAAAATCATTTAAATTGATAAAACAAGGTGGTTTCTCAAGTTTTTCATCACTTTCCATCTTTACCCCTTTTGATTTCCCTTCATCTTTAGTATCAATCTTGCAAACATGAGTAGATTCTTCCCCATCAACAGGTACAATTATCTCAGTTACATCATCATATGATGACTCATTTATACATGTAACACCACTTTGAGTATATCTTGACCTGCACATTTTGGAAAAATTACCTTTCTTTCCCACAGTTACGGCACACTACACCTCTTGCTGCACATTTAAAACTTGTAGCTATATGTCCTGGAGCTCCGCAACGAAAACATTTTATCTCTCTAGTATCTTTTTTTCCATCATCTTTTTCACTCTTCTTTGCTCCTTCAGAATCTTTCTTCGCTGTATCATTAGGAGGAGTTTTTTTAACAACGCAGATTGTAGAAACTTCATTGCTATTGTTCGTAGCCTTTGTTTCAACTTTGGATGACGTGTCTATTTCTTTCAACCATTTTGAAGCATGGTCCATTCTTTTACAACTCTAATTGTCCCTTCAAGATCAAGATCTTTTGTTAACAACTTTTCTCTCACCCTCTTGTCATTAGTGCACCTTACAATCTGATCTCTAATGAGAGAATCACTTAAGCCTTCAAATTTACAGGTTAGGGACAACCCACGTAGAGCTGCTACATATGTATCTATATGTTCTTCGAACAGTTGCACACGTGTAAAAAAATTATGTCGGTCCATTACAAACCTAACTTTTGTAATAAATCTCAAATCAAGCATTTTGATAGACATTTCGTATACATTAATAGGTTGTCCATCTCCCACCCCAAGAGATATTTGTGGTAGATTCTCATACAACCTCCTCCCTTCAACTCCTAAGTGATGTAGTAATATAGCTTGACGCCTAACCGGTCAATATTTATCCCCTCCAATAGCTAGCATATATGTAAAAAAGAGTTTTTTCCATTGTTCCCAAGGTATTGGGGGTGAACCTGGAGTGGCCAAGAATTTAGGCTAAGAGTCCATGGCCTGATCAGACATCTTACTTCCCTTTTAAAAGAAGAACACAATAAACTAAAATAAGAGATTAAAATAAAGGATTAATATAATAAATTATATTTTGTTAGTCCAAGGGTGAAGTCTGTCTCTCGCACAGACACAGCTGGTCACCATAAAATGTAGTAATTTCACATCCAGAAAGATGATTTAAAGCAGTTTATTCTGGATAAGTAGATATCTTCAGCACAGCAGTCCAGCTCTCAGTGCTGCCAAACAGTGATGACTCTACATAGAATACATGGAACGGGGCACTCTAGATTCTGTCTGGGCATTCCAGCTCACATGCAAGTCAATATGAAATGTAGATATAGTATTATTTATCTTCATTTAACTCTACATCAACAATTGATGGAGAGAATGCTGAGCAATGCAAACATCCATTGCCAGTCACAAAGATCTGGATTTAATCCATCATTCTTTTGCTAACCATGCCACCCCAGTTTGGACACAGTGATATAATATGATCAAATTATTTATTGAGCGCACGTTCACCAGTGGTTTTTTGGCGCTTAAACAGAGATGCTTAGACAGATGCAGTGAGAGTTAATTAATTATAGGCCTGGGGAAAAAAGCCACGTCTTAAGGGATTTCCTAAACTGAGGATAGGAGGGAACTTGGGGCAATTCGGGGGGGGGGAGGGTATTCCAGAATTGAGGCGCCAAGGTCGAGAATCTTAGACCACCATGTTTTTTACGTTTGAATGAGCAAATGGGTCAGTAGATTCAGGCTAGAAGAGCGTAGCTCACAAGAAGGAGCATATCGCTGTATTCTGGTGGTTCTGTGGATCAGGCAGCCAAGTTTGAAGAGACAGCGCTGGGTCACTGGGAGCCAATGGAGACTCTTAAGCAGGGTTTCGCGTGGTGGAATTTTGGCTGGCCGTAAACAAGCCTAGCGGCTTGGTTCTGTACCATTTGTAACCGGTGTGATTGGTATGCAGGGATTCCGGCGTACAGTGAGTTGGCCTAGTCGATACGCGGCATTACTAAGGCCAGGGCAACTTGGATAGGAGCCTCAAAAGATAGGAATCTGCTAATTTTCCGAATTCTTCTCAAGTGGAAGAAGCAAGTGGAGACCACCGAATTAATCTGGGCCTTCATCGTGAGGTCACTACTAATTGTGGTTTAAGTTCATCCAGTTGCTGATGAAATTCATGGTCGATTGAAAATTCTCCATAGAGGAGGGTGACGAGTCAATGGTGAAGACAAGCTGGAGGTCTTCAGCGTAATTAAAAGTAACTACTTCTCTCTTCTGAAGGTCGAAAATCAGGGGGAAAATATACAGATAAAAAAGAAGAGGGGAGAGAGAAGAGCCCTGGGGGACCGCAGGTCAGTCTTTTTTTCTCAGAGGAAAAATTGGAGAGACGAACTGCTTGGTAGCGATCGTTGAAGAAGGAGATGATCCTTTTTAGCGGGAGGCCCCGGATGCCGGCACTCTCAACCCGATCAACCAGTAAATTGTGGTCGACGGTGTCGAAAGCCGCCAACAATGCCCGTGGGGAGGGAGTTATTGAGGAGTAATAGGGGGGTTCAGGGAGGTGGAAAAAGGCCTCCCGAGCGATGTGAGGGGGGCAGCTGTCCGTCAGAGAGCCTGAATGAACCCTTTTGAGGACGGAGAAGAAGACATCCTGAGTGATCGGTGGAATAAGATCAAGATGGAAAGAATTATTGTGGGAACATCCGGGATTAGGGGGTAGGGTGGCCTTAGGGATGGCAGCTTTGATGCTGGTGATTTTAGCAATAAAGTATGTGTTGAGAGAGTCACAGAGGGATTGTGACGGGGTGGGTTTAACAGTGACGCGGTCAGGTTTGACGGGTTTGTCCACAATGGAAAAGATATCTTTAGCTTTGTTGATGGATTTCAGGATTTTCAGAGAAAAATAATATCATTTGGCTCTGAGCATGGCGCTTTTATAGTCTTTAAGGGCCGATATGATGATAAATGTTTTGATGAGACAATAATCCTTTTTCCACTTGCGCTCAGTTTGGCGCAAGGCAAGTTTCTTTTCCTCGAGAATGTTGGTGAACCATCGCTGGGAGTCATGGGGACTCTTAATATTGAGCTTTCTTAGGGGAGCCAGGCTATCTCTCGCCAGGCATTAATGTTTTCAGCCTGAGTGTGCGGGGAGACCGGGTGGCCAGTGGGCAGAGAGGTAAAGGGCATAGAGGTGGCTAGGAGGGTGCAGAGTGTTGTAGTATCTACACGGCTCCAGTTCCAGGCCATAGAGTAATCATGGGATGTGGCTTTGGTGGTGGGGATATTAGGGATAGAAAATGAGATAAAGTGGTGATCAGTCCATGTGCAGGGGGGATTTGTAGGTCAGTGACCTCGAGATTGGATGTCCAGACCTCGTCCAGGATAAGTCCTTTTATGTGGGTGGCTACCTTGATGTGCTGTGTGAAGTTCATTCCTTTTAACAAGTCAGTGAAATCTGCCGAGCAGGGGCTTTCTCGCGCATCATGTGGCCAATAATTAATATCGCAGATAACCAGCACTCTGGCATGGTTAATAGCCAACTCCGCAATTGCATTGCCAAATGTTTGCGAGAAATTTGACATGTGGAGGGGGGGGGCTGTGAAATAACGCACAGGTAAAGGAGCAACAGTCAGATTCAAACTTAAAAAGGAGGCTGTCAACAGAGGGGATTTTTGATGTGGTATTGTTTTTGTAGTGTATGTAGTGATGTGGTAGTCATATGCAAATCAGTCTTGACCCTGTGCCTCATGGGAACAGTCCAGCCTGAAGTGCCAAGCCAGGCCCTCCCTGGACCAGAAACAAGCATTCGGGGACTGGTTTCTGGGCATCAATCCTCATCAGCCAGGCTACCTTGAATCCAGTGGCGCAGTGAGCACGGGACCCATGTCTGGGGATACCCTTCCCACTTAGGGCAACAATTGCAAAAAGAACAATTGATGGACGGAATGCTGAACAATGCAAACAGTCACCCCCAGTCACAAAGATCTGGGTTTAATCCATCCTTCTTCTGCTCACCACGCCACTCCAGTTAGGACCCAGCCATATGCAAATCAGTCTTGAACGTGTGCCTCATGGGAACAGTCCAGCCCGAACTTCCAAGCCAAGTCCTCCCTGTACCGGAAACAAGCATCCTGGGACCGGTTTTGGGGCATTTCCCCATATCAACCAGGCTATCTTGAATCCAGTGGCACAGTGAGCACGGAACCCACATCTGGATATACTCTTCTCACTTAGGGCGACAAATGCAAAATGAACAATTGTTTGAACCGTCCAGGTAAACTACATAATAGATCTAAGCTGACTTTACCCATGATAGAATGTTGACATGTCACTCTGCACAATATCAGTAATAAACAATACAATGTTATTTCAATTGTAAATACGAGAAGACAGTGTGTTAATACTATTATCAACAGATAATACTTTGTCAAAATTATCTTGGTCTGTTTGTCTCAAACATGCAGCATCTTCCATTTGGGATCATTTCCAAATGTCATTATAAGTAGCATATATAAGTCTTCTAAAAAATGGGGATTTGCGACCCCTCCAAAAAATCTGATAAATTCATGCCCTCGAACAAGAGAGAGAGATGTTGTTCCACTGCAGACAGTGGAGGATGCTCCAACGATTGTTGACACAACTTTCCCACAAGAATAAGTGATAATGGTACCAGAATGCATTGACTTGGATTATCGGGGATCAGGTCTACTTGATTTAAACTCAGCTGTGTAATTGAGAAAATGAGCATGACAACCATTTGTGTCTACTGGCCACAATTACCACGCACCAGGAATCGAAAATGAAAAATTAAATGTACAGTTTATCATCATGCTATTTATTGTCAGTGTAATATGTAAGATTCTGGCAATTGTTAAAGCGGGCAACCGAGGAAATAGTCGGGCATCCATTTAAACAGTTTTAGCCAATCCTAAACAAGTTGTTTGTTGGATAGTTTCATTCAGGAAAACCCTTTGTATGGGAATTAAACAGGCTTAAAACAAGGTTTCCATGCCCTTAACCTGCCAGGCATTCGTACCCCAAAGTGATTTCAAATCAAGTGTTTCCTTCCAGGAGTCATAACCTTTAGGAGTCAACCTAATAAATGAATATAGTAGTATACATAAGCTTTGTTTGAATAAACATATATTTTTTTGGTGGTGTGGGAGTTAATTTAAAATAATATGACATGGGTTGTAAAGCATAGCGGAATTAATGTATAGATCTTCTGATTCCAAAACAGTATAGTATTCTAATTCAGAAAGCATAGAGTTTACAGTGTCAACATCATAATCATCTGAATGAAACTCAGGCACTATTACATCAACCAGAAGCCAAGAAAAAAATTGGAAGAAGCTGACAGAGAATTGACCTTGTTTACTGAATAACTGGTTAAAAGTAAAACAGACAAATTAAACAAAGATATTCGGTATAATTCTTGAGAAAAAACGTATCCCTATTTGGCAGAAAACTTTTATAAACAATTCCCGTCAACGTCGGGTACATACAGACACCTCAGATTCTGAGGGGAAAGGGAATGGATATCAGTATGATCAACAAGGACCCCGAAAAACCTTTGAATCCAACCAAGGTAATATGCAACCTTTTTTAGGCCAGCGAGGGGTTGGCAGGGGCAGGCAGAACGTTTGGTTTCAACCACAATTTCGAGGCAACTATCAAATGCCATTTTACCAGCCCAACAATCAACAAATGTTGGAGACCCGCAATGGCCAAAATTGGAGGAAGTGAACATGATACCTATTTTTAATTTGTCCTCTACTATTCTAGATACATCATACACCACTTTGTTATCAAAAGGAATTTCATAATTACCACATGCTAAAGCCAATGTATTTGAACTATATAAATACATCATATCTTTCTTTTGAAATATCAAACTTAAAAACTAATTGGCGGACAAAGAAGGCACTATGGATGTTGTCCAGACTTTTTCAGGTTTAACCAACCCCTCGATGTTCACACCTACTTTAGACCAGTGGGCCCTGAGGTGGAAGTGTTTGAACATACAGTACTTAACCATTTAGAGAGAGCAACTAAGTACATACCTAAACCAGTTCACAATCTTAATAAAGATGAATATTTCTCTTTACAAAAGATCTCACAAGAGAAAACACTCACCATAAAATGTTGCGACAAAGGCGGAGGAATCGTGGTGCTTGATAACTCCATGTACGAACAAAAAATGAAGTTGCTTTTAAGTGATCAAAACATTTATGCTAAAGTAATGTGTGACCCTACGAATAAAGTTTCATCCAAAATTCATCGCATTACCACCCATGCTTTACATCAGGGTGATATATGTGACAAAGAGTTTGATTTTCTGAACCATAAGGAACCCAAGATGCCTTGCATCTATGGGATTCCTAATATTCACAAAGGTGTCTTAGATCCACTGTACCGTCTGATTGTTTCCACTATAGGATCTATTACGGAACCTCTTTCAAAATACACATACAAAATATTACGACCTCATGTCGCTAAAATTCCATCCTACATTATGGACACCAGGGCCATAATTAATAAAGTGGAAAATCTTCCCTTCAATCACAGTCAACATACTTTAGTGACCCTTGACGTTGAGTCATTGTTTATCAATATCCCTCAGCGTGAAGCCATTGATGTGGTTACATGGTTTATTGAAGAATTCAATATACCCTGTCCGAGAAGTTTTCTTTTGAAAAGTCTAGGATCAGTACTTACTGAAAATACGTTTGAGTTTGGGAACACCTTATACAAACAGATTAAAGGCATAAGTATGGGGGCATCCGTTGCCCCTTCAATTGCCTATATTTACGTGGCACTTTTTGAGAAGAAAAACATCTGCAATTAAATGGCACCGTTTTTTGAATTTGTAACCTACTGGTCCAGGTACATTCCAGAACCAGAATGAAGCTGTTGCCCACAGCTATCTTGTGGTCCAGAGGCCCAACAATTTCAATGCCCACCCTTTCAAAGGGCATGCCTACTACAGGAATTGGCTTCAATGGAGCCTTGCACTTACCTCTTGACTTACCAATGGTCTTGCAGGACCTCCAGAACCCATCTCAGGCCATCCTCACACGGGGCCAATAGAAGTGGGTCACAAGCCTTTCAAAGGATTTGCCCTGCCAAAAATGACCAGGCAGGGGAACATCATGAGCTAGCTCCATTAGGAAGGCCCTGTAGCACTGGGTGGCCAGCAAGATACAGGTTACACCAGGCTCAGGGACATTAGACTCGCTATACAGGAGACCATTCTCCCAATAGATCAGGTAGTCATCAGAGGTCTCACCTTCTGCCTGGTCCTCGGCCTGTAGCTGTAGGCCCTCCAGAATAAGTCACTTGTTCTGCGCTCTATAGAACTCCTCTCTTCTTGGCCCCCATTCCTCCTGCCAATTAGTCAAGTCAGGTAGGTTTCCCTTGTAGGTTCTAGCTTGTTGCCCTTAAAATCAGCCTCCTCCCAGACCATGGGATTTTCAAAAGTGTGTTTCCCATGCCCCTTACCCTTCCTCTTTTTGGCAGGTACCTGGTTCAATTTTTCCAGGTTCCAGATCCTCCTGACTACTCTCTCAGGTAGCCATGGACCGTGTGATCAGCAATACCTACTCAGGTAACCCTAACATCTCCAGGTGTGACCTGAGAGCCACTTTTTTCCAGATGTTGTTATCTAGCTCACTGACAAACAGAAAATCAACAGGCGTGGTTGGACTCACAGCTAAGTTAAAGAAATCTGAACTCCCCCCGCCTCACTCAAAGGGCAACAGAGCCACAGGATAGTGACTCTTATGGTTGTCAGCTATAATAGCCTGGTGGAATGCATTAGGGACTCTCTGCTCTGAGGGCACTAGATGACATGTGACAGTTGTCATGCTAACTGCAGTGTCTATCAGAGCCTCCACCATCTGCTTGTTGATGATGACCCACTGCCTGTATTTCTTAGTACTGCTAGACATGTGAGCCCAAAGCATCATCTCACCATCACCCAGGGATACTAGGGTAAACTCTATACTACCCTCATACTAACTGGGCCAATATCACCCCGAGCACTACACTCACAATACCCGGTGTATGCCCAATCTTAGGGAGCTGTGCCCGCCTGGGACACTTGCCATTCCCCTTGTAGTGCTCAACCTGTTGGCACTCATACCAGTTTTGGGGTGCCTTTCTTCAGGACTTATCAGAAAACCATTTCTCCTTCTGCTCAGGTGGGAATTGGGAGTGCTGACCCTGGTCCTATTTTGGAGTTTGGAGTTTGTCTCCACACTACTTCTTCTGGTGGAGCCCCTACCCACCCCTGTTGTAATCCCCCCGGATATCTTTTTTTTGCATTCTGGTGCTGAGCCAGTGGTCTGCCTACTTAGCAAGCTCTCTGGGGTCAGTGAGTTTATTGTCAATAAGGTGTTGATGCAGATCTGCAAAACATAGACTAAATATGTGCTCCCTAGCAATTAAGTTATACAGCCCCTGGTAATCCTTCACATCACTACCCTTTACCTAGCCATCCAGTGCCTTGTAAAAAAAATATACACAACACACCCAGGAATGATGGGCCGTCTCCTGGCAGCCCCTGATACTTATCAGGGGTGAGACCAAATTTTCCTGACAAGGGTTACCTTCATGAGGCGATATCTCATTCTGTCCAGCTTCTATAGGGTTGAAGCAATATTATGGTTGGCTGTGCACAAGCAACTTGTTTGTTTTCAGTTAGAGATTTTGTCGCGTGCCACAGAGGCTTCACTCTCTGAACCTTGGAGTGTTTCTTTAAGAACAATATGTGCGTCGCACATATTGTACCTTCTATAGGGCCAATCACGTGCCCCTTCCTTCACTAGAGATATGCTTCCAGAATCATACTCCCCAATCCTCCTGAGGGACCGTATGCTTCTGCAGAGCTACTGTATAAGCTTCTAACCATTTGTCAATGTCATCCCCCACGCCAACATCAGGCAACAGACCTTCAGAAATGTGGACTCTCCTATCTCCAGAGGTCACTGTAGGCATGCTGGCACCATCTCTGCTGCCAACATTTTTCTCTCTTCCAAGCCTCTCTCTGCTTCAGCCTTCTTTTCTTCTCCCTCCAGGGCCAGTTTTTCCTTTACTAAGGCCCTCTCATCTACATTTTGCTCTGCTTTTATGGACAGTTTCTTTTACTCCATTTTTAACTTGGTCATCTGCAGCCTAAACTCTCTGTCAGCCTTCCTGTCTGTCAGCTCCTCTTGGACTCTCCTATCTCCAGAGGTCACTGTAGGCATGCTGGCACCATCTCTGCTGCCAACATTTTTCTCTCTTCCAAGCCTCTCTCTGCTTCAGCCTTCTTTTCTTCTCCCTCCAGGGCCAGTTTTTCCTTTACTAAGGCCCTCTCATCTACATTTTGCTCTGCTTTTATGGACAGTTTCTTTTACTCCATTTTTAACTTGGTCATCTGCAGCCTAAACTCTCTGTCAGCCTTCCTGTCTGTCAGCTCCTCTTGGAACAGTCCTTAAGAAGACACACTGCTCTCCACTCTGGCTGTAAGTTCCAACCTGAAAAACAAGTCACCCTCCTCCCCTCAGCTAACTGCTGCATCTAAGGACTCCCATCCATGCCCTACTCTGGTCCCTCCTCCTCATCCCCTCTATCCAGGTCATCTGTCACGAGTGGTAAATGCTGAACCTCCGTTAATGCCCTCAGAGACTTTTGGAGCTATGTGCTCCTTTTGGCCGGAAGCTCCCTCCAGTCACAACATTCCTTGAGCTCAGACACAGTGTAGAACTCCAGATTTAGGAGCTAAATTTCACTTTTGCAGGTAAAGTAACAGACATAAACAGTCAAGTAGAGTCATGGGGAATTAGGAATAAGGCCAAGCAAGGGGAAATTTAAACTTGAGTTGGTCTTAGATTAATCATCTCAAATGTTCAGTCTCACAAAATTACTGTATGGAGCTGCCCAATACACAAGTCCAAATTCCACCGCTGCCACTAATGTAAGAAATTGGGCTACTGTTTGAGGGGATAAAACCCTTCTTAAGCAGAAACCGCAATCTTGTCAGGGAGAAGTCACAAGCAAACCCCAAATTAACAGGTGCACAACTTTCTGTTAGCTTGGCACTAAGCACTTAACTTTGAGACAATGTGTAAAGTATTTATGCAATACTTCAAACAGTAATAAAGTGAAACACTACACTAGAAAAATCCCACTTCAATTTAGAAAAACAGAGTAGATTTTTATGAATAAATCAAGACCAAAAATGACAAAAATCCAGTCGGCAGAACAGAAGATATGCAATTTTAAAGATTTAAGTGAAAATATGTCCAAATGGCGCAACGCGCCAACTGTGGTCATCTGGCTGCACTGGACCGGCACACACTCACAAGTTCAAGTCAACCAGGATGGAGCGCGAGCCAGCTACAGGGACCCACTTAGGTGTGCTGAGCACAGTACATTAATCCTGGTTGCAAAGAGATGCAAGGTGCCGAGTTAAAGATGTGTCATGCAGCAGAGGAGATGTGAGATCCGGGCGATGAGATGCGTTGCGCAGAGGCAGTTCCTGGGTGCTGCATTGGGCGAGGTGGTGTCCTCACATCTGGGAAGCACATGCAGCAGAGCTGATGTGTCGGTTCTGAGGGCGATGCATGGAGCAGAAAAGGTGATACACCTGTTCTGCAGGAGATGCACCACGCAGAGGAGGAGATGCGTCAGTTCTTCTGGAGCACCTTCAAGTCCACTTCAAATGGTTCAGGACTGTGCTGGCACAACTTGGAAGGACATGAATCACAGATGGCAGAGTCCATGTGCTGGGTTAAAAGTAGATGGAAGCCTGTAATGTCCCTGAGGCTTCTGATCAGGAGGTCAGCTAACTAGCTCATGGAGTCACTGTGGGGTCCTGGGATTAGAGATGCAGGCCCAGTCATTCTCACCCAGGCAAGAGAGCAGCAGGGCAGCAGGACAACTGTTATTCAGAGCAGCAGTCCAGCAGAGTAGTACTCATTTCACCATCACAGCAGTCCGTCTTCCTGGCAGAGTCCACAGGTACTGACATTTACTGAAGAGTTGCTGTCTGTGGTCCAACAGTTATATCTGGTGCCCACATTGAAGTGTATAAATATTCTAGAGTTGTCAGGCATTCCCTTTCTCCCTGGCCTGGCCCCAGCTTGTCTGGGATCACAAAATACTAGAGAGAAACCCTTTGTGAGAGTGTTCAGGTGAACCTCTGTGATGTGCAAGTGTGGTAGGTGACAGCTTCTCCCCCTCGTTAACTCAGAGCAGCCAACACTTATCTTCCCTTTCTCTTCCCTTTGTCTCACTGTCTGGGAGCAATATACAAAGACCAACTGCCAGCTACACCTAGTCATGTGACCCAAGCTTCAGGCATTATATGGTTGACTTCTAATTTCAATTCTTTAGACACCAAACTAAATCTTTCCACCTTCTTCCAATTGGAGCTACAGCTTACTAAATGTAATAAGGTAATTCTGATGTTACCCCTGGGAGAGGTACACCTTGTAGTAGTGAGAAACAATGTTAGGGGTTTTTCACTACCAGCACATGGAAAACTTATATATGTCCTACATTTTAAATACACTTCACCCTGCCCTCTGGGATGTATAGGGCCTATCCTAGGGATTACTTATATGTATGAAAAAAGAGGGTTTAGGCCTGGCAATAGGTTTGTTTTGCCAGGTTGAAATGACAGTTAACCACTGCACACACACAGTGGCTGCAATGGCAGGTCTGAGACATGTTTAAAGGGCTACTTAAGTGGGTGGCACAATTAAAGCTGCAGGCCCCTTAACAGCATTTAATTTCCAGGCCCTGGGCACAGGTGGTACTATTTTACTAGGAAATTACTAGGACATTAATTAGCCAATTGTGTGAAAGCCAATATCACCTTGTTTTAAGGGGAGAGCCCAAGCACTTTGGCACTGGTTATTTATTTATTTTATTTTATTTTATTTATTCCACTTGTTAAGCCCACACATTATCCCTGAAGGGATCTCTAGGCGCCTTTGCAGTGTAAGTGGGAGCTTAATGAGTGAATAGCCATGTTTTCAAGAGTTTCTTGAATGTGGTGAAGTCCGAGCATGCTCGGATAGATACAGGTAGCCGATTCCAGTGATGGGGGGCCAGGAATGAAAAAGAGCGGCCTTCGAACCTAGCCAGTCATATACGCTTGGGGCATAGAAGCAATAGCTCACTCGATCTAAGCTGGATATATGTATATATATATTATATATATATATATATATATATATATATATATATATATATATATATATATATATATATATATATATATATATATATATATATATATATATATATATATTCACTGAAAAAACCATAGGTCATACACCATATATAGTTAGGAATTAGCATTTACAAAACCTTGAAAATTCACTGAAAAAACCATAGGTTATAGACCATATATAGTTAGGAATTAGCATTTACAAAACCTTATTTTACTCACACAAAACCATTGAAATTCCATATATAGTTAGTTGCACTAACTATATATCGCGCACCCGCAATCCACTGCTGATGATGTCACATATTACATCATTCATGACATGGTCAGTGACATCACTGATGACATCACTGATGACATCTCAAATGACATCACTGATGACATCACTGATGACATCTCATTTGACATCATTCTTGTGCTAATACGATAAACCTCTTCAGACTCTAATATAACCTTAGATACACTCAGTGTATACAGACACTCACACACTGTCACTCATCCATGGAGTTACTCACACACCTAGTCAGTCATGCAAAGAAACAATCTCACCTCCATTTCCTCAACTATACAGTTATACACACCTTACTTATTCAAACATATACTAACATATATTTACTCTCTTATACAATCCCTGATACAAGTTCACAATGATCCATACAGCCACTCACACATTCACTAGCTCTCATGCACAGTTATTTATATATGCCAACTCTCACATGTACTTTGTTTTACATATGTACTTACTTTGACATGTAGCACTGAGATATCCATTCACTCACCAATACACTCATGCACACAGTCAACCGCCCATACAGGTGTTTCCACATGCACTCTTGAACTCATACACCTAGTGAATCAACTGCTCACACATCTATGCACAGAGTCACACACCTCCCAGCCACCCCCACACAAACTCAATCTCCCATACAAATACTTGGGCAACCAATCAATAACACATATAGCCTCTCGTATAGCTAATGATCAACACATGCAGCAGTTTACATCACAACAGACATACTGATGCACACATTCAGACAGTTTAGTCACTAACCCATGCATTTAGTACGACACATTTATTCACTCACTCATACAGTCAGTCACGCACCTACTAAATCCTTCATCCAGACACTTATACATCCACTCATTCTTCAATATATCAAACATATTTAAACTTTACAGAAACACACAGTCACTGGATGATGTTATCAGTGATGTCATTTGAGATGTCAAATGAGATGTCATCAGTGATGTCATCAGTGATGTCATCAGTGATGTCATTTGAGATGTCATCAGTGATGTCATCAGTGATGTCACTGACCATGTCATGAATGATGTAATATGTGACATCATCAGCAGTGGATTGCGGGTGCGCGATATATAGTTAGTGCAACTAACTATATATGGAATTTCAATGGTTTTGTGTGAGTAAAATAAGGTTTTGTAAATGCTAATTCCTAACTATATATGGTCTATAACCTATGGTTTTTTCAGTGAATTTTCAAGGTTTTGTAAATGCTAATTCCTAACTATATATGGTGTATAACCTATGGTTTTTTCAGTGAATTTCAATGGTTTTTTAATAGCAAATATCAAAAGCTTTAAAATGTATTCTTCTTTAAATCGAAATATATATTTTATATGTTTTTAATACAATTTTTTAATGTATTTTTTTTAATATATTTTTTTGTTTCGCTTCCGGTCCGCGAACCGTGTAGCTTCCCGTTAGCTCAATTTTTTGCCGCGACCTGGTCCGCGAACCGGTAAACGTTCCGTTTGCGCAACTGCCACGTTCGAAAACAACATCGTGACGCATCGCGTAATCGCGAAGTATCGCGTTGTTGCGTAATGCGTCATATGACGCGCCGCTTCAGCGCACCCGGAAGCGCTCCGGTCCGCGAAGCGAAGCGCGAAGCGCAGCTTCCCGGAAGCGATCCGGGGCGCGGCGCGGAGCGCGTACCGTAAGCATAACAGGTCATGTGATTTGTCATGTGACTTGTTAATAACACTTTTCATTGGTTCATTTCACTTTTGGTTTCCTAATGTTGTTAGGCTAGGTCATGTGACCTAAAAATAACACTTTTCATTGGTTTAGAACTATTTTTTTTTCCCAAATGATGAAAACCCCTCCTTGTTTTTACCTCATTCTTACTTTCTACTTCCAGAGAGCAAGACCTATTTTTCACAATGGCTTCTGTAATAGCTGCAGCTGGTGCTTCTCAGCAACCACCACCACCACCACCACCACCAAAAGGACCACCTCCAACACTGGACTTTGGTAGAGAGGAAGATAATGATGACGAAGAGGAGGAGGAGGAGGAAGAGCAAGTAAGGCAGTTCCTGCCAGAAACACCAAGGCAGAGCCATCTTGCTGCCAATCCCCCAAATGTCATCCCCAGCACCTCCAGTGGACAAAGCTCATTCGCCGGACCAGACAATATTCAAGCTCCTTTTGAACACTACAAAATAGTTTGTATATATTGTGGAGGAACTATTTGTTATAGAGAGAAGAGTATTACTTTGATTAACCGAGCTGGAGAAAATCATAAATGCATCAAGATGAGAAAACAATGAATCCTTTTTATTTTTTTTTGCTCCTGTTGAGACATGTTCAAACCCTGCTTTTTTGTTATTTCCTCTAAAAAAACACTAAAAAAACACAAAATAGTTTTCAAAAATCAAAAAAATCAAAAAATTGTTCAGAAAATTAATAAAAAAAATAAAAGAAATAAAAAGAATAAAAAAACAGTTCTTTTCAGAACTACCTTCCATTTATAACAAAATTGCCCACATTTTTATACCCTGTCTTTCTTTTTTCCTCATAGTACGCTCCTCGGACCGCTTCCCGGTGCGCGTACCGGGCGCTCCCCACGCAAAAACAAAGAAAAAAAATATTATTTTTTTTGCCCCGTGGGGCCCTTTTAAAGCCTCCACATCAAACCTAGGGGGTCAGGGAGGATCTACTATGCCCCCTTATGGTCATTTCCCCCTTTGTTTTGGCCTCCTCTTGTCTCTCGATCCTACCGAGAGACAAGATGGTGGCCGCTCCGGACTGTTTAGAATGTTGACAGACACCGGAGAGCCAATCAGCTTCGCTTCGCGAAGTTCCGTTACGCGTCAAGTACGCGAACCGGGGCGCTACCCGGAGCGCGCTTACAGATATATATCTTTTTTTGAACGTTAATTTCTCAAAATCCACTGGAGCACATATCTTGAGACCTAGCAAAGGCACATCAGGCTAACAGTCCCTACAATTTTGCCAAGTTTCGTGCAAATCCATTCAGCCTTTCGGGCTAAAAGTGAGGCCAACCGCCCTATGGAAATTAACATGGGAAAAACGTGTTTTGGGACCCCCTTTTTTCTCGGCCCCCCCTTGACGAAACCCCCCCAAATTTTCAGTGGCTGCTCAGAAACAAAATGTTCCATTTTCCTGAAAATTTCAGCCAATTCCGTCCACAAACGCCAAACTTATTAGACATAGAATTTTCAAAAATCCCATAGAGAAAAAATCCTAACTATATATACCTACTGGCGACCGCCAGTAGGTAATATATATATATATATATATATATATATATATATATATGTATGTATATATATATATATATATATATATATATATATATATATATATATATATGAGTGGACCCTTTCCAAGCACAGTCTTACACACCAGGCAGAGAAGTTTGAAGAGGGCTCGCTTTTTTCTTAATCAGGAGCCAGTGAAGGGAGTGAAGAGAGAGGGCTCCGACGGGGAGCAGGGGTGAAGGTTCAGGATTAGGTGAGCAGCTGAGTTCTGCACTACCTGGAGCCTGGCCATGAGGCCTTCATTACTACCCACCAAAAGGGCATTGCCATAGTCCAGGCGGCTCATTATCAGTGCTTGTACCAGATTTCTCCTGGCATGGAGAGGAGGCCATTGAAAGGCCCTGTTGAGGATTCGCATGAGGTCAAAACAGGTTCCAGTGACTATTTTGACATGCTCACTCATAGTGAGTTTTTCGTCCATCATTATTCCTAGGTTCCTTGCATATTTGTTGGGGGTAGGTGGAGGGCCCAGCTCTGAAGGCCACGAGTCCGCTGACCAGGTTGCATATGCCTGCCCGAACAGAAGGATCTCTGTTTTGGTCATGTTCAGTTGAACACAGTTGTTGGACATCCATGTGGCTACTGTCAGTAAGAATTGTTTAAATCTCACTTTGGTCAGAATGGGTCAATGGTCTATAGTGATGATCATCAGTTGTGTGCCATTGGCATAGGAAATTTGTTCTAAACCATAGGGTCTTATGAGTCATGCCAGGGGGGGCCTATAAACATTAATTAGCATGGGGCTCAAAATTGAGCCCTCTGGAACCCCTCCTGTTTTTTAGAGTTTTATACATCGCGAACTAGACCCGAAGGTATCGGGTATCAGAGCCCTTTGCATAGCACCAGTTTCATTACATGAGGACACATGTTAAAGTGATTTGCTCAGAATCACAGGATGTTGAGCATTGTTGCTGAGACTCGAACCAGGTTCCCCAGATTTGACATTGACCGCTCTAGCCATAAGGCTACATCCTCTCCCTTATCTAGAGTTGAGAATGCCGATGTGTGCTCGCCCACTGGACCAAGGTCATACGTTCTGACAGGAAGTTAATCAGTCATTTGCGGGCTTTACCTCTGATACCAAACTCCCAAAGTCTTTGTGCTAAGATCTGATGGGATATGGTATCAAATGCGGCTGAAAGGTCTAGAAGTACCAACATGACCGCAGATCTCTGGTCTAGTACCGGATATATGATGATACCACGCATACTTTTAGCACGCAGACCATTACCACGCAATTTTTACAACGCAGGACCCTTTACCACGAATACCTTTACAACGCAATACACTACAACGCAGGTACTATTACAACGCATACCATTACAACGTAAGTATAGGTAAGTATATAATATGTTAAAATAATGTAATTATTATTAATATTTTTTTTAATTAATAATTTATTATTTTAATATTAAATATTTTAATTAATTATATTAATTTTTAATTATTAATTTGTAAATATATATGTTAAAAATACCCCTGTACCCCAAAACCCAAACCCAACCCTGAAACCTAAAAATACCCATGTACCCCAAAACCCAAACCCAACCCTGAAACCTAAAAATATCCCTGTACCCCAAAACCCAAACCCATCCCTGAAACCTAAAAGTACCCCTGTACCCCAAAACCCAAACCCAACCCTGAAACCTAAAAATACCCCTGTACCCCAAAACCCAAACCCATCCCTAAAACCTAAAAATACCCCTATACCCCAAAACCCAAACCCAACCCTGAAACCTAAAAATACCCCTGTACCCCAAAACCCAAACCCATCCCTGAAACCTAAAAGTACCCCTGTACCCCAAAACCCAAACCCAACCCTGAAACCTAAAAATACCCCTGTACCCCAAAACCCAAACCCATCCCTAAAACCTAAAAATACCCCTATACCCCAAAACCCAAACCCAACCCTGAAACCTAAAAATACCCCTGTACCCCAAAACCCAAACCCATCCCTGAAACCTAAAAATACCCCTGTACCCCAAAACCCAAACCCAACCCTGAAACCTAAAAATACCCCTGTACCCCAAAACCCAAACCCATCCCTGAAACCTAAATATACCCCTGTACCCCAAAACCCAAACCCAACCCTGAAACTTAAAAATACCCCTGTACCCCAAAACCCAAACCCATCCCTGAAACCTAAAAATACCCCTGTACCCCAAAACCCAAACCCATCCCTGAAACCTAAAAATACCCCTGTACCCCAAAACCCAAACCCATTCCTGAAACCTAAAAATACCCCTGTACCCCAAAACCCAAACCCAACCCTGAAACCAACCCCAACCCTGAAACCTAAAAATATCCCTGTACTCCAAAACCCAAACCCATCCCTGAAACCTAACAATACCCCTGTACCCCAAAACCCAAACCCAACCCTGAAACCTAAAAATACCCCTGTACCCCAAAACCCAAACCCATCCCTGAAACCTAAAAATCCCCCTGTACCCCAAAACCCAAACCCATCCCTGAACCCTAAAAATACCCCTGTACCCCAAAACCCAAACCCATTCCTGAAACCTAAAAATACCCCTGTACCCCAAAACCCAAACCCAACCCTGAAACCTAAAAATACCCTTGTACCCCAAAACCCAAACCCATCCCTGAAACCTAAAAATACCCCTGTACCCCAAAACCCAAACCCAATACCCCTAATAAATGTTTAAAAAAAAAAGATAAACTTACCTATACTTACGTTGTAACGGTATGCGTTGTAATAGTATCTGCGTTGTAGTGTAATGCGTTGTAAAGGTATTCGTGGTAAAGGGTCCTGCGTGGTAATAGTTTCGTTGTAAAAGTATTTCGTGCTAAAAGTTGCGTGGTAACAGTTACATACCCTAGTACCAGTTTAATACTGTCTGTGACTTCCACTAGTGCAGCCTCCATGCTATGTGAGGCATGAAAGCCTGATTGCCAGGGGTCCAGCAGATGGTTAGATTTTGGGTATGCTACTAGTTGGGCATTCACTGCAGACTCTAGAATTTTGGAGACAAAAGGAAGAAGGGAGATCGGTCTGTAGTTTGCCAAATTCTGTGGGTATGCTGTAACTCTACAGAAGAGGCTTAATATACGCTTTCTTCCATTTGCGAGGTATACTAGCCTGCTGTAGGGAGAGGTTACATAGATCTGTAGTGGAAGTGTACAGAATAGGGGATAGAGTGGTAATCACATGCGGAGGTGCTGGGTCTGCCGGTGACCCAGATTTTATTGCTTTTATTCGGGCTTGAGTTTGATCCTCTGTCATCAGACTACAGGTTTCCAACATGCAGGGGTTGGGTACTTCTTGAGGTTCCTGTATTATGGAGGCTACTGAGTTTGTGAACGTGCTGTAGATGCTGTTGATTTTGTGTTTGAAGTGGGCTGCTAGGTTGTCGCAGTGAGATTGTGATACCGGTATCGTGTGATTGTCATTATTGAGGTTTGTGAATTTTTTAAGGATTATAAACAACTCCTTGGAAGAGTTTTCTGCAGAGTTAATTCTCTTTGCTATGTGAGTTCTTCTGGCCAAATTACAGTGTTTGAGATATGTTCTCAGGGTGACTTTAAAGGCAAGTTTGACCTCATTGGTTTTATCCTTCCTCCAGCTGCGTTCTTGTCTCCTTACTGTGGGTATCTCCTTCCTTAACTATTCAGAATACCAGGGAGCAGGTGTGTGTTCTCCTTGTGGTTTAGGTTTTCTTAGTGCTGCAATGGAGTCTGAGGCTTAAAAGATAGTCAGGGTCAGATTATTGTCTTTGTGGTCAGTGATTGATGGAGGACTAAAGACCGGGAGAATTGCAGAAGGCACCGCCTTCCTCCAATATCTTTTGAGCTTGGATCCATGGCTGCGAATATCCTTATGAGGCTTGATATTTAAGTGAAAGTTAACAGAGAAGTGGTCGGTCCATATCTGCTCAGTGGTAGTGTCTACTGCTATGTTCAGTTCGGACTGGCCTGTTCCCTTGAGGCACAGGGTCAGACTGATTTGCATTTGGCCATGTCTGAACTGGGGTGGTGGAGTGAGCTAAAGAATGATGATGGATTGAACCCAGATCAGTTGAGTGGGGGTGAGGGTTTGTTTTGCTCAAATGCTCCGTCCATCATCCCCGTTGGTATCACTTTGTTCGCCCTGAGTTGGCAGGGTGTGCTCAGACGTGGGTCCCTTGCTCACTTTGCCACTGGAATAAATATAGCCTGGCTGATGAGGGTTATGAACCTGAAACCGGTCCCAGGATGCTTGTTTCCGGTCCAGGGAAGACATGGCTTGGCAGTTCGGGCTGGACAGTTCCCATGAGGCACAGGGTCAGACTGATTTGCATATGGCCATGTCTGAACTGGGGTGGTGGAGTGAGCTAAAGAATGATGATGGATTAAACCCAGATCATTTGACTGGGGGTGAGTGTTTGATTTGCTCAAACGCTCCGTCCAACATCCCCTTTGGTATTGCTACGTTCATGGCATCAGTGAAGATTAGATCTAATGCGTGCCCGCCTCTATGGGTGGGGACGTATACCGATTGGTGGAGAACGAGAGACTCCATATCTGCTAATAGCTGTATAGCGTCAGATGTCTATGTAATATTTGAAGTCACTGAGCAGCAGAAAGTTATCTGACACTAGGATAGGGGGTGCTGGATTTTCCATCAACTTGGTACTGAAGTCCTTTTTGCCTTCCGGAGGGCAATAAACAAGGGTTCCCTTCCAGGTTGTGTTATTTGGAGCTTTTAGTTGAAAGATTAGCATATCCACCGTAGGTGACGAACAGGAGTACAAGGTGTCTATTCTTAGAGTGGTTTTAGTTGCCATGGCTACCCCTCTCCCTTTTTTGCTGTCTATCACATCTAGTTACGCTGTAGCCTTGCGGAAGTGCTAGGCCTAAAGCGCGGGAGGAGGACTGAGTTAGCCATGTGTCTGTGAAAAACATATTTCTGGCCTTGTTGAGTCTGGGAGGGCCCATATTTCTGAAGTGTATTTTGGGAATCGAGCGTGTATTAAGGTATGTGCAATGTAGCTGGGCACGTTGGCTGCACGTCTGCGTCGGGCTCTGAATTAAGTAGGAACCGGAAGCCCGGGCAGAGGAAGGCACGCAAAAGACTCGAACATTAACTACCCAGGGAAGGTGGGCGTTGACCTTCCAAATTGCTTTTAGGGCTGGCCTCTCCACTCAAACGGCTCCTAGGGCCATGATGGACCGGAGAGCTGCCTCGGAAAAACCATAGAGGAAGGAGAAGGATGGCGAAACAAGCAGGGATGGGTTAGGGAGTACAGTAAGGTATTGGACAGTTAGCAGTCCACGAGAAACGCAGTACACAATATTTAAAACATACAATATGTATTGCTGATATAAAATATCGTATTGCCAGTTACAGGCCAGTTAAAATAATACAACAGAGGGGGGTACTCATGGTACTGCCCACACTAGTTAACATGTGGGAAAGTGTGCAGAGTCCTAAACCCAGCAAAAACAAAGTCAGCTAAACAAGAGGGCTGACGGAAAAAAGTTAGGGAGAACCACGCCAAGGATGCCAGGTCTAACAAGCTGGGGTTTATTCTGTTAGTATAGTGGGAATCGAGCATAGATGCCTTTGAAAATCAAAAAAATTTATTTAATGCAATAGGTTGAGACATTAGGAGTCAATGCAAGGTTTCCGCTGCTTTGGTTGTGGAGCATCATGATTGTGAGATGAAATCTAAAAGAGCCTGTGCGTTCTGCAAACACATTTGAGGATATGCTATGGGGCAGAAAGGAAGAGAGAGTTGCAGTAGTTGTAGCAGCTCAAAGATGTTGCCTGGAACATGACAGGATGTGATGGAAGAGGAAGATAAGTAAGGATTTTGTTAAAAAGATATACCAACAAAAATAGGTGGCCTTTAGCTTTTTGAACTGAGTAGTTCAGGAGAGGTCTTGGTCAATAAAACCCCTAAATAATGAACTGAGAACTGCAGAATGGGAGAAGAACCTGGATGAGAAGGCCAGAGGTGGGCAGAAAAAATCTAGCCAATAATAAGGAAAATCTCAATCTTGTCAGTTTTATTTCAAGAAATTCCATTACGTTCATTCAATTACATTAGTAATGCAGTCCCTGAACTTTGTGCATCCATTATGTGTATCAACATCCAAGGAGAACAGAATTTGAGTATTGTCTGCATAACTCATCGATTGTAGACCACAGGATCAGATGAGTTGAGCTAGAGTGTGGACGCACAGATTAAAGATCATCTGGCTTATAATTGAGTCCTGAGGGATGTCATATGCAAAGCGTTTAAATCCAGTTTGAAAAGGAGATTTAAAAAATGCTTGGCAACATTTGGTAAGATATGCCTTGATCCAGGCCAGTGCAAGGCCTTATGTCCCAGTCTTGACAAGATGATGGAGTAAAACGTCATGTGAATCGATATAGAAGGATGAAGAAAGAACTAAAAGCACCAGGAACGATGACTTGCCTTGGACTTTTACTAACCAGAGATCGTCCAAAATCAAAGTTAGGGAGGTTTCCACATGTTTCCAATTGGGCTTTGTCTAGATGGTTGTGTATTTCAATGTATTCTGAGATCTGTCGATTAATAGCTTCCTCAAAGATCCTAATGTGAGATGGCAGAAGAGAGAGTGGTCGGAAATTGCTCATGACTACAGGATCAGCAGTGAACTTTTTTAAGAGAGTATTAACTAAAGTCTTTTCATGTATGAAGATTTGAAATGGCTTGGTTTATAACTGAAGGGATGGTACAGAAACTTCTATGTGGACAGGAGTCCAGAGGTGAACCAGAAGAAATAGAGGCTCATGAATTCAGCTGTGCAGATAGGATAAAACTTACCTCCCTAGGTATCACACATACTTGAAAGGAACCAAAGATTAAAATAATAATGAAAAATAAAATATGTGAAAATGAAAAACCATAAAAATAAAAGACGCCTTGCCAAAGTACAAGGAAAGTAAAATGAGGTAAGTGTGTTGTTGAAGAGAGTCCAGAATAAGTCAGAAGATGCTCTAGTGGTCAGTTGGGGAAGGCTGATCAAATTTTTGAAAAGGACTGCAAGGAATCACATCACAGTGACCTAGGAGACTGAGATCACTACAGAACCTTGAACAATGCAAGTTAGGCCTCTACAACCTCATTGTACAGGAGGTATCCCATCAAAGAACTGACTCATGAAACACGTCTATTTTAAACATCAGAATTTATGGAGTAACTATTTCAATAGAATCTCAAACAATCTCTGGGCTCTACTGGGTGGCGTTATGGGTGTATCTAGGATTGGTGGGGTGTATGGGAAGGTGGAGTAATTTTCATACTTATTTGTTTACATATTTGATACAAGGGGCTATTCTATGTGTCAAGTGGGCCAAGGTGCAACTCATTAACAGTATGGAGCTTCATGTTGTATCATCTATCTGCTCATTGTTTGATGTTGAGGGGCTGTTCAAGGGGGCGGTGGAGTGCCACCATAGCTATATTTCCAGGGTAGAAAGAGCTTAAGTGCTGAGGACTAAAACATCTGTGACTCAGGTATCATCATCATGTCAGATTTATCATTGTCTAATTAAAACTCATATTGCTATGGTGTCAGTCTCCCAATTAAGCATACATCGTCATGCCTACTTCAGCATTGCACCAATAAAGCTATAATGTCACCTCAGACTGTATATGCTACACTTATTGGATATTTTAGTCAATGCTCCAAGCTAAGCATAAAGGGATACAGGGGCACAAGTCCACAGAAATAAACATGTAAGCACAGGCACAGAGGCATCTCTCTCTCACACACACACACAAACATAGTCACGTCTCTTCCATATTGCAGATGAGAAAACATTAATAATAACAAACCTTATATAGCGCATAGCTACCTCGGCCGAAGTGTCCCAGAGCTGATAAATCTACCTCCTGAAGGAGGAGTCATAGAAAGCCCACAGGGAAGAGAGGACAACGTAGGTAAAAATACAGGTTTTACATATTTTGCGAACAGCCAACCAAAAGGAGACTAGCCAGAAGCCACCTACAACAACTGAAGAAGGACTAAGACAGAAGCCCCTACAGCAACGGAAAGAGAACTAAGCCAAAAGCCCATAGCACAAAAGCTGAAGCCCCTACTACAACAGAAAAAGGATTCTTACAGTGATCATCTGAACATGGCCTTTACTCTACTGCCTCTACTATAGCCTTTTTAACTTCCAACTGCTCTGGGTACCCACTTGCACTATTCTAAGCCACAGAAAGTGGAACGACCACACCTGCCTTTGCACTCTGCTCCTCGCTACTCATCTAAGGCAGGCCTTCTTGTCGCAGTAGCACCGTTCTGTAGGCAACCCTTGATTGTAGGGCAGATCTGCGGACTCATCTTGCTACACAAACCGACTACTGGGGATTCAACATCCTCACTCTCCCCAGCATGGCTGAACCACACTTGATCGCCACGGGAGCTACTTATTACACTGTTATCTACCACCCAAATCTCTCCAAATCTGCACCCAAAACTCTTAAACACTCCATCCTGAAAAGTCATCCGGAGACACTAATATCCGACCATCGGCTCTGCATAACCCAGGGCACTGTCATCAACGACCTCCTCTTCCATTCCAGGAAAACATCTAGCTGGTGAAATGCCTTCTCGAGCTGCCTCAAAGTACAAGCAACAAGGAACATCCCTCACGGAAAAAACTCACAATTACTCCGTCTGCAAATCTGCGTGCAGACCTCACCATCCCCTTATAAAATAGCGGCACTATCCTGATTTAAGGGCCTCCCAAAAACCTCATCAAATTTGCTTTCACAACCCATCTCAGTTCATGCCCCCACTGCTCCCCCTCACCCCCACCCCGCCTAGTATACCTGGCCCCTCAGTAACCACTCCTGGGCGACCTGGCCCTGTCACCCACTCTCTTACCACAGAACCTAGACCCCCTAGGGATCCCCGCTCCGCCGAACTCCGAAACTCCCCCTAGGACTCACCAAACATGTCAACCCAGACCCGCCACCACAACTCCTGCATGGGCCACCAGAAGCTAAACCCCTAACCTCCTGCTACCAGCCTACTGTAACACCCACTAGGGTTCACAACACTGATATGGAACCGCCCTATCTGACCCTGAACTCTGGTCTAGCTAGCCCCTCCCATAGGGATGCAGATAGACCTAGCCCCCCTCATTCCATCCCATTAGCTCGCCTCCTACTAGCACCCAGACCGCCTGAATCCACCTCTAGGCTACCTGCACATATCATCGGAACCGCTCCTTGGCAACTGGACCCCAGCCTACCAGAACATACCTTTCTTAGGGAGATTGATATTCTCCACCGCAGATCCTCCGAGTTAACTTTGAGCATCCACAAATCAATTCTGAACCTTAAGCACCTCCTTCACATCACCAAACTCTCCTTCTCTAACTTATGGATCTCACAGAATGCGACCCACATCCCCCTCACGATGCCCCTCCTCCACCCTTTACCACTATCCCTGAGACACTCGCGCCCTCGTAAGCAACCCTGCCACCTCTCGGAGAGGGAAATTCTAGCTCTTATCCACTCCTAAAAACCTACATCTTGCACGCCTAATCCCTCAGAACTCATGAGTGAGAAGTGGCTGACCTCCTCAGTAGCTACGACTCTGCCATGACAACCCCTTGCACTTTAGACCTGAGGGGAGAACACTCTATCTGCACGGTTGAATCCAACCCTAACAGATCTGCAGCCTTCCGCATCAGAGGGGTAGTCAATAGCAACCTAGCTAAAGTTCCCAATTCCGCCTCTACCTTCGGCACCCACTCCTACCGCCTCCTTATAAACTGCCGGTCAGCTGTAAAGCATGCATCTGATGTCGCCGACCTCATCCTGAGTCATAAATCAGACCTACCGATCTTGACTGAATCGTGGCTCAAGGATTCCTCATCGCCCTACCTTGACCTCTTAGTGACCCCGACTATAACATCATAAGGTTGGACCAGCACTCAAAGAAAAAAGAGGGTGGCATTGCTCATATCTACCTCTCCAACCTCCTTGTTACGGTACTACCGGTAGACCCTAGGGACTCCTGTGAATACCTCACACTCGCCATCTCCAACAATACTTCACAACTGTGC
The DNA here is from genome assembly GCF_964261635.1 of Lissotriton helveticus. Lineage (NCBI taxonomy): Eukaryota > Metazoa > Chordata > Amphibia > Caudata > Salamandridae > Lissotriton > Lissotriton helveticus. The sequence goes on along the minus strand of NC_136068.1, from coordinate 1,425,112,626 downwards.
AAACTCCAAATTTTTTACTGCCCCCCCTGGCAAGAACGACGCCTTTATGGACCTCTTCATGGAAATCATCACAGCCAAGGTGTCCCCAAACTCTAACAACATTTTCCTTGGCGATTTCAACTTGCATTGGAACGATTCCAAGGACCCTCAGGTCAATGCCATCAGAGACTTCTTGGCCGATCAAGCCCTTACCCAAGCCTGCTCCCTCCCCACTCATTTGAAAGATGCCACCCTCAACGGGATCATTGCCAAGGATTCAGCGGTCAAACTCATCTCTATTGATCCGTGTGATTGGTCTGATCACCACGCCATCACCTTCCTCCTGCCCAGCACCCACAAATCATGGACACCTCAACCTGTGATTCCCAAACGATGGGTTAGGGACACCAAGAACCTCGACCACAAGAAACTGGCAGCGCGTTGTGTGTCTGACCCCCCCCAACCCACAATGAACTTAGGTCACCACCTAGCGGACCATTACTCCGCCACCATATCCGACATTCTTGATGACCTGGCACCTCTAAAACTAAAAAGAACACAGTTCAAGGACAGAAATCCCTTGTTCAGCGGATCCCTCAACAAGGAGATGAGATCCCTTCGACAGACCGAACAAATCTGGAAACAACACGCATCTGCAGCACATCTAAAACTTCTTCGACAGGCCAGAAATGACAACAATAAGAAAATCCTTAGCACTAAAAAATAATTTTTCAGAACTGAGCTGGAGAACGCCAAAAATCGACCTCGCAAACTATTTGACTGGGTGAAATACCAATCCAACAAACTAGCTAAAACCGCCAAAGAATCGCCTAAACCTCTAATTTCAAACGAGGAATTATCCTCTTTCTTCTGTGACAAAATCTCTGCCCTAGGAAATGAACTTAAATCCGCAACCCTCCACCAAAATCAAAATCAACCAGCTCCACCTCTTCCCTCCGTATGGTCCTCCCTAACCTCACCCAAAAACCTAGAGCACTGGTCCAACTTTAAAACCTATGACAACCATGCTATCTCGAGAATTCTTGCCTCCTTAAAACAGAACAATCACTTTAACGATCCTCTCCCCTCTAACTGCCTAGCTGCCGCTTCTCAGGTTATCATCCCCTCCTGGACCGCAATAATCAACGCCTCCCTCCTACAGAGCTCAATTCCCGATTTGCTTAAGACTGGCCAAGTTGTCCCCATCCTAAAAAATCCCACGCTGAACCCTGCCTCCGCTGAGAATTACAGACCCATATCCAACATCCCACTCCTTGCCAAAGTCATGGAAAAATGTGTACAACAGCAGCTAAGCCTACACATCAACAACTTTCACCTGCTAGATGACTTCCAATCTGGCTTCAGACCTGGTCACAGCATGGAAACCACCCTCCTCCACATTGTGGATGACGCCCTCCAAGCCCTAGACCTAGGCAATACCTGTCTCCTTATCCTTCTAGATCTCTCATCCGCCTTTGATACAGTGAACCACGAAATTCTCCTAGAACGCCTCAACCTCAGGATGGGATTGAATGGCACCATACCTGAATGGTTTAGATCCTTCCTCCAAAACAGCTCTCAGAGAGTCCTCATCAACGGTGAGCTATCCGCCCCTCTCCGGTTTCTGTTGGAGTTCCCCAAGGATCAACCCTCTACCCCACCCTCTTCAACCTTTACCTTGAACCTCTTACCGAGGTGCTACGTGCCGCCAACATCTCCTACCTTATGTACGCCGATGATGCACAGGTCTACATAAAAATCTCTTCCCCTGAGGACACTCTCTGCCTTAACGAGGCCCTGAAACTGACAGTCCATTGACTCACTGCCAACCAGTTGAAACTCAACTTAAATAAAACCAAATTTCTTCTGAACTACCCTCCCAAACCCAAATCCAGACATCCAGGAATGGAACAAGACCATCACGGCACTAAACTGCCCTCCTACCATTGTGGATTCAGCAAAATCCCTTGGTATAACCCTTGACAGCAGCCTGAATAAGCAAGGCCATATAAACTCTAGGGCCAAAATGGCTAGATTCCACCTGAGCTACCTAAGAAACCTAAAACTCTTCCTCGATGCCTTTGACCTTAAAACGGCAACTCAGGCCCTAGTCATTTCCAGACTTGAATATGGATACTCTACTCTCACAGGGCTACCCAAAAACTCTCTGGCCCCCTTGAAAGCCTGCCTCAACACCGCCGCCAGACTCCTAACGGGCTCAAGAAAATTTGACCACATCTCTCCCCACCTCAAAGCTCTGAACTGGCTTCCCCTAGAGGCCAGAATACAATTTAAACTAGCCTGCATTACTCACAAAGCTCTATACTTGAATTCCCCTACATTTCTCGCACAAAAACTCCTGATAGCCAGAGGAGCCAGAAGCTCCCGATCCGCCAAAAACCTGTTGCTGCAACCAGCACGCTTCCGGAAGAAAAAAACCGACAATCTGGCCTTCTCTGGGGCCGCACCAAGAATCTGGAACTCTCTTCCTCCCTTCATCAGAAGACTTCCATCCCTGGCACACTTTAAGAAGGATACCAAAACCTTCTTAATGGGAAAATACCTCACCTAAAGAATGCTTTTCAATCACCTCATCGTCTTGTTCCACCCTCCTCCTCGGCATTATCCACGACCTCCACCGATGACACATTTTTCTGCACTCTGGGGCATCTCCCCATGAGACGAGACAGCGTGTATATTATATCTACCTGCTTTAACTTTATCTGCTTTAATTTGTTATCCCACTTGTAGATTGGTACTTTGACGGTGTGCACCTCCTGTACATTCTGCTTTCATTTTCTCCCACATGTAGCTTGGACTTTAGACCGCGTGCTCCCCTCTTACAATGTATGCTTGGCTCTCCAATGTGATCCCTCCCATCCTCACGACTTGTAATCCTCCCCCTCAAGCCTGTAAGGCGCTCTGATACCCTCACGGATCTGGTTCGCGCTCTATAAAACTATAAATAAATAAATAACTAGTTCTGTCTTTGAGTGCCTCAAATGAAGTGGAAGAGAGTTCCATAGCATGTGTGTTAACAAGCTATAGGAACTGCCCCCAATGCGAGTTTTCTTTGCTGGGAACGTGGGCTAAAGCGGCCTGTCATGACCTAGGTCACCACAAGAGTAGATAGGGCCTAATGAGAGGGTGATGATAGCAAGCACCTAGTCTTCCTAACAGCCCTATAGCAAGAGCAGAAGAAAGAGACGTTTCTTCAGCAGAGACCATAGAGGCCTGCTTTAGAACGTTCAGCAATAGCCAAGCTGTAGATTTCTGGACATGTTGAAGTCTCATCAGCCGAGACTAAGAGACTTTAAGATATAAGATGTTACAGTAATCCAGCAAGGGAGATAACTAATGCATGGATCACTGTTTTCCAGGCAGATTTAGGCAGAAGGCCGATGATATTCTTAAAATGTGATAAAACCCGAAAGCATTTGCCTGCCAAGGCTATTATTTAGCTGTCAGATTCTACATTAAACCGAATTCCTAGATTTTTGACCCCAGGCTTTGGCATAGGAAGAGAACCAAGTGACGCTGGACACAAATCGGGGGACACAATTTAAGGCTGCTTGCCAAGTATAAGCACCTCAGTCTTACCTGCATTAAGTTCTGGCAATTGAGATCCATCTATTAGGTGACCTCAGACAAGTAGGTCCTCAGAGAGACAGCCACACTAGCCGAGTTCTGCGATAGACTGACTATCAATTGAGTATAATTGGCGTACGATACATCATATGATATCAAAACTGTGACGCTCGATGATATCTGCCAGGGGGGCACATATATAGATTAGATAAAGTAGGGCTTATAGATGAGCCCCCCTGCAGCAATTGAAGGACCTGAGATTGAAAAGGGTTCTGCCGGACCTGAAAAGTGCTGTCCTGCAGAAAAGTTCCAAATCATTGCAAAGCCTTGTAGCCATTACCACTACTCCACAACAACTCTAATAGAAGGTTGTGGGATACTGTTGGGTCCTTTCTTTGTGTCTGCATGGAATCTTCCTACATCCATGTTCCCTGCGTGGAACATGGAATGTGGGGGCTCTGGCAGTTGCTGCCTGGGAGTTGACGGGACTGGTCATTAATAAAGAAGTTCTAACCTACCAGGAGTCTGCCTCTTCTTTTCATTGGCGACGATTTGGCCAGTCCTGCTCTCCTGTTCCTGTGTTGTTTCATGCTGATCTTCTGCCCTCCATCGTGTGAGCGCTGCCCAGGTTCGACTCCTGTGTCGCATCTATGCTGCTTTTCAATTCTGCAGTCCAGAAGGTCAAGTTTGCGAGCTGTCGGCATATGTGAGTGGCAATTTCAAGAAGAGAGGCGTCGTTTTGGCTCAGTCCACAACCTCCCAGTGATGTATATAAGTGGGCTCGAGCTTCTGCTGACTTTGTCATCTGTGCCCTATTTCCTTTAGAAACGTCATCGAAACCAACCTTGACAAGCTCTAATTCCTAATGAAAAAACGTCAAAAGGACGTGACATCCATTTTGTGCTTGGTTCGTTTCCATAGTAACTGGGCACACCGGAACAGTCCGTTTTCATCGGAACAGACTACTGCATGAGATCGGTTTCTTTCTCCTTTTGTCAGCGTATTTATCAAGATTGTGAGTCTGCTCATATCCAAGTAAGCTGGGACATTTCCAAGTAAGCTGGAACATTTTCCATTTATCAAAATATTTGCCACTATATCGTGTTCATTTGGTTTGGATTGTGATAAAGTTATTTCGCGATAGTGCCATCTTGTGGGCTTATTTGGTATTTCTTTTGGATTATATTCCAATTCACATGAACTAAGAGCACACTTTTTGGATAACATTTGGCCACAGTTACTGTATTCATTTCGCTTCAGTGCTTTTTAAAGTTTTTTTTTTGTGTGTGGGCAGCAACTCACCCACGTGTGATCTGTGATCATGGACCATATTGCGGCCCCTCCACCGTTTCTTCAATCTCCTGGTTCACCTCCCATGTTATGGCAACAGTGGAAGGACACTTTCGAAAGCTATTTAGAGGCCATTGACGGTGACACGTTTACCACCAAAAAGAAAAGGGCACTCCTTATGTACAATTTGGGGGCTGAAGGTAGAAGTATTGTGAAGACCCTGTCTCTTGAAGTTGTTAGTACTACAGTCGTTAGTGATGATGGGGATTCCTTAGTTGTGGATGACTATGCATCTTTGATAAAAACCTTGGAAAAAAGGTTCGATCCTAGAAAGAATGTTGTCCTTGAACGCCGTAGATTTCTACAACGTGCTCAAATCTCTGGAGAGTCTATCGATGATTTTGTCTCTGCTCTTAGAACTTTGTCTCTCACGTGCAATTACAGAGAGTTCAGGGATGAGATCATACGTGATCAATTAATCGAACTTACTTGCAACAAGAAAATTCAGGAGAAGCTTTTATCTTCAGATGATCCAGACCTTGAAACCGCAATTACTCTTGACAAAAGTATTGAACATTCACAATTTTGCATGAAGGTGATGAGTAAATCTTCTCAATCTTCTGAGGTGAAACTCTTATCCACAAAGCACAGCATCAGGGCCACAAAGGTTCCTTCAGATAACTCTTTGCGTAATTCTGCCTTACCGTCTAAGTCCAAGACGGACAGAGCACAAGTTTTTTGTTTTCGTTGTGGCAGCAGGAACCATCTTGGTAACGCAAAGTACTGTTATGCTCTGAATCAAACGTGTTTCAAGTGTGGTAAAAAAGGGCATCTTTCTCGCTTTTGCAAGGCTACAGTGTTCAATCCAGCATTCAACAAGAGTGCTGCCCAAGTCAAGTCAATCGAAGAAGAGTTCGTTGATTCCAGTGAGGAAAATGACAATATGTTACTAATGTTGTCTTCATCCATTACATATTAGGATGGTGTTGTAGACATTGCACCAATGAGTTGCTTACGCAATAGAAAACCACCCACTTGTATGATTCTTGTTAATGGCGTGAGTGTGAATTTCTTGGCTGATTCGGGGTCTCCTTTCACTCTGGTTAATATTAAAGATCTTAGTACATCTGGTGACTTCCAATTCCAGAAATCCGATATCAGAATTTTTGCTTATCAAGGTAAGAGAGTGGAAGTTTTGGGCAAACTTGATGCAAGTTTAGAATTCTGTGGAGATACAGCCTCAGGTCCTGTGTTTGTGGTTAAGGATGGCGCAAATTTGCTGGGTTGGCAAGAACAAGGGGAACTGGGGATCATCCTTGATCCTAACCACCCTGACATGGTTATATCCAGGCGTGAAGCTTCAAAGTTTTACTCTTGTCCTCCATCTCCTAACGTTGCAGATGATGTAGTTGTGAAACACTTGTCTGGTGATCAGTGGATCGAGATGTATCCCGATGTTTTTTGCGATAAACTTGGGAAATTAAAAGGTTTTCAACATCACATTGTCTTAAAAGATGGTGCTAAAGCTGTTGCACACAAAGTGCGTAAAGTACCTTTGAGTTTGCGTGCTGAATTGAAAGAGGAGCTGGAACGATTGTGTGGCATGGATGTCATTGAGGGCATTGAGGGATCAGAATGGTTGGCTCCCATTGTTCTTGCACGTAAGCCGGATAAGTCCCTTAGGATGTGTGTGGATTTGCGCGACTTGAATGCCAACATTTGGATTGACCGCCATCCGTTGCCAAATATTAATGAAATGTTGGCTACGCTTGATGGGGCCAAATATTTTTCCTCTTTCGACATTTCTTCGGCCTAACATCAGGTTGAGCTTTCCAAGGAGTCCAGACATCTTACCTCCTTTGTCACCCCGGAGGGTGCGTTTCGTTATAAACGCATGCCTTTCGGCCTGGCATCGGCTTCCGCTGTGTTTCAGCGTTTAATGGGCAATCTGTTTAGAAACACAGCGGGAGTCGTGTTCTTCCAGGATGACATTTTGGTACATGCACCTACTGTAACTGAACATGACAGCAGGGTAAAATTAGTTCTTGATACAGTAAAGACCCATGGCCTTACGCTCAAGAAGGAAAAGTGTACGTTTTTTCGTGAGGGGGTTGACTATTTAGGGCACCACATCTCTACTAAAGGGATTGAACCGAAGGTAAAAATTCTAGATGCTATTCAAAATCCTCCTCCACCTTCCAATAAAGACCAATTGCGCTCCATTCTTGGACTCGTGGAGTATTAAGCGAAATTTGTTGGAAATTTTGCTGACAAAACTTCAAGCTTAAGAGAACTTCTCAAGAAGAATGTCAAGTTTGTATGGTGTGCCAAGTGTGCTCATCAATTTTGCATCTTAAAAAAGGAAATTGTTCAAGCTCGCCCTTTAAAACTATTTAATATTAATGACAAATGTATTGTTTCTACTGATGCTAGCAACATTGGCGTAGGGGCGGTTTTGATGCAAAAGAGACATGACGGTCGTGAAGAAGTGATTGCATTTGCGTCCAGGACTCTCCGTGGTGCTGAGGGCTCCTATTCCACCATTGAGAAAGAGGCTTTGGCCTTATGGTGGGGCGTTCAGTATTTTCGGAATTTCTTGTGGGGTAATGTGTTCACTCTCAGGACCGATCATAAACCTTTGGTGGACCTGTTCACAAACAACAAAATGTCATGACAATCAAATAGTGAATATTATCTATGACAGATAAGTGTTTATATTCCCCAATTTTCCAATTACAGTGAGGTGCAAAAGTGTCTGTAAGTGTAAAAAGTGTCAAAAGTGTAAGAGTAACACACTCATGTGGGAACATTGTCCGGCTCCATTTGAAGGTAGCTGAAAAACATTTTTGAGAAAATGTACACATTTTACAGATTTTGATGAATCCAAATCGGAATCATTTAATTTTAGATTAAATGATTCGTCCAATCCTAAAGTGATGCTCACCCACACCAAATTAGTGTGTTCCCAATCCTTTATTAATGAATTGTCAGTGAGTGGCTATGATCTGTGGAAGGCCACAGTGGATATTAAATCTGTGTGGGGTTCTAGATCCTGGCAGGTGCGGGGCACTGAAGCTTTACATCGCACGTGCCTCATCCTGACTCAAATTTTATTTTTAAATGATTCAGTCTATCAGACTACGTGTTTTGGATTGGCTACTTCAAAGCAAATGAATGCCCCTGCCATTCCTGCTCTGGCTAGATATCTGAACTGGACCAATCATACTGACTATTCCATTGAAAACTTGCCTTCTTTGTTTCAAAGTGTTACTTTCACTATTTCTGCTTTAGACCCCATAGGTTGGTTGGTTTGGCAGACCAGCTCAGATGCTTGTCAACTCCATTTCCATGACAAGGCCCCTGGCTATACATAGGATAGGCCTGATCCACTTTTTCTAACTCCCATTCGGTTACCACCAACTCAGTTGGAAAATTATGTCAAAACTGGTTAAAGCACTGGACACTGTCGTCAGTAAAACAACATTTATCGTTATTATCAGGTGACATTGATTTGACAGATTTTATAAAAGGGCCTGCTTGTGCTAGAGCAAAATGATTTATTTAAGCAGCCTACAATGAAATATGAAAGCTGTCTCAAATTGAGGCTGCTTCCCGTTTCTGTGCGATAAACCTGGCTAATTTAGAAAAAGTACTTGCTGTCGTTGATAATAATATTAACACAATTTCTTCCCGCATTTACACGTTGGACAGTATTGTTTCATCTGTTGTTGATGTTGTACAAGATGATGTGTCGGTTTTGTATCATGGACAGAATCAATTGCGTTCAGTAATGCAGTTTACATGGTCATTACAAACTCTTAAGATGGGGAAAGTTCCTTGGGATTATTTGAACGCATCATCTTTATTTTTGCCTTTTAATTTAACAGACAAACAGCGATTTATGTCCATGAAAGATGCTACATACACGCTTTTACATATTGAAAAATTAGAACCTTTTCCTTTTTCTGTGGCCAAAACTGACGCTGCTGTCTGGCTCATCCATTACCCTTACCATTTCCTGCATGAAGCATTACCCCCTAGGCCGCTATGAACCCTTAGGCAGTGCTTTCCTTCATGAGGTGTGGTCATTACCATTCGCAGATGCTTGCCGGATGACAAAGAAGTTTACCTAACTGGGGAATCATGCGATTCAACAATAGGTCATTCTCTGGTTTTCAAAAAGATACAGTTCCACGGAGCCTGTAACCTTACGGCCCACATCTCACCTGCATTCTGAAAGGTATTCCAGTGCCAGTTATCGAAGGGGGAGGGGCCCGCACACTGTGTTCACGGCCGAGACTTCCTGGGAGACTGGGACTTTGGTAGGAGTATCGGTGGGCCCTGGAGAGGGCTAAACATTCTGCGGACCTCTCACTACCCGGCAGATATCCTTTAAACAGAGATTGGGATCAACTGTCCCAACAAGCCCACCTGCTGCCGCTTACTTAAGAGGGGAATGGAATGATAGGAGTGCCCCGCGCTGTGCCACTGACCGCAGGACCGTTGCTGACTGGCCTAACCTGCTGCAGAGAAGGGTAGAAGCGGGCGAGACACACAAGCATATACCACTTTGCGATTTCAGCGTGCACCACTTGAGCCTTGTGAGGGTGACTCCTAAAGGGGGAAGACACAGATGACTCTGGCACAAGGAACCAACGCTGTGCCCACAATTGACCCCAAAGTTAGGAAGTGCACCTGATATAGAGATCGAGCCGAGGGACTTGGTTGAGGCCAATTTATTCTTTGCAGAGCCTTCTCAGGGCAGTGCCTGACTTCAAGATGGCGCCTGGGACCAGTCTTGACCACCTCCGAGGGGGATTCTGGAGGGTCCAGGCCACTCCTAAAGTGAGCTATTGGGGCATCCCTTCTGATCCCCCTTTGCGTAGGCGCTCCATCCTGGGGGTATTCCAAGGACGTGATGTCTACTGTACGATCAGGCCAAGAAAACGCCAGACTCTTAGATGGTACCCGCCCCTTGTCCCCGTTCGGCCCGCTGTCTTCTGGCGTCTGCCTCGCCCGGCTATCAAGCCTCCTGCTGATGAACCTTGATAATCACCGAAACAATATCCCCATGCCCATCTTGATTTTGTTTGGACAGTGGGTTTCTCATCTCTCCAACTCCCAACCCGACATGCGGCTCAGCCTCTCCCCATCTCCCTGTTTAGTCTTCCTTCCACCCCACCCCCTGACAGGGGAGTCTGAGAATTATGGCTGATGCCTGGTGCCAGACAGCCATAGAGGAGATCGGGACTGGTTCATCCCCTTGACCGTCACCTACCCAGACGGACATTGAGCACAGTTTCTCCCCGTTCTCCCTGTTTTGTCTCCTTCCTCCCCCTCCCTTTGACAGCGGAGTCCGAGCATTATGGCCAATGCCCGGTGGAGCTGCCAGACATCTATAGAGGAGATTGGCCCAGGTCTTCCCCTTGGCCGTAACCTACCCAGCCGGACATTGGACACAGTTTCTCCCCGTCTCCTCCCTGTTGTGTCTCCTTCCTCCCCCTCCTCTGACGAATTTACCTTAACACTGCTTTTTAATCCTATGTTTGATTATGCTTTGTAACAAATGTAACTTGTAACCTGTAATTCACTGATCCTCATATAAAGCGTTCTGATACCTATGGGTCTAGCCAGCGCTATGAAAAGCTCAATAAATAAATAAATAATCATAAAGAAATAGTTGTGTATCACCAAGCTATTTAATAGAAGACCCAGAGAACAAGTTAAGATACATATTTCATTGGGTTTGCCTAATTAGATGACAGCGTTTCAATCCCTAATGATGATGGGATCATCATTTGGACTTCTAATATGTATGAGCCAGAGAAGACACTACATGTAATTGGGGAGGGAAAGATGAGGGGAGGGGTGACATAAAAAAAAGGAAACATGAATAAAAAAATATATATACACAGGCACATTATATGTAATCAATGGGCATAATATACAACAACTGACTTGATAGCATTTAAGAGAATCCTCACATACATGTAGAGGACTCCAAAAATAGTTGTGGGAGATCTGTGAAGAAAAAAGGGGAATAAGTAAATTGCATGTTAAATTAGTGCCAAGGAGGTTGATTCTCAGAAGCATAGACAAATGTCTGAATTGGTAGAGTGCGTAAGCTAAATTTAAGTGCAAGTCAGCAAAGAGCAGGTTGAATAAGGCAAAATGCTGTGGGTAAATAACATAACATAGCATAAATTAACACAACATGTGTATTTGTAAACCACAAGTTCACCCAAGGGTATCTTGGTGCTGAATAACAGTTGTTTATTGTTACCCAACTTAATGGTATAAAATCAATTTCAGTAAAGGACCAAGGCAAAGTTTAAGGGTGAGCAGGTGTGATTAGAAGACCCCCTTGAGGGAACTGACATCTAAACCAGCTGAAGAGCAGGGGAAAAGTAAAGTGAAAAGAAATAAAGCTTCAGCGGCTCGTAGTGCTAGGAAATGTGCTGTTACAGTGGATTGTCTCCCAAGAAGAGAAACCACCAATTTGTGAAAGATATGACTCGGCCATTCCACCACATTCAAGTGATTAAACAGCGATGGCTATGATAAATGTCAAACAATTAAAGAGGACTACACTCTAATATCATGGAGCCAAAGCAACAGCAATCTTAGAGTTACAGAGGCAAGGTTGGGAAAAAAAGCTGAATCAGTAAATCTGGTTTAGGGGATGAACCAGGGAAAATTGAAAAAAGTGGATTTTTCAAAACAGTAGAAGATGGAAAAAAATGGGAATCTAATAGAGACTCCATTATTTGTGTTTAGGCAGTAAATGGGGAGCAGACACAATAGCATAATAAACAGTAAACAAAGAAACAAGCGTAAGCTCTCATACCATGGACCCAGAGTGATGGCTATCTTAGAGTAAAGTAGGCAAGGTTTGGAAAACAATTTTAAGGCATCAATTATTGTTCAATGGAGGAGCCGGGAAAAATTTAACAAAGGGGTAATTTAAAAAACAGTTCGAAGATTTAGTTAAACCAGCGGGAATTTAATAGAGAATCAATAAATAGCATGATACAAATAGGAGGAAGTTACCAGAAAAAGTGTCATTTCACATTCATATGAATGAATAATTAAATAATGAGGAAAAAGAAAAGTCTTCCTGGACAGTGGCAGAAATGTACAGTCTTCGAGTACAGAGAGCAGGTACAGTATTAGTATGCAGGAGTTACAGAAGTGTAGTCCAGTCCAAAATCCTTTTGAGTCCAGAGTTCATTGTGTTCAGATGAAGAATCCACTATAGTTCTTCTTGTTCAGAATTTGATTGATTTCGCCTCTGCTGGGAGGTGTTGAGAGGATGGAAATCACCTACAAACATAGGGCATTTTCTGTCTGGTGCTTTGCCGAAAAGTGCTCAACAGAGGAGCAAAAAGGATGTTGCATCTGAGTCTACTGCAATGTTGACAGATTCTAATCTTAATTTCCTGTGTCATCTGCCTATATCGGTTCAGTCCACATGGACGGAGAATAACATAAACTACATTGCAAATATTGCAATTAGAAAAACTCTTCAAAATAATGCTCTTATCGCCATACAAGAACTCCTTACTCTCAATGGTAAAGGGGCAGACCCTACAGTGGCCACATTTATAGCACCCCAACAATGGAGGGAGTACCCAAAGGCCACCAATAATATGGGGAGTTGTGTTTCTTGGTAATGCAGCCCAGACCAAATGGTCATTCAAATGTTTTACTTTTTTTAATAGTAAACATTGGTGTCTCCAATGCAAAGTCCCCTGCTTATAGGACATGCCAGTACTTTTTTATATTTCTCGTAACAATGTTAGAAACTGAAGACAATATTGTGACACATATCAGTCTCTTAGGTTTTTCTTTAGATTTGGGCACCAATAGAAACTCTATTGATCAGTATCGGGCTCTTTTAAGGTATCATCTGATCAGTTGTTTGGGGTAGCTCCTATTTAGTAGTTTATCTGTCAATGTTTGTACCTTCTTAAATAAATCATTTTTATGTTTACAATTATGCCAGATCCTTAAACATTGCCTGTATAATAAAGAGTCTTTAAGGGTATGGGGTGATGACTAGGATATTCTAGTAATGTGTTCTTCTGTGTGGTCTTATGGAAGGTGGGTGTGTATAATCTTCCATCTTCAATATTCACTGTGAGGTCTAGAAAAGCCAATTCACTGTCATTATGTTGTAAAGTGTATCTGAGATAGTGGGAATTCTGATTGAGCCAATGATGGAAGTCTTGTAACAGTCTGGGAGATACCTGTCAAATCATGAAAATATCATATATGTGCCATTTCTACAATAGAATGACAGCACAGTAGGAATTGGATTGGGACAAAATGATCTGAGATTCAAGGTAATTCATAAACAGGATAGCAAATTTGGAGCATTTAAGTGCCCTTTATATGTGGGAAAAACTCTTTTTCGAACATAAAAAGATTCTTAGTGAGGGCTAACTTCAATAATGAAATATTGAATGCAGAAGAAACTTGATGTGGCCTGGTTCTTGTATCAAGGTGCCTATGAAAGACCTCTGTACTATCGTCCTTAGGGATATTTGTGCATCATGACTCTATGTCTAAAGTCACCAATAGAGAAGTGGTCACATCAAAAAACTGACCCCCAACTAGTTTAATAAAGCCAATACTATCCCTCAAGCAACTGTTAGTGTGGGAAGCAAATCCTTTAATTAAGAAATCTATAAACTGGCCAGTTGTCTCTAATACAGACCCACAACCAGACACAATTGGCCTATTAGGTGAGAGTCTCTATTCTTATGAATTCTGGGTAAAGTATATATCACCAAAGTATGTGGAGTTTTGTTGTTAAGAAAGAGTCATTCATTTTGTCTCACAAATCAGGATTCCTTCCCTTCAAAGGTGATTCTCGGGTTTCCTCCTGGATCTCCTTGGTGAGGTCCCTAGAGAGTTTCCCATAGTGTTAAGTATTGGTTAGGTGGCAACATGTCTCTGAAGGGCAGCTAGTTCTGTCTCGAAGTACAATGCTGCCCCTCTTCTCTGCAGGTTTAATAACAATTTATTTTGGAATCCATTTTTCAAGTATTAAGAGCCATCCTTCCTTGGAGCGTGATATTGTAAGGAGTAAAAACAGGCTGGCAATGTCCTTATGGTCGAACTTTTTAAAAGTGAGAAATTCAGCTAGAATGGTATATTACAATGCAGACACTGTGGTGGCTAGAGGCAGCCCAGGAATAATTTAATTAACTAACCTCTTGTGAGCTTTCTTTGGGTAAAGGCTGGGAGATCAAACGGGTATACAGACTTAGGGCCAAATTGTTCCTAACCACAGACATTTCGCCACCTGCACTGCTGCACCTAATTAAACAGTGTTGCAGTTTATGCAGGGAAACGCCTGTCAACAGGTTTGGAAAAGAAGATGTGATACAGGTGGCACCCCCCATCAAAAAAAGGAACCGACAGTCACTGCGGAGAAAACACCTGCATTGAGAGTGAGTTGGTGTTTGCCACATGAAGAAATATTTGCAAAGCAATAAAAGACTAGGAATGGGGTCATGTGAGGCTTGTCAATAGCCCCGCTCTTTCTCTCTAGTAACTGTCAGGTTACCCTGATTTTTACTGACTTTTTGTAGGATGCTTAAACACTAAGGTTACAAATGCAGCACACTTTTTAGGTCCAGTCCCCCTCTCTGAGCACATGCCACAGACTTTGTGTACGACTCTGCATGAAACTCTGTCATCCACTTTATTGTTCAAAGCTCCAGCAAACCCATAAGCGAAAAAAGAAATCTGCGCTGCCTGGGCACTGCCCCACCAACCCACGCATCATGTTTAGGTCGAGCCTAGTGCAACGCGCAAGCGCTGCTTAGGAGATGAACTCTTAGAATTGGTCCATACTTTTTGGAAAACTCGTTCATGTACTGCACTGTTTCCAATGAGCACTCGTGCATGTACAGCATCCACCTTGCGGGAGCGAGCAGCTGCGCCATCTGTTTCCAATTATCGCACCCGCGCTGCTTTACATTTGCCTGTCTCGCGGTCGTGTTAATTGGAAACAGATGGCGGTCGCATTCACTTTTGCGGCTGCTTGTTTTCTGATAATTCTTATACATGGCCCCACCTCTGCTCCCTTTCTTTCGTACAAGCTGGTGCCTTGCACTGTTTTGTGTTATAGGAGGGGTTTCTCCGAGACCCTCCCTTGGTCTCTGTGCCAGACGTGTTTGAGGATCCCATACCAGTGTCCGACATTACAGCCGGCCGACATTTTATTTGCAGGCAGATTTTCCGGCTTTCTATTAATACACAGCTGCTCTTGTTCACTGGGGCCCATCTGTTGTTCAAGGAGCTGGTGGGAGCCGGCTTTGCTTGTCCTGGCAGTGCCCCAGCCGCCCTCCAAGAACAAGACCCCTGTTGTTCTAGACTCATTTGCATCACCTTTGACCTGTAGGCATCAGCCTGGGCTGAAAGCTCAGTTATCCTCGAAGAGTGTGCACGAGATTGAGAGGCCTGGAGTGTTATTTACCAATCTGCTTTAAATGTTTGTCTCGCGTTATTGCTGTTCAACCCTTCAGATAACCCATTCTCCATCAGCCAGCAGATCGTGATAATAGGTCTGAGAATAAATCTTACCCAGCCAGACCCAGTCTTCCATCCTCCAAAGGTCGGTAATTGAGTATCATAAATTGGGTAATTGTCGCATCTGTTATTTGCAGCGCTTCGAAGCAGCGGATATGAACCATTGTTAAAACTAGTTGTTATGGCAACACTTAGATTTGAACCCCTGCCAATCACGGACGTGTTTCTCGGTTAAGTTCAGCTGGGCATGCTGCACACTGAACCCGGCAGTGAGCCTGCACATTAGCAGTGCTCCAGGTCAAAATATGCAATAAGTACCCTAGTTATTCTTTTGTTTAATAGTAGGCAACCTCTTGCTCAAAAATGCTCCAAGAATGTGTCGGGGGCTAATGTGAACTGGTACTACTGACATCTGATGACTCCCTGCTGTTCACAGATCCCCTTGAGAACATCTTGTGAGCAGTAACAGCTTTCAGCTTCATTTCGATGCGTTCCACACATTTATGGCAGCACACGAGTTATGGCTCACGAGACCGCAGGAGGCAGAGGTCGGCCTGCGATGGATGCTCAAACACAACATCTACTTTTGATTATCTGGCAGTGAGATTAACAATTTATACCCACCGTGCAAGGCCCAACCTCTGCAAACCCCATCCAAACAGAGCACTTCTGGCACTTCAACAGAAGACGCATAGGCTGCCTTTTAAATCCGCAAGCGCATTTCAAGGCAAACCACGAGCACGGGCAATATCCACTCTACTGGACCCACCAGGTTTGCAAGATCGGAATCTGGGTTTCATCAGGAGACTCTATCAGTTTAAAGCAGATGGACTTTCCAGGTTAAATATAGGATAAAATTAGAAATTAGCCATGCGTTGCAGCATTTTTTATGTTATTTCTTTTTTCATACAGTTGTTCAATTATACATAATATCATCCTAATTATATTTAATGTTAGAAAAATGCTTATAACACTTATAACTTTTTTATGTACTGTACAGCAGACACACTATGCTACACCATAGCTTAAACACACTGGCAAATGCAATAGCTCTCGCTAAACACTTATAAGATCCCTAAGGCGAGACCTTTTGGCATGCCAATGCTTGTTTTACAAATGCTCATGGGGACGACTCACCTAGGATTGTAGAGCCATGCACTGGAACAAACTGAATGAACATTGGCAAAAGCCAATCGATCTTGCTTTGCCAATGTCTGTGGTTGACACTATTGGTTTTGTCAAACCTGAAAGCTTTTAAAATGTGCTGGCATTGACAAAACCATTAATGGCAAATGGCCACCTTAAAAGTCTATGTGTTACGCTTTCGAGGTGACTGACACGTTGCATGACAAAATGGGCTGCTATCTTGAAAGTATAGAAAATAATGTTTTCGTATTTTCAATGTGGTTGCCATGTTCTATGATGCAATTTGACATGAATATTTCAACAAGAGTTGGGAATCAAACGACGGAGATGACAACTGGTGAAGCAACAGAGGAGAGACATCCTCACGGTTGTGAGAATACGCAGTGAGGGTGAAGCCAGGCAGGGAGGACACAGGCTGGACTTTTCAGTATATGCCACCAAGTGCTCCAGAGACTGCGGAATCTCACATGGAGAACCCACAGTAATGTGGATCAACCTGGGAGTCTTTCTACCAGCTCCCGGCTACCCATTTTGGAGTGCTACCCCAGAAAATGTCGATGTGCATGTTGCAGAGAGCTTAAGGGGCTGCCGGAGCTTGCATGAAAAGCTAGCAGTGACGTGGATTGCTCTAAAAGCCTGTTGGGCACTCTCCCTTTCCCCAAATTGGAGCGCTACTCACGGGAGGTCTGCGCACTTGTTTTTTTTGTTTTATTGAAGTCCTTAAAAACAATACAAAATTATAAATAATATACAGTTCATCGACAGTACTTCATCTCATTTAGCCTAAAAAATGTAAATAAATCTGAAAGAGAAAACTTATATCATACACCACGCATTATAAGAAAAATTATTCGAATCACAATGTATATAATATGCTATAGAGCATATAAAAGTACTATTTTCTGTAATATCAATGACTACTCTCTTTTTTTTATCAAAGACTGTCCCCCAAATCTTCTCAAATCTTCTCGTTGCGCAAAAGTCCTCTCACTGGATTTAACCCGTTTCATCTTATGTAGCCATTCATCAAAAGATGGAATCTGCTCGATTCGATAAGTCTTTATTTCGAATAAATGATTCATAAAAGACAGATTACAATCATACAGACATATTAAAAAGCATTTTACAATAAGATAATAATATACACATTTCATTCCTAGGAACAATAAAAAATACATCACAACTGTGTATAATAAGACAAATGGGACGCGGATTAAATGCGCATAATTAGATACCACTTAAAAACCATACAGGTACTATGTATAACTGGATGAGGGTATTCAACAAACAGGAATACCCAGTTTTTTGGATCGGATCAGCCAGGCCCATCTCAAGTATTTAGCAACACATACCACTACGATTTCAGACCTAATGGTACGGAGTTTCAAAAGTGCATCTTGGTAGCCACCACTATTAAGGGTCAAGCAGATCGGTCTTAACCACTTACTTCTTGGTGCTCCATAAGCAGGACAGCCAAAGAAGAAGTGGCCAACACTTTCTTCCTGGTCAGAGCACCAGGGGCAATTGTTTCCTATGGACTTGTCCCACTTTACTCTAAAAGAGTTAATGGGCAAAGTACCAATTCGAAACTGATGGTACAGTTTTCGATCCAATACCCTTGTGATTAGGTCCCAGTACTGTTCTAATGAGGGGGCAGCCTTGTGCACTAGAAAAGAGCCAGTTAAGTTAACGTCCCATGATTGGTTTACAAGAATGGATTTTCTCCAGGCCCAGAAGAGCGCCTTAAACTCAAGTTTAGATGGAAATCTGGACCCCCCTGGGTTGGACCAGAGCTCCGGAAGACCCATCAAGTTCAATATGTTTTTCACTACCCCAAACCATTGCAATTTGTGTGCCCCCCACATGAGTTTTACTTCCTCCAACTCCTGGGTGAACAGACCAAGCTCGGGAGTAGACCAGAGACGGCGCCAGAAGGCAACCAAACGGTACTGGGCCATCTCATCGATTGGTCTGCAACCAAGGTCCAACAGTAGGGGTTTAATAGGGGTAGACTGGGGGAGACTAACCAAATTCCGTAAAAACCTGTTCTGGGCAGTTACCAAACTGGAGAGATTCTTATGACCCCAGACTTCGGCTCCGTAAAGAGTAGCAGAGATAACTTTCGCGTCATAAATTTTTAAAACAGGGGTAACACACCTAGTTAGCGAGTTCCTCTGTTCAAGAATCAGACTGCCAGCCAACCTGTTAAATTTAAGTTTGGACGTTTCTACTTGGGAGTTCCAAGTGAGACGGTGATCTAGGGTCACTCCAAGATATGTCATGGTCCTAACCTGCTCAATGGGGACTCCGTTTAAGGAAACTGTGCATTTGGGGGGATTTTTCTTGCAGAAAACCATAAATTTGGTTTTGTCCGTGTTTATTTGCAAGTCATTCGTAGTGCAGAATTCAGAAAATCTGTTCAGGGCTACCTGAAGGCCGGCTCTAGTTTTAGAGAGCAAAAGGGTGTCATCTGCAAAGATTAGCATGGGGTACATTCGGCCACCCAGTTTAGGGGCATCCGACTGGGTGTTAAGAAAGAATTGTGTGACCTGATTAATAAATAAAAGAAACAACGTGGGGGCTAGGACACAGCCTTGACGCACCCCTCGTTGTACCGGGAATCGTTTGGTCACCTGCCCCTGGCTACCCCACCTAACCTGGGCATAGTTGTCCTCATGGAGTCGCTGGACTAGAATCAGAAGCTCGGGCGGAAAGCCCATGCTACTAAGGGCCTCCCACAGCTTTTTCCTTGGCACTAAGTCGAAAGCCGACTTAAGATCGACGAATGCAGCAAATAACATACCTTCACCCAACAGGACCACCTTCCAAAAAAGTAGTGTAAACCGAAAAACTTGGTCAACGGTACTAGTCCCAAACCTGAAACCCGCCTGCATGGGGGACAGTATATTATTTGAATCGATCCAGTCCAGAATTCTTGCCAAGATCATTCTCGACACGATTTTTTGAACTGAGTCGATCAAACTAATGGGCCGATAGTTGTTAGGAAGGGAGCGGTCACCCTTCTTGTAAACTGGCAGAATTTCCGCCCCCTTCCATGAAAAAGGAATCTCGGCCCCTGAGGCTATGTTGTTTGCCAATAAGGTAATATAAGGGACCCATAGGTCAGGTTTAAGTTTAAAAAGGTCAGCGGGAATAGCATCAATACCAGGAGCTTTACCCGACTGAACTGACTCGAGAGCAAGTGCGGTATCAGATTCCGAAAACAAGAGTCTATCTCCTGCCAGTGATAGTTGGGGGGGTAGAGCGGATTTTATCGGCAATACCTCCGCAACATTTGGGTCATTAAATTGAGCAGTATAAAAATCAACCCATGATTGAGCGGAAACATGGTTTGCCGGAATCTGTGCGGCAGGATCCTTTCCCCTCCTTAAAATCAGCCAAAAATCAATTGGGTTAGGGGAATCACATGCACCAAGGAGGTCAAGCCAATAGGAGTCATCCCACTCTCGCTTAGCAGCCTGGATGGTACGCTTGTAACATTGCCTTGCTGTCCTTATGGCATCAAGGTTCCTGGCCTTTATGGCAGCGATTAAATCACTGTGGGCAGCTCTACATTTCTTATTATACCATTTTTTACATGCTCTGGGATTGGCAGACCTAGATGGTTTTGTGAGAAGGTTCTTAAGGGCCGAAAAGCACTCCTCATGGAGATTGGTAATTATAGAGTCTGAGTTACCAGCAGGGGATAACTGGAGCATTCTACTCCACACGCCCCGTACCTCTTCCTCGATTAATGAGATAAGTATAGGGTCTTCCAACACCCTAGGCCATTTCACACGGCGCCTGTTATCGCACAAAATAACTTCAGATGTTAGGCTATTAGTGCTCCTAACAGGTGCCCCCATGCCTGGGACCAAAACCTCTAGTGAAAGGGGATTATGGTCGCTCTCTGGGCGGGGCTCTACCACCATGTCTTGAACGATGGACCAATACTGTATGTTAATCAATATATAATCGATACGGCTTGAAGACAAACCGTTGTCGAAGGTGTTGGACCCAAGGCAATCAGAACGTGTGCGCCCATTGACGGCCCTTAGGCCCCATTCTAAACAAAAGCCCAGCCAATGTAAGGCTGCCTCCGTGCCCCTAACACCCTTTACAATAGTAAGTGGGGGAATTGCCCAAACAATATCCTCCTCAGAGCCCACATCCTCTGCCAAAGTGGAGATGGGCTCAATGGGGGTGTTCAAATCTCCTGCTACTATTACGATCTGGTCAGTCCAGTGATTCTTAAGTAGGAGATCCAGATCGTCCAGGACAGCTTGTTTTTTCCCACCCTGATGACCACGAGCATAGACATCAACTAAAAGGATATCAGTGGTGTTAGGTTTAGTCAGTCTAATACATAAAAGGTCCACACACACCACCAGTATTTCCCTACCATGAAAGCCCAGGTTATTTTTTATCCAAATAGTAAGGCCACCGGAGGCCCTACCCTTAGGGCTCTTAATTGCGGGTTTTGAGAAGTTCAGATAGCCCAACCTATACAATGGGATAGTTGACCAAGTTTCCTGGAGGATGACAATATCATATAGGTCAACAAAGTTGACCCAATCGTCATTCTCCAGGCGTCCCCGTAGTCCTGCGATATTCCAGGAAATTATTCTTAATGGGCAATCCGTAGTCAGAGCACATGGTAGCAGTGACACACCCTTAATTACATTGTTGGCCAGAGCAGGAGTGGGTAACGGGTCTAAAATTTTGCCCTGGTTTTTAGATAACGGTGACCCGACATGGGATAGGTTTGGAGCTGGAGACCTCCGTTGGTGGAGAGTAAACCTGGGTGGTGGTGAAAGTCCAGACCTCTCAAGTCAATCCACCTCCTCCAAACATCCAAACCTATTAGAGGTCGGAAACCCTTGCCACCAGTTAGGCTGATTTAGTCCAACAAAACTATGGGTCGGGCGACTAACATTCCTAACTGTGGTCCACTGCCTCTCACTCACTAATTGTTGCCTTGGAGGGTAGAAAAAAGTAAGAGGCCTCACCACTATTGTGGAATTGGCCTCAGAAGATGGCCAAGCACAAAGATACTGGGCAGTGTGGGGATCAGAAAATGAAACCACCACACAATCACCTGTTATCGATTTATGGGTGCGGCCAATCCAAGGAACTCTCCGGACCATAAGTACACTACTTCTAAGGTGATCGGGGAGCTGTTTATTGGAATTCAGCCAGTGGATGACTTTGTTTTTTAGAGAAAGGTCATTCTCCTGGGAATCTTGACCCAACTCTGGAACCCCGGCTAGTATAATAACATACAACCCTGCTTCAGGCGGAAGGTCGATAAACCCTCCGCGAAAGTTATGACGACTGACCTGACGTGTTGGATTGCGCGTCAAGGGCAGCCTAGGGGTGTGATTGGTTGGTGCCCTAGAAACAGTATTCAGCCTATATGCTGCTTTATGCGGATGGAGGAGCTTAGGTACCGCTGGACTAGGGGTAGGCACAGTAGTTTTTACAGTGGTAGTACGGGGTTTTGGGATAGGTTTAAAAATAGGTAGAGTCTCAGGGATAGTTGGTGCTGGTTGTGGGGGTGGACGAACGGGTTCCAATTCTAGGGGCTGTGGTGTGGGTGCGGTCGTACATAAATGCCTAGCATCCATTTCCTTAAGGCTCAAACTAGCCAAAGTAACTATAGTTTTATCCATCTCAAGGAGATTATTCTCTATACGGGAGAGCCTTAGTTCTAGGGGGGAAAGTAACTGCTTTAGCGTTCCCCAGACTAGTTGGAGGAATTCACTATCACCCTCCTTGACCTGCTCGGGACCGCTAACCCGACCCTCCAGGATGTTCAAGTTATTCTGACTAGGAGAGATGATAAGAATATCATCTTCCACCATACTAGCTATTTCAGAAGTAGCTTCCCCGTTGCAATCATTTTGTGTTAGTTTGGGGGTAACATCTTCCACCACAGGAAAACCCATGGCCCGCCTACTGTTGAAAAACTTTAGCCTAGCTATTCTAGCTTTTTTCCTAGCATGTAAGGTTCTCGCAAGGCATTTCTTTTTGTATGCTGCCGCTTTTTTAGCACTACAATGGCTAGGTGCCTGACTTGCTTTGGGAAGTGGAAAGGGGCCAGCAATACTAAACAGAGGGACGGAGCCAATACTTTGTTGTGCTGGGTTAGGTTGGGGAATTGGAGGGGAATGCAAGGGGATAATGGGGGGAACAGGGTGTACTACAACCGATGTTAGCAAGGGTCGTGGGTTAGCAGAACGATCAGGGGTACGGGCAGATGCAATATTCCCCAGGGAAGATTTTTTTGAATTGGCAATATGCGCCGACAGCCTGCGTGCAGCATCGAGTTCTAGGGAGACCTTATGCTGCATTTTGCTGATTTCTTCGTCAATAGCCAAATTGGTTTTGACTAGGAAATCATCTATGGACCTATTAGAGTTGCTAGCAGCCATAAGGGTTTTACTCCGACTACCCCGTGAACACATATTACAGAGTACAAATCAATAAATAAATATACACACAACAATAAGACTGTAATATGTGCCACACTATGAAAGATAAATAGCAATAAGACTAAAACCAAAGGGGGGTGGCCCAGCCCAGCCCTCTTAGACCTCGAACGGCCCAGTCTTTGCCCTGTCTTCGCCCGGGCTGCGTCCCGCGCTGCGGGAGTGTTGGGGCAATAAATAAGTGGCCAAGTGAAATAGGGGGGCGGGGCAGCGGGGAGAGCGGACCGGAAGTTGGGAGATGGTCTAGCAGGGACTCCTGGGCAATGGAGTCCCCTGCACGCTCGCAGCCCCGCTGACCGCACTCACCCGGTGAACCTGCTGCAGTCTCCCCTGGCTGTGCCCCGGTGTCCAAACAAACGATGCGGCACCCGCGGAGCGGGTGCGGCGAGAGGTAGGCTGAGGCAGAGTCCTTAAAAAATGCCGCTGTAGCTTTCGAAGTGCCGCTGAAGGTTACAGAAGTGCGTCTGTGCGCTAGGGCGTCCCACAGGTGGAGAAGTAAAAGAGTCTTAAATACAGCAGGAAGGCGGGGGGCGGCAGCGGGGAGAGCGGACCGGAAGTTGGGAGATGGTCTAGCAGGGACTCCTGGGCAATGGAGTCCCCTGCACGCTCGCAGCCCCGCTGACCGCACTCACCCGGTAAACCTGCTGCAGTCTCCCCTGGCTGTGCCCCGGTGTCCAAACAAACGATGCGGCACCCGCGGAGCGGGTGCGGCGAGAGGTAGGCTGAGGTGGGCAGAGTCCTTAAAAAATGCCGCTGTAGCTTTCGAAGTGCCGCTGAAGGTTACAGAAGTGCGTCTGTGCGCTAGGGCGTCCCACAGGTGGAGAAGTAAAAGAGTCTTAAATACAGCAGGAAGGCGGGGGGCGGCAGCGGGGAGAGCGGACCGGAAGTTGGGAGATGGTCTAGCAGGGACTCCTGGGCAATGGAGTCCCCTGCACGCTCGCAGCCCCGCTGACCGCACTCACCCGGTGAACCTGCTGCAGTCTCCCCTGGCTGTGCCCCGGTGTCCAAACAAACGATGCGGCACCCGCGGAGCGGGTGCGGCGAGAGGTGGGCAGAGTCCTTAAAAAATGCCGCTGTAGCTTTCGAAGTGCCGCTGAAGGTTACAGAAGTGCGTCTGTATGCCATAGTTGTAATAAAAGAGATCTAGCTACTGCCATAGCAATATATAGCAATTTAGCCACCTGGTCTGAAAAAGAGACATCAGGATCATAACCGTACAAAATTAATTTCTCATTCACTACAATTTCGATACCACATTTAAGCTGGAAATGGCAGAAAATCTCTTCCCAGAATTTTGCAATCTTATCACAATAAGCCACGACATGTGACCAATTAGCTGAAGAATGATGGATACATCTAAAACAATGTGCAGAGTGATTAGGATACATTTTGGCAATAGAAAAAGGTGTACGATAAAGTAACCACTTACTAAAAATAACATTGTCCACCAATAAGCCCCCCTTAATGTGGTAAAATTAAATCTATGAATGACAGACCAAGCATTCAAAGGCATTGCATGATTTTCCTGCTCCAACCATTTTTTAGTCGCCTTTTGACTAAGATCCAGCTTCCTATTTTGAGCAAGATGGAATTTCCATACCCCTGGTTTTCTATCGGGCACGTCAACTAATAATTCCTTTATTAGCTGACTTTGCTGCTCTAACTGAGTTATATCCAATTGAACCAGAAATTTATAAACCAAATTATATGAGCCTAATAAGATGAAATTTCGGGTAACTAATTGACACATTTCTGTCAGGGTAATCCATTTCCCATTTCTCAAAAAGTCTGAAACTTTCGAAAACCCTGCCGCCGCCCAATTAACAGCGAGATCTAAGCATTGTGTAACACCCATCAGTGGGAGAATACTAGATAATTAGGATGTTAAATTGTTAATGGGAATAGAATATCTCTTAAACATAGTGTTAATGTTAATGTTATTGGGATTTATATAGCGCTCGGCTGCCCCAGCAAAGGGGCGTCCCGGCGCTGCGAGCAAAACTAAAAACAGAAAAGAAAAGAGAGTGCCAAAGGAGAAGAGGTGCGGTTACTGAAAGAGGTGGGTTTTGATGGATTTCCTGAAAGCCAGAAGGTCCTGCATACCACGAATGGTTTCCGGGAGGCTGTTCCAAAGCTTGGCAGCGAGCAGGCTGAAGGATCGACCGCCCATTCTGGCAAGATTGGTACGGGGAATGACCACCAGATGTTGTCCTTCTGAACGCAGTGACCTCCCAGGAATATACTCCGTCAGGAGGGGGCACAACATCGGGGGGGAGGCGGTTTTAAGGATTTTGAAGGCAAGACAGAGTGCCTTAAACTGAATCCTTTTTCCCACCGGGAGCCAGTGCAGTTTTTTCAGAGCTCCAGCCGCTGAGGAGTGGCGGGGGAGACCTACCAAGGCTCTGGCGGCTGCGTTCTGCACTCTCTGAAGTCTGGCAGTTTCCGCCTGGTTAGCGCCCAATAGGAGGGAGCTGGCGTAGTCCAGCCTAGAAAGGATGGTAGCTTGGACAATTACCTGGCGGGTATGACAGTTGAAGAACTTCAGCGTAGGTCTTAAATTGCGCAGAATGCCGAAGCAGGTGGCTGCGACTTTTTTGTTATGGTGAGTGAATTTTAGTGCTGAGTCGACCCAGACTCCCAGATTTTTAACACATTCCTTGGGCTTAGGCGGTTGGCCTAGAATATCAGGCCACCAATTACCGCCCCAGTCTGCGGTGTTTTTCCCCAAGAGCAGTATCTCTGTTTTCCCCGCATTGAGCTGGAGGAAGTTCGCCGTCATCCAGTTGGTGATGTCAATAAGGGTCTGCTTGAAATGATGGGCCTCCAGACCGTTGTTACCATTGAGAGCCACCACCAACTGGGTATCATCTGCGTAAGATACTAACGTCAGACCACTGTGTATAACCACTTCTGCTAGTGGTCGGACGTAAACATTGAACAGGGTGGGGCTCAGTGATGACCCCTGAGGCACCCCCTGTCCAATGTTGTGCTCTTTTGAGATGTAAGGGGGGGTGGACACTTTAAAGTATCTGTTGGCAAGAAAGTCTTTAAACCATCCCAGTGCCGAACCTGTGATTCCAGCTTCCTCCAATCTCAACAAGAGGACCTCGTGTGACACCGTATCGAAGGCAGCACTGAGATCCAACAGGATCAGTGCTGCCGTTCCGCCGGCGTCAAGAATGGTACGGAGGTCCTCTGTAACACTAAGCAAGGCTGTCTCGGTGCTGTGACCAGCTCTAACCCCGTGTTGGGAGTCATCCAGAATGTTATTGGATAGGAGGAAGTTGGTGAGGATGGTGTTAACATGTGCTTCTATGATTTTAGCTGGCCAAGGGAGAAGAGAGATACGCCGAAAATTTTCAGGAAGGGTAGGGTCCAGGGTGGGCTTTTTCAAGATGGGGGATACCCATGCCTGCTTCCATTTAGAGGGAATTTTGGCCGTAGAAAGAGACCTGTTAATAATATTACGTATTGGTTCCGTGACAAGCTCATTGGCTGCACAGAAGGTCTCGGGTTTTAGGGGGTCGGCCGGGGAGCCAGATTTTATTTTTTTACAGATTTTATAGAAACTCTCACGTTCTAGTGTGGGGAGGGAGGACAGACAAGGCCTACTAGGGTCTAAAATAGCGGAAAACTGAGGGGAATAGGGGAAGGTCTCGTAAATTTTCTTTATTTTGTTGGTAAAGAAATTGGCCATGTTATTACATAGGTCTGGAGAGGTGGCAGCAGAAATGGTGGGTTTTTTTGCAGTAAGGTCTTTTAAAATTTTTAAAACAGTTTTAGAGGCATTAGTGCTACTGTTGATTTCGGTGGCATAATAAGCCGCCCTTGTTCTACAGACATGACGATGATAGGTTTTTTGTAATAGAACATAATTATGCTTAAGGTTGGTATCATAATTTTTCCTCCATAGCCTGACATTTTTTTTAAAAACACTGAAGGGACTTATAGCAAACAAATTTGGGAGATTTAAACACATGGAGAGGAGCATGTATCTGATTTTCTTTGCAGATTAGATACAATTTTTTATTTATGAATAACTTTTTTGTATGGAGTTGAGATTTAAATCTGGATAGGTACTGGGCGAAATAGGCATTAGAGTAATCTCTAACATTTGGCAGAGCAAGCCCTCCCTGATCCAGATCTTCAGATAAAGTGCTAAGTGCAATACGGGGTGTTTTCTTTGCCCAAATAAAGGCTGTAAACATTGATTCTACTCGAGTAAAAAAAGAACCTGACAGAAAACATGAAATAGTTGAGAACAAAAAATTAAAGAGGGGAAGAACAGACATTTTGATTAAAGCCACCCGACCTAGAATGGATAATGGTAGAGAGTTCCAGCGTGAGAACATCGTTTGGACTCTTCAGAGAAGGGGATTAAAATTCAGATCATATAAATCCCTTACTGATGTTGAAAAAAAGACTCCCAAATATCTCTTTGGTCTAATGTTGGTACAGGAAAGAATGTCCAGATATAACTCCACAGATTCACCCCCACATTGTAGAATTTTCTGTTTTCTTTTTAATTATACGGTATCCTCCTAGAATTTCAAAATCCTCAAAAAGCTGAAATACTTTGGCTTGAACTCTAAGTTCCGGTTTTATAATAAGCATGATGTCATCTGCATACAATTTCAATTTTGCCATAGATGGAATTGGGGGGGGGGATTTCTGCACAGTTCCTCAATGCTATTGGCAGGGGCTCGATGAAATAGGCAAAAAGGACTGGCGATAAGGGACATCCTTGTCTTGTACCTCGTTTTACTAGGACTGACCCCGCCAGTGTGGTGTTAAAAATTATATTAGCTTTCGCATTGGAATATAGATTACGAATCAAAGAAATAATGTTAGCCGAGACCCCAAAGTGTCCTAAAATAATAAACAGTGTCTTCCAAACCACCAAGTCGAAAGCCTTTTCAGCATCTAATAATAAAACTAAAGCAGAAATCCCTTGTGTCTCAAAATAATCTAGAACCTCAATTAAATAATGTGTGTTAGTTGCTAACTGTCTGTCTGCAATAAAACCATTCTGATCCGGATGAATCAATTCTGCCATGATAATATTAAAGCGCAATGATAGGAGTTTTGTTACTATTTTGTAATCAGAATTTAGTAATGTTATCGGACGATAAAAATTTGGGTCCTTGCTGTCCTTCCCTTTTTCAAAAAACTCACTACGTTGCCTTGTCTGAAGGAATCTGGTATTGTACCTCCCTCTAACATAGAGTTTATTAATATGAGAAAAAAAATCGGAAAAAACAGAAAAAAAGACCTTAAAAAATTCCAATGGAAACCCATCTGGGCCACATGCTTTACCATTAGGGAGATCTTTATAACTCTCTCTTAGTCCTCCTTAGAGAATAATCTAGCCATATACTGTAGATCAGCTTCTGAGAGCTTAGGTAATTCATTATTGTTTAAAAAAGCTTCTAATAGAAAGGGATCTACCCTCTGGTGTTGACCACAGATGGATTCATAATGTTTAAGCATTATATCCCCTATTTTAACCGGATCATCTGTCTCTGAATCAGTAAGAGGACATTTTAAAGCTTTAATTAGATTTGCGGCAGCATGTTCCTTAGCCTGCCAGGCCAGAAACCTGCCCGTGAAGTTGCTTTCTTTGTATATTTTTTGATGCTGTTGCCGAAAGACAGCTTCACTCTGAATATAGTAATTAGCACTAAGATCCCGTTTTGCCTGATCAAGCTGATATTGGTTACCTCTAGATGGGTTGTGAAGGCTTATAGTGCTAAGTAATTGAACTTTCTGCTCTAAATTTTTCTTCTTAGCTCTAAATTCCTTTAAGTTGGCTGCATCCTTTCCGATGATTATTCCACGGATAAAAGCCTTAAGCAAGTCCCAGACAATTTTTAATGGGGCAGATTCATAATTTCGAGTAAGAAATTCTTTAATCTCTACCTTTGTAGAATTAACCCAAAGCTCATCATTTAAATATTGTCTATTAAAGACACATCGCTTGGGAATTTTAACCGAGTTTTCTAAATAAATCTCTAATACTACCATGGCATGATCTGAAAATCCATTATGTCAAAATCTCTGCTGACTGAAACAAAGCTTCTAGAGATCAAAAAAAAATCTGTGCGAGATGAAGACTTAAATCTGCCTGACCAGCTCGTAAATTCTGCTTTAGATGGAAAATTCCTACGCCATGGAACATGCACAGCAAGCAAAGCCCATAATTCTGCAGAATTTTAAATGATGTAGGTTTTAGTTGTCTCCTTGTCTTAGTAGAGGAGTCTATTATCGGATTAATGAGTATATTAAAATCTCCCCCAATTACCACGTCCCCTAAGACAGTCAGCAAAGATTGAAACAGCTCTTCATAGATCTTAAAGTTATCCTCAATCGGTGCATAAAAACTAACAAAGGTTATAGGCCTCTGTCTATGTTTAATTGTACATGTAACCCAAAACCAACGCCCCGGCTGATCCCTTTCAGAATGTATAACCTCTGCATGAATATTTTTATTTAGAAAGATAGCTGTCCCTCTATGGGACACAGAGGTACTGGAGAAACCTTGATACGAGGCCCAGACCTTAAACATAGAGAAATCAGATCATTTTATAGAGGCAATATGAGTTTCTTGTAAAAGAATTACCGAAGGATTTTCTGTTTTGATCCATATCTCTATGGCCCGCATTTTCTTCTGATTATTTAAACCATTTACATTAAATGATACCACCTTTAGTTGCTCCTTGCTAGTCATAAAAGCAAATTAACAAAGTTTTGCAGTCGATTGAACCTCATAGGGAGATATAAAAAACCTTGATCAAGAAAAAAGCAGTTCAAGAAAACAAAGGACTTAATTTTTTCCTTACTTTTACGGAGGTCTACGCTCTTGAGAGAGATATTCTGGTGAGCGGCGTGGGATCTGGCAGAGGACTTGAGACCGTCCCTGCGGCCCTCGACAGTGGTAATATCAGGATTGCTCTACACTTTGGGCAGGGTGTGAAACGCTGACTTCCTAGGCTGATGCACTTTGTGGCTCCAAGCCATTACGGACACTGGGGAAGTGAAGACAGTTCCGACCAGTAAGAGAGGCAGCCATGAGCAGTGGGAGAGGAGCGTGGGGGACAATGACACTCAACACCAACAGAGGCTCCCTGCTCAAGACTAGGAGGCAGGGATGACCCCGGGCAAATGAAGTCAAAGGTCGCAAACTTCCTTTTGTTGTGAAAGGCATGTTTCACATGAAAAATGTATTGCCCCACCTCATCTTCATTGTTTCATGAAATACAAGCCGTAACAAAGGAACAATCAAAGTAAGATGTAAAAAAATCCTAAAATGCATTCATTATTATCTTTTTAAAACACTGTTCTAAAAATAGACTTTAAGCAATTAATCATCAATATTAAAATAAAAACAAAGTTCTCTACCTAACCTGGAAGGTAAACAGTAAAAGAGGACTACATCGTTGCGGAATAAGAAATGAATGTCCTGGCAGGCATCCTGCTATGGTTTTTTCCCCCCAAGAACTCATGCTCGTCCTTTTAACTCTTTGAACCCCCCCCTTAGGACCTAGCCCTGACACCCTAATTTTAACTGCACCCTCAGTCTATCCTCCCCTAGTGCCCTCAGTATTAAAATATTTCTTAAAGCCCATTACTACTTTATTCCTCACCTATAGCTGATCCTCTTGCCTCAGTATGGCTACTAACACATGAACCTCTTAGGATCTGCTGTGTATAACTCATCTTATCTTAAGTATGAGCTATTAAATTACCCCCCTGCCGCTAGTAAGTAGTCCACTCAGCGAACCCCTTCCACTCCTTTTCTTCTACATTAGACCCCCCAGCTACTCTAACATGGATACCCAAAGTTTTACCAAAATCATCCTAGAAACTTTGGGTCTATTTGCTCACAAAATCATTTACCCACCGAATATTTCAAAAGAATCCTCCAAGAGCCTAAAACACAGAATCCTCAAATCCCACCCCTAAACACTGGTCTCCGACCCCTACTTTAGAACCAGCAAAGGAACGACCATTAGTGATCCCATTTTCTTTACAAATAGGTGAGCACAATTGAGGAAAGCCCTGATCGCCATGCTATTGAACTTTACAACTAGGAAAACCCCACATGGACTCAAACTTTCGGTAGCCCCTTGCTTGGCATGCAAAGCAGCAGTCACCATCACCATCCACAACAATAACATCATCCATATCCAAGCATCCAATGTCCACCTTAAACTTTTCAAAGAATTCTTCCCTTTCATCAAGAAATTAGCGTTAACCACCAGCACTTTCCTCTTTTGAACCCGTCAGTCCATATTGAACACCTTTAACACTCCCCCAACCCTAGATCCGGTAACCACTGACCACCACTTTTACACATGATTCTTCCAACCCTGAAAGTAACCACACCGGATCTACTCATTGAACTGGCCATCGCCATCTCTACCTCTCCACCTCCCTCTCTCATTCTCCTCACAACACCCCAACCTCTATCTCCCTGAATTATACTCCTCCAAGACCTCCATCTCCCCCTAATGCTACTCCTCCTACTACACCCTATGACTCTCGGTAGCTGGCCCAAGCATCTATCCTCCAAGCTCTCCCCTTCCCATCTCTATCCCATCAACTCACAATCCACCATTTCCTGTACCCTCTCCCCAAAGGCACCTGTACCCCAGCACCACTCCTATGCCCACTTATCTCTTACACCATGATATGTCAATCATCCCCCTCTCATCACTAGCTTCTAAACTGGATGATATCACTAAAAGCCTGCAAGATATCATAGCGGACCTACACAGGCTCATCCATTTCACAACAATGAAGACCCACCATCTAGGGCCTACTAAGAGCCTAACGATGCATAACCCTACACAGGACCATCCCACCAACAATCCACCCTCAACCCAATCGCACCTCCCCATTAACCGGACCCCTCCCTCCACTTACTCATTATGATCACTCACTATGAACATAGAGCACAGAGCAGAAAATGCACTCTCATGGAGTGTTAAGTAAAAATTAAGAGAGGAAAATAATTAAAAATAGTACTATGATGTCAGAAGTGAAAGAATGCAACCCACCCAATCAAAAGGGAGGTTAAAGAGGACATGTTTTAGCAGTGGGCTAAGCACACAAGCAGGGAGGTAAGCCATCCAATAAACATCAGGGAACTGGGATAGAAAAGAAAGACGTCCAGTAGTGACCAAGGAGCTGACCCAACGCCCAATCTATGCAATTTAGAAAAGTTTGACACAGACTGCTGAAGTTGTTTAAAGTGAGACCACCAAAATAAGAGTGCAAATTACAATAAACACACGAAGCGGAAACCCTCAGCCAGGGTTTCTCAGTAAATGACATTTAGCATAGCAGCAAGCCAGTTAATACTTTCCCAGTTCTTTAGTTTGGCCAAACATCAAACCCACCCCACATTCCTATTATTCTTGCCTGCTGTCTCTCTCCAGGTTCATGATATTCTTCTGTTCTCACCATTTACCAACAAAATGGCAGATAGTGCTCTGGTCCTACTTCATCTTATTCTTGCTTCAAGATCTTTTAGTTCTTTTGCACTTATTGTATCCAATCTTCCTCTATGTATGCTGTTTACTGTATGTCTTTGCTTCCTCTTTACTTTCCCTATAACCTTCTCCTACTCCTCTAATTTTTGACCCGGCACACCATGGGCCGGAACTTTCACTAAATTGGAGGATCTATTGATATTAATACAGTATACTGGTTGGTTTAAATAGATCGGAAACAACTCGTTCTCATACATAAAACCAACAGCCAGATTCATGAAGGTGCCAATCTGCGATTAGCAAATTGCGAAAAATAGCGATTCGCAATTTGAAAATCGCAGAATGGCATTCATGTAGAAATGTGATGCAAAAAAGCGAATCGCAATCGATCGCAATTGCCGATTGCGATCTTGCCACAATCGCTTATTAATCGCAGAATCTGCATTTTTCCAAGTAGAAATTGCGACCTTGCAATTAGCGAAATCGCATTTTGCGATCTCGCTAACTGCGAGATCGCAAAAATGGGAAGTCGCATTTCGAGCCCACTGATGACATCACAACCAGGAAGTAGGCTTACCCCACCCACAAACAGAACACAGAGCCAGAGAGTGGGAGCAGGATACTGAAGAGCTCCAAACCTTAGACTGTGCAGCACCCCAGCAGGACAAAAATCACCAAGATGTCCCAGGATGCAGCAGGGAGCAGTGGGCAGGAGAGGAAGCGTAAACTCAAGTTTTCAGAACTTGAACTGGAGCATCTGATTGAGGGGGTCACCAAGGTCTATGCACGGCTCTTTGGCAAAGACTCCCGGAGGGTGCCAGAGGCAGACAAGCGCAGGATCTGGCAGCGCATCCGCGCTAAAGTTAATTCGGTTGGGGTGACCCAGCGGTCAATTGAAGACCTTAAAAAGCGCTGGTACGACCTGAGAGGTCGGTCTAAGGAGCGTATTGCCGAGAGGCTTGGGGAGCGACTGGCCACCGGTGGAGGGGAACCTGTAGCCACACCGAACACCCCATTGGAGGACCTGATAGAGGACACCATTGCACCAGAAGCCTGCATGGGGGTCATACAGCTGGACTCGTCTCGACCCAGCCAACAATCTGAAGGTAAGTGCCATGCGACTGCGACCCTGTCCCCCAACAATGCCCATGACTCCTGAGCTAGCAATATGACATCCCCAACAATGCAGCCCATGCACACCTGAAATGCACCATTGCATTGTGGTAGTCGTAGTGAAATCATATACCCCCAGTTAGCTGAACACAGTCAGAGCTGTAAATTCAAAATTAATCCAATAGCCAGTCAGGGAAAGCAAGCCTGCATGCATGTAACAACATTGCTTGTGCAAGATACATAACATTAATCATGCACCCTTTCACATTACAGGTGCAGTTGAGCAACCCAGCACAGATAGCGAGGCCCTGCACATCGCCGAGACCCAGGAGGACACTGAGGGTGAGGGCCATTCCAACCAACGACCCGGTCCATCACAGCCACCAGCAGTTCTTCCACCACTACCACCCCGTGCGGACAGGGCCACCCCTGCAGTCACAGCTGTGCAGCCAACACCCCAACAAACAGCCACAGCAGTGGTACAGGCCCCACCACCAGCTCCTAGGAGGCAGAAGAGGCACACAGCTGGAGCCAGATCACACACCAGCGCACTGAGGCGCCAGCAGCGTCAGGGCTCAGCAGGCACGGGCAGGGCACTCCTACTACCTGATCCTGGCCTGGCCATTGAACGCCGCATGCTGGCGGTGCACCGTACACAGGCGCGTCACCTGGCAGCAATTCACACCCAGCTGCAGGCGACAGGCCAAAATATAGCCCAGATGACCGCTGCTGTCAGAGAGAACAGCCAGCTGCTGGTAGCCCAGCAGGACATGACCCGCCGCCGCCGCCGCCAACTACTGGCCCGCCTATCGGCCTACACCAGATCAAACCATGTAGTTGGGAATGCAACATCACAGCTGGCACGCAGGTCACTTGCCACGCAGGGCCAGACGGTGCAGTGTTGCCAGGATGTGGCCAGGTCACTAGATCTGCTTACAGCAGCAGTGCTCGGCAGCCAGTCCACTGCCCATGGAGAAGCAGAGGGGCCTGACGACGTGAGCGAGGTAGCGTCAACTAACAGCAGCGCATCCTTGCCACCGATGCCTGTATGTCGCCGCAGCAGCAGGTCAACAGCATCAACTAGGGCCAACACCGTCCCTCAGGATGCAGATAGACGACTTGGGGCGTCTCGTCGTAACCGACAGTGAGAACTCAGACACTCTCAGGGAGGCCATGCAGTACACCCCTGCAAGCCCACTACCCCAGCATGGGGAGGTATGGAGTAATACTCTCTTCATGAGACACCAAAATTAGTAAAGGCCAATTTATTGTGCATGAACAATAAAGATTAATGGTCTGACTTGATTCACACTCATGTCATTATTACATTTATCATGCATGAGTGCAGTGTTTTGTGAGGGGAATGGGTGCACTAGAAACAGTTAATAGTGATGTGGTTGTGGCACCTGTGTCCTTCAGCAGGATTTTCTCCGTGTGCATGACGCACATGTGGAGGCGGGCTTTTGTCCCCTTCCGACTCACTGCCAGATATCTCCACTGGTATCCTGCGCTTGGTAGCAATGTTGTGGAGTATTGCACACACGGCCACGATGCGGCAGCAGACCTCAGGTGTGTATTTGATGGCCCCACCAGTCTTGTGCAGGATGCGGAAACGGCTCTTCAATAGGCCACATGTCCTCTCAATGCATTTTCTTGTTCGTATGTGTGCAGCATTGTAACGCCGTTGCTGTGGTGTGACAGGGTTGAGGTATGGTGTGAGGAGGTACTCACGTAGTCCGTAGGCGCTGTCACCTGAGGGTAAGAAGCACAGGGCGAGTGCCTGTTCTGCGCAGATACATGATCACAGTGTACTATTTGGTGGCATGTGTACTTACCTAGTAGGTGTCCTTCGCCAAAGTCTCCCCTGGCCAGTCGTGTGTGAATGCCGCTGTGCCGGAAGATGAAGGAGTCATGTGTGCTGCCCGGATATTGTGCCACTATGTCCGTGATGTAATTCTTGGCACTGCACACCATCTGGATATTGAGGGAGTGGTAGGACTTGCGGTTGCGGTACATGTATTCCGTTTGTGCTGGTTGGCAGATGTGGATGTGGGTACAGTCAATGCATCCAATTACATGCGGGAAATGTGCAATGTTGTAGAATTCCAGCTTGGTGTCATTCAAGTCCTGTTGGGTGGTGGGGAATGATATGTAGTGGTGTAGCCGGGTCAGCATTGCATCCAGGAAACTCCTTAGGCAGCGGGACATGGTGGGCTGGGATATCCCCCCTGCAACAGCAACTATCCCCTGGAAGCTTCCGGAGGCCAGTAGGTGCAGGCTGCACAATACCTGCACATGGGTGGGAACGGCATTGGTCCTCCTTGTTGGATGCTGCATTAGGGGGGTCTAGGTCCTGGATCAGCTTAATGATCATTGGCCCATTTAGGCGGTACTTAGCATAGATTTGCTTCCTGGTTTGGCCCAGAAGGGTGACCCGCTGACGGAATATCCGCTCCTGGATCCTACGTCTTTTCCGTGCTGCTCACTGTAGCCTACGCCGCCTGACCAACATGTAGAGTCCTGGCATTGTGAGAGTCCTTAGGCTCCAGCTGCATGTCCTTAAGTGTGTTTGTTCAGGCCTGCACCTGTTGTAGTTAGCTAAAGGTAAAAAAAAAAAATCTTTGCTGGTTACCATATGGTTTGGGTTCTCCTTAAATTGCGCGTCGCAAATAGCGATTATCGTGTTTATCGCTATTTGTGAATTTTCTTGAATGGCGATTGCGATTATTTTGCGATTTCGCAAATTATTTCACAGGATCCATGGTTACTCGCTATTTCTAAATCTCAAATGGGCGTGTTCCAGGATTCTGTGAATTTTTTTGCGAACTCGCAATTTTGATTTAGCGATTTCGCTATTTTGCGGTTTTCACTATCAAGAATTCCTTTTACTCAATTTGCGATCGCAGTTGCTAAATCGCTGCTATTGCGATCGCAATTTGGCTTCATGAATCTAGCTGCAAGTCCAGTAATGCTACTGAAGAATGATCCAGACTGTCACTTGAGCTGCCATTTGTGAACAGAAAGAAAACGTGGGTACAAAGATAGATAGATAGATAGATAGATAGATAGATAGATAGATAGATAGATAGATAGATAGATAGATAGATAGATAGATAGATAGATAGATAGATAGATAGATAGATAGATAGATATTCCCTTCACTCTATGCTGCATCAAAACCTGGTTGATAGATCACTCAAAGAATCCAAAGCTCTAGGTCAGACATTTCAAAGGCACTGACAGTGCAGTATTGGAGATCATGATTGTCTATGATACTATCGGCGCGCATTCCCAGCTCCAGATCGAACAATGTAGTACTCCACCATGACCACAGTTGTGGTGAGCATGCTCCTCTCAAACTAAAAAGGAAGACAGTCGCCAGTTGTTCTCCAAGAACTGTACAAAAAAGGAACCGTCTAAGAGTAACTGAAAGAATATGACAACAAGACTCTTCTGCTCCTAACCTCACTAACCTAAGACTCAATCACAACACATAGTTTAGTTCAACAAAATGTTTATTTACAAAAATGAACTTCAAACCAATACACAGGTTAAAAAAGGTTATTCAATTTCGGTCATTATTGTAAAAAAATTCTCACAGGTCATAAAAAAGTCTCAACTCAACAGCAACATCTAAAAACGTGCATGTTTGATATGAAAGCAACAGCATTATGTCACGTGTCAATACCATTATTTAACTTTCAAACAGTTGTGACACATATTCAGAAATACAGGACAATCAAGTAAAATGTGGGCAATAGACATTTCATCTCTAAAGTGGATACACCTTCTTCTCCTCTTTCCCTAACTTGTAAAGACAGGCATGGCAACCTCACTAGAGGTTATAGCCTAAATTGTATTTTAAAATGTCATGATGAAGTATAGAGTCAGGGTAATAAAACATATGGAAACATATTTGGATGTTCCAGAGTCAGTATTAGCATCCAAATTGAGGATTTCTGGGATAAATACATTATGTCCTTTTTTAGGGACAGAATCAATGTACCATCACGAAGCAGCTTTTTATGAGGAAATGGATCTCACCTGACAAAAGCCCCAGCAAATACAAAATTCTCTTTAATGCTGTTTATATACTTCAGAAGGGCACATGCCCATTTTAGCTCATTACTCTGTGCTTCGAGCCAACAACTCTTGGATAAATTGTTTAAACTACAATCTGCAGAAAGTTTGTTTGAACGTTTTTTAAAAAACACAATATTCAGACATATATGACCAGGATAGTATTTTCAATTTACAACATATGCTTTGGATCACTGACACTTTTGGGCGGTTGAAATTTTATTCTAGACACACTCTCCACAGGATTTGGAATATTACTTTAATATATACAGAACATTTGAGATCTGTGAAGTGATAAAGATGGAATTTTGTGCATTTATGTAAAATTGCTATAGAGTTAATAAAATTCAACTTTCATTCCATTCTAAATTGAATTGAATTGAATTCTAAATTTCTAGGAAAGAGCAACCCTAAATATGTATATATTTGAACTTCCTCAACTTTTGTTTCACCTAAAAACCAGCAGAAGCAAGACATTGTTATCCCAAAAACGAACACGTTTTTTCTCCATGTTTACCTCATCTTGGGCATCTGGCTTCTCCACCGCCTCTTATTTTAGACAGATTGAGTGGGGACCAATAAAGCCTGTGGAGTGTAAAAAAGGGGTTTCTACTTGGTGCAGCAAATTTAATCAATGGGTAAAGCATGTCTAAAGATACTTGCCATAAATGTTTCAGCTGCTCGTCCTTTTGTGCTATAATTATCTCCTTTGGTAACCTGACCCCTTTAGCTTCCACATTTCAGGTCATGACTTCCGTCTTGCCACTATTAACCTCATATCCGGACATTTTCCCAAATGCCTGTACTTCGGTAAATAGTTCTGGGAGGGCTTGGCTAGCATTAGACATAAACATGATCAGGTCGTCAGCATATAAGTCTAGCTTCCAAGAGAAGTCGCTTGTAATAAAAGGAGGTATCAGGTCGTCAGCATATAAGTCTAGCTTCCTAGAGAAGCCACTTGTAATAAAATGAGGTATGTCCTTATTTTGCCTTAGACTTTGGGCCAGGGGCTCGATATATAATTTGAAAAGAATAGGAGGCAACAGGCACCCTTGTCTGGTGACACGCCCTATTAGTACAGGGGCTGTAAGGATGCCATTTACTACAATTTGAGCTCAGGGTTTTATAATTTTTTTTAAGAACCACCTTGAAGGTCTCATCGAAGCCAAAAGCCTTCAATGCTCTACCCAGATAATGCCAGTTACCTCGATGAAAGGCTTTTGCGGCGTCTAAGTTGATTATCGATAGTGGGGCACTGTGAGTTGTTGCCAGGTCTATTGAACTAATTAAAGTGTGTACTAGATCTTTCATCTGCCTTCCTGGGAGGAAGCCCTTCTGGTCTTCGTGAATTATCGGCCCCACAATTTTACTTAGTCAAGCAGTTAATACTCCAGTTAAGATTTTATAATTACGGTTCAATATTGATATTGGGCGATAGGACTGACATTGTGTAGGGTCTTTCCAAGGCTTTAAGATTAATGTGATTACAGCCTTGTTCCATTAACCTGGTAATGGAGAGATGCCCTTCAATATTTTATTGAACCGTCTCATCCAGATAGGAATGATTTCTTATGCCAATAGAACATAGATCTCGTTAGGGATCAAATCCGGACCTGCTGCTTTCCCTTTCG
This sequence comes from Lissotriton helveticus, assembly GCF_964261635.1. Taxonomy (NCBI): domain Eukaryota; kingdom Metazoa; phylum Chordata; class Amphibia; order Caudata; family Salamandridae; genus Lissotriton; species Lissotriton helveticus. Next base: position 1,425,073,272 of record NC_136068.1, on the reverse strand, counting down.
TAATTTTGTTAAGAGCGGTCAGGATTTAATTCCCTGATATATCCTGATTAAGGGATAGTACACTGTTGGTACTCAGCCTTGGGACCTCGTCTACTACTAAATCTTCCTGGTACAGGTCCTGAAAACATTTTGTGAAAGCCAACTTGATGCCTTCTTTATCCGCAGCATACTGGTCCCCATTTTCCAGTTTGATCTTCCTGATGTAATTGTGAGACCTATCCATACTGCTCTTCTTTGCTAGCAATTTTCCACAATTTTCCCCCTGATCGAAATCTCTCATTTTGCTAACTTTCCATTTCTGTAGCATGATCCCTTCCATCACAAGTCTAAATTCCCATTGCAGATCTTCAACTCTAGCTACTAAGCTTTCTTTTTCCGCACCCATGAAGATGCCCAGCCTTTAGACTTGCTTCAGCTGTTGTTAGCCACTCTTCTAGTGAGGCAATTTTTTATTTTTTCTGATCTAACCCAGACCGCCGCAGCGCCCTTCAAGGCCCCTCTTAACCAGGCCTTAAAATCTTCCCAAACGACGTGTCATGGGGCAGAGGCTAAGTCTGGTTGAAAAAGTCAGTTGTCTCCCTTTTTATCTCATCCATAATATCTGGTTGCAAATGTAGCCTTCTATTCAAGGTCCACCTTCTAGGAGAGGATCCTGAAGGGAGTTCGATTTTTAACTCTATTGCTCCGTAATCTGATAAGTGGATGGGTAAATAGTCTATATTTTTTACCTTTCCCACTTCTGGGAGTTCCTTAAATATATAATCAATCCTAGAATAGTGACCATTCTTCTTGCAAAAAAAGAATAAGCCCTCGAGTTACCATTGTTCTTTCTCTATACATTAAATAGGTTTAAGTTGTCTAGCATAGCGAGGAGGTAGGCTTTAACCGGCGGTGCGGTAATTTGGGTATGGGCGAAGGTATCTCTAGTCTATTGTTTAAAAGGATATTGAAATCCCCACCAATTATCAAAGGGGCTTCAAAGTCAAGCAGAGAAGAGCAAAGATTATTCAGGGGCGTGGTGTCGTCTTCATTCGGGCCGTAATAACTGGCCAGCGTGTATAAAGTAACACAGCTTTTAATTTCCGCCAAGGCCATCGCCCTCTTTCATCTGCTTGCAATTTACGTAGGTCTATTCCAGAGCTTGCTTTAATTATTATGGCAACACCCTTAGAACAAAATTGTTGGTCTGTGGCTACAACCTTATCTACCCACCTTTGCCTGTTGAATAATGCTAGGCATTCGGCCCGTAGAAGGTGCGTCTCCCGGAGAACCGTAGGGTAGCTATCCTTCAAATATTGAAGGACCAAACGCTGTCTCCTTTTGACCCTTAAGCCGTTCACATTCCAACGCAATATCCCCAGGAATTCTCCTCCTGATGGCCTCGCCCTATTCCCCTTCATCAGTATTCTAGATCAGACCTCATTTATTAACACCAGTTATAAATGTTTTTTCTTTTTACCCCTATGCTCCCCTCCACCACTCGTTCTCCCTGCCACATCCCCTCCTCCCTCCCTAGAACGCTCCCTGACTACCTATGGGCTGATGCCAATTCAAGCTGCTGTCCACCAGCCCACAAAAAATTCCCGTAAGAAAAACACTAGCTCTCACCACACAAAATAATTATGAATACCTTAACTATCTGCTGGCTTATTAAGGGCCAAAAAACTGTCTGCCTCGTGTGGTGTTTGAAGAATATACATTTTGTTGTCCCACATCACTTTAAGGAATGCAGGAAACCTCAACTGAACTTGGGTGCCCATTTCTTTCAGAGGGTTTATCCACTTGGCCATCTCCTACCTTCTATCTTCTGTCACCCACAAAATGTCAGACTTTATTGTGAACGATAGCTCCAGGACCTGAATAGTTTTTTGTTTAAGGGCCGCCCCCAGAAGTTTTTCCTTAAGGGTGTATGATTGAAATATTCACCAAAGTTTTCCTGGGCTTCTTCCGACCAGGGTTTAATTTAAAGGGGTCACGGTGTACCAGTTGGATTTCAGTTTCCAGAGTTGAGACCGAAACAACTTGCGGGAATGCTTTGGTCAGAATATCCATTACAAAAGCTTTAACATTATCCCCTTCCGCCCCCTCTTTGATAACCAGAATCCTAGTATTGTTCCTTCTGGAATTATTTACTAACCTTTCCAACCTGCCTGATAAGTCTTTCTCTCTCAGTTTAGGCTAACCACTTCCTGAGTATTATCTTTTACATCTGACCCTAACTCTAGAACTTTATTTTACAATGTGTCTTTAGTAACTTCCTTAGCAGATTTGCTTGGTGTTGAATCTTTCCCTCCCATCTGTTCGATAGACCCAGGTGTCGTGAAAGAGTATTTTAGTGCCGAAAATCTTTTTGTAACAGGGATTGTTGGATGCGATAGAACAACGTTCTCTGGCGGGGCAGCTGCCCCCTTTGAGGTTTCCATGTTAAGCTGTGAGTTCAGTTTAAAGTATGACCTGAGAGAGGATGTCATTCTTGGACCTACTGGGGATAATCTCTTTTCCTCTCTTTTATGGGGATTGCCTTTCCTTGTTTAACAGGGAGACTTTTACTTTTATTCTTGCCCAACGAGGGAACTGAGAGCTGCCTAGTTTGTAGTTCAGATTGGGGATTGAACTCCTTGCAGAGAAAGGTGTTTGATCTCAATTTGTATTTTTTACCAAGTGGTAGCTCACTGCCAGGGTTAACTGTTAGATGCCTACCCTTATATTGAGTCTGTAACCCACTCCCTTTAATTTTGTACTCTTTGCCCTCGAATGGATAGGGTATAAGATCCATATGCATGCTTCTGCCTTTCTTTCTTTACCTGCTCTCTCTGGTTCAAGGCTCCAGGGGGGAGGTCTACATCCACAGGAGAGCCTCCTCCATGAAGCAAATCTGCCAGTACAGGCAAACCACTGCCAGCAAGTTCAACAAAGCCTCCCTGGGTTCCTTCCAGGAAGCTGCGTGTGCTGAGTCTACCAAAGAAATCGACCCTGGACCAGGAACCAGGGTTTCCAGGTCGAGGGAGTGTGCGATGCGCCACTCGAGATTCACTGAGCGCGCCCACATCCCTGAAGAATGCCAAGCCGACACACATCAGCGGGACTCTGTGGGTTCCACAATTACAAAACCAGCATGCCTTCGGCGCAGAGAAGGATCGAGCGGGAGAGCAACTGTTCACACTGGGGGGCAGCTACAAGTGAAATACAGTGAGTAAAGTGAGCAAAGCGGAGTACTAGCTCATTGTCCTGCTTGGTGGTGACATTCTGCAATTAGAGGTCGGTAGAGAGCAGCTCCTTTCGGGCTTTCTAGCGGGTAGCCATGTTCTCTGATTTATTTCTATTGTCTTTTTTATATTTGTCCATAGGGTAAAACTGTGATCGATTATGATGAAAAACCTTCTTGTTCTAAAGACAGATGATTATTTTCTGTAACCCAATCCTCAAGACTGGAGAACATAAATATCCTCTAATGCTGGGTCTGAGCACCCCTTTTCATGATATAGCAAGCTATCTCCAGTTCCAGTTTGTATATATTTTAGTCCCAAATGGAGGTTCTCCAAAGCAACTGAACAGCCACAAGTCATACCCCGGGCTGCCTTCACTGGATGTAGAGCCCCAGCTACCACGACCAGCAAACAACTCTCTGCTGCCAGCTCCACTTTGCCAATCTTCCACCAGTGTGAAGACTTTCTTGACACTGGTTTTCCCGATAAGACTTACACACCACTCACATCTGTAATTCTAGAGGCCACAAACACCACCATCTATTGACCGTAAGGGGACGAACTGGAGCTGGTCTGAGACAAAGGAGGGGATAAAGTTGAAGAGAAGACGCAGTCAGACACTGAGCAATTAAAATTGAAGCAGACAGTGCCAAATTTCATTACAAGAACGGAGGCTCACATTATGCAATGTCTTTTAATTGCAGATCCAAGCAGCCGCATCACAATACAAAGGTTCCAATAAGAACACTGAGATAAACTAAGACATAAAGCATAGCAACCATCTGCCTCTTTTAAATGCGGCTCCAAGCAGATAAGTAGCTTACTATCTTCTCTCCTTACTTTCACTAATATTGTATTTTAGTCAATATAAATTGATATTGGGGGGTTTGCGTGAAGGGTAGCTCCTCCCTCTCCGCAGACAGTGCCAAACTGGTGCTCATGAAAATGGCAAATCTCAGCATATCTGTGCACCTCCTGCCAGTTGATCAATACTCACGGCCCCCTGTTACCTCCTCTCACATTTCACAGTCTTCCCATGTCCTGCATCTGATCTGTACTATTGCAGCCGTCAATCGGCTCAGCTTCCCTAAGGGTTCCCCCGCAGTTTTCACTTCATGCAACCTTCTCACAGCGTGACCTCCGTAAGGTCAGCACCACTATACAAATGATTGTTTAGCTGTGTGTTAGACCTGCCAGCCTAAGGGTGGTCTTTCCCCAAACTTTTTGCCTGATCACCTCCGATTTTGCTTATCTTGTTTTGCTGGTTTTAGGACTCTGGGCACTTTACCACTGCTACCGAGTGCTAAGGTGCATATGCGCTCTCTCTAAACATTTTTTTATTGACTTATCGACAACTGGCATATTTCATTTATTTAGAAGTCCCTAGTAAAGTACACTACATGTCCCCAGGACCTGTAAATTAAATGCTACTAGTGGGCCTGCAGCACTGGTTGTGCCATCTACTACGTAGCCCTGTAAAACATGTCTAGGGACTGCCACTGCAGAGTCTCTGTGTGCAGTTGACACTGCCATTTTGAGTTGACACTGCCATTTTGACTTGACATTTAAATGCCTTGCCAATATTTAAACTCCCCTTTTTATTACATATGTCACCCGTAAGGTAGGCCCTATGTAGCCCATAGGGCAGGGTGCTGTGTAATTAAAAGGTAGGACATTTACTACTTTTCCTAGTAGTTAAAAGCTTCCAAATTCGTTTTTTCACTAATGTGAGGCCTATCCCTCCCATAGGTTAACATCCGGGATTCCTTGTTACATCTAATAGGCGCAACTTCCAATTGGAAGGAGGTATGGCTGTCATGTTAGTACCTATGAAATTGTAAGGATAAATTCTCTTTAATGGAAAAGATGAATTTATCATTAAAAAGCCATTTTTAGAAAGACTTCATTTTCTGCTCTTAGCCCTATGTTCCTGCAATCTGTCTCCAATGCACATCTAGGTGGATGGCAGCTGGGCTTTGTGCATTCCTTATAGACAGCCACACACAAAGGAAGCTTAGGTGTGACGGATGGGCCATCCTGGGCTGGATGGGAGGGAAGAGCTGGGCACAGCCTCACTCTTACACCTGAATGGTCTGTTTCTTGACCCCACACAAAGGACAGATCAACCCCCTATAGTGAGTCTGTAGCCAGCGCAGGACGGGAGGACCTCTGTGCACTTTAAAGTCCCTTTTTGAGGTCTCCTCCTCTTCAAAGGCTCCACTAGGTATAAGAATTGGACTTCTGACTCTAACCACTCAGTACACTTCTGGATCTGTAGATATTCTACTCTGCCAAGAATGAGTGCTGTGCTGCTGAAGGACCTCCACTTGGCTAGAAGAACTGATTTTCTGTTGTGCTGACCTGACTGCTTCCTGTGGCCTGCTGCCCTCCTTTCCTGGGTGAGAAGAACTGGACTGACATCACTTGAACCCATAGCCAGAGTGACTCCAAGGGCTTTCTGGCTTGCCTCCTGATTGACAGGGACATAAAAGACTTTCAATTCACCTACTACAGCACCTGTACTCTGCCATCTGAGAGACTTGCAATGCCAAGTGGTGCCAATTCAGTCCTGGACCCTTGGAGGTGGGTATAAAGTGCTGCTCTTGCAAAAATTCACCCATCCAAGCCATTGCTCCACTTTAAACCTGTGCATCTCCATCAATGCCAACGCATCACCACAGCTGCAAGAATTGAGGATTTTACACCATTTTCATTCACGACGCATCTCCGACTTTGCGCAGCTCGGAGCCAATGCATTGCATACATCCTAAGGATCAAGGCTGACGCATCACCTCCTTTGCCCATCGCATTTCGTCCTTGACATCGACACAACCACAAACCAAGTTACTAGTTCAGCAGGCCAAGGCTAGTCCCTGTATCCGACCCGCACTCCGTCGTGGTCATCCTGAACTTTTAGATTTGACCCGGTCTAGCGTGACCAGATAAATCCGGTTGGCGCTTTTTGCTTTTAAGCACTACATTTCAAGATATTCTTTAAAAATTCATAACTCCAATTCAACTTATTGGATTCCTGTCACTTTGGTCTTTTTATGTTCATTAAACTAAGATCTATCTTCCCAACTAGGTGTGGTATATTTTTGTATGGTGTTTTTTCACAGTTTTTCTGTCTGGAGTGTTGCACAAATACTTTATACATTTGCTCTTAAGTTAAGCTTGACTACTCTATGCAAAGTTAAAAGGGGGTGAGCGCAGGTTAATTTAGGGAATGTTTATGATTTACCCTGACTAGGATTGTGGTTCCTTGAGGTTCCATGAATTCTGAACCCGTTTCATAAAGGTCATGGTTTCGTTACGAATTTGATATTAGCGAACCGTAACTAGTTAGTACGACAAGTATGAGTCTTTTCATCACGTTAGACCGATGGATTCACTACGTATTTAGGGATTTCGTTCTGAACCCTTGGGTTCCATTTTGTGTATGGCAGCCATTTTGTGGTTTCCCTCACATAGGCCGATGACTGTGGCTGAACAAGTCCTTTAAGTACATGTACCTCCAGTTCGTGCTGACTCCTGTTTGACCTGAGTGAACTGACCCTGTTGCCTGAAGCCGACCTTGTTAAACCAGTTCCTGCCCTTTAGCTGATCAAGATTGAGGATCAGAGCACAGGACATCGTAAAACTTTTATTGCACACAAATATACCTTATCCTACTCACACCTGTTTCTGCTCCTTTCTTTATGGTCTGTTTACGATGGGGATGTGCCTTTTTTTATTATGGGTTCGTTCGACCTGTCTTAAGAAGAATGTTGGGTTTGACCAATGATTGCTCATGGGCCGGGTAACTGAAAAGTGGGTTTTACCGTCATGCGATACCTCTGGTGTGGATACATGTGATTGGACAGTTTGTAAATGTAAGGTATTTGTCTGGAATGTGATTTTTGGCATAAAAAGGGATGACTTGCTTTGTAAAATTGAGCAGTCTCCTGAGAACTCATACCGTGTTGACTTCTAGGACTTCTGTTACTGGCTGCAGCCAATAAATTCGATCTTTGACGCCACCAAGAAGTTTCCGTGTCTCTGTGTTCTAAGACAGGTGATACCCGAAGACTTTGGGCATGCCCCTGGCGCCGCTGGGTCTTAAATAACCCGGTTCTTCAGTTGGCGCTTCCAACGTGGGGCGACTTCAGCGGTACCGGCCCAAGCCTGAAGATCGTGAGGAGCTTTGTGAGGAAATTCTGGAGGACGGCCACCACTTTATCGACCCGGCATGTGGAATGTGGACTGAAGGTCTTTTCTGCGAGGCTTCCCGCTTTCCTGACGGCTACGAAGGACTGCTGCCCTGACTGTCGCCCTGTCTTGGACCCATTTGTGATGCTTTGTACGGCAAGACGATAGACGGATCTTCTGGTGGCGTGACTGATACCTCAGTTAAGTATAAGTGGGTCGCTCCCAGTCCTTAGTTAATGGTTCTTTGGTTCTTAGTTTGTTTGGTCCTTCGTTTTGATTTGAAAATTGCAATTTCCAAAGCCGAGGGTCTTGTATATTTACGAGTGTATCGGTAGAGATAATCCCTTGAAGTTTGAAGCTCGATTAGTGAGCGAAGATGCCTAATCATAGCAAATTTGGTACTTGGTTTGGTTGTGGTTGTAACAGGGATTCCCGATTGGAGGATACATGTCCGATACCTCCACTTGGAACTCCGACTTATGAGCTCTACTCTAAACACTGCGTGGGCCCCATTATGTTTAATGAAGTATGGGTCCGATACACTAGGAAAGACGGTGTTTGGCTGGAAAAGTGTGGCTCAATGGTTAGAGCAGGCAGACCTCAATGCAGAGCTCTGGCCAGGGACCAGGGTTCGATTCCCGCCTCGGCGGGTCTCAGGCTCATTAATTCCCCTGACCGGATATTCTCGCCTCAGTGCCTATTCTGATCATGGGTCCTGCGCTGCAACTCTGGGCAATAGCTTGCTTGGTCTCCACAACGGCCCCAAAAGCGCTGGGATGCCTGGCTGCACCATGGGCATGCCCAGGAGTGGACATTTCCCAGGAAAGCCAGGAAGGGTTCCTAAGCGGTATATGGACAGCGCCGGGACACCTCCGGTGGAGGTAGCTGTGCGCTTTACAAATTCCGACATTTACATTTTTTTTTTTTTTATATATACTTCACAAATTGAAACCCTGCCCCGAGGATGGTTTTTGTAGGAAGCAGGCTCTCTATATACTGCACTAAAACGAAGTACACTGTGCAGAGAGTCCAGTAAGTCCCCAATTGGTTGATAGAGGCAAAAGTAGATAATACTAATGCTCTATTAGTGGTAATGTGGACAAGCAGTTAGGCTTATCAAAGAGTAGTTCTAAGCATTTGTTGTACTCATAGAGGCAATAAATGAGACACACACTCAAAGAATAAATCTGAGATTTAGAAAAATAACTATTCTGTTAATATAATTTTTTGAACAAAGAACTACATTCAAAGGTAACTACTGCATTTCTTATAAATTTTCAAAGATTAGCAAATAGTTTAAAGTAGTGTGCAATTACGCACCAAGCACTCCTATGGAAGGAAATAGCGGTAGGTAAAGCTCATAACAGAGTAGTTGGGGTTCACCTTCTGGGTTTAGAGTAGCAGGAAGCCAATGTTCTATCAACAGTTTGAATGGGGCATCCCGACTTCCGCCGGGTGCAGTTTGTTCGTAGGTGGTGCTCTATAGGGAATGGGTGACCTCTAAAGATAGACTGCACAGGGGAACTTGTGGGCAAGTCCGAGAGCTTCCAAGAGGTGGCTAGGATTGCAAGGGCCTTAGGGACAAGGGAGCACAGCCTGTTTGTTGTTACCCAGGCCAGGCTGGCTGGGTGTAGAGCAGGTAGGTTGGCCGGCCCTGGTGCATAAAGGTGCTCCTTGCGATCAGGGGCCAACAGCTGATATTCCTAGGTGGCTGCTGGGCTCTGGTAAAGTTGGAGTCATGAGTGGACTCTTCGATGTAAGTCTTGGTTGCAGGGAGTCTAGTAGCCCGAGGATTGGCACTGCATGGCTTCGGTCGGACCGGGTGCCTCCAAACTCAGTGGGTAGGCAGACCTGACCTTCGAGAGCATGAGTGCCTCTTGCTGGTTGGTTGGTGATCCGGTCGGGCCGGGGAGCTAAAAGTCAGTGGACAGCAATCTGCAGTTTCGGTGCCTGTGGTCTGCAGGGGGTAGCTTCTCTACTCTGGGGGAGTCCTTGGGCAGTTTGCAAAGGCTGGTAGTCCTCTGGGGTTCCTAAGGCCACACAGCAGCAGGATGAGACAGTTCACCTCAACTGTCGAGACTTGAAGTGGCAGGCAGGTGTTTGCACCGAAACTCTGTGGCAGACACTCAGTTCTCGGGTACAGAAGCTCTTCTTTGTCCTCTTTGTATTTAGGTCAGTTGAGTCTGAAGTTCTGGGTTAAGGGGTGCCACCTAAATACTAAATGTACGGCCATTAAGGGGAGTACCAGGTAGTAGCCAATGGGCTGCCTAACTTTAGGGTGACTAAACTCTCTATATGAGCACTTCCTGCAGGACCTGGGAATAACCCTGACCCTAATAGGCTAATTCTCTCCAAAACAGATTGAGGAATTTAAAAAGTGGGGTCCACATCAGTTGTCCCGCCCTTGGGGTGGTGCTGGCTGAATGTGGGCATACCTTCTAATGTAACTAATTTTCCATCCTGTCTTGCCGCCAAAAGTGGGGTCAATGACAGCAGGGTTGATAACTGGAGAGGGCTGGGTCGCATTTCAAAGGTGGCAGGGCCTATGAAGCTTCTCCTCTGGGATGCCCATCTTGCTTGGAAGAGTGGTGAACACCTCTGCCCAGAGTAGGCTTTTTTCCTGACCTCCGAAAGTGGAGGCTTTCACCTCAGGGGGTCAGAAGCCTGTTTAGGGTGGGTGCTGGCTGGTCAAGACCAGTCATTCAACACACTTGTTTTGGTGGTTTTCAGGGGCCACCTTTGTGTGCATTTTTTATTAAATCCAGCACTGACATCAGTGTGGGTATATTACGACAAGGTGTTTGGTACCAGACACTTAGGGGTACAGTGATGCCATCATGTAGCTGTGAAACTCTTAATGACTAGTGTCCAGCCCATGTACTCATCGTGGCTTCCCTGTGCGCCTAGACGCCTCAGGGCAACTGTAGCGCTTTACAAATTTCATTTTCATTTCATTTCTTTTCATCTAAGGGTGAACTTAGATATCACCAGGACATATCCACTCCTGCAGATATGCCCTCACATGGATATAGTACCACCTGCCTGAGGGCTGTAAGGCCTGTCGGAGGAGTGACTAACCTATACCACATGCAGTGTTTTGCTGGCATGGCACACATAGGTTTGTGGAAATGATGGGTGGATTGCGCACTCCAGAATTGTTTCGATTAATCAAAGTTTTTCAACAATGTGGGATGGTCAGCGTGCCATGCTTGTGGAATGCCTGCCTAGCATATAAATTATATAGCAAAGTGTGGCTAAGTCCCGTAGGCCACTTGGACTCAAGCGTGCACAGCTCTATTGACGTTACATCAAAGATTTAAATGAAATATTTTAGACCAGCTTTACATCGTTAACTCAAGAGTATATGTATTGTTACTCTGTTTTTTTATGTGTGCTTCAAAACATTATCAAGGCATCACATTTCAAAAAAAAAAAATCATTTCTTAAAGTTAAAGTTAATTCATCAGAAAATTATTAATAAATACATATGCATTCTATTCAATCATGGAAAAATGGTATGACAAATCCCAGTGCATTTCGGGATGACTGTCCCTTCATCACGGGCAAACCCGGTAAAAACTGACAATTGTCAGTTTAAGTACAAAAGTAGTTCAACCCCACAAATCTACAACGCTGCTTTTTACAACATTTCAGTCTAACACCAGCGCAAACTGCTGGTTCGGCAACTTTCAACTGTCATCTTTTAAAATCAATACACCACCAATCCACTGTGTAGAGACATAGATGTGTGCCATGTCAACTCTTTGGATTTCTCTGCACCAAGATGTGCAGGCTGCCATGGCAGTTTTGGATGAGCTTGGTGAGGGGTCCCTTAGGGTGGTACAATTCGTGCTGCAACCCTTAGGTTTAAAGTCATAGGTACCAGCGGAACCACTTACTAGGGACTAACAAGGAAATTAAAGGGGCGCCAATTGTGGAACAATTGTACAGTTTAGGGAAAGAACACTGGTGGTGAGGACCTGGTCAGCAGAAACCCAGCACACTTTCAGTCAAAGTTGCCCCAGATAGCCGGCAAAAAAGTGTGGGGGGAGGGGTACTGTAAAACCTACGTTCTTACAGTTTTCTGCAAGACATTCTGACTTTCACTGTAAAGTTTAGATGACCAATCGTTAAGTGCCACATCTTCAAGAAACAACTTAGGGTCAGTTGTGTTAAACGTTGTTCTTGTTTACAACTTCAAAAACTGTTTTACAATGTACATAAGCAAATTAAAAAGTCTGTAAATTAGGAGATTACCGCCTTCTAAAATAGCTTTGAGACTCTGTACTGACTCGCAATGTGGAAGGGGTGTTTTGGTAGCATCCTTTCCAAACAGTAATTTAGTATTAGATGTATCAATGTTTTGTGACCGAAATCTGGCTGCAAAACATTGAAAAAAAATGACTGGCTCCCAGGATGGGGTGGTGAGGCATGGATGGGAGGTTTCTTAAGAGGACCCCTCTCCCAATGTGATCATGAAAAAAATATTTGTTGGGGATTGTGCAGTGGTCTACAGGACCACTGCCAACTCTCAAACTTTTTAAAAAGAAGTAAACTTTTATTTTTAAATGCAACACATTTAAAGGGCGATCATCGAGAAGGTGGTCTGCCTACTGTAGCAGCCTACCATTCCTGTGATGACCACAATGTCATTAATATTTATGAGGTATGTAGGACTGACACCCACTCCGATTAGGAATTGAAAGAACTGACCTATTAGTACAAAAAAACTGATGCCAAACATTTGTAATGGTCGCAAAATTAAAATCCCAAAATCCGACCAGTTTTTTGTAACCAATGTTTAACCCATAGGGTCCTAAAATCCCTCCTCTTTCTTCACTACTTCCAGTCATGACTTGCTTGTGCACTAATATCCCGTGGATGTCGTGTAGGGAAGCAGATGAAGAATTAACGTAGAATACTAGAAAGACTTTTATGGGCCATCAGGCTGTTAACTGGCCCTGTGCTCCAACTGAAGGTGACCCATGTTTCTCCGGTTACATCTAAGACATTCTTCCACTGCATGTACTCCTCCCTTTCCACCGCCTCCCCACTAATGACATTTCTCACCTTTATACCCCATCCTATCACTGTATACCTTAGTTAATTTCAATCACGTAAAGCGCTGAGATAGCCATAAGAGCCAGGTTCCGGCTACACAGCAAATATATATCTAAGATTTCACCCATTTCATGAACTGCCATTGGATAATGTCAAAGGCATTTCTTTATTGTAGTGCTCACAGAATAAATCCTTCTCGGTGTAGAACCAGTGGCCCAGGAAGACCCCTAAAATGTAAAGCACCGAATGTTAAGTACTCTAGGCGCTCAGTGGCGGCTGCAGCCTCCTGGTGCCTGACAGTTTGTTCAGCGAGGCAGATTGATGCTCAACAGGTTAACTCAGACGGCCTTATCGGGACCCCCGGGCACTATACTGGTCGGGAGAACAGTTGAGAAGGGGCCCTGCGCTGTCCAAATATAGAGCGCGCCTCGTGTGTGGCTCGCCCATTGTCTATAAATGCCGGCCGGGCCGCGCCGTGGCACAAGGGACCGCCAGGCCGCGCGCAGAGGTACGTGTCTCGCCTTCAGGCTAGGGATGCTCCGCCCTTGCTCTACGAAGGCTCTCTACTGAGTCAATGTATGAGAGAGGTTCCATCATTAACTATAGGTGCAGGCAATGATACACCGGGACCTCTTGATTACCCTTGGTGTGCGTGAAAGTATTACTTTAAAAGTCCACTTAGGGAATTCGTGTATTTTTAAAGTGTTCCCTAGACTTACCATCTAAAATGTGATCTTTTTTAAAGTTTCATTATAGTTAGAATGCCTGCAGTCATATCTTTTTTTATCCCTTCACTCGACTTAAAATGTTTAAGGTCAAGTATAGTTTTTATTCATCGCGTCTGTTAATATGTGTGAATTTATACTTTTTAACCATACAATGCGGCGGATATGCATGAAGTTATAATGTTTAATGTTTTACTAGTTAGGAGCGTGAAGACATATGTTGTATTACTACAATTACTGACAATGAATACGTTTCGTATACTGTCTGATGTGAGTGACTCCAGACTGGCAGCTTTATAAGATGGAACCATTCAGAGGATTTCAAAATGTACAGGGTGGAAAAGACAATGGGCGCATCCAGAGCTGCTGTCGGGTCTGCTTTTGAGGAAGGAATTTGGGAAGGGGGCTGTGTTTGCGCCTGCCAAGCCAGGATTATGAGTTATTTGTGGCGGCTGTTGACAGCCCTTTAATTACTGTAGACAGCTGAGCTCGATGTCTTTTGTGTAACACATGTGTCACAGATCACAACAAGAGGCAGCAACTGAGCCAGGCACCGATAAGAGACAGCCCGCGCCGAAGGACGTCTCCATACTCTGCACAGTAGGATATTTTTTAATGATACCTTTTTAAAATACTAACACAACTCAATGCGTGTTGATAGATTGATGGACAGACAGGCAGAAAGAAGAATGACTTGTAAAGTTAGTGACTCTACAAAGACACCGACGTCACTGAACAAGAAGTGTCTAATACTAATACCCCACGTGTATGCAATCTTTAATTTATCAAAGTCACTGAGAAAAACACATAGAAATAAAAATGGAAAGTTGCATTAAATCGTGCCCTGGTAGCCCTTCCTGTTTCAGGGAGAGGTGATTTAACAGATGGGACTGGGTGTATTTGACCATGAAATGGAATCCGTGGACTCGGTGCACTGTTGACAGTTCGTGTCTTAAGGGCGGCTTTTGATGGTCTGTCATCAATCGCGGAAACAGCAGCTATTCTATATTTATTATACATTCTCCGTATTGGGTTATAAAATAAAGGCAGCCTGCAATGAGGAATTCATTATGAAAGGAAAAAACACTGCACTGTAACTAGAAAAGCATGGATTTTGTTTTTAAAAAAAAGATCAACGTTAAGATGAACTATTCCAAAAGCACTGATTAAACACTGCACTGTAAAATATGTTTCATGCAGACAGCTGTACATTGTTACCGCAGTTTAAAGCAAGTGTTCATGTTGTTGGGGAAGCTCAGAGCGACCTGGTGCTTGTAGTACACGGCTTGCAACTCTGCATCCATGCCAGGAAGGAATGACTGCCACCCAAGCCCAGCTGCCAATGTGACTGAACTCCTATTGGGAAGGGCATGGTTTCCCAAATTGGGAGGTGAATATATTCCAATGGAGAAGGTTAGTATACTTCAGTGGGAAGGTACCTGTATCCCAACGGGAAGGTGAATATAATCCAACAGGGAAGGCTAGAATACTCAAACTGGGAAGGTAACTGTATCCCACTGGGAAGGTGATTATAGTCCAACAGGGAAGGTTAGTATACCTCAGTGGGAAGGTATCTCTATCCCACTGGAAATGTGAATATTGTCCAATGGGGAAGGTTAGTATACTCCAACTGGGAGGGAACAATTCCTCTTGGAAGGTGATTATATTCCAACAGATAAGGTTAGTATACTTCAGTGGAAGGTTAGTATACTTCAGTGGGAAGATACCAGTATCACACTGCAAAGGTGAATGTAGTTCAATAGGGAAGGTTAGTATACTTCAGTGATAATGTACCTGTATCCCACTGTAAAGGTGAATATACTCTAATGGGAAATGTTAGTATACTTCAGTGGGAAGGTACCTGTGTCCCACTGTAAAGGTGAATATACTCCAATGGGGAAGGTTAGTATACTTCAGTGGGAAGGTACCTGCATCCCAATGGGAAGGTGATTACATTTCAACAGGGAAGGATTGTGTACTTCAGTGGAAAGGGACCTGTATCCCTCTGGGAAGGTGATTATAGTCCAACAAGAAAGGTTGGTATTCTTCATTTGGAAGGTATGTGTTTCCCACTGGGTAGGTGAATATATTTCAACAGGGAAGGATATTATACTTCAGTGGGAAGGTACCTGTATCCCACTGGAAATGTGAATATAGTCCAATGGGGAAGGTTAGTATACTCCAACTGGGAGGGAAAAATCCCTCTGGGAAGGTGATTATATTCCAACAGGGAAGGTTAGTATACTTCAGTGGGAAGGTACCTGTGTGCCACTGGAAATGTGAATATATTCCAATGGGGAAGGTTAGTATACTTCAGTCTGAAGGTAGCTGTAGCCTACTGGGAAGGTGAATGTATTCCAACAAGGAAGGATAGTATACTCGACTGGGAAGGTACCAGTATCCTCCTGAAGAGTGACTATATTCCAATGTGGAAGGTTAGTATACTTCAGTGGGAAAATACCAGTATCGCACTGCGAAGGTGAATGTATTTCAATAGGGAAGGATAGTATACTCCAGTGGGAAGGTACCTATATCCCACTGGGAAGGTGAATGTATTTCAACAGAGAAGGATAGTATACTCCAGTTGGAAGGTAACTGTATCCCGCAGAAGGATGATTATATTCCAATGTGGAAGGTTAGTATACTTCAGTGGGAAGATACCAGTATCACACTGCGAAGGTGAATGTAGTTCAGTAGGGAAGGTTAGTATACTTCAGTGGGAATGTACATGTATCCCACTGTAAAGGTGAATATACTCCAATGGGGAAGGTTAGTATACTTCAGTTGGAAGGTACCTGTATCCCACTGGAAATGTGAATGTAGTTCAATGGGGAAGGTTAGTATACTCCAACTGGGAGGGACCAATCCCTCTGAAGGGTGATTATATTCCAATGTGGAAGGTTAGTATACTTCAGTGGGAAGATACCAGTATCACACTGCAAAGGGGAATGTAGTTCAATAGGGAAGGTTAGTATACTTCAGTGGGAATGTACCTGTATCCCACTGTAAAGGTGAATATACTCCAATGGGGAAGGTTAGTATACTTCAGTGGGAATGTACCTGTATCCCACTGTAAAGGTGAATATACTCCAATGGGGAAGGTTAGTATACTTCAGTGGGAAGGTACCTGTATCCCACTGAAAAGGTGAATATACTCCAATGGGAAATGTTAGTATACTTCAGTGGGAAGGTACCTGTATCCCACTGTAAAGGTGAATATACTCCAATGGGGAAGGTTAGTATACTTCAGTGGGAAGGTACCTGTATCCCACTGAAAAGGTGAATTTACTCCAATTGGGAAGGTTAGTATACTTCAGTAGGAAGGTACCTGTATCCTACTGAAAAGGTGAATATACTCCAATGGGAAATGTTAGTATACTTCAGTGGGAAGGTACCTGTATCCCACTGTAAAGGTGAATATACTCCAATGGGGAAGGTTAGTATACTTCAGTGGGAAGGTACCTGTATCCCACTGAAAAGGTGAATATACTCCAATGGGAAATGTTAGTATACTTCAGTGGGAAGGTACCTGTATCCCACTGTAAAGGTGAATATACTCCAATGGGGAAGGTTAGTATACTTCAGTGGGAAGGTACCTGTATCCCACTGAAAAGGTGAATTTACTCCAATTGGGAAGGTTAGTATACTTCAGTAGGAAGGTACCTGTATCCTACTGAAAAGGTGAAAATACTCCAATGGGCAATGTTAGTATACTTCAGTGGGAAGGTACCTGTATCCAACTGGAAATGTAAATATACTCCAATGGGGAAGGTTAGTACACTTCAGTGGAAAGGTACCTGTATCTACTCCTATTGGGAAGGGCATCATTTCTCAACTGGGAGAGTGTTTATACTTCAGTTGGGAAGGTAACTGCATGCCAGCTTGAAGGTCATCATACTCTAACTGGGAAGGGGATTGCACTCCGACTTCAAAGTAATTTTACTTCAACCAGAAAGGTGATGGTTCCTTAGCTAAGAAGGATATGTACTCCAAGTGAGAAGTTAATTGCATGTTGCATGATAAGGTAACTGTACTCAAACTGAGATACTGAGTCTGTGCCAACTGAGAAGGATATGGGGTTAGTAACTGGAAAGTAACCGTGCCCCATTTGCAAAGCTCACTCACTGTGCTTCGACGGTCAGGCGATTGTACACGAACTGAGCTGGGATGGTAAATGCACCTGACTTGAGCTGGAAGGATGAGTGTACTCAGCTGGTGAGGTGAGTGCACTATAACTGGCATCGAGAACGGTGCTCTAACTGAGAGGTCAACAGTGTGCCAACTGGAAAGCTATTTGTACATTAAGAAATATATTTTGATCTGGTAGATCTTCTCAAAATACATGGACATGTAGAAGAACTCTCTTACAAAACCACCACCACTTACCGGGAACATCTAGATAATACACAGGGTTGTCTCTCATCCGAGGTCAAATGAATTAAGTGTCTAACACACCCTAATGGGTGTTTCTCTCCACTTTAACGGGCGTCCCTGGATTAAGAAATCTTAAGCAGAGAAGTTTGCACAATAAATTGCAGGCACTTGGAATTTCTACCCGAAATGTGGGTAAAATGTGCATGATCGGTTTATGAGGGGATGCAATGGGTCTAATCCTCATACACCCCGCCCTCCTTAGTGTACACACAACACTTGCAAACTAATCAACACGCGGATTCGTGTCAGTGACGTTTTCCAATACTAGACAGACGTGTGTGTAAAGTTGCCAACTTGACTATCTACACCTTCGGAGTGTGACCGTTAACGTAAAGACGTAAAGAGGTGGTCTGCCAGGTGGTTCTCCAGGTGTGCACACACCCGCAAAGCCTGCTTGTAATGAGCGAACACGTCAGCTGGCCTAGCAGGTGTCTCTCCAGCTCTCCCGGGGTTAAACAAATATTATTCCTGGAGTATTTCAGACCTCACGTTTGAGTGACTCGCACGACCTTCCTATCGTAACTCAGTGGGATTTACTGATCTTCCTCAGCCGAATAACCAGTGTATCATGGGCACCAGTACGAGTAAATAAATGCGCCCACTGCCGCTGTGTGAATTGTGAAACAGAGCAACGAGAGTTCAGTGGGCCTCTGGGCCCCGGTGTCACTGCGCCTGTTGCACCACTGGAAGCTAGCCCCCTGATCTGCCGTGTTATATACGGCGCTCGGCTATTTCGACCTTAGTGAATGCCCAAAACAGCAGGAGCGCTTTAATAGCGCTTTAATACCGACATTTGAAGTAATCCGATCTTGCCTCGGCAAACACTCTTTGTGATCGTGATCTTTGTGATCGTAGAAAAGATCATACCTTGCTTTCAATCTGTAACTGTGAATTTCTTTCTCCAGCCCTGAGAAAACCACTATTTCATAGAAAAAAACAGCGACAGCCCTGATGATCATCTCAGTCGCATTCAGATTTCACAAGCAGGTGCCGCTGCCGCTCCTGATGATGGCCCCTGTTGCCTCCACAAGGGCATGGTGCGGGCATGCATAGGCAGGTGTGGGCTCCTACCAGAATGTCAATCAGGGAAGGGGCTTAGCAGGGGGCCATCTGGTCGGCCATGCCACTCGTGGTGACTCACCATACATATAATTGGCTTCTATACATAAAATAGTTTTTTACAGGAGTGTGTGAGTTAGACAATCGTTGAGACTGTCAAGGTCGCAGCGGTTGGGAAAAAGCGCTGCTTGGAAGAGAGAAGAAATACTTGTCGGTGGCTGGGAGGGACGAGCTACTACAGACGGAATCCTTCATAAAGCAAATTCAGAAGCACCTTCAGCTAATGAGATGCAAACAGCCTGGAATGTGTGAAAGAAAATCCTGCGGGCGGGGGACCTGTACTTTCAGTATGTCCTCGGTTTTTAGATCTTCTATTAAGCCTGTTGCACAGTGCTCACAAATTGCAAGATCAATGGATACATGCACAGCGAGAGTTTTATTTGCCCAGGATTAATTTTTTTTTTATTTTAAATTAGTAAACCCAAGACTACACCACACTTCTGTGTTGAAGTAGAGGATCTGAGGGGCACGACATGCCCATCCTTTTTTTTTTAACTTAAGGAAAACAGTTCCCCTACTTTTTCGGTTGAAGCCTACCAGGCAGTGCAGCTGTCTGGTTTACGAAAGATATCTTGGGGACATTTGGAAAACTTCCCAGGGAATACATTCCATTTATTGCTCACTATTGGCTTTGTGGTTCGTAAGTCACATTTCCTTGCTTTCTATTTGCTGGCTATATTTGTTTTAGACTGTCAGGCTTGAGGTCGTACCTCCTGTGGAGCATAGCCTATTTATTCTATCCTTCCATCAGTGCTCATTTCTATAAACAGGCCTTTAAATCTTGTTCTTATCTTGTCACACTTGCTACACATTCAAAGACAGAGGTTAAATGTCAAGCTCTGTCTTCCAAGGGAGCTTGGCGTTTTTTTCTCTGACTTCAAAGTGAGAGTATTTATATGGCAATCATGCTGGTTGTTGGGGTGTGCTGAAGGAAGGCTGTATGATTTTTATTTGTGAACAGATTTTATTAAGATTTGTGGAAGACATAGCAAACATCCCACAGACCTTGTTGGGAGTACATGAGTTCCACCATACAATTCAATACCGGTAAACATAAGTTTTCAGGGTAGGTATTCACTATCAGTTGTCAGTTCCACTTATGGGCAAGCAAGGGACTATTCATCCAAGCCCCATGATAGCCCTCAGTCCTTTGTCCTGTAGTGCGTCGCAAAGTACTCTATTAGTCGTAACTCTCCTCAGGGTTCCCCTGCGCAACTGATACCCACCAAAAGTCCCCCCCCCTCAACCCTTCCCTCCCCATGCATGCCGCTGATTTGTCAAGGCCTCCGTATAGGGGTGTGGGCAAGTACAACAGTGCACCGGGGATGCTACACCCTTGAACTCGCTTTATTGATGAGATTGTGCTGGATGCATACCATACCGGTCAGTCCGAGTATGTGGTCAGCACTCATGGTCAGCGGAGTAATCTTGGGATCAGTCTCCTGCAGTGGCGGCCCACCCCGTCAGGGTTGGCTTCGTCGTCTACATGTGGGTGCTTCAATAGGTCTACAAACGGAGGAAGGCTGTATGATGTCATTTCTTTCTAGCACAGAACAACATTTAGATGTCTGTAAATAAACTGCAGATATTTCAAAATCAAATATAAAAATTAGGAAAGCAAACATTAAGCATTTTTTTGTAGTTTGAAGTGTGGTAGAAACAATATTTTAATACAATCTAAACAAATCAATACACTAGGTGATGCCATTTCCACATATTATCTTTTGTGCACTGTATAGTTTTATTAGTAAAGCAAAATGGGCAAATGTAATGGTCATTTCAGACGCAAATGTGTTGTCCGTAATGGCAGTGCTCTATCACATAATGCATACTTCGACTGCGCCACTCTATGCCCCTAAACTCTACTTCTCTCTATGACACGTCACTCCACTCTATGACACTTCACAACACTTCACTCTATCACACTCCACTCCATGTCACTTCATTCTACGCCACTCTATGCCACTCCACTCCCCTCCACTCTATGACATGCCACTCCTCTCTATGTCACTCTACTCTATACCACTCTACTCCATGCCAATCTATGCCACTCCACTCTCTACACTCCACTCTACTCTATGCAACTCAACTCCACTCTAAGCAACTCCATTCCATGACACGCCACTCCACAAAACGCCCCTCCATTCTACGACATGTCACTCTACAGCACACCACTCCACTCTATTCTATGACATGCCACTCCACTCTATTCTATGACACAGAACTCCACTCTATGGCACTCCACTGTCCTCTATGGCACGCTACTTCATGACAACCCACTCCACTGTATGCCACTCCATTCTACTCTACGACACGTCACTCCAATCCCCTACACTCTATGCTCCTTCACTTTACATCCATTCACTCTATGATACTCCACTCTACACCACTCCAGTCTATGACACTTTACTCCACTCTATGCCACACCACTCCATTCTGCTCCACTCCACTCTGCTGGACTCCGCTTTATGCCACTCCACTCTACTACACTTTACACCATCTATTCCCCTCCACACTATGCCTCTCCACTCTATGCCTCTCCACTCTATGCCCTACCACTCTATGCCCTTCCACGCTATGACACTCTACTCCCCTCTATGCACTCCACTCTACAACACACAACTCCACTCTGCGATGCTTTATGCAGCTCCCTATATGCCACTCCATGAGGTTTTACACCACTCTATTCCACAACACACTACTTCACTATACTCCACTCCACAACTCCACTTTAGACCACTGCACTCTATGACACTCTATGCCACTCTGAGACACTCCACTCTATGACACTCTATGCCACTCCAATCTATGACATTCTACTCCACTCTATCTCACTCCACTCTAGGACCCTCTACAACACTCTACTCCACTCTATGCCATTCCACTCTACTACAGGACTCCACTCTATGCCATGCCACTCTACAACAATCTACTTCGCTCTATGCCACTCAACTCTTCAACACTCTACTCTAATCTACACAACTCCCTCTTTCCCATTCCATGTTACTTTATTCCACTCTATGACACTCCACTCTACGCCACTCCACAACATTCAACACAACTACACTCTATGGCACTCCATTACACTCCACAACACTCTACTCTACTTCACTTTATGCAACTCTGCGCCACTTTGACAATCTATGCAATTCCACAACATTATGCCACTCCATTCAACAACACTCCACTCCATGACACTCCACTCCACACCACTCTCTCTTCTTTACACCACTAGCTTTTAGCCATGCTAAACAATAGCCACACTGGTGTACAACATGGCTAAAACACATTGGCAAAGCCAATAGCTCTTGCATAGGCATGACCTTTTGCCTTTGCTAATGCTTATTGTGAAAAGTCAAACCTTCCCAGGATGGTTAATTCCGAAAGTTGAAAATGCTTTTGCAGAAGTGTACGGCAGGGAGCCTCCTGTGCTTGAAACTGAGAGATGGGCAGACAGCTAAAGAAGCCTTCTTGCCAGGGTGCCTGCTCACCTGAAAGAAATGTAAATGTGCCCAACTAGTTAACATGCAAATGTAAAGGGTGCTTGGAAGCTGGTATTAGCTTTAATTTATCAATTGTAGCGTCCTGATGACACATATCTAGTATTTTTGAGTGGTACTGAAGGGAAGTTACTAGATGAGCTGTAAAGCGTGTGCTTTAAAAAACAGTTATAAAAACAATTGCACTATGAACAGTCTGGGTATTACTAAATGTATATTTTGGAAGCACTTACTCATTTTAACGCTTTATGACCATTTTGTAACAGCCTGTCCTATACTGTGTGTAATGCGAGTTTAAAATAATGACTTCTACATTCACAGTTTCTGTCACAGACTGGGACTTCACAGCACTAAACAAAGTCAAGTCACTACTCTCCACTGCACCAAACAGGTTTCAGTTCTGTGGGTCTCTAGTTACACGTAAAGACGTCTGATGTACTTTAACTAATAGAGTTTTCATAATGTACAATAGTGCATTTCCTACTGATTAACCTAACTCACATTTATTTTTCATTTAAGTTGTGTGTTAGCATTGTATGTTGATGGTGAAAGATTTGAAAACGTTACCAAATATTTTGTTTTTTAGACACGTCTTTGACCCCACGCCAACGCTCACTCACTCCGTCCACACTGGGCGGAGCACACAGTTCCCATCACTTTTTATAATGCACTTCAACAGCTGCCAACAGTTATACATTCATCACTGTACTGTATTTTGGTGAATAGAACATGTGACTAGGCACTTCTTCCCTTCCCAGGTAACATCCAGTGCTTTTTGTAACCATATGCTCACCAGCAACTCTTATGTTGCATCCAAGTACTCCCTTTCTTTCCAAAAGGGGAGCAGAGGGATAAGTTAAAAAAAGTTATTGTCCAAGAGTGCACACATTGCCCAAATGGGAGGCCGGGATTTAAAAATAACTGTTTCCTCTGATTCCACATTTCAGAATAGTTCACTAGTCTATAACTGGGCTGTGATACTGATGACAATGCCAAAGGGCTGTACTTCCCAGTGAAATGTCAGAAATTTCCATGTCAAGGGCATAACCATCAGTAATGTAGCAGATGCTGTAGAAACAGGCTCCAGGTGTATTAGGTGCCCAATGTATCCCAATGTATCCAAATTGTAGCTGTATTTTACTGTGAATCTAGTGAACAGGGATCTGGGAATATGCATTTACTTTGCACCATTGCCATGCTACTTGCCTCTCTTTCACAGTATCGCAGACATGTTCCAGTACTGTCAGGTCCTTAAGAGGCCCTCCTTCCCTTGGCCCTCGCAGGCACGGAAGGGTACTCAGGAGAAGGACCATCAAACCGTGGGCTTTTCAGCACTGGAACATGGGTGCAAGACCTAGGTGATGGGACGTCTTTCTCTTGGGTGTGACTCTCAATTGTGCAACAGGTACGGTGGCAGCAGGGCTAAGGAATGTTAGAGACCAATTGCACCCATATTATTATGGTGTTTTACTGTCCAGCATGATTTGCTTGCATCAGGGGCAATGGAAACATGTCTGTGCTCTAGGCCTCCTTCACCGGGGCCCTGCAGCCATGGTATGGTGCTCCGAAACCCTGGGGATCCAGAGCTGAAAGGCCCATCTGCCCCTAGAGCTTGTACCTATGGTCCAGTGCTGCAAGGCATAAGGGAGGGAGACTCCTCCCCTCCAGTGCTGCAAGGCATAAGGGAGGGAGACTCCTCTCCTGGGCATAGCAGCACTGGACCATGTCTACAGGGCCCAGGGGGAAGAGGCCCTCTGAGAAATATAATTGTCAACAGTGTAACAAATGCAGTGGTACTGTGGCCCTTTGGGGTATAGTCCCAATGGACTAAATTATGGATTTATTTTAGTCAGTTGTTGGGGGGTCGTGGAGGAACAATTTACCTTCCTTGCACCAGGGCCAATTGCACAATGGAATAGGTCTGGGCAACATTTAAATGACAACAGCGTAATTTGCGTAATTTTCTCATAATTACATGTTACACTTGTGGAGTGAGATTCCTAATACTTCCCATTACATCACTTCACTTAATTATGCATCATTCACACACAATTACTGCAAATGTATAGGAAAAACAGAATGCACACAGCTGTTGTTCGCTGTGCTTTTGGCACTATTTTATTTTTGCACCAAAAGTGTCTTTGTAAAATATTGCATCAAGGATACATTTCATTATAAAATATAGCATGAAATGACAGATTTGCGCTTGTAAATCTAGTATTAGAGGCTATACTCAAGCCTACGTGATTAGACAAAACATAGAACTAAAAAAAAAGAACGATACTTTGATGTCAAAAATAATTATCCAAGAGGAACTATTGTCATCATCTCTCCAGTCTAACTTGCCATTGAGCATAGAAATAGGACTTAAACTCACTTCACTGAAAAATGAAGTAAAATCCAAATTTATCAAAAAAAGCATAAATAGCCTACATAAATTTAAAATAAATCAATATGAAGGTGGGGATAAAATTGGGAAAATTCTGGCCTATAAAACCGCCGAAGATAGAGCAAATGCTATAATTACAAATATACGGGGGAGAGGGAATAAATTCTACAATAAACCCCAAGATATTTTAGATCAATTCGCTGATTATTATAAGAATCTATACACCCCAGAAACGATCCCTAGCATAGATGACATACAGAAATACATTGAAAACTACACCATAGACACTCAAAATATTATAGAGATAGACTCGCTGTCTGATGAGATAACAATGCTAGCACTACATCAAGCCATTGCTTCATTGCCCTCAGGAAAAGCAGCAGGGGAAGACACTATACCACTAGAAATATATAAAGTATGTCTAAAAGAGCTTGAACAACCCTTGCTAAAAGTAATCCAATCCGTAGGCCTTGAAGGAAAAACACCACAATCTTGGAATAGGGCTAAAATAATATTTTTTCTAAAGAAAGACAAACCGAAGGAAGAAAGAGGGTCTTATCGCCCCATCTCGCTGATAAATACAGATGCGAAAATTTTTGCTAAAATTCTAGCTCTAAGACTGGCTCCCATCATGCCCATGATTACCCATCCACAGCAACATGGCTTCATTACTGGGAGAGACACCACCATACATGTTAACACGGCCATAACAGCATTTGATGTTGCAGAGACGGATGCCACCCCACTCGGCATGATCTTGTTAGATGCTGAAAAAGCTTTTGACCGAGTGGGGTGGGATTTTCTATGGTGCGTACTGTCTAAATTAGGATTTGGGGGGGAATTTTTGAAATGTATTAAGGCATTGTATGACAAACCAACTGCTTTTACTAGCTATGGGGGGCTGGTATCTTCAGATTTCAGGATTTTACGAGGAACTCGACAGGGCTGCCCTCTTTCACCTCTTTTATTTGCACTTTCTTTGGAACCTTTTTTGTTAGCCCTTCAATCTCAAACCCAGATAATACCCTTTAAATCAGGACATCAAGAATTAAAAATAACAGCATACGCTGATGACATAGCGGTTTACACGGAAGATGTTGTAGAGGCCCAAAAAGGAATAATTTTAGAAGCAGAGTAATACGGCAAGGTAGCGGGCTATAAATTAAATTTACAAAAAACGCAAATAATAGTTAACTATGCCCCACCTGTGATAGTGCCCGAGATATGCAAAGTAGCCACCTATTTGGGAATAAGAATAACAGCTAAAGTACAAGACATTAACAAAATAAATTATGATAAATTATTCAAATCTACTAGCTTATTATTAAAAAAGTGGCATATGCTACCTCTGAATATAATTGGCAGAATTAATCTGATAAAAATGAAGGTATTACCTAAATATGTATATTTATTTCGATCTATACCATTAGCATTAAATAATCAATTTTTTAAGAAACTGGATGGTATATTTAGCAGTTTTATATGGGGGTATAAAAAGGCGAGAAGATCACTAAACCTCATGAAAAATGATATACATGAAGGTGGGCTTAATTTTCCGGACTTTAAATTATACTTTTGGTCTGCTTTCATCAATCGTATACGCTCTCTACTCAATGAAGGAAGGGCTTTATTTTTTCATTACTTTATGTTAAAATCTGATTCAAATTTATTCTTATTTAGAACTAACGATCCTAATTATTTCAAAAGAGTCAAATTTAAGACAGCTAGAGATATAACAAAGATATGGGGCAATATTCTTTCTTTTTGTGACACTAACTTTTTTCACTCAGAGTTACCACTTTGGGGAAACCCTGGTCTCCCAAATATTTTTAATGATAACACTGTCCACGGATGGTCCAGATTAGGTATTACTACCTTAGGGGATTTATACAATACTCAGGGTTTCATGGATTTCAATACTCTTAAGCAACTATACAATTTATCGGAAAATATGAGATACAAATTCTTACAGATACATGATTATCTGATCAATAAAAAACAAATTCTGGAAGCTCCTGAACGTGACATCTGGACCTGCTTACATTCATTAAAAAATAAATCTGTTATAAGTGAGACATATAGAACCCTCACTGCTATCAAACTCAATGATTGCAGTAAACTTGCTGATAAATGGAGTAGAATATTGGGATTAAATATAACTCCTAAACAGATAACAAGCTCCTTTATGAATATCAATAAACGAGTACGATCATCCAGCTTAAGACTTCAACAATTCAGAACAACATGCATGCTATACTATACCCCTGAAAGAATCTCTAAATGGTCTTCCAACAATACTTTTAGTGATCGTACTAAATGCCCTAAATGTTTTACTGAAGCAGCAGATCTGGTACATATGCTGTTTTCATGCCCGAATTTGAAAACTTTCTGGTGCGAAATTGAAAAAGTTTTGAATATGAAGCAGATTCAGATACCCGCGTTAACAGCTGCGTCTGTCTTATTAGATATCTATCCAGCTCCACTTCCACATGCTGCCTTGATCACGATATTAATATCTTGTGCTAAACTAACTCTGGCAAGAGCCTGGGTTAGTTCAGAAACACCTAAAATCTGGGATTGGTGGGCATTGGTAACCGAAATACACTCAATGGAGTTCGCTTTAGCAAACATTAGGGGCATAAAGGCAATGAAAAAATATGAAAAAAACTGGGGAACTTTTATCGAACGTTGATGTTATACTTATGAAAGATTATGTTATTTGATAATTATTATGGTGCTCTGAGATTGTTAATAAGAAACTGCTCCTTTCTACATTGTCTCTGCCCTTATCCTTTTTTTTTTTTTTTTTTTTTTTTCTCTCGTCTTTCTTTTTTTTTTCTTTGCTTTTTTCTCTCCTTTATTTTCGATTACAGTACCGATTTGATTTTGTATACGCTCTATATGATAATCACTATATATATGTATTGTGTTTTATGTACAATTATTACTTTTTCCTGGATCTGCTTTTTGTTTTGTGCTCTCTTCGTCAGCCTGCTAACAATAAAAAATTTAAAAAAAACGAAATGACAGATTTGCATTTCACAAAATTACATATAATTTGTCAAAATACTGCACAAATACATGCAAGGAAATTATGAGAATTTTCACAGATATGCCACTGGCTCCTCTTCTCTGGGCCTCTCAGGAATTGCCCTGGACTGCTAGGCCTAGGGAAGGGTAGACTTCCAAGAGCGTCGTAAC
This sequence comes from Lissotriton helveticus, assembly GCF_964261635.1. Classification (NCBI taxonomy): domain Eukaryota; kingdom Metazoa; phylum Chordata; class Amphibia; order Caudata; family Salamandridae; genus Lissotriton; species Lissotriton helveticus. The sequence goes on along the minus strand of NC_136068.1, from coordinate 1,425,045,449 downwards.
ACAGGTTGTATTATTGGATCCTGTTTTATCTCAGCTTATTCCTCGGAGGTTGAAAAACAATGAAATCGGGTGATTTTATATCACATCCATGATCTCTTAAAAACGTCTTTTTACCCCATAACCACCCATCGCTGAATCCTAAAAACCCTCACCAACCTAAACTCCACCATTCGTGACCACTAAAATCTCTCACCACCCCTTAAATCCCTCCATACATTACCACAAAAAACCATCACATCCTCTAAACTCCAATCATCTCTAAACCCTAAAAACTTCTCACCACTCCTTACTTTCACTCATCTTTGAACCCAAACCCCTCACCACCCAAAATTCCACCCATCCCTAACTGCTAAAACTTCCTCACCACCTCTAAACTTCACACATCCCTGAACCCTATAAACGCCTTTTCTACCCATAATTTTCACCCATCCATGACCAAGTATATGGTGGACTAAGATTGCATGTACACTTATAAGGGCTTTTGGGGCAATTCTATATCGAGTGGTAGTGAGTGCATGGTGGTGATATCCTGCCATCTCTTGAGATACTAAATATGAGACAAGCAGCAGCATTTTGCATGAGTTATAGTCAAAAGAGGTGTCTCTCAACAACGGCTAAATTAGTGCTTTTAGTGTGATCCAACCTATATTGAATCAAGACTTTGACTACTGGTATGTTCTAAATCCTAGCAATGTGCATTACATTTTTCTTCAAGTTGTTGAGTTGTCCAAAGCACATACCAGACACACTTGACACTTGTGTTTTGAGTGATAGATTGGTGTTGAGATAGATGCCCAGATTGCGTATGCACCTACGTGAGGCTGGAGGAGGCTGTACAAACTAAGGCCAACAGACTGTGAGCCAGGAAGGAGATTTGGCAATTAGCAGCAGCACCTCGGTTTTGGTAGTATTTATCTCTCTGGAAGTTAGGAGATATCCAATATAGTGTTACCTTAAAGCAATTGATCAAAATCTTTCCATCTTGTACAAGGTTCATATTTGCACTCAGATTATACATGATTTTAATGTAATCCACACACATCTATATGCTTACCCATAGGTATTATTGGAGAATGGATTAAAAAGTAGTGGGATCGGATTGATGCTTGCCTAGAACCACAATTGCTTAGGTATGGAATGAACAGGTGGCAACTTAGTGATCTGCTGACAGTCATAGAGAAATTCATCTAGGGTTTTTACTTTTTTCAGAATGGAATGACTTATTGTATAGAACGCTTTTGACAGGTATAAAAGTCCAATGCCCTAACAACCTTATTATCGAACAGGCGTGGAAGATCATCTAAAACCAATAGGATCAACAGTTCTGTACTGTGTCCTCTCCAGAATTTTGCCTGGATGGTATCCAAAAGAATATTGTCTTCAACAAATTGCTGGAGCTGTTTAAAAACCAGTTTTTCCAAAAGTATGTCAACGAATGATAAAAGGAAAATTAGCCAAAAGTTGTTGAGATGTTATCGGTCTAGAGAGTTTTTTTCACAGATTTCACAGTGAAATCTTTTTGTGTGATGGGGAAAATAGCTTCTCCCTAAGACCTGTGAAATAGAACCTGCAATTGAGTTTTGAGAAAAGGGAAAAGTAGTTATATGAATTTAGCTGGGCATAAGGCAGTTGGATGACAGTTTGTAGCAGTATCGTCAAGACTGATGTGAAACAATTAAAAGTAATCACAGATTGAGCATTGAAAGTTGTCATAGAATAGTTATCAGGTATAGGAATTTTTCTGCCTAGATGTTTTCTCATATTAGTTTAAACTTGTTGAAGAAGAATTGAGCAAGATTTTAGATACATATATATGAGCATATATCTCTATGGCCCTAAGAAAGGCTATGGCCGAAACGCGTAGGTATCTCACGCTGCTGCACTTGGTGTTATGACCTAAAAAATGTGAATACAAATGTTGAATAAACCCGAAGAACCGAATTGGATGTGCTGTGTCTTGTTTTCTATGCAGTTTGGACGTGAGGTTCTTTGGCGTTTCAAGAACGGACTGTCTATGTGTGTGTGTGTGTATATATATATCTGTACTCTCCTTTTCCTTCTGTTAGAAAGATGACGCCGCCGTGTGCATATAGAAAATGCTTTATTTGTCAGCCTCCATTGTACATGTTTCGGCTGCGTACAGCCTTGTTCACCAATGTGTGCGTATATAGATATATATATATATAGTATTCAGTGAGAAGACAAAGTCTGTTTCCACTTCATATTGCACATGTCAAAGTTTCATTATGTAAATACTGAAAGAACATGGTGCCTCCTTATCGGTGAACAAAGCTATTTTCAGCCGAAACGTGTTCGATATAGCACGTCAACAATAAAATCTTAAGTCCTTACAAGGTATCGTCATCCTTTATTTTTAGTCAAAGAGGAAACTGTTGTGCTTTGAAAATGCTCCCACCCTCTGACCCAAAAAAATATGCCAGGCCTTGGGTGATGGGTTCCTAGGGTCAAAATCGGCCCAGGTAGGGGCACCACATGCCCATCCTGTGAAAAGAACACCGGGCCCCAGAGAATGGGGTCCTCAGGGCCAAAATTGGCCCAGGGAAGTGGGCATTTAGCCCCCTTGTAGCGTCTTCCCAGCCTGTGTACCCACCAATGACTATGTCACACACGTAGTCTAGTATTACACGTCTTTATTCTGCTGCATGTAACTGTGGACTCAACATTCTAAAACAAGTTCTCATGGCATTGTGCTCTGACATCTACGCCACAAGTCTACAGCGTCGGTTCGGAGCCAAAAGTGTTAGGTAATAAAGTATTGCAAGACACCACACCCCACCCCCTAAAAAAATGCTAAATCCCTAAGGATGGGGTCTCCTGGGCCAAAATCAGCCAGGGGAGGTGGGCCGGTTGACCCCTCCCTCTAAAAAGACTGCCGGCATTGGGGGATGGGGTTCTTAGTGCCAGAATTGTCCTGGGCAGGGGGACCATATACCCCCCTTCTCTTGAAAATCACACCGGCCCTGGGGGGTGAAGTCCCAGTGGCTAAAATGGGCCTGGGAAGGGGTTTTCCGCAGGGCCTGGGCATAGGCAAAGCCCTAAAACCAGCCTATGGCCATGCACGGTGGGGTATTGGATTTAATTATCGTAGTTAAATATTACTTTACATTAAAAAAACAAGAAATTCAGCAAAGGTTCATGGAATACTATATTTAGGTGTAATAAAAAGATGTGCTTTTTTTTAAAAACCTTTAAAATTCACTGAAAAAAACAAAGGATAAAGTAACATTATAGTCAGGGCCACTGGAATTATGCAGTAGAAGAAGACTAAATGATGCTGCATAAATCGAGCAAATTTTATAACTGTATTGCTTCATTATTTTGTCATTTCTACACTTATTAATATTGTCTGAGCATTTGTTTCATCTCATTAGTACCAGTTTACCACCCACATATAGTAATAAGCAACAGAGAGGTGACAAGTCCAGCTTAGCAAAGGGTCTTCCAGTGAACAGCAACACATGTCGCTGCAATTTTAGTAACTTTTTAACTGTTTAAGCTAGAAATTAATTTTTTTTTGTTAAAATCACATAATTCCAGTGCCCTGGATATAGATAGTTATTTATGACATCACTGATGACATCGCGAATTACATAATTGATGACATCATCCAAGCTTCTTTCGTACCCATTGCTCTTTAAAAGGGTATATCGTTAGAATTATGAAAGTATGTGCAAAATGGCTCCGAATAATTTGAAGCGTCTTTAGTGCTATTATACATGCAACTCCCATAGGTAAAACAAACTTGTGATATTACCTGTATCAAATCCCTGACAGTCACTAAACCTACATGGAGAAATGAAGTGGATATGAGTAAAAAAAAAAGTGGGTACTGATAACTGTGTTTACTCTATGGAGAGAGTTTACTCTGTACCATACTGCTTGCAAACAGTGAAACTCTCATGAGAAATACACCACAGAGTATTAAAGTGTATCTACTAAACACAGTGCACACTCTATGAAAAACTTGTCCAAAGAGCGACTATTCGCTTAAAATAACCAAGATCTGAAGGTGCTAAAGATCATATTACCTGCAGCCTTCATACTGTGGTGAAAACTTTACAGATATCCCATCTTCTGGAGAAAAACAAACACAATGTACATAGGTTAGTACACACTCGTCTATGTTAAGTAGAAACTGTCATGCTGAGACGATTCTGTTAAATAACTCATGACTGCTTACAATTCTTAGTATGTAGTATGTAGAATCTTTGACCTGGAAACATTTTCTGCAGTACCATATAACTTGTGTGGAACATAATGAACTCAAGTCAACTGTGACCTCCACATAGCTTTACTCTTCAATGCAAAGATTTATAATGTATTCAATAACTCGACACACCCATGGTAAACACTTACACCGATTAGCTGTATGCAGGCTTTACAAAATTAGGTAGAAAAGCAATATAGTAGTGATCCGCCGCTATGTAAACTATAAAACAAACCAGCACACTCATTGGATGATGTCATCAGTGAGGTCATTTGAGATGTTATCAGTGATGACATAAATGATGTCATGGACCATGTCATTAGTGATGTCATATGTGAGGTCCTAAGCAGTGCATTGCGGGGCACAAGCTATAGTTAGCTCTGCTAACTGTAACTGATGGATTTTTGTGCTTTTATTTAGTTCAAAACATTAATGTTGTCACTGAAAAATTCCCCAAACGTTAGCGTTACTTTGACCTTAATATATTTATATATATTCACTGGAAAAAAACAAAGGTTACAGTGACGTTATAGTTAGGCTGACAAGAGTGATGTCATGAGTGATGTCACTGACCATGTCATGAGTGATGTAATATGTGAGGACATAAGCAGTACATTGCGGGGGCACAAGTTATAGTTAGCTCAGCTAACTATAACTGATGAATTTCTCTGGTTTTTCTGAGGGTGAAATGTCAGCCTAACTATAACGTCCCTGTAACCTTTGTTTTTTTCTGTGAATTCTAAGTTTTTTTTATCTATTTCTTAACTATAACATCCCTGTAACCTTTGTTTTTTTACAGTGAATTTCTAAAGTTTTTTTAATACTAATTCCTAACTGTAACATCCCTCTAACCTTTGTTTTTTTCAGTGAATTTCTAAGGTTTTTTAAAATTGTATTTCTTAATTGTAATGTACATTTCTTTTACGTGAGCCTCTAAGATTAATGTATTTTTACTGTCTATAATTGGATATTATATTTATATTATATATCACTCATTTTTTGATTTGGTATGTGTTCATCAGAAAGTACATTAATAACTGGCTTTATATCAAAGAATTTTTTAAGTCATCACAACATTTTCGCATTTTAAAATCAGAGCCACCCAAGAGGCAAAAACCTTGTTTATTTTCTTGCCAACATTTAAAAAAAAAAAAAATCAACGAAGATGTTGCAATGATAGCAATTATGTTGCGAAATTGCATACCAAAAGCAGACATTCAACGACCACCACATTAAAATTTTGTAACTTTAAAAATGTATTCTAAATATTACAATAGACACATTACTAACCACATCACTGCTTTAAAAACATATTTATACACATAGTTATCTAATACGTTTTTTACGAAACTGTTTAAACCCTACTTCTTGTTTTCGCGATTCCACCAAAGTTGTGACCACTCTGGTAACCGTGACTTTCGCACCTTTTTTAGGGGGCGCAAAACACATTGATGCACACATTTTACAGTATCTTAGACACTAGGCATTCATTACTACACTTTTTTAAGTCATATTTTTGTAGGGAGTTTGCATAAAAACAACCATTGAAACTGATTTTCCGTTTGCACGGTGTTGCAAGGCGCCGCAATAATGTTGGTAACCTCAAGTCACCTCAAGTAATACCTCGTGAAATGACAAAGCAAATGCAGGCATTCAATAGCCACCACTACATTCAAAACTTGCAACTGCAAAATGGATTATAACCAACACACTAGACACATAACTATCTAAACGACTGTATAATAGCATGTACAACTCCCTTAATATCTCTATAACACAGTGCATAACTTTTTCAGTGTAATCTATGACTGCATAAATCACTGTATCACTAAGTGCCGCATTCACTGTATAAGTATTTGACAGGATCTGTGAGACAATGCATCAGTCTATCAATAATTCTGAAAATAAATGCATTGATTGCCTCAGTACATCTATGAGTGTGTGCATCAGTGTCACAGTGGGTCTGTGAGTAGGTGCAGGAGTGCATTTGTACATTTGTAAGTAAGTATATGACTATGTGACTGGAGCTGTGAATGGATGTATGAGTGTCTTAGTGGGTGCCTGAGTGGGTGTTTGAGTGGGTGTAGGAGTGTCTCAGTGGATCTGTGAGTGGGTGTATGAATGTCTCAGTGGGTCTGTGAGAACATGCATGAGTTTGTGAGTGGGTCTGTAAGTGGATGCGTGAGTCTCTGAGTGGGTCTTTACAAGGGTTCATCGCTCTCCGAGCAAGTCTGAAAGTGGGTGCATGAGTACCTGTATGGGTATGTGAGAGAGTGCACCAGTGTATGAGTGGATATGTGAATGGGTGTATAAGTGTCTGAGTGAGTTTGTGAGTGCATACATGAGTCTGTGACAGTGACCGGCGAGTGTGTACAAATATGTATATTTTCTATATTCACGACAACTTTGGTAGTTGCGACATCCCCACAATAGTACACGGGCAGGGGCGCGCTGGCAGTTGTGTCGTCATCGTGAATATTGTGAGCGATGAAAAAAATCTATTTTGGACACATAACTTGTGTCACTAACACACCCATTTCTCAAACCTGGGGTCAGAGTATCTCCCCATTGACCCCTTATGTTAGCTTTCACACAAATTCCCAGCCCCAGGAACTGTTCCAGGATGATAAATTAGTGACCACAACTTTCTATTTAGGTTGTGTCCAGCCAATCGGAGCATTCCTGTTGATACGTGCGTTCATGATTCATCACGAAACTGTTGCGAAATACCCGCGGGTAGAGATATATCTATAATTTACGGCTTACATTTTTCAAAACCTACTGGATGGATTTGCCCCAAATAACAAAAAGCACAATTATATGTAACAACATATACATTTCTGCCAAATTTGGTGTAATTCCGTCCAGCGGTTCAGGCTGTAGGTTCAACAATACATTTATTATGGGAATAACAATACAAATGCACCATTTTTTCGCACCACTATTTCGCAGTCCCCACTGCATGGATCACCCCCAAAATTTCTATGACACACAGAACCTACTCTGACACTTTTGTGGGAGAATTTCATGAAGATTGGTCAAACAATGACAACGTTATAGGCAGGTCAAAAAGGGCTTTTCCTCTAAAAACTTGGTCCTCACTGTAGCTAACTACTGGGACCGCCAGTAGGATATATATATATAAACACACATATGTATATATATATATATATATATATATATATATATATATATATATATATATATATATATATATATATATATATATATGTATTACCTACAATAGGTAGTTATAGTTAGGATTGATTTCCATAGGGAAATCGCAACATTCTATTGGGAATAACTTTGGCGCCGGTTGAGGAATCTGACTGAATTTTTCAGCAACTTTGCCTCGCGGCTCTCCGCTCCTTCCCTGGAAGTTTTGGGGGGATTCGACAAGCGGGGGCCGAGATAAAAGGGGGGTCCCAAAACGTGTTTTCCCCATGGTAATTTCCATAGGGCTGTCTGTCGCACTTTTAGCTCGAACGGCTGAATGGATTTTCACCAAACTTGGCAAAATTGTAGGGACTGGTAGCCCGATGTGCCTTTGCTATGTCTCAAGATATGTGCTCCAGAGGATTTTGAGTAATTTAGGTTAAAAAAAATGTATATATCAGTAAGCGCGCCCCGGTGCGCGTACCGGGGAGCGCTCCGGGCGCGCCACGCGACTTGCGCATGGAAAGCTGATTGGCTCTCGGGTGTCTGTAAACATTCGAAACAGTCCGCAGCGGCCGCCATCTTGTGTCTCGGTAGGATCGAGACACAAGAGGTGACAAAAAACAAAGGGGGAAATGACCAAAAGGGGGCAGGGTACACCCCCCCTGACCCTCTAGGTTTGATGTGGGGGCATAAAAGGGTCCCTTGGTGTTAGACCTGTCTGGATTTTTTTGCGTAGTCCCTCCTTATTATTATTTATTTTGTCCCCTTTTTGCCCCTCATCCCCTTAATATTTTTGTGTCTACTACTCTTTTTAGGTGTTGGTCAAGGGGATAGGTGTTCTTTTTCCCCTCATAATCTTTTACCTCAGGCCCAGTGGCCTGTTCAGACAGGGAAGGTTGGAGCCACAAAATGGTGGCTACCAACTGCCCTAACTGCCAAGTCCAGAACTCATCCATAGATCAGCATAGGGCATTCCAGAACCTTCTGGTCCATTCTGGACCACTGAAGGGCAGCCTATAAAAGGCGGAATGTGGGGCAGCCATTTTGTCTACCTGTGGAAGTCAGCTGGAGGACGGGCTGTAGCTAAGGGTGGGAAGAGGTTAGACTTAGGGTTGACCTCCTGGACTGGGAAGCTGCCTTATTGATCCATCCCACTACTCCCCTTTTGGTTACTTGTCCTGGCCCCGCTGTTGAGGGTTACTGGAGACCCTGGGCGCCTAGCTTGCCCTTGTGTAAAATTATACAGGGGAAGCCTTCAGGAGAAGGAGACTGCAGTGCTGCGGTGCGCAGTCCTCTGCCCAGCAGAGAGAGGCTCTTCTTGAGCAGTGTTTAGTAGAGGTAGGGGTAGATCCTGCAACCCCCCCCCAATAGCAGTGGCCAACTGTATCCTGCCACTGGCTGCCGTGACTTTTCTTGTTGGCAGAGCCTTTTTCCTCCCCCTTCTCTTAAGTTTTTCGCTTACTGGCTGGGGAAGAGACTTGCTGTGAGGAGGAGCCTTCTTTTGAAGGGGCGGAAGCAGGGTGAGGCTGCGCGAGGTGACCCCCAAGCCAGCGCTGGTGGAGTGGCCCCGGATCATTGCCAATATCACTGGAATTTCGAGGAGCCATAGCGAGGCCGTCGCTGGAGCTGTCCTGTAGTGATTTTCCCTGGCCATAGTGTGTGAGGAGAGCGAGGGGAGGCGCTGTTACAAGTGCGCGATCTCTGGGCTGGAGTCACTGCTCCGTTGCGCATGCCCTGTGAGACCGCCGGGTTCTGGGAGGCGGCGCCGGCTGGAGCTGAGGAGAACAGCGGTAGCGCGGTCTCTGTCCGTGAAACACTCGCTGCCCGCGCATGCCCAGTAGAGCCCCGGGCTGTTTGAGGCGGAGCGGCTGAACCGGTGTCTTTGCCGCCCAGCGCTGAGAGGAGGCGCCGGCGGCTTTCTCCAATTGCGGAGTGATCGGCTCATCCCTCCTGCCCAAGCGCCACACTGAAGAGCTGGCCCGGGCAGGGAGGGAGAGAATTGAGGCCCGGTAGAAGTCTGGGCCTTGTGGTGTCTGCCCTTGTGTGAGGGCAATAACAAGACGGAGTCGTCCTGAGCTGGGGGAGCATTGAGGCAACTACTGAGGCGAGTGAGCCTCTTCAGCCTCGGTTCCTCGAGCCCCCCCCCCCCGCTGTCGTTATTCCCCCTGCTCCTGACACAGGAAACGACTCACCACAGTGTGGTTACAAGTAAGGAGGTATTTACAAGGGGGAAGAGCCTTCTACATGAAAAACTGGTGTTCTGGTTAAATACTTTTCTAGTGAGTACATTGAGACTCTGTCCCCAGGAGCACAGGGACCATAAGGAAGCCCAGGAAGGGGCTTAATTAACTACTGATTTAAGTGTTTCTTAACCAATTGCCTTGAATAGGTTTAGTAGAAAAACTGTACTGTTATCCCTGTAAAGGAAAGTGTTGCTCTGATCTGATTTAAGTGCTGTTCTTGCTAAACTTTAAAGTAATGCTGTGTTTAGAGTTGATATAAAGTAAGCTGAGTACAGTAATTACCTAACTGAGCTATAAAAGAGTAAGACTTATCTGCCAGTTGTCTAAGTGAATTGTCTTTACTACAAATGCTGGTTGTTAATATGATCTAGAATTGAAACGTATTCCTGCTTTATTCCACACAAACTGAAGTGTAATTTAATTGTGAATTCTAAAAGTAAAAATACAAAGATATTATTTTTATAAACCAGTACGTATTTTTACAACAAATTGGTGTAGTGTCCTTTTTAAGTGCTATTGCGTGGATTTACTCTTGGGTGGTCTGCAACCTTCACACTGTGCCTCTAGAAATTGCATGTCTTACCCCTAGGCCAGGCTACCCTAGGTGACCTGGCATCTCAGGTTCTAACATTTGGTGCCTAGCGATGGGATACTGACTTGGTTGCAGCTACTCATTAGTAATTCAACCCAATACACTGACCTACACCAGGAGTTTTCTCCTTGCGGCCCTCCTAATTTGAATTTTGTTTCTTCTAAATTTATTTCTGGTGGTGGGTGGAGGTTAACCTCAGGTCACTTCTTGGTTTTCTCCTGTGTATTGATTTTATTCCATAGTGAAAGATGGAATTGAATTTTAAAGAGCTAGAAGCCAATACTGTGGCCCAACTCAGAGATTGGTGTCAGCATCAAGGGGTATTTGTTAATAAATTTGCCAAGAAAGGCGAGTTGCTGACAAGCATAAGGGCATGGGTGGAAGCTCATGTAAGGGAGGAATCAGAAACTGAAGAGGGTGACGGGGACACTGTCCTTGAGGCTGCATTGTTGAACCAAGCTGGAAGGGGGAATCTGCTGACAGGTCCCAGGATACCTTCGAGGGCGGGCAGCAGCGTCTCAGACAGGGGTTTAACTGACGCCGAGCTAGAAGATAGGAGGGAGGAGAGGAGAACAAGGTTGGAATTAGCAAGGATGGATATGGAAAGGGAGGAAAGGAGGTTAGCTCATGAGCGAACCATCAAAGAGATGGACCTACAAGCCTTATTAAGAAGGTCTCCCAATCCTGATAATGGTGGCAGCGAAAATAAAGTGAACACCAGGGAATCCAGACCCTATTTACCCAAAGATGTCATCGCTAGTTACACCCCAGGTGATGACATTGCCAAATGGTTGGCCGCCTACGAAGTTTCTTTAAGGGCTCACGGGATCTTAGAAACTCACTGGGGAGGTGGGCTGTATAAATACATGCCACCTGCTGGCAGAGACACCTTGTTGGCTCTGGAGCAGGATGAGCAAACCCACTACCCTACCATGAAGGTGGCACTGGTGAAGAAGTTTGGACTTACCCCTGAAAGGTACAGACAGAAATTCAGGGGAAGTCACAAACTGAGTACCCAGAATTGGGTAGACCTTTTAGACTACGCCAAGAAAGCTTTGGAGGGTTGGGTCAAGGGCAGCGAGGTGAAAGATTATGAGGGGCTGTACAATCTATTTTTGAAAGAACACCTCCTCGAGAAATGTTTTCCCGAGTTGCGCCAACACCTGGTGGACAGCAAGCTGACCGATCCCCGGAAGCTTGCAGAGGAGGCGGACACTTGGGCAAGTACCCGGGTGTCCTCAAAGGGGACTGGAGGGGATTCTCAAAAAGCCGGACAGGGGCCCCCCAGAAGAAGGAGGGAGGAGATAAAAAGAAGGAGTTCTCCAAAGGTCCCCAAAATAATTTCCAAGGTAAGGGAGCAGGTTTCACCCCTAGGGCAAACCCGCCCAGAAACCCTAATCCTGGCCAAAGCCAGCAGCCAAGGGTTCTCCACTGTTTTGAATGTGGTGGTGTTGGACATTATAAGGGAGATGTCAGATGCCCAAAGAGACCACCCCCTCCCACCGGAGGAAAGTCACCGGGAGTAGCTAGTGTAGCGCTCGGGGAGGAGTTGCCCTTAGATAAGGGGGGTGAGTGGGCGGGTGTCACCTTAGTGTCCCTGGGAGAGAGGGAGATGGTTCCAAAGATCCAGGTGCCCCCAAATACTACAAAGTATGGGCAATGGGTTACCATCAATGGCCAAAGAGGGGAGGCTCTGAGAGATACAGGAGCCAGTATGACTATGGTGAGAAGTCAACTGGTGTCTCCAGAGCAGGTTGTTCCTAATGTACTCCACCCCGCCGCGATGGCTGACGGCAGACTGGGCCACTATCCAGTGGCTGAGGTTCCCTTTGAGTGGGAAGGGGTTGCAGGTTCACTTCGAGTTGCCGTAAGCCCTGCCGTGCCAGTTGATTGTCTGTTGGGGAATGACATGGAGCACAACACTTGGAGAGAGGTGGAATACCGGACGCATTCTGCGATGCTGGGTACACCTGACTGGGCCTGTGTAAGCACACGGTCTGCGACTGCCCGGAGAGGGAGTTCGCCTGGGTTGGAGCCTGGAACAATGGCCCAACCCGCTGCCAAAAAGGGACAGAATCGGAGACAGGGACAGCCTGCTTCGGCTTCCACGCCCCATGTGACAGATCGGCCACCTGCGGTGGTAGGCCAGGAGTCCATGGAGGGGGGAGTAGACTCTTTGGAGGATTTACCCATCCCTGCTGAATGGCATGTGGAGGGAGGTCCTACCAGAGAGGAATTCTGTAAGGGGCAGAGGGAGTGCCCTACCCTTGAGGGACTGAGGCGTCAGGCTGAAGCCCAGGCAGCAGGTGATGCTACGGGACACCACCATATTTACTGGGAGGATGGCCTCCTCTACAGTGAACCCAAAGTACCTCTACCTGGCTCATCGAGGGCCTTGGTGGTCCCGCAGCAATACCGAGCCTTTCTGCTGGAATTGGCTCATGCGATACCACTGGCAGGACACTTAGGCCAGGACAAGACCTTTGCACGGCTTGTTCTCCACTTTTACTGGCCTCAGATGAAAGTGGCGTCCAACACATACTGTAGGACATGTGTATCCTGCCAGGCCAGTGGGAAAACAGGGGTGAAGCTAAAGGCTCCCCTGGAACCACTTCCAGTCGTTAGCACCCCCTTTGAAAGGGTGGGCATCGACATTGTAGGGCCATTGGATCCACCAACAACAGCTGGTCACAGGTTTATCGTAGTTCTGGTGGATCATGCCACACGGTACCCAGAGGCCATCCCTCTGAGGACTGTTACTGCACCTGTGGTGGCTAGGGCTCTGATGGGAATCTTTACCCGTGTAGGATTTCCCAAGGAGGTTGTGTCTGACAGGGGGACCAACTTCCTGTCAGCTTACATGCGGACAATGTGGAAGGAGTGTGGAGTGACTTACCGGTTCACCACTCCTTATCACCCCCAGTCCAATGGACTGGTTGAGAGGTTTAATAAGACCCTGAAGGGCATGATAAGAAGTCTGCCGGAGAGCTTACGGAGGAAGTGGGACGTCCTCCTGCCTTGCTTGCTGTTCTCTTACAGAGAGGTGCCGCAAAAGGGAGTGGGCTTCAGCCCGTTTGAATTGTTGTATGGGCACCCTGTGCGTGGGCCTCTCAGCCTGGTGAAGGATGGATGGGAGAAGTCTCCCAGAAAACCTCCCCAGGATGTGGTGAGCTACATGCTGGCCTTCAGAAGCCAGATGGCCAAGTTGTGGAAGCAGGCTGCTGACAACTTGGAGGCCAATCAGGCAGTCATGAAGGAATGGTACGACCAAAATGCTCACCCGGTGGAGTTGGAGCCTGGCCAGAAAGTATGGGTGATGGAACCTGGAGAGCTAAGTGCCCTTCAAGATCGTTGGACAGGCCCATTTGAGGTGTTGGAGAAGAAGGGTAAGGCCACTTACTTGGTGGATCTTAAGACCCCGCGGCAGCCCTTACGGGTGCTGCATGCCAATCGCCTCAAACCCCACCATGAGAGGCCAGAGGTCATCCTGATGTTGGTGACGGATGGTGCTGAGGAAGCAGAAAGCGAGCCTCTCCCAGATCTCTTTTCATGCCAAGAGAAGGATGGGTCGGTGGAGGGAGTGATTCTCTCCCCATCCCTAACTCCTGAGCAACGAGAGGATTGCCGCCAGGTATTGGGGCAGTACTCTTCGCTGTTCTCCCTTGTCCCGGGAAGAACCCACCTGTGTACCCATGATGTGGACACAGGAGACAGCCCCCCAGTGAAGTCCAAGACCTACAGGCTGTCGGACAAGGTGAAGGCTAGCATCCATGGCGAAGTTGCCAAGATGTTGGAGCTAGGAGTGATAGAACCTTCCAGCAGCCCTTGGTCCAGTCCGGTGGTGCTAGTCCCAAAAGCCGCCCCACCGGGCACCACACCAGAACTGAGGTTCTGTGTGGATTACCGAGGACTGAACTCAGTTACAAAGACTGATGCTCATCCAATCCCTAGGGCGGATGAGTTAATTGACCGGCTAGGAGCTGCCCAATACCTAAGTACCTTTGACCTCACTTCAGGGTACTGGCAGATCTCCTTGACAGATGGAGCAAAGGAAAGGTCAGCCTTCTCCACGCCTGAGGGACACTTCCAGTTCTGTGTGATGCCCTTTGGGCTCAAGAATGCCCCTGCCACATTTCAGCGACTGGTGAACCAGGTCCTCTCTGGAATGGAGAGTTTCTCTGCTGCTTACCTGGATGACATTGCTGTCTTCAGTAGCAGTTGGGAGGACCATTTGCAACATTTGCAAGCAGTTCTCCAGGCCCTGAAACAAGCTGGATTGACCATCAAAGCCAGCAAATGCCAGATTGGGCAGGGGTCGGTTGTGTACCTTGGACACTTGGTGGGTAGGGGGTCAGTGCAGCCCCTGCAGGCGAAGATTGAGGCAATCATGGCCTGGGAACCCCCCAAGACACAGACTGAGGTCCGAGCTTTCCTGGGCCTCACAGGTTACTACCGTCACTTTGTGAAGGGGTATGGCACTATTGTAGCGCCCCTCACAGAGCTCACCTCCAGGAAACAACCTCGACGGGTAGTTTGGACAAAGGCTTGTCAGCAAGCCTTTGAAAAGTTGAAGCAGGCCATGTGTGAAGCACCGGTCCTGAAGGCTCCCGATTTCTCCAAGGAGTTCATTGTCCAAACAGATGCATCCGAACATGGCATTGGGGCAGTGTTATCGCAACTAAATGAAGAGGGCCTGGATCAGCCTGTAGTCTTCTTATCCAGGAGACTGCTTCCCCGGGAACAGAAGTGGAGTGCAATTGAGAGGGAAGCTTTTGCGGTGGTGTGGGCTCTGAAGAAGCTGCGGCCATACCTCTTTGGCTCGCACTTCCTGGTTCAGACTGACCACCGCCCCCTTCGTTGGCTGATGCAAATGAAGGGGGAAAATCCCAAGCTGTTGAGGTGGTCTATCTCCCTACAGGGAATGGACTTCCGGGTGGAACATCAGCCTGGAGTGGACCACGCCAATGCAGACGGTCTCTCCAGGTATTTCCGCCTTAGTGAAGAGGACTCCCAAGGGGTTGGGTAGTTCTCCCCACTTTCAGCTGGGGGGGACGCGTGTTAGACCTGTCTGGATTTTTTTGTGTAGTCCCTCCTTATTATTATTTATTTTGTCCCCTTTTTGCCCCTCATCCCCTTAATATTTTTGTGTCTACTACTCTTTTTAGGTGTTGGTCAAGGGGATAGGTGTTCTTTTTCCCCTCATAATCTTTTACCTCAGGCCCAGAGGCCTGTTCAGACAGGGAAAGTTGGAGCCACAAAATGGTGGCTACCAACTGCCCTAACTGCCAAGTCCAGAACTCATCCATAGATCAGCATAGGGCATTCCAGAACCTTCTGGTCCATTCTGGACCACTGAAGGGCAGCCTATAAAAGGCGGAATGTGGGGCAGCCATTTTGTCTACCTGTGGAAGTCAGCTGGAGGACGGGCTGTAGCTAAGGGTGGGAAGAGGTTAGACTTAGGGTTGACCTCCTGGACTGGGAAGCTGCCTTATTGATCCATCCCACTACTCCCCTTTTGGTTACTATTCCTGGCCCCGCTGTTGAGGGTTACTGGAGACCCTGGGTGCCTAGCTTGCCCTTGTGTAAAATTATACAGGGGAAGCCTTCAGGAGAAGGAGACTGCAGTGCTGCGGTGCGCAGTCCTCTGCCCAGCAGAGAGAGGCTCTTCTTGAGCAGTGTTTAGTAGAGGTAGGGGTAGATCCTGCGACCCCCCCCCAATAGCAGTGGCCAACTGTATCCTGCCACTGGCTGCCGTGACTTTTCTTGTTGGCAGAGCCTTTTTCCTCCCCCTTCTCCTAAGTTTTTCACTTACTGGCTGGGGAAGAGACTTGCTGTGAGGAGGAGCCTTCTTTTGAAGGGGCGGAAGCAGGGTGAGGCTGAGCGAGGTGACCCCCAAGCCAGCGCTGGTGGAGTGGCCCCGGATCATTGCCAATATCACTGGAATTTCGAGGAGCCATAGCGAGGCCGTCGCTGGAGCTGTCCTGTAGTGATTTTCCCTGGCCATAGTGTGTGAGGAGAGCGAGGGGAGGCGCTGTTACAAGTGCGCGATCTCGGGGCTGGAGTCACTGCTCCGTTGCGCATGCCCTGTGAGACCGCCGGGTTCTGGGAGGCGGCGCCGGCTGGAGCTGAGGAGAACAGCGGTAGCGCGGTCTCTGTCCGTGAGACACTCGCTGCCCGCGCATGCCCAGTAGAGCCCCGGGCTGTTTGAGGCGGAGCGGCTGAACCGGTGTCTTTGCCGCCCAGCGCTGAGAGGAGGCGCCGGCGGCTTTCTCCAATTGCGGAGTGATCGGCTCATCCCTCCTGCCCAAGCGCCACACTGAAGAGCTGGCCCGGGCAGGGAGGGAGAGAATTGAGGCCCGGTAGAAGTCTGGGCCTTGTGGTGTCTGCCCTTGTGTGAGGGCAATAACAAGACGGAGTCGTCCTGAGCTGGGGGAGCATTGAGGCAACTACTGAGGCGAGTGAGCCTCTTCAGCCTCGGTTCCTCGAGCCCCCCCCCCCCGCTGTCGTTATTCCCCCTGCTCCTGACACAGGAAACGACTCACCACAGTGTGATTACAAGTAAGGAGGTATTTACAAGGGGGAAGAGCCTTCTACATGAAAAACTGGTGTTCTGGTTAAATACTTTTCTAGTGAGTACATTGAGACTCTGTCCCCAGGAGCACAGGGACCATAAGGAAGCCCAGGAAGGGGCTTAATTAACTACTGATTTAAGTGTTTCTTAACTAATTGCTTTGAATAGGTTTAGTAGAAAAACTGTACTGTTATCCCTGTAAAGGAAAGTGTTGCTCTGATCTGATTTAAGTGCTGTTCTTGCTAAACTTTAAAGTAATGCTGTGTTTAGAGTTGATATAAAGTAAGCTGAGTACAGTAATTACCTAACTGAGCTATAAAAGAGTAAGACTTATCTGCCAGTTGTCTAAGTGAATTGTCTTTACTACAAATGCTGGTTGTTAATATGATCTAGAATTGAAACGTATTCCTGCTTTATTCCACACAAACTGAAGTGTAATTTAATTGTGAATTCTAAAAGTAAAAATACAAAGATATTATTTTTATAAACCAGTACGTATTTTTACAACAAATTGGTGTAGTGTCCTTTTTAAGTGCTATTGCGTGGATTTACTCTTGGGTGGTCTGCAACCTTCACACTGTGCCTCTAGAAATTGCATGTCTTACCCCTAGGCCAGGCTACCCTAGGTGACCTGGCATCTCAGGTTCTAACACTTGGGTAAAAAATGTTTTTAAATTTTTTGTCGATTTTCGCGGAGGGAGCGCCCGGTGCGCGCACCGGAGTGCGTACCAGGGAGCGTACTTTGGTGAAATTAAAAAAAAATAAATCTTTTTTTGGGGGGCGCACCCCGGTACGCGTACCCTAAGGACAAAAAATTGACAGAGATCCTTTAAAAATATAGGTTTAATTTTATAAATGTGAGGTAGTTCTGAAAAGAACTTTTTTTTATTGTTTTTGTTGTTTTATATTTTTTTTATTATTTTACTGAACATTTATTTTTGTATTTTTGAACAATTTTATATATTTTTTGTGTTTTTTAAGGGAACAAACAAAAAACAGTGAAGTGGAAATGGCTCAACAGGAGCAAAAAAAAAGAAAAGAATTAGTGCTTCCTTTTCTTGTTGCATTGGTGGTTGTCCACAGCATAATTTATTAAGGTGACACTAAGTTCACCATAACATAATGTTTTGCCACAGAAAATGCAAACATGTTTTATGGTGCCAAATTTTGGTTGTATATTTGGCACCATTTGGCGTGCTTCAGGACCAGAAAGTTTTCAGTAGAGGAGGTGCTGGCCACAGGGGGTAGGTTGTTCTGAAGTTCCTTTAGTTCAGCGTGGGCTAAGTTATTTGGATGAAACCTCTCCATGTGGCGGATCATGGTAAAATTACCAAATGAATATTTCTTTAGGGGATTGCCCCTGGAGAGGACTGAGCCACAAATTAGACAGGTGACTTTGGGGGCGTTCACCTTTTTTTGGCCTTTAGGGATGGAAAAGAATTGCCAAACATAGTGCACTTTAACCCCTTCCACGCTCATGACGAGCTGGGCTCGTCATGAAGTAGCCTCCTCGCACGCTCATGACGAGCCCAGCTCGTCATGTTGTGTGGGATTTCCGATTTCTCAGCACAGCAGGGGAATATGCTGAGCATCCATGGGGTTAACGTGCCTTTGCCTTGGTTGTTCAGGCAGGAAGTGCCTTGATTGTTGCTCCTCCTCCTCTTCTTCCTCTTCTTCTTCTTCTCCTCCAAGGAACTGTGGTGGTGGACCTTCTTTTCTTGGTGGTGGTGGTGGTGGTGGTGGGGGTGCACCAGCTGCAGCTACAAGTGATGCCATTGCAGTGATCAAAAATAGCTCTTGCTCTCTCAATAAAGAAAGTTAGAATGAGGAAAAAAGGAGGGGGCTTTCATCTTTTGGAGAAAAAAAATGATGAGAACCAATAAAAAGTGTTATTTTCAGGTCACATGACCTGACACATGACCTGGTGCGCTTACGTTACACGCTCCGGCGTGCTTACGCTACGCGCACCGGGCCGTGCCGCGGAGCGCTTCCGGGTGCGTTTACGAAGCGCGTCATAAGACACATTACGCGGCAACGCGATACGTCACGCTTACGCGACGCGTCACAATGTGGTTTTTTCGATTGCGGCAATAGCGCTAACGGGACGCTCCCTGGTACGCGCCCCAGGGCACGCCGTAACAAAAAAAAAACGTGCGTTCACCGGTACGCACCCCAGGAGCGCCCCAGGGCAAAAAAAAAAAAAATTCCTTTTTTTTTAACATAATTATACAATATAAAATTCGTTATAAAAAAATATTACTTTTCATACCTATAGAGATTTGCTATTAAAAACCATTGAAATTCACTGAAAAACCCATAGGTTTCACACCAGTTATAGTTAGGAATAAGCATTTAAAAAACCTATTAAATTCACTGAAAAAACCATAGGTTTTACACCAGTTATAGTTAGCTGGAAATTTTACTCGCATAAAACCATTGAAATTCCCACGTTATAGTTAGTTGGACTCACTATAACTTGCGCGTGCAATGCACTGCTGATGACGTCACATATTACATCACTCATGACATGGTCAGTGACATCACTCATGACATCACTGATGACACCATCCTTGTGACAGAGTGACAGACCTCCTTTCACTGTAATGTAACCCTTGAAACACATATTCAAAAATAGAAAGTAACATTTTCAAAAAAATGGAGATACCCATACCAGTTACAACAACCAATTCAATAATTCCACCATCTATATACACATCCACTCATTCACCAACAGTTCTATATAGTCACTCATACATATACTCACTCATCATATGTAGTGATACACCTATACATCCTGTTACACACCGACAGTCATCCAAAAGATACTCTCACACATACTCACACATGCAAATAAACTATTGAACATCTATTTTTTTGCATATACAGATATACACACACTACCACTTTACTTCTAAGGAAACTTACGCATTCTTAATCTCTTAAACAATCACTTATAGAAACACATACTAATTTAAACAGGAACTCTTACAATCCCTCACTCTCACATATACTCACTTATATACATCAATATTCACATATACTAGATTAAAGCATATGTAGTTACTGATAAAGACACTAGTGAGACAGTCATTCACTCACTAACACACACATATACACACTCATCCACCCATACAGTCCTGCACATATGCTGTCTTCAAAACACATACAAAGAGAGAGTCAGTCATTCATGCATCTATGTGCTAAGTAATACCCCCAGCAAACCATACAAACACTCATACTGATACTAAGAAAAACATCTAATAACCCATATACATACACATGTAGCTACTCAGCAACCCATGCAGCCACTTATACACAAAGTGAAACACTAATACATATATTTAAATATTTAAACATTACTCACTAATATTTATTTTTCAGAAAGACACACATTCACTGGATGGTGTCATCAGTGATGTCATGAGTGATGTCACTGACCATGTCATGAGTGATGTAATATGTGACGTCATCAGCAGTGCATTGCACGCGCAAGTTATAGTGAGTCCAACTAACTATAACGTGGGAATTTCAATGGTTTTATGCGAGTAAAATTTCCAGCTAACTATAACTGGTGTAAAACCTATGGTTTTTTCAGTGAATATATATATATACACACACATATATATATGTTGGAAAGTGACTTCACTGAAGCGCAGAACTACTTAAGAAGTGTGTTCTGGTGCGACATCTGATGGGGCATTAGCAGCTGGAGGAGGGGCCAGGAAATCTTGCAAACTCATCTTACAGTGACATTTGGGTATGTGAAGGGACACAGCAGGCGTCACCCACTGAGGGTCAGGTGCTTACCATAGAGTGCCTGCTGGAACGGACTTGGAGAGGCGAGATCGCGATATCCCTCTGTGCCTGCCAGAGTATCTCCACCAATCACAGAGAGACATTCTACATTTAAAATGTGAGCACTGACAACCTTTGTAACATAGGCATTTGAAGACGGCAGTTACGCCGAAAGGTTTCAGGTTCGTGGGATTAAAAAGCGAAAGCTCCTTTGAACCTGCATGTGCTCAATCTTTATGAAGGGGAAGGGTTATGGACTGTCATCTTAGGTGCTGCCACAATCACAGAGAGCACCCATCCTTAAGCAGTTTAACAGCATGGCACAGTATGGTTCCTCCAAAGTACTTCGGAACTACAGAACCGCCGCAGTCTGCAATATTAACCTGCCAATACAGATTGGAAAGTGGCTTTATGGAAGCGCACAACTTACTTAAGGAGTGTGTTCTGGTGTGACATCTGATGGGGCATTAGGATAAGGGTTCAGGAAATCTTGCAAACTCCTCCTACAGTGACATTTGGATACGTGAAGGGAAACAGCAGGCACCGCCCACTGTGGATCAGGTTCTTACCATAGAGCGCCTACAGGAATGCACTCGGAGTGCTGAGATCGGGATATCCCTCTGTGCCTGCCTGAGTGTCTCTACCAATCACAAAGAGACATTCTGCATTTAAAATGCGAACACTGACAACATTTGTAACATAGGCATTTGAAGAAGGCAGTTATGCCGAAATGCGTCACGCCAGTTGGATTAAAAAGCAAGAACTCCTTTGAACCCACGTGTGCTCAATAATCATTCTGAAGGGGATGGGTTATGGACTATATATATATATATATATATATATATATATATATATATATATATATATATATATATATATATATATATATATATATATATATATATATATATATATATATATATATATATTCACTGAAAAAACCATAGGTTATAGACCATATATAGTTAGGAATTAGCATTTAAAAAACCTTATTTTACTCACACAAAACCATTGAAATTCCATATATAGTTAGTTGCACTAACTATATATCGCGCACCCGCAATCCACTGCTGATCATGTCACATATTACATCATTCATGACATGGTCAGTGACATCACTGATGACATCACTGATGACATCTCAAATGACATCACTGATGACATCACTGATGACAACATCCAGTGACTGTATGTTTCTGTAAAGTTAAAATATGTCTTACATATTGAAGAATGAGTGGATGTATAAGTGTCTGGATGAAGGATTTAGTAGGTGCGTGACTGACTGTATGAGTGAGTGATTAAATGTGTCTCACTGAATGCATGGGTTAGTGACTAAACTGTCTTAATTTGTGCATCATTATGTCTGTTGTGATGTAAACTGCTGCATGTGTTGATCATTAGCTATACGAGAGGCTATATGTGTTATTAATTGGTTGCCCAAGTATTTCTATGGGAGATTGAGTTTGTGTGGGGGTGGCTGGAAGGTGTGTGACTCTATGCATAGATGTGTGAGCAGTTTATTCACTAGGTGTATGAGTTCAAGAGTGCATGTGGAAACAGCTACATGGGCAGTTGACTGTGTGCATGAGTGTATTGATGAGTGAATGGATATCTCAATGCTACATGTCATAGTAAGTACATATGTAAAACACAGTACATGTGAGAGTTGGCATATATAAATAACTGTGCATGAGAGCCACTGAATGAGTGAGTGGTTGTATCGATCATTGTGAACTTGTATCAGGGATTGTATAAGAGAGTAAATATGTGTTAGTATATGTTTCAATAAGTAAGGTGTGTTTAACTGTATAGTTGAAGAAATGGAGGTGAGATTGTTTCTTTGCATGACTGACTGGGTGTGTGAGTAACTCCATGGATGAGTGGCAGTGTGTGAGTGTCTGTATACACTGAGTGTATCTAAGGTTATATTAGAGTCTGAAGAGGTTTATCGTATTAGCACAAGAATGATGTCAAATGAGATGTCATCAGTGATGTCATCAGTGATGTCATTTGAGATGTCATCAGTGATGTCATCAGTGATGTCACTGACCATGTCATGAATGATGTAATATGTGACATGATCAGCAGTGGATTGCGGGTGCGCGATATATAGTTAGTGCAACTAACTATATATGGAATTTCAATGGTTTTGTGTGAGTAAAATAAGGTTTTTTAAATGCTAATTCCTAACTATATATGGTCTATAACCTATGGTTTTTTCAGTGAATTTCAATGGTTTTTTAATAGCAAATATCATAAGCTGTCGAATGTCAAGTACGTGGTAAGTAAAAACATTTTCGTGTTTGTGCACACTGATCTGCTTTGAATGCTGCCCCCCACCCCTCATTTCTATTAGGAGTACTCTCTCTAGTGGAGAAGTGTGGCTCAGTGGTTAGAGGCGGCAGACCCGGAATCTGAGATCGACCGTGGACCAGGGTTCGATTCCCCGCCTCGGCGGGTCTCGGGCTCGGGCTCATAAATTCCACGGTCTCGACAATTCTCGCTCCGGTGCCTACTCGACTCACGGGGTCACACTCTGCGACTCTGGGCAATAGCTTGCTTAATCTCCACATCGGCCCCTCACGGCGGGATGCCTGGCTTTCACCTTGTGGATACCCTGCCGGGGTTTCTCACAGGGGAATACCAGGACGGGTTCCCTAAGCAAGCGCGGAGATGCCCCAGGGTAAGTCCTGCGCTATATAAGTTTCATACATCATACACACATTTCTTTGCAGATAGTGAAGGGTAGTTAACGCAGGCCTTTGCCCCCGTTGTAATCCGTCGTGCCTGCTTCTCTCTCCATTTGATTGATTGTTCTCTTTGGTTCATTCTCTATTTACAAACAAGCACAGAGTCGCAATACTCTGTTTAGTCTTTGCAGATAGCGAAAAATCGTGTAAAAAAACAAAAGGAATCGAGCAAAATCAGGAGGCCACTAATGGGATCTCTTTTTGACCTCCCTAAAATAGAAACATTAGGAACAACCTGTTGATAATACCAATGTGTATGTACATAAGCGGCGTTCATTTGTGTTCACAGTACCCCTTGTTGATTGTTTGAATCGAGCATTGAATTGTTCGAAGTTGGTTCTCTTAAGAATCTTCTCTGCCTGCAAACGAGGAAGAATAGGAATATTCTCTCTCCCTTTGCAGATAGTGAAGGGTAGGTAACGCAAACCTTTAACACGTCGTGCCTATTTCGTTCCTCATTGATTGATTGTTTCCCCAAACATTGACTGTTTGGGAATTGGTTCTTTTTGGAGGTATTCCCTGTTTGCAAATATACGTAGGAAAATCTTTGCAAATAGTGAAAGGGT
Organism: Lissotriton helveticus; assembly: GCF_964261635.1. Lineage (NCBI taxonomy): Eukaryota > Metazoa > Chordata > Amphibia > Caudata > Salamandridae > Lissotriton > Lissotriton helveticus. Next base: position 1,425,021,545 of record NC_136068.1, on the reverse strand, counting down.
ACGTAATGCGGACCTTTCTCCCCCGTTGTAATCTGTCATGCCTATCTACTCCCCACTGATTGATGCACCTGTTTCACCCGGACCATTTACTAGAGATACGTCATCTGGCCCGACCAGAGAGCACCCCTAGTGAAAAGGACATATGCAATAATAACGAAGTGATCACTGTATCCTGTTAACAGAAACTTTAGCATGAAACAACCTGGAAAGAAAAGAATAGGAAAACGAAAATCAGTAGGCCACTGATGAACATGAACTTTTATTAAACAACGAACAAAGAAACGATAACATAACGTAATGATAAAACCTATTAATGTCCTAGAAACAAGAAAACGTTAGAAATATGCCAGTGGTGAGAGACCAGAAAAACAGTAAGAGAAACCAAATCACCCCTCGCTGTCCCACCGCCTGCCACGCCAAAAAAATCGATAGACTAGGGAAAATGCAAGTCAGTAGAACATCCGCCCCCACTCTGGAAACTTCCAAGGTGGGGCAGGGTTGCGGCTACGCCCAGCCGGGAGCAGCCCATATAAGGCGGGTCCTGCTGCCACGCCTCGGCCAGGAGATCCTAACGTAGGGTGTAGCCGGAGGAGAGGCCGAGGCCAGCGGGACCCGGCCAGGGGATTGCCTTTACAACGCTGAAGAGTTGCAGGGGAGGAAATATCTCCTCGACCCTCCCCTCTCTCTCCCAGTCCGGCCGCGGTGGCCCTTGACAGTTTCAGGTAGTCCCGCCACATGCTCTTCCGGTCCGGCCACCAACGGTCGGGGGGCCGAGGCCGACGGGATCCGGCTGCAGCCGATAAACCAAGGAACCCGTTCATGGGGCCAGAGCCAGGGGCGTCCGGCCGACATCCACCGGAAGCCCGGCCCGAAGACGGACGGGACACTTCTTCTTTCTTGAATAATGGCTGCGACAACACTGGGGGGGGATGTCTTGCACATGCCTCCGACCCCCCCCCCCTCGTCCTCATCGCCTGGTCCGGCCATAACAAATCTCAAGCGAGACGCCGTGGGGTGCACTGGGAGGGAGAGACGGTGCGAACAGGCCTCTCCCGCCTCCCCAGGTGGAGGCTTCCCAGCTGCACCCTCAGCGCTCCAGGCGCCCGGAAAAGGGTTCTTCCACTGTGGCCATGCTGCAACGTCTCGCCCGGCAGGGTGGAGCCCGTCCGCTCATTTGACCCCGCGATCGCCAGTAGCTACCGAACTCTCAAAATGGCGGTCGACCTGGCAAGAGCGGGCCC